>NC_045952.1:12078285-12691410 GCF_004382195.2 Drosophila sechellia | reverse complement strand
AAAAGGTTTCTGACTTTATCTAGAAATGGCTGTCAAAGTTTTCCAAGCGAAATTAAAGCCTTGCCTCCATCTACTTTTTGATGAAACTTTTTACGGTTTCAAACTGCCTTTTTCTATCTGAGCAATATTGATTTGGTTGTACGTATTGCCAGGGAAATACGTTAAAGAGATGGTATTTCCACTTACCGACTTGACAGCAGTGGTCGCATACCGGAGTCAAAGCATTTCTTAATTAAATGACGACCTCCGCCTGCGACCCGTTTGCATTAGATCAGGGTCAACCCATCCTGCCATATTGCATCTTTCATTAAATCGGCTCGATGTTGTGGGTGTAGTGGTGGTGAGTGCTGCAATTCATTCTTTCACCGATTCATTCATTCACTCATTCATTCGCCTGTGACTCAGCACGTCGTGTGTGTTGTGCAAGTTGGCCGTTAATTGAAAATCGCAAACGGCTTAGTCCTTCCATTTGACTCTGGCTCTTCAAACAGTTTGCTTTGTAATTGAGTAATGAAATATGCCAAGTCACACACTGCGAAACGAACACACTTTCGCCTGCATAACAATTAAGATAATACGACTGGGGGGCACACGAAGTGACAGTGAGAAGGATTGCTGCGGAAAGTGTGCTAAAGGTCAACACGTTGCTGCAACGTGGCGCAGTCCTTGGATGCTTCATCGCTGGGTGCGGCAGTAGGGATTACGCGGCGTATGGGCAACATTCGTTGCCAATTCGAGAGCACTGAAGTCGGCAATAAAAACTGTTGCCTACTTAGCGGGGTTTATTTTAAGAACGTATCCATATTGGTCCATATGCTTATTGATTTCGCTTCTATAAGAGAGTATTCTGTGTGTACACTTGTTTTCGTCCTTTTCCGACCATTTATTATGCGTATGCTTGAGTCGGCTTTAATCATATTCCACTTGAAGGACATGCATGTTTTGCTTTATCTATCGAGCGCAATATCCCATTATTATCTCATTAGTTTCAGGCGTAACCTCGTCAAAACTAACACTCTCGCCATATGTTCCCAAGTATTGGTGTTGCCATGAGCAGAGCGAGCAAATTCAAACAGTGCAGCGTGCATTGAGTGCCGGAGCTCACAACATGGCGTATACTTAATTAGCCTTATAATGAATACCATGTTATGTAAAAGGACGCAGTAAGGAAACTCGCGGAGGCGAACGGCTGGTGCCAGGAAGATGACGATCCTTGCCGCTGCTGCTGCTGTTGTTGCGGCTGACAATTTGCCATAAACATGTTGGTGGCCAGCGAAACAGGGGGTTGCTAGATGAAACGCAGAGCTTCGCTTAATTGAATAAAATTTTCAGTGGCCACTGAATCGGTCGGCATAAATTACGCATGGGCCACTCCCCAACATTGTCGCTCCACCGACAGCAGCAGCAAAACAACACCCACTCCCGCACCCATTGGGTGGCCTTGCTTGCATGCATTTTGTTACATTACGTATACGCGAAGTGTGCCAGCTTAGACTTTTATCTTGGTTGCCCTTTGCAAGTTGTACGCCCGACGAATACGAGTACTGTTGTTTTGCTATTCAGGGCCTCTATCAGAGGACACGAGCCGCAAACCGTATGCCATTTTTATTGGGTCAAGGTCAGAGTACGATTTGCATTTTTTTTTCGCCCCACCTGCCATTCAATACAATTCGATTGGTATTGTTTATCAATACTGCGCTGCTGTCCTTGTCGGCAAATTGCTACATAAATATCTGGAAAGCAGCTAGCCACAATTCCCCCGTTGAGTTGATTTATGTTAAGAAATTGTTTTCCTCCGCTCAGCTGGAGACTTGCGAATCTACTATATGTACGAATGGGCCACTGGGTCCGCTTGAGCGTGAACTTTGGTCTTTTATTTCGCTTTCATGTTGCACCCGGTCCTGTTTCGCATTTGTAATCATATCCTTTGGCTTAATTAGAGGGTCAGGTCAGGAAGAATTTTAGTTTGGTTGGGCGTTTCGCAGGCCGTTGTGCCCGAACGGTTGCCCAGACCCAACACGAAATGATCTAATTAATTTGCCTAATACATTCAAAATCGCTGGTGATATACATCTTCATTACCTTTGGAAACTCTTTTCACTCTTTTTGCAGGTAATTATCCAAACGGTGAACAAACCCGGATGAAAATGTAGTTGGGAACGGAGGAAGGAATTAAATAAATTTATCAGACTCGGCGGGTAACAGAAAATACCACTTCCATGTAAAAACCTGACTCATTGTGTAGTTTGTTTTCATTTAATTCAAAATCCCCTGGTTTAATTTACCTAATTGTGAACCCTTCTTGATTTCGTTTGATGAGATATATTTTTTATTTATATTATATATTTATTTTGATTTACACTCTTATGATTTCTTTTAGACTTCCCAAATCCGCCTCCCTGGTTGATTCATTAGTATCCGAAGCCACGTAAGTTCATTTCGTTTTTATTTTTATATTATTATAAGTTTATACTTTTGTAATTATACCTAATTGGAAGCCATTATCCCACTAATTGGGCTCCAACTATAAACTATTTACCTTTTTTCCAACGCAGTAAGAGGAAAACTTTTGTTCGCAGTCGTAAAATCATTAGCACAGAAACTTTTTCTCAAACTGAACCGCGACCACGCCCGTTTGGGCCATCAAATGGTGCACAGGTAGGGGTCTAAAAGTAACCAAAAGGGCTGCAACCATAATCGCCGAGGGGAAGTCAAAAGCTCACACAAATTGCCTGCCCGTTGGCTGCAAAAGTTGAAGTAGAAGCCACTTTCACATGTGTAGTGACACTTTCGAGAGGACTCCGGGAGACTCCTTGCTGGTTTGGCGAAACTCTGCCAATCGCCGTGGGAAATTCGAGTCGCAAATGTAAGCGCTCGCCCACGTATTGAGCATTAAGTGGCCTTTGTTTGGTGCTGCCCCTGCCTTTGATATTCATTTCAAGTTAATTCATCTCAATCAGCTTAAATATCAAGCTAAATAATTCATTTGCATTTTCGGGGCGTGCTCGCTGCGTATAATTAATGCGCATAAAATTCCCAACACTTTGCACCTTTTTGCTACCGGTTTATTTCCGCCACGGGCCTTTGGGCCGCCCCCTGGGCTTTCGGCCATCATACACACTCACGCGCCATTCAGTTTTTTGATTGAGCGGCAGCGGACCATCGCAATTCAGGAGCCAAAGCCCTTGGCAACAATTGTCCCAAACCTTTGCCGTGGGATGTTTATCATTTCGGGGACTGTGCCATTAAATTCGGAGCTATAAATAAGTGTGTGTATAACCCGAAATGGTGGCACGACACAGTTAATCACGAGTTATGTTATTGGTGCTTTGGTGTGTCAGTATTGAAAACACTATTGTTGAGTTCCCCAAAACCTATGCTACTCAAGAGAAGAGGAAAAGAAATCCCCTCATAACATAGTTGTCTGACAAACAATATTAATGTATTCATTATTTTATTGATATATGTTTTTATTGTATTCATTTGGTTTATATATCGTATTTGGCATAAGAAGATTATTTCAAAATTTACTTTGAGTATTTGGCACGAATGGTCTTATACGCATATTTAGTTTTGCCAAGGGTAAAATTCCTAAATTAGGTTTATTTTTTGAATTTCCCTTCGAAAATTGTATATATCCATTCTTGCGGACATCAAAATGAAACAAGAAAAGCCACAATTGACAAGTATCCTGAAAATGAGACCAGTGAAACAAAAAGGACTCTGAAGAGCTGGTTATTCACCCTTTCTGTCCACCTGTCATTTGCATGCAGATTGTTATTTTTCGTTCCTCTTTCCTATTTTTAGACGTTGTCGGCAACTTTTAGTTTAATTAACCTTGCTCAACCGCATTATGTTGGTTAGCCCAGAGAAATTCATTTCTAACTCCACTTAAATTGATAAAGTGTTCAACCTCTCACCTTTTTAAATCGTCCTTACTCGTAATTTTTTTATGGGACTTCTACTCAAACAGCTTTGGATATTTCGCGTCGACTTTGATGATTATGCTTCTTTTTCGCATTTCTAAGCTTATCGCAGTCGTTCCTTTAAATGTACATGGCTTAGGTGGGTCGTTTCCTTGAATGTTGAATCCCCGGTAGTTGCGACAGCCATTACGCAATCATATTAAGTGGTTTAGACCGGGGGGTTTGTGAACAAGGCGCCTAATTATTCTAGTATGATTATTTCGAAACGGTGGTTCTCAACCGAGAATCCTGTGGGACGTACTTGTGATTTTCGTAATTAAACAAGGCATAAGTTAACAAAAAGGGCTTGCGGCTGAATCCAGAAAAATGGGTCCATTTTATAATCAGCTCAAAGTAGGTTTATTTTTACCACCATTCCACAGTGGTTTCCATTGTATGGGGAAAGCGCCCAAAAATACTTCTAGTTGAGTTAGACGTGCAGAGTATTGTCGATTTATAAGGTTTTTTATAGACTTTACGGGCAGTTAGAGCAAGACAAAAACATGAATAAATTTGAAAAGCTAGACCAATTATGAGAAAGTAATGAAACATTTAAAGTCAAAATTTGGAGTTTGATTTTTTATTTTTGGCCTATGGGGGGAACCACTGTGCATTGTGGGCAAACGGATTTGCAAATGAATTACCAATCACCCATTCTGGCCGTTTCCGTTGATTGGGCCAATTTCCCGCGCAGAGTTTCAATCTCTGTTAGCCAGATTGTTCATCAATTCTCGCTTTGAATAATTTATTCTCGACATTTTGCCTCGACTTACATTCCCCCATACAGTGCTCCGCATAAATATTTGATAGGCCACTTTCCAGCAGATATTTATGTTTGCTCAGCTCACTTTAATTGAAAATAAAATCAAATAAAAAACCCAAAAAGTAAATAAAGAAAAAGAAGAAAAAGCAATTTTAAACGCGATATGAAAATAGAAATCTGCCGAGCATGAAAAGTCAAATGTCAAATGGCGAAATCGTAAGGAAGGCAGGCAACAATCGTGCCGATGGATGGATGACTCACGTTTATGCAGTCGTTTAATGTTGCGTTCATCTTTTATTAATAGCCACACATGACCATGATTATGTAGATGTCCTGTCCCCTGGCAAACCTGCATTCCAGCCATTCCCAGTTTCCCGCTTCTGGCGGTTTTCCCTGTGTTTTCCCGCCTCCTTTTTTCATGGACGGGCTTAGTCGCCTTCTGTTTACCTGCTCGCTGGTAATTTGTCAAATGTGGATTTTTCTCGGCGCTACTTTGCTGGCTGTTGCGCCTCTGACAGAGTGTGGCATTTGCTAAATGGCGAGGGCAGCTTTAACAGTATCGAAAAACCCGCATTCCAGCTACAAAATTATGGTTGTTTCACCAAAGTTGCGTATGGAACTTACATTTTCCTTCCAAAGCAAAAATATACAGCAGTTTAACTAAGCTTCACTTTAAGACTGATGTATCTCCCCCCTTAGTATAAGCCTACTCTGGGTGGGGGTTTTCGATGAAAATGATGATGGCGGAGATTCTTTGGCGGCAGATGGAGGAATGGAGTTGGGGAAAATGGAAGCTCAGCAGGTGCCTTTAGCCGGGTATCATTTCTTTTTGCTTTATACACGCATTTAGCTTTACTTTCCCTCGCATTATCCACGGCGAATGTAATAAATTTCCTATAAGCATTATCTTTAAATACAGGCCATTGTGTAGCAGCAGAAAAGCGGAAGGGAAGGAGCGACAGCAAGATGGAGGGCTCAAACATGACAACGGATTGTGTTGCCATGGTCTTTAGTTATAGGCCCATCAGCTCTGCCGTTTCGTGTCTGGTTCCGATTTAGACCCTTTGAAACTGGATAAATCTCCGCTCGGCGCCAACAAAATCTCAATCCAATTAGAAAATTCCAGTAAAAAGGGAGGGTGAGGATATGCAACACTTCATAGTACTCCAATTAACGATTACAACAATTAAAATGGCCAATTCGCTAGAAAAGCAGTAAAAAAGAGTGAATATGGAGCAACTGCAACAGTTGACGCCGTTCTGTGCTGACAATGCAATTTTCGCATCAGAGGATTGGGGATCAACAAGGGGGTTTTCAGAGTGTGGGGATGAAAGTGTCAAGCTGGGTGGCAAGCACTGCTAAAACGCCAAAATCCCCACCCACCCACTGCATCCCTTCCTGCTCTTTTCGCCACATTTACACTTCTCCATTTGCAGTTGCAATTGCAGCGAATGGTTCTCCCCACCCAAAGCTACCCACTTTGCTTTTCCCAGACAGGCTGCAATTTACATAAGTGCCATGTGCGTTGGGCGTTGTTTTGTCATTCACTTTTTCGAAGGGAATGACACCACGACTCCACGACATTGTTGCAATAAAAAAAATTGAAGAGTGAAAAGTATTTTCTGCAACATTCTAGCTAGGAAATTCTGCAAAAAAACTAGGAGTGAAAAAAATAAATGTTACACCAACACATCGCTGTTTAAAATAGTGTTATTTATGACATATTTTGTGTGTAAAAATGCTGATTTTAAATTGTTAAATTCAAATAAAATTTAATTCGATTAAAGAGCTTGGGAAATTTCTTTTGACAAATGACGTAGTGAGATACAGCGGTAGGATTGGTCATATAAAATAATCCACGAAAATCGATTGCCGGCGCCTGAAAAGCCAATTAATTAGTTTTTGCTGGCCTTGTTTACCCTCCGGATTTATGATGAAGATGTCTGAAGAATTGAGGTCAGCCTCACTTCACTCCATTGTTTCCACTGATTTCTGGCATTGCGGCATGTCGTATTTCTTGTTCTATGTGTTTGCCGCAGCGTTGGCCCGAACTTTTATAATTAAAACTTTTCACGGGAAAATTCTGGTGGCAGGACAAAAAAAGTTAGCTAAAAAGAATGCTTAAGAGCAGCAGCAAAAAGTCGATATGAGTGCGTATCGCATAATTAAAGTAGATGGAAATTTATGATTCACACTTGGCAGAGAGCAGGAAATGTCGGTGGGCTACTTTAAGAAACCATCTCTCAAGTGAATGTCCAACCACTTATCGGTCTGCTCGTGCTGAGTTATGCAATGCCCATCTGGGAATCCTTGGAGCCATAAATAAGACCGGAAACTGTTGCCGCCGCTGTCAGGTCAGTATAACTGCGTAGATGCCAGACGCAACCTCGCAGCATCCTTTTAACCAATGACGAAGACATAAATCACAAAAGGGAAGCCCTGGGAGAAAGTAGAGCAAAAAAAGGAGGGAGTGCCTCTGGTCCCTTGCTAATGATAAGCTCCATGGCGATAGTCATTCTCGTTCCATATACTGATGCGCTACAACTTTGCCGATATGCCCATCGAGTTGGTTTCCTAATTGGTCGGGCCAACATGGCGTATGCTAGATGCGGCTCGACATATGCTTCTTTAATCTCCTGACCCAGTTGGGTACAAATTTAATTTGCCGCCTCAATTAAGTGCAGTTGGGGGAGAAAAAAATTAATGGGTCCTGGCTGCAGTTTTATTCGATTTACGGCAGCGATTTTTCACTACTGCTCTGATTCCGCATCGATGAGCATCCACACAACGCGGCGTATGCGCAATGCCTGTCCACTATTCCGTTGGCCTTGCCCCGTCATAATGAAGCATAATGCACATGAATCTACAGATATATAAGTGCAGGCGCGTTACTCGAACCGCATACCGATTGAAATCCTTTGCTTGTCATTGTGAGTTTTATTTTATTTCCTCTATATATAGCGCAGCTCGCTTTTTATGTGCCAATGTGAGAGTGCTATGTCTGCACGACCATCACCATATAGAATATCCTAGGCTCAAAGGGGGCGTATCCCCCTGCTTATTCCGCATCATGTCCCTGCTCCTTGTAGCGCCGCTGGCAGAGCATTCAATATTGCAATATGTATATGGAATATTTGAGTGTGGAAAGCGGAAAAAAAGGAAAAGGACGAGGACTATTCTCCAATCGATTGTTGTACTTGGCTGAATGAAGACCCCGAAGCTTCCAGTCAAGCGATTTAATCATAATTTCACTGTCTTTGGGCAACTTAAATAGATGTTGACAATTTAAGTTTTGCAAGTTGTTACTGTTAAACTCACCATTGCGTTGCATAAGCTAAGCTATTGATTTTCGGAATCCGGGTGTCCAATGTGCAACTTTTGATTTAAATATATATATAAAATTAAACAAAATGAAATAATTTAAACAAGTAACAGAAAAGCAACATCCATTAACATTTAAATTTAACGAGGGACTCTATGAAAAGAAGACCAGTTTGATTGTGCTGTTCCTCTTGCTCTGCTCCAGGGAAATGAGCCTATAATTAATTCATATAATTGCAAGCATATTTCTAAACGACTTACGATGTAGTACTCCAATGGGGCCCGGCAGAGTGGACAGGCTTTGGCGGGGCTGTGTTTGTAAACATTGCATAGACAGTTCTTGCAGAATGTGTGCTTGCATGGCGTCTTCACCTGCCGACGAAGCCTGCCCAGACACACAGGACAGCAGTCATACATCGCTCACTTCAGCTCACTTTATTTCCACTTTCAGTTTTTCGATGATCTTTGTGTTGTTTGTTGTGATTGACACAGTGTCGGTCTGGGACGAAGTTTACGGCAAAGCCGTCTCCAACGGCTTTCCTTCCAATAATACACACACCTATGTCTACTCTGGATGTATAGGCTTGTTAGCTGGATTTTATTGATGACGGCGTAAAAATAGTTCAACGAATCGCGCAGGATTATCGAACAAGACAGAATTTGAAAAGAGTGCTGTAGACAGTCATTTCAAAACTATTTCTCTTTAAAAACTGATCACGGATTCATAATAATATTTCCTTCTTAAATCTGAAGATATTGGCATAAATAAACAAAATATCGAAAGGAAATCAATTAATTTGCCACCCTGTATGTGCGAGCCCTTATACTATATATGTATGTGTGAGCACGAGCTCGGCGATTAGAGGCGCCTGCTTATTGTTTGACATGGTACATTATAGATTTTTATCAGGCCCTTATCCAAAGCCACCCACATGCGAGCATTGAATATTGTCAAATTAGGGCAAAGATTGATTGTCATTTTGTCAGTCAGTCACTCAATCGCCAAGGACTAAGGACCCACGACTAATGCTTCTTTCTGTTTGCCATTACTTACAGCGGATGGCTGGGCAGTGCCAAGGGTTGGCTGGGAAACGCCTCGATACCGTCGATGCCAGCCATGCCGTCGATGCCATCGATGCCGACCATGCCAGCGATGCCATCGATACCATCGATCCCGGGACTCCGCAAGGGCGCAGGAGCCGATGGAGCCGAGGGCGCCGAGGGAGCTGTCGCCGGAGAGGGCGGAGCCGCCGCCAGTGGAGCCGTGAGTGGTGGCGAGGATGACGACAAGTCGAGGTATATTAGGTATGGGTGCCAGCTTGACAATGACGGAATTATATACGAAGCAGCCGTTCAATACAAACCAATGCAAAAAAAATTATGAAAGGAGATGAGAAGCGTCTTTGTACTTCAGTTCCCTGTTGCGTCTTTGGTTAACCTCCGTTTAAGCCACACTAAGTTCTTCAGTCTTTTGTTCAACTTTTTTGGGTACCTTTTGTTTGAAGCCTCTGGCGAAACAGTTTCCTTCCTCAACTGGAAGGAATACGAGCAGAGGCTTAAGTTTTCGTTGGTTTTATTTACAATTAGTTTGCCTAACCGAAAGTTGAAGCCTTTCCACACGATTTACTTTAATACTAACCCAATTATACACACGAGTTTCTCTTGAAATATATTATAACTATTTACGATTTACCTACTCCACATCAAAGGAAACTCGTTTTCCTCCATTTATTTAGTTGAGATATTGTTCCGCATTCCCACTTAACCAATATATTTATATACTTATTCATTTGCTATACACGAATTTTCTTGTGCTGGTTCAAGTTTCACTTTTTCACATATTAATAACTTTTTGTACAAATCAAATATGATCTGTCTCTCTATAAATTTCTATATCTCTTAACCTATCTATCTTCCCATCTGTAAAACAATACAACATCTTTAAATCGTTCAAACGTTTTTGTATATAAAAGTAAATATTTAAACAAAAAACCCACCTGAAATTGGCTTACAACAATCACAAAATGTTGTCCCTTTACGAGAGTTGGAATATATTATTATTACCTGACTTGGATATGTTGAGCATTCACCTAAAAACTAAACAATACAATAAATTATCTTATTATATAGTAGGAAGTATATAAAGTATCTTTTAGTGTATCTTCAGATACATATCTGTAAACGGTAAGTTGATCATATTCCTAGCCTTGGAAATGGACACAATTTTGAAAAAACAATAACATAAAAATCAAAACCTGAAATTACCATAACTCATTTCATTCAGCTCATGATCAAGTACAATTTCCATTTGATCAAACCATTTGATCAAACAACTGAATAGATTTCTTCTTCAACACCAAACACATAAAGCATACAACATGAATTTAGCAGTCCCATTTGATATTTTCTATTATTTAAAAACATTTCGCTTCTAACAATTTCTCAAACGTGCCGAAATCAAAAACGTTAAATCTTCATTTTCTCGACATTAACAATTGCCCAAAGTATCAGATTCCATCATTTTTGAGCGGCCCATCGAACCAAGTCAACGAAACCGAATGAAAACCATAAAAATAACTATTTGGAACCAAGTCCTTCGTCTACGTACAGTAAAACCTCAAAAAAACTCAACCCTAATTGTTGTTGGTATATGTGTATCATTGTCCTTATTTCGATCATTATCATAGTGTTTTCATTTTATTGTCTCGAATCAAAAAAAAAAAAATCATCTCGCTGTTTTGCTGTGTAGCCTCCTTCTGTGTACGATTTTTGTTTTTCATGGCCTTGTTTTTTTTGGTGTAGCAGCTAAAAGTTACCATCTCCCAGCTCGCTAAGTGTCTGTCTTTCTCGGGGACCGGCTTAAAAGTTCATAAATGGAAAAGTATGAATCCGTGATGCTAATGATGCTAATCAGTCCTCGCATGACTTTTGAGTGTGCTATCCCATTTGGAATTCACTTTTGTTCTACCCACTTTTAGTTGTGCCCCTGTAGTATTCGTTTTGGCATCATTCATCCTGACATTCATATGAGATTCCTTCATTTCATTTTGCATTCACGAATCAAACTGAAAAAAAAAACAATATAAATAAATGGCTGTATACAAAAACATATGTGTAAATATACATAAGCGTTTTAAAATAAGCGAATTCAAAAGATTATTTAAATGTAAATTAACCTGAAAAAGTAAGATCACTAGTTAAAGAACATTGAATATGAGAAAATTAAAATGAATATTCGCATAATGAGAACAAGATCTTTTGATAAGAGAGACAGAACCCCAAACGAAAGTCTAGTAGATTTTTGTAAACAAAACGTGGCACGCTTAATGGCTGTTGATGCATGGTTAATTGAATGGTATATTTATTATTTCTTTTTTGTTACTATTTTACTATAATCCTGTACCTAATTATGTGTTTAGTTCATTTGGCTTGCCGCCTGCTGCATGAGTTGTTCTTGGAGCTTTTCCCAATAACTATATGAATACACAAACGATATGAAAATTGCAAAACTATTCACACTCCATCTTTCTGCCCCCTCTCTCTTTTTATTCCGCTTCACAACGAATTCCGCAACTGCAGCGCCACGGAGGGCGCCGACTCGCATCCTGCATCGGGCGGTGGCACGCCCACCGGCGACGAGGGTCAAATCGGACAGGGTAAGGGCGATGAAGTCAAAAGTACGTGTCACACTTTGATTGGTAACCAAATTACAAGAGACAACTTCAAACACATTGTGCTAAATGTCGAATCAATGTCAACTCGAATTGCCAATTCAAAAAGATTGAGATAGAAAGCGGTGACAGGTTACTAACCCCCAGTTACAAGTAGTTTGAAATAACCCAGAACTCCCACTCCCATCGCACTCACTCTCAATCCCCTAGTGAAACGCTTGCTTTGTAGTCTAGTTTAGTTTAGTTTAGTTCTGTTGGTAGCAAGTCCCATTTGGGCTGATTGTCGTCAGTGGAGTGAAACTTATCGCATACTGATTTGAATGTATCCGACAGTTACCACAAAAGTAACACAGCAGGCCAAACACTTTGGGTCCTTCTTGTCATCGGCCATCAGCAAGGCTGGCAGCAAAATCAAGGAAACTGTCAAGGATAATGTGAGTACCACGATGACACTGCTACAATGGGGCCAACCTCTATTTATTCCTGCATATTCCCAGACCATTCTCGACTCGTTCAACAAGGAGCAGGAAGCCTTCATCAAGGGCCAGGGCGGCGTGGGCAATGGAGCAGCCCCCTGGATCGGACACGCCAACGAGGCCAAGATCAAGGAGGAAATCCTTGGCCTGTCGCAGGATCGCCGCAACTTCGTGCGCGCCCCGCCCGCCGGCGTGGACTTTGAATTTAGCTACGACACCGCCTATCCTACGGCCATAGCCATTATGGCCGAAGACAAGGCGCTCGAGACGATGCGATTCGAGCTGGTGCCCAAGATGTGAGTACAATTCTAGCGTTGCCATTAACAATCACTTGATCCGTATGCCCCTTGTTTTCCCCAGCATCACTGAAGAGAACTTCTGGCGGAATTACTTCTACCGCGTCTCACTGATCATCCAGGCCGCCGAGTTGGGCACTCTGGGCGCCGATGGCGTGGGTCAGGCCTCAAGCGGCGAAGATGGTAAGTTGGTTATAGCTCCTGCTGATCGTCGTAGACAACTCTGGAAAATATATACATATAACGCAAAGAGATGCAGGACAAACAGACTGCCTCGCTCACCAAACACTCACACTCGTTACTCGCGCGCTCTCTATCTATCTATCTATCTATCTATATCTATCTATCTATAACGACCTGCCTATGAACTCTGTCTATCTTTCTCTAAGTCTAAGTCTTTCATTTTTGGTTCACTTTAGCCACACGCGCCTGTTTAACTTATGATTTCCTCTTAGTCCTTTTCACACACGCTAGCTATCCAACGTTTTCCGTTCTCTCGCTCTTTCTACCTTACTCTTAAAACATGCCTACTATCTCTCGAGCCTCGATCTAACTAACTTGGCTAGCGTCTGTACTACACCGCCTAAGAGTATGCTCAAGTCTTAAGTTGAATTAAAACCCCTTGATTTGTATCCGTCCCTCCACCCGCAATGGCTTGTATCGTCGAGGACTCAATTCCTGGTTTTCGGATCTTCCTCACTCCCCCTAACGTTCATCTCAATCGCGTCTCGAAGCTCAATTGATAATCGTTCCACGAACTTCGCCAGTCGCCAGCCGCTCAGCGCCTCACCTCAAATCGATTTACTTACTGTGTTTCCTCTTTTCAGTTTTTTAATTATTCCTTATTTCGTTCTATTATTATTTTTATGAATTCCACCACGAAATTACACTGTGAAAACGAACTTGTCTATCAAAATCAATTCGAAAACTCAACCGTGCTGAACGATCAGCCAACGAAGTGGCCACTAAAGAAAAGAAATCCAAGACTGCCGAACCAGCCAAGGGCGATTCGAGTGTGAAAGCCATTGCCGAGCAGCCGAAGGCCGTGATTGAGCCGGAGGCGCAGGAGTGCGATGTCCAGGCAGCCAAGTCAAAGGCAAAGGCTCAAGCCGGCAAAGAGCTGGGCCAGAAGATCTCCGAATCGGAATTCGTTTCGGATGACTTCCAGGCCTCGAGCGAATCGGACTTGGCTGAGATCCAAGACGGCATGCGCAAATTGGGCATCGACAGCATGACCCAGCAGGCATTAGCTCCGACTGATGGTAAGACTTTATGTTTTATTTTATTTCCCCCTATCAGTTTGTTACTATTGTTTCGTTGTTATTTCGTGTTGTTTGATTTAAGGACTAACATTTTTTGTACATACATGAAATTGATCAAACGAATTTCATTGGTGTTCTGAGACACACGAAACATTCATTCATACACACATGTCGCCACATACAACATGCAACATGAGAAAACATTTAGTGTATCTAGTTATATTGCTTAGGCAGCGAGCTTCAGCTCTGATTTCATCTAGACTTTAGAGATCTATCCAGGCACACTCCATTGCCATCTGAGCACAATAATGTCTCTTGTCTGAGTCGCGAATTTGGTTTTCCTAACATCCCATTATCTATTTTGCAAACAAAGCCACACATGAAAATATATAATTTCTTTGTGCCAAACAAACAGAACAAACAATCTAAAACAAACCAAAATGTGTGTACAAATCAAGTGTAAAACCGAACAATTCTCTTTCTTCTCCTCTGCTCTGTTTCTTTCTTTTATGTAAATTACATTTTGTATGAAAATCGTTTTTACTTATTATATGACAACAACTCAAGCTCTGGCATTTAATTACTAAAGCGAATCTATCAATTGAAAGTAATATTAAACCAATAACGAAATCACACAATAAATAAATATAGAAGTAAAGCAACTAATGGATAACAAGAGTATTATAAATTATATAAACACATATAAGTATATATCCTAAATAAAATCGAACTCGACAAAAACTCTCATTTGCCATTTAGCGAACTGCAAAATAATATCAAATATATATATATATATGTATGTAACATATGACATATAATTTGATTTCGATTATCCAAGAGTTAAAGCCACAAACCAAATTTCGAACAAGTTGAGTATGACCAAGCTGATCAAGAAATTCTTATATACAACTATATCCTATTGATATAACTTTCGCTCTCTCTTTGCAATTTCGTGCTCCTTTTTATTCAATTTGCAATTCCAGTTCATTTACAAAAATTTAGCTAGATGTAATTTTCGTTGTCTTCCTTCCTTTGATCCAATTATAATTTTGCCTCTTTCTTTGACACATTTCTCCACATGTTTTAAAATCAAAAGAAACTATATTATAAACTAGCCGCGACACGAAAAGAACCTCCTTCCTAGAAATACACAAAATTTTCCAAAAGTATCGTACCTTGAATATCTGATGATGATTTTGTATGGGAAAACATTTTAACAAAACATTTATTTTTCTTCATGTATTTCTTGATTTATTTACGAATCACCTTGCAGAAGATTGAATGGATTAAAACCAAAAGACAAAACAAAAAGCTAAATCTAAATTTCAAAATGCAAACAAAAAACCAACTAACAAAATAAACAAGAACAAAATTATAAAAAAAAAAAATACTACAAAATTGCCCACAAGCAAGAAAAGAAATTGTTAAGCGAAACAAAAAAAGTACTACAACAACAAAATTATATAAATACTTATAAAGATATTCACTTGACAACAATGAAAATTTGAGTTGAACCCAGTAACGCCATTATTTATATAAACCGAAGACAGAAAAGCAAAAAAATGTTACTAAAAAGACAAAAAACGAAACAAAATTTTGTGTGGTAAGTTAGAAATTGTTGCCTGAATTAAAGCAAAAAAAAAACATTAAAGTGAAATATATACAAATTGCAACACGTTTTAGTTGTGACAATTTTCGGTTACATGTTGGTTTTCAATTGCATAATGTTTCTGTTCAGCAATATTGTATGTAGATATTATCCAACAATTCAAAGTAGTTGCAATTTCAATCATTTCCCACTACGCTCCTGTCTGTGTCTATATAATCGTTGTGTATGTTTTTAGTATGTGTGCGTAAATTAATTAGTAGTCTTAGTCGACAAAGCTTTGTTTTTAGTTTAGCATTTCCATTATAGTTTACATTGAAGTGCGTGCGTTGAAAACTCAGCGGGGGGCAAGAAGAATGAAACCTTTTAATACAAATTGGGCGCTTCTTACGAAATCAATTCGCTTTCTTATACTGCACAATGATAATACGAATCTCTGGGACCAACTCACCACACAAAATCGATGGAAACTAATTCAAAACTATTCAATTCTCTGACCAAAACTATAAAACCCCAGGAAGCCGCATATGACTCAGTTTCTTTCCCCTGTTTCTCTCTATCTCTTCATGGCATTTTTGTTTAGATTGATTTGCAGCATTTGGTTTGCCAGCTTATAGAATACCTTATATTTGGCAAGCTTCGTCGGTTATTAGGCGTGTAAATAAGAATAATTAATCTAATATGTTCCGTTTGCTTGCTTTTTATGCGTAAATGCTGTAAATACACACTGAATATGATTTTTGTTGTAAACATTTTTGTTAATTGATGGAGTGTGAAGCAACAATAAGCCAACCATAAACCTAACACAAATTGCAGTTCGGGAACTACAAGCAAGTCATGGACTGGGTATCCTTTGGGTGCACGCTATCCGTTAATTAGTGCTAGAGCGACATTGGTGAACAGCCAGCCTACCCTATCAATTAATCCACAAATTGGCCCCACTTTGTTAATTGACCAAGTAAAAAATAAACGAAATTTCCAACTATTTGTAGACGGCTATTATTCAGTTACGGTGCGAATACCCAAACGCATAACAGTGTGTGAAAATCTATGTCTTAGCTATATCCCCAGAAACTAGCCGCAGGTAAACGTAAGCGATGATTGAACTAAGAACAACCATGTACTTGCTTGGGATGGTCACCTAACCACAATTCAATTGCTTGCCTTACACACTTTTGATACTAAACCTATATACCCATATACCCATATGCCAATATGCCAATATACCAATATACGAAATGTGTAAACCATGTATGCTAAACCTATTATATATCCGTACATAAGCAGATTTCCGTTACTGACTCGCTGCTAAGCCACGCAAATACTAATCGATATTCCGCTTGTTGCTCCGTCTTTTGCCAGAGGAACAATGGGAAAAGGATCTGGAAGCTGAACTCAAGGACTACGAGGTGGTTGACGAAGGCGGCACTGGCGGCGGGGGACGCAGAAAGGGCAGGAAGGCCGGCGAGGACGACACGGAGGCGGATGAGGACGAACCGACAATATCAAACTTGCGCACACGCTCGACTAACAACGATTGGGAGGAGTACGCCGATTTAATTGAGGATACCGATGATTTAAAGTAATTAAGAGCTTATATCGTAGTTTCTTCTAAGTTGGCTCTAAGTTTATAACTATCTTTACTTTATCTTTCTTTCCATTCCTCTCCAACCTTGTTTCCTCCTTAATTGATTACCCTAATATTGTTAACCCAAACCCAAAAACAAACCCGAATCCAAATCCAAACAAAATACAAAACTATTCGAAACCACAGAACTTTGAAGTGCCTAAAGCGCACGATGTTGGGCTATCCATGAGACGAGGCAGTCTCAGCGCTCTTCTAGTGCCGGTGGTCCACAATCCCAGACATTTCCATGGGGTCTTGCCTTGGGGTGGCCTATTGGAAAAGTTTGGTTGAGATACTATAGCCCCCGACCCAACACCCACTCAATTATTGGCCTCTGAGCAAAGCGTTCTATTCAGTTACGTTCAGACATGATATAAGACACTAAAGCAAAAGAAAACGATTTAATTTAACCTTAACGTTTTAACTGAAAAGTAAAAGAGATCCAAACCAAGCCCTAGCCAATCCGGTATTCAAATGTAACTACTATATTCTCTTTTATTTGGTTGACACACCGAGTGGCAGCGGTAGAGGGAGTCGTCGGTATTACTTGCCAATTGTTCAGCACACGAAGCAACCGAAATCTTGGCAGTCAGTAACTATCAATAAGTACTTATAACATATAGACAGACACACAACTATGAGAGCGGGCCAGACGAGAAACTGGCTAATGCTATATATGCAGATCATATTTCAATATAGTGACTAACAATTGAGTAAACAAACATGCTTCAAAGGGAAATTTTGTTATTTATATTTATAAATAAATTATATATAAATATATATACACACATATATATATACAGATAAATTAATGCATTTGAATTTAATGTGTAAAAATTATTATAATAAAAGTATAGATATAAAATATGTAAAGATACGAGACACCCAAAAAAAACAAAATGATGAAAGTTTTAGTTTAAAAATCCTTGAAATGCTCTTCTTTTAGAAACTTTGAATTCAAAACAAGCAAAATAAAAATGATAGTAACTTATTAGTTGAGAGCAAAGAAGTAACATTCAAACGTATTATTTATCCCTCGATAGTTTATAGTCGAACAACAATATTAAACACAGAATAAATTATCATTGATTGATGCTTAAACAACACGTTGAAGAATAAATAAATAACAATGCATATAAATACCAATTGTTTAGCTCAATTTAAGGCTCGCCAACAAGTTTTCTTTTCCGAACGTTTTCAGTTCGAACCAAACTTCTTTTTGGATTTTTTCTAAACAACTACCTTGCTGTTCCACTACCAAGACACGAACTTCCTTAAACAAAACTAAAAACAAACAAATTGCCAAAACAATAATACACTGATTGGACGACTTGAAAGATCAAGAAACTTAAAACGCAATTAATAAATTACAAATAACAAATGAAAAGTAAATGCAATTATAAACAATAAGCAGTTCAAAACATTTGAAACAAATATATACACATATATATTTATATATTTCACTAGACAAATTTTTATGCATAAACTAAAAACAAAACAAATTCTATATTATCAATGTTTTTGCTCTAAATGTCTAACTAATTGTTAATAAAACCAAAATAAAATTATTTTCTGCAGACAAACGTTATATGAGAATGAGAATGCTATGAATGTGTAATTATTTGTTAGCAGTCACGAAATATATGGAAAACACGCAGGCGGATGGTACGGAAAAAGTAAAAGTTATGACATTAAACTGTATATTGTACATTTACTTTTAAACAAATGAAATGTATTTACACGAAACGGCATGGAATATGACAAACTAAAGAAATTTTAAAATTTATATTTACTTTGTGCGTTTTTAAACATGTTGGCGACACAATGACAAGCAAATTAGTGCATAAACCGAACTAATAATAACAATAAATATTAAAAATTAAAAATTAACGATAAATAATGTAATAATGTTGACAACATATGTATTTTACAAGGCAGAACAACCCAACCCCCTAGATCCAATCCTCACCGAATCCTGAAAGATATATCAAACCTCCAGCATTGACTCTCACACACATTTTTATTGTCTGCAAATAGATTATTATTATGAAGCCGTAAAGAAAGCAAAAATTAAATTAATGTTTATGAGCAAAGTTTGTTGAGCAGCATTCCATTAATATACATTGCAAATTGAAGTAAAATATATGTAAATGTACTAATTAAAGTATATCACCCCCGAGACGAAAAACCGAAAAGTATAATTTAGTTGTTTAATGATTGATAATATTTAGACACCAGAGGATTCCTCGTAGTATCCTCCGGATGCAAAAATTGTCAGAAAGAAGCAGAGGCACTCCCTGAAATGCCATAGAACATTTTCCACTCAATGTAAAACCAAGGGCAGAACGTGGAGTTTCTCTGACGATAGCACCCTGAAAACTAAGCACAGCAAACGGAAAATAAATTAAACATTTTGTGTAAAGTTCGATGACAGACCGAAGACGACAGCATGAACACGTACGAGTATATACATAATAAATATATATGAGAACAATTTAACGAGATTAAAATCAACTAAAGTAATAAAGGGAAAGTGTATAACTATTAAAACTAACGAAATGCCAAGCTCTTTCATTTCGATTTTCGCATATTGCATTCAATTTATTCACAATAATTTTCGATACATAAATTACAGAATCTAACACTAAACGGATTTAATTAAGCACATTTTTGGACAATACACAATGAATTAACAGAGGGGTTAATAAGCATGCGATTGTGCGCCAGTGGCACGCCAATTAATAATTTACAATATTGCAATTGACTAAAATCTGTAAATCTCATAGGTGCCCCCATATTTGCAGAGCAAATACCTTCGGACTCGAAGCGGGGATTGGGATTGGCTTCGCTTGGCTTACGGCTAGTAACACAATTTCAATGATTTTTCGTTGCCCTTTCACCTCGGAACATTTTGCTAGACATTAATGTGCTTTTAGTGGGCGGGTCACCACCGGGGACTACGTCGATTCGGTTCGGAACGTTCATATTGGATGCTCTTGAAGCGGCTACTTGCCTCCAGATGCAGCTGCTGCTGTTTCGGTTGCGGCTGTCCACGAGTGACAATGTCTTTCCAAATCATGGTCAAAAGTATGAAGAAAGCACCCACAATCTTATTAAGAAACTCGATTAGTTTAAATACTATTGGAGTGGCTGTGTGTGTGAAACGACTCAGTTCAAACAGGAATCGCACAGCAAATACGCCTAGGAATCGTAGCGCTAGTGCGGCTCCACCCAAGGCAGAGAAAATGAGTAGACCCATAAACCGAATAGTGCCCAATATGTTCCTCTTGTTGACATCGTTGGCCATGAATTCGTACACGGTCTGTTTGACTCCATCGCCCCACTGTTGCAACACAGCCAAAAAATCATCGAGGCCCAGCTGAATTTGCTCCGCCACTTCATCCGGCTTGGAGGAGGAGTTTCCCTCACCCGTTGTGATCGCCTTAACAGGGCTACTTCTATTAAGGGTCAGCGATCTCCTCGGTGTCCCCATCGGCTCTGGCTCCACAGGCCTCACCATCTTCAGTTTGAACTGGACTTCATGGTCCCGGAAGCGCAGGGTCTTGATGCTAAACCAATACTCTCCAAAAGCTATGTCATTTATCTCTGTCCAGATGCAGGTCTCCAGTTGACCAGGATCTGCTTTGTGCTGATAACTTCCGCAACTGCCATAGGTGATGCCCACCCACATATTGGGCACGAAGCGTTGATAGAACTTTTGCAATTGACCGGCGCTCGAATGCAGCAGCTTCTCCAGCTCTCGCTCGCTGCGTTGGAGCACCACCACGTCGCGGTATCCAGACACCTGCTCCACCAAACAGCGTTCCATATAATAACCGCGGAAGAGACGAGACTTGTAAAGCTGCTTGGTTAGCGCTTGCATGGCCAGTTCCTCGGGCGGCATATGACGTCCGCCCGCCTGTGGCATCAACTCGCTGTTGTCCATGGCTAGATGCGTATAAAATCCTTTATTATTGGTCAGCAAATGGCCTGCAGTAACCTTACCGATTGATAGTAATTGGACTTTGTTGCAACCACTTTCGCCGCTTAGTCAGCACAGCGCTTTTGTTTTTGTTTGGCCAGGCAATTTGTGCCAGTCAATTAAGAGTGAAATAGCTGACAGCTGTTGCTTATTTTTTATTTTTTTTACGACCATGCATAATGCACTTCAATTTCGGCTTAATTAAGTTTAAAATTCAGACATTTAAACAGATTTAAACAGGTAGACACAAATTAGGCAAGCAGCTGTTGAGTTCGATAGCCGATAACAATAAGGGTGACCATACCATATACAGTCGATTGGCGAAGTATACAATTTTCAGTGGACTATCGCTAATGTGACGAAAAAAATTATAAAAAACATTTTTGATACTCATTTTTCCCAGTTTTTCCACCCGGCCACGTTGGTTTCCACCCACATCAAGATTTCCTCCCAACAGCGTCTGCTCGAGTGCTTCAGGATGACTTTGGTGGGCCTAGCTGCCCGCAAATTAGCGCAAAAGAAGAGGTTAGTCTTGTTTAAGAAGTACCCCAGCCGGCTTTTTTGTTGTAACCTACGATTTCTGCAAAAACAGATCCGCCAAGCAAGCAGCCGACTTTCCCAACGGCATCCGGTGCCAGAAGTGCCTGCAGATCGGACACTGGAGCTATGAGTGTAAGGAGAAGCGCAAGTACGTCCACCGGAGCTCGCGTACCAAGCAGCTAAGCAAGCATATGTCCCAAAAGGAGGCTGACGCACCTAAGAACCAGGTGGAGGAGCACTCGGAAGTGGCTTCCTCGGAAGGCAAGAAGGTCCGTCGCAAGCGGAAACCGAGCAAGAGCTCCTCGTCCTCCTCCAGCTCGTCGGACAGTTCAGACAGCAGCAGCGAATCGGGCTCCTCATCCGAATCAGACTCGAGCAGCTCCAGTTCGGACTCGGACGACGAGGAAGGCAGCTCGTCAGACTCAAGTGGCAGTGGCTCGTATAGCGACAGCAGCGAGGATCAAAAGCAGGGAGCACCACAAAAGAAAAAAAAACGAGCCGGGAGTTCACCTGAATCCTCTGACGATCAGGAGTAATCAAGAGACCGATTTGTGGTCTATAGTATGTAGCTTTACTAGTTTAGTTTTCCCACACTTAAACCGAATATGAAGGAACTTTTTGTACTATATTGTCTATATTTTTATGCACCCAACATGTACGTTTTCTGGTGAAGTTCCAGCCTTAATAACAATTTTAATCCGAGTCGACTTCCTCCTCATAACGCCTCATTTGGCTTACGAGATCCAGGTCTATTTGTTGGCTGTTGACGAGCTGGGACTCCATCACAGTTGTGATTGGGGACTGTTCCACCGACACATCTATGTGGAGGGGATCCCTTCCAGGGGAGCACTGCGTTTTTGGGTTCTGCTGGCCCACCAACTGAGATTTAAGATGCAGCTCCTCTACCTGTGGAACACTGATTTGGGAAAACCGTCATGGAAGCAAGAGATTTGTAGATACCTTTAGTGAGTTTAATGCCTCCTGAATGACGGGGAGCACTCGGTCGAGTTTCTTCTGGATAGCAAATAGTTCAGCCTGCTCTTTTTGAAGGACTCGATTTGTTTGCAGCATTTTGAAAACAATTAATAAACGTTAACCCTAGAATGACCACTTTTTTATGAATGCCTCATATGGTATACTTCCAATGGACAAGGAATTACATTAATTGTATTTAGGTTACTTATAAAAACTAAATTATGTTAAAAACATGCAAGTTTTGAAATACTTGCTGAATAACGAAATGTAATTAATTATTTAGTAAGTGAAAGCAATGGGTTAAGTATTAGCTATCGATAAGGCAGCTAAAGCAACACTGCTGCAAAAGAAAAAATTCGATAACAATGGCGGTGAGGCAGGCGACAATCGAAATCATTCGCGCCTTTCTGAAATTTGCATTTTGTACAGTCTAAACGGGAATTCGTGTAAACTACGAAGTAATATAAACAAACAAAAACTAGTAGACTATAGAATATTAACCGTTTCCTATCAATGGACACTTGTGAAGTAGAGGGAGACGCGGACACGCTGGTGAGACGCTTCTCCGTCAGCTGCGAGCAACTGGATCTGGAAGAGAGAATCCGGCAGGGCGCTCTGTCCACCTACCGTCGCTTGGATGCCGTCAGCGGGCTGTCTACAAGCGAGGCAGATGCCCAGGAGTGGCTGTGTTGCGCCGTCTACAGCGAACTGCAGCGCGTGAAGATGCGCGATATTAGGGAGTCCAACAACGAGGCAAACGATTCGGAGGAGCAAAACTTCTGCTGGAACATGTCACTAACCAGTCTGCTGCGCAGCTTTAAAGTGAACATGTCCCAGTTTCTACGCCGCATGGAGCACTGGAATTGGCTAACACAAAACGAGAACACTTTCCAGCTGGAGGTTGAGGAACTGCGTTGTCGACTTGGTATCACTTTGACGCTGCTGCGGCATTATCAGCACATCTTTCGGTGCCTGTTCGTTCAGCCCGGCAAGGATGCGGACCCTGATGCCACATATCAGTACCAAGCGCTGTATGAGTTCGGTTGGTTGCTCTTCCTAGTCATTCGCAACGAGTTACCCGGTTTTGCGACTACAAACCTGATCAACGGCTGCCAAGTGCTCGTTTGCACAATGGATATCCTTTTCGTGAACGCCTTAGAGCTGCCCCGATCCGTAGTTATCCGCCGGGAATTCTCTGGAGTGCCCAAGAAATGGGACACCGAAGACTTCAATCCTGTCTTGCTAAATAAATATAGCGTGCTAGAAGCACTGGGAGAACTGATTCCCGAGCTACCAGCGAGGGGGGTGATGCAAATGAAGAACGCCTTTTTCCACAAAGCCTTAATAATGCTCTATATGGACCAATGTTTACTTGGAGACGACACTCACATGCGGGAGATCATTAAGGAGGGTATGCTAGATATCAACCTTGCAAACTTAAATCGCAAATACACCAATCAAATAGCCGACATTAGTGAGATGGACGAGCGTGTGCTGCTTAGCGTCAAGGGGGCGATAGAGACCAAAGAGGACTCTCCTAAAAGCCCACAGCTCGCCTTCCAAACTAGCTTGTCACCTTCGCATAGGAAACTGTTCACCCATGATCTACCAAAAACTCTTCCCCTAAGCATTATAAAAGCTTTCCCAAAGAAGGAAGACGCAGATAAAACTGTAAATTATTTGGATGAAACTCTGGAAGAAATGAATCGGACTTTTACTATGGCCGTAAAAGATTTTTTGGATGATGAATTGTCTAGAAAACGATTCCGGCAGGCCAGAGGCCTTTGCTACAAATATTTGCAGAAAATTTTGGGCCCGGAGATGGTACAAAAACCCCAGCTGAAAATTGGTCAGTTAATAAAAAAGCGCAAGCTTACCGACGCCTTGTTAGCTTGCTGTCTGGAACTAGCACTTCACGTCCACCACAAACTAGTGGAAGGCTTAAAGTTTCCCTTTGTCCTGCACTGCTTTTCACTGGACGCCTACGACTTTCAAAAGATTCTAGAGTTGGTGGTGCGCTGCGATCATGGTTTTCTGGGCAGAGAGCTGATCAAGCATCTGGATGTGGTGGAGGAAATGTGCCTGGACTCTTTGATTTTCCGCAAGAGCTCACAGCTGTGGTGGGAGCTAAAGCAAAGAATTCCAAGCTACAAGGAAGTCGATGCAGAAACGGAAGGTAAGGAGAACTTTTCAACAGGCTTAAGCATCTGCCTACGAAAGTTCTACGGATTGGCCAACCGGCGGCTGCTCCTTCTGTGTAAGAGTCTTTGTCTCGTGGATTCCTTTCCCCAGATATGGCATCTGGCCGAGCACTCTTTTACCTTAGAGAGTGGCCGTCTGCTCCGCAATCGCCACCTGGACCAACTGCTGTTGTGCGCCATACATCTTCATGTTCGGCTCGAGAAGCTTCACCTCACATTTAGCATGATTATCCAGCACTATCGCCGACAGCCGCACTCTCGGAGAAGCGCTTACCGAGAGGTTATACTGGGCAATGGCCAGACCGCGGATATTATCACTTTCTACAACAGTGTGTATGTCCAGAGTATGGGCAACTATGGTCGACACCTGGAGTGTGCGCAAGCAATCAAGTCACTGCAAGAATCACAGAGTAACGTTGGTATTTTGACGGAGACAACTCCCAACGAATTGATCTTGAGAGCCAACATCAGCATATCTTCGCCGCCCCCTCCCAGGATATGCCAAAGTGGCTCCTGCTCCAGTCATTCACCTCCATCTCCCGCCGCATCACCACTTTCCTTGCAAAGCTCGCCCAACATAAAGCGCGCTGCTTCCAGTAGCGAATTGAGAGAGATCAAGCGACCCAACATCCTGCGGCGTCGCCAGCTTTCAGTGATCTAAAAACCAATCAAAAAAGGCTTAAATACTTGGCTGCATTTTACGCAGCTAGCTTAGTATATTTCTTAAGATTTTTCTCAAACTCAAAAATGGTAATTAAATAATGCTTAAATGATAGATATTTTATTGACTTGATTACTCCGCTTTGAGTGCGGTTCAAGTAAGTTAAAAGCTTTTGCTTTTGTAAAAATAAACGAATAACTTCCACTCGTATTTTAAATAAATTTTTATTGAATGCCAATTTTTCGACTTTGAAACTTTGTTCAAAATATTTGTGCAATTGCTTGTTAACGCGACCGGACACGAAACGAAACTTTCACAAAACTGGAGACGCGTCAAGATGTAGTGCATCTCCTTCAGATTACACACAAGAGTTGGGCTTAAAGTGGAGTATACATAATACATACTGAGAGCGTACGACTTAGAGCTATTTACTTTAACGTTTCCTGGCTTATGAGTAAGAGTTAAGAAGAGGGAACTACGCCGGCGATGGGAGCAGAGTTCGCCGGAGGAATGCCGCCTGGTGGAATTGCCGATCCCGGCGGTGCGTTGGTATCTGGCACTGGACCGCTGCTTGGCGGTGTGGTATCTATGGCGGGAGTTAGATGTCTAAGTACCATAGTTTATGAATTGTCATTCGTAAGTGATCTTACCCATTGGTGTAGGTGCTTGAGATTGCGCTGCTCCCGCTGCGACTGGACCGGTTTGGTCGCTCGGATTCGTGACAATGGCCGTGGGTGCGCCTGGTGGGAGTCCTCCCGTGAGCGAAATCGGTGGCGCTGCAAAGGGAGCACCGTTGGGCGACGACACTACGTGCGGAGGCAACGGCTGGTGCTGGGCGGTGGGACCCGCTAGCGGCTGGGACTGCGGCGGCAACTGGTGCGGATGCGGAGGCAGCTGTTGCTGCTGCGCCAGGTGCGAATGCGGCGGCAGTGATTGCTGTTGTTGCTGGGGCTGCTGGGCCTGTGGTAGCTGCTGTTGCTGCTGCAAGATCATTGATCCCGCGGCCGCCTGGCCTTGGAGCTCTTGCTGAAGACGATGATGTGCTTGCTGGCGCGCTCGGAACTCGGCTGCCTTCAGCTGCTCCAGATGGAATTGCTGACGCTCTGTGATCAGCTGCTGACGCTGGTACTCCAATCCCTCGCGCTCTCGCTCCATGGTGGCCTCCAGTTCCTCAAAGTGGCGCAATTTGATCTCCAGCTTCTTCATCTGAGTCTCAACGAGGAGCGCCACAAGGGATTTGATCTTACGCTCCTCCAGGGCAGCCAGATGTTTGGCTTTAACTGCTGCCGATGCCAAGGCTGCCGCCGCCGCAGTCTGCATATTATTTTCGCTAAATGTTCCTTCCTTTGCCACCGCCAATGGCCCTGTGCCGGTTCCCGATCCCTCTTTGGCCTCAGTGCCGTCCTTAGTCTCGCCATCGCCACTGCTGTCCTCCGTCTTGATGTCCACTTCGCCGCCACTTGCGGATGCTGCGGTTTCTGTGGGTGAGGATTTGTTTGATTTGTCTGACTTGGTGGCTGACTTGTCGCCCGAAGGCGAGGACTCCTTTGGTTTCTTGTCAGTGTTGTTGGTGTTGCCTGTCGCTGATGATGATGTGCAACTCGAGTCTGTGTTCGTGTTTGTCTTATCCGATTTTGTATTGTCTTTGGACTTGGCATCGTCTTTGGTTGTTGTTTGTTATTTGGTGGTTGTGGTGTTGATGTAAGTTTGGTAGATTGGGCGCAACACAAAAACGAAACAATATACGAATACAGTGCCAAATGGTGAACACATTGCGAATTTTGAATGAAAGCAACACAAGAGTTCAACAAAACAAACAAATGCAGAACCAACAATTGAGTAAATTCCCTTTACAATCGAATAATAGAAAACTCGCTCGATTTAGCGACTTTTCCCTTAACCAACATCCATAAACCCCCTTTACCAATTTCTATTTTTTTGGCTTACCGTCTTTTTTGCTTAGGTCCTTCATTTCCTCATCAGAGCCTCCAGCAGATGCAGATGCGCCACCCTCCTTGCCCTCTTCATCGTCCTTGTCGTTTCCGGTTCCTGCGATTCCACTGTTTGCCAGCCCAAAGTTCGGATTAAACTTACCACCTGCCGAAGCCTTTTCCACGTTTTTCATATGGTTGTCCATTATTGTGGCGGGAACCTCATCCTAGCATAAGTTTTAGATTAGATGTTAAAATCATCGTTTAAACCTGACTAAAATGTAACTACCTTAATGGCTGCAAATTCCTCCATGGCAGCCTTTGCTGCTGCAGCGGCAACGCGAGGATCGACCACTGATGCCAGGAATGCGACGGTGGACATAATGGGATTGCCACTCTTGCTGAACGGAATGGGTTGGCAAGCCAAGGGGCCCAGGAAGCCGCCATCATCCTCTAGATACGGGTCCTCGATGGGAAGTCGGAGGAAATGCAGAATGCACTCGTCTTGGGTGCGAGATCCAACGTGCTCACAGACCTTGTTCCAATCGTCCTTGTGCATTTCCAAGCCCTCAAGCAACAGCAGAGTCTCCTGATCGGTCCATTCACGAGCCATGCTTGCCGCCGTGCGATTCCTCATGGCCGCCGGCTTCTTTGCGTACTGATCCAGCTTGAGTCCAAACTGGCTCACTCCGGAACTTAATCCTCCGGCAGCGCCATTCTCTAGAGCCTCTGTCTTTATGCTAGTCAGACCACTTTTATCGCCCAATTCCAGGCCACCATCTTTACCCAATGGCTTTTTGTCCAGATCCAACAGCGTCTTTGCCGCCGACGGCTGTTGTGTCTTTTGCGGATTAATGGACTGTAGACCCGATGGCGTATCCGAAAGAATGTGGAAGTGTGAGGTCGGTGGTGGACCCATTGGTGTGGGGCGGACATCCGCATCGATCTGGTAGTTAATCAGGCCCCACTGCTCCAAGAAGGCGTGTACCCGCATAATGGCGCACACATCTCCGGCAAGATTGCGCCTACAAGCTGTGCTGGTCAAATACTCCGTCGGATTGAGCCTGAAAGAGATGAGTAACATTTTCAAAACTATTTGCCGCCAAAGAAATGAAGCTTCAACCTACCTGTACGTATCAATCATAAAATTCCTGTAGGCCATATAGATTTCCGGTGTCTTTGACTTATTCTTGCTGTTGAAGAATTCCGGCATAGCCCGTTTCTCGATCACATGGATGGAGTTGTAGTCAAACCAAGCCGAGTACGAGGGCACGATAATGTGGTGCGTCTGCTCGGTCACATTATCCTCCATATCCTCTTTGGCCGATGAAGAGAATTCCTGCGTGTTGCTGTTATCACTTGTCTTGCCTGTCTGCGAGTTTTCCCCATCTCCGGTAGACATGGCTTGAGCAGCGCTTCCTCCAGTCATTTCGTCATCCAGATCGGTCATAGTGCCACCTAGATATCATTTTGTTTAGTCCATGCCGATGTCAGATAACAAAACTTACCTTTAATGGGCATCATGTCGTTGTCGCCACGAGATTTACCGCCCGGAGCTGGACTGGCGGTGGACTGCAAGGCGGCGTTTGCCTTATGAACCTCCTGAACATTGGGCTCGGCCGGCGGATCATCCAGATCGCGGGTTAAGTCCTCGTCATCATCGTCGTTGCGCAACTTCTTGTGCACCACGGCGGGAGAACGCTTACGCTTGCCCGGCTTTGAGGTGGATGCCGATGTGGCGGGAGATGGTGAACGGCGTCTCTTCTGCTTGCCTCCGCCCGAGCTTGCAGCAGGCTTCTTCTTCTCGTCGCCGAAGGACATGATGTCGTCTATGGATATACGCTGTTTGTGCGTCTTCTTCTTGCCCTGTTCGTCAACTTCGTAGTCCTCCTCGGCCATCCACTCATTGTACTGCTCCAGGTCCACGATCCAGGATGCAGACACACGCCATCGTTCCGCCGGTGACTCGGGATTCTCCGGAATGTGATCCGGCAGGTCAAAGTTATTCACAACCCATGAATCGTAGGACTCGGGGAAGTAGTACCAATGCAGCATCACATGTCCGCCGCGCTTGAAAATGGGACGCGCATACTCGTCGGGATGTGGGTCCACGACGGGATAGACGATATGGGTGGCGTCCTCCTCGTCCGACACAATCTCTACCCGCCGATTGTCCAGGATCTCGCGCAGTTTTCCCTCGAAGCCCTTTTCAATCTCCGGCCGAATATAGATGTACGGTATGCGATACAAGTCCGCCTCAACCAACGCCTGCTCAATCTCGATCAGCAGCTGGATGTTGGGATCTTTGCGCGTGGGATTTTTGCCAATGGAGAAGTCGAACTTCTTGCCGCGTTGCTCAGCCCGGAAACGGAACATGGTCGAGAAGATGATGCACAGACCACCGCCGCTCTTGAAGTCCAGAAAGCAGCGCATCTGGGGTGGGTGGTACGATTATTAGATATATATTTTATAATGAACGTAAATCATGTAGCTAAATACAAAATATAAGCTAGTGGTCCACAATTGGCCATTAGAGGGTTAATATTTACGTGTACACACGCAACACGGAGCACCCTATCCCCCTCTCCAAACGCAGCCACTAACAATACTAACCGGAATTCTGGTTGCCGGCGGATCCGCAGAATTCTTGCCCAGCTTCGCTTCCACATACTGCAGGAAGTGGACAAGCAATTGGGCCAAGGACTCCTTCGTGATGGGCTCCGAACTGTGGGCCAAATACTGCAATAATTAAGGTTGTGAGTAAATCGTCTTTTTTCGCCGCCTGACAGCGCCATTTTTGTTTGCGGCGGCGTTGTTGTTGGCACGCACCTTCTTGCAGTTCTTCTGCAGCCACTGGCGAATCGATTCGAAGCCCTGCAGCGTCTCCTGCGACTGGAAAAAGTCTATATTCGGACTTCCGTCCTTTTTAGGACCCAGTGTGTTCATGTTGCGGCACTTTTGTGGTCTTTTTGTCAATTATTTTTTCACTTTTCCACGCCAAAAAGCCAATAAACGCTGCGTTGATAAAATAGGGATGGTATGTAAATCGATGTCGTTGTGACAGTCGTAATCGATATTTCTTCTATCTCCACTGAAAGTTATCATCATTTTAATATTTTTTTACTGAGGTTATAATAATATAAATCTATTAGTGATTGAAACGATATATAAATTGACAAGGAAACGTATTAGCTGTTTAGGGATTTATATAGACTTCGGAAAAGTTATAGCTAGCTAACGTGTCAGTTAGCTTCACATCTCAGTGAGCACAAGCTATTATGTGATGATTTCGCGCTAATTGAATATCGCCATCTGGTCACACTGGTCGTTGTGCTCTATCGGCGTCCCGCTCGCGCCACCTAAAAACCGATGCACCACGATAGTCAGGCCGCACATATAAATGCGACTCCATCGCGCTAACATGGCTGCTGGGAACCGAAAACTTAAAAATATTGTGCTGTCGGAGTGTGTTTGCATTAGCGTGAAGCCCAGTGTTAAATTAAAACATTGACTGCCCACGCCCGCCAACGACAATTGCCGTAAATCGAATTCTGCCGTAATTCGCAACGCCGGATTCCCATCCGTGTGTCCGTCGCGAGTGTGCCAGTGTGCGTGAAAATAAAAAGTCAATGGTGCGTGAGTGCGAGTGAGTAGGAAGAAAGCAAAAGCGATTGGATTGATTTGTGACGCTGCTGGCGAAAAGCAGTATCCAGTACCCCTTTCCGTGGCCAAAACATACACATACGCACGGCTATAGTAACGCAGCATCGATTGTACAGTTTTAGAGCAAACAATTCAAGCAATTAGAAAATGCAGAGCGCATGAGTTGAATTGTGAGTGGGCGCCCCACATAAGCTGATTGCTACCGCACCGCGAAGGGAACTAGAAAGAGGAGTGCGTAGAGTGGAGAGAAGAGCAAAGGCGAAGCGAAGGGGAAGATAGAGAGAGAGAGCAACCATTGCCAAAGGTAAGTGATATAACACTCGGGGATCGGGAGTGGGAATGCGAATAGGAACATAAGGAATCCCCAAATTCTTATCCTCGATTGCAACAGTATTTATATGGCAGCCACTTATCGCTTCCGCTTGCGTGTGTGCGTGCGAAAGAGATAGATAGAGTGGGGCCAAGGGGCCACTCTGTTTATTGATAAGAGAGCAGAGCGCTCAAGAGAGAGAGAGAGCGATAGAGGAGGTGGGCGCCAACGCAGCAAAACAGCGGAAATCCTTTACAAAAACTTGGTCTACCACTAGTTCTTTGTGTTCTCCTTCTTGTCTCTCTCATCTTGGCAGCCCGTTCTAGTGCGCGTATTTTTAGTCGCAGCACAGTGCCCAATTCGCCAGCCGCTATTTGTGTCGTCCATTTGTTCATTCATTGGGCTCTTTTTCCGATTTCAGTGGGTGGCATTTAACAATAATCCCTGCGTTCGCTGTCCACGTCCACATTACGATTCGTTTAGTGCACGGAAAGAAAAAAGCATGTGGTTTCATGATATTTAATACTATAGCTATTGATGCATGAAATATTATTTGATTTTAAATGAGCCTCGTGTTTTGGTATACAAACTCAAAGTAATTAAAAAATTCTCATCTTACCGTACCTTAACCTACTACAGATAATCTCAGTATAGCATTTCAGTGAATTTCTCACTGTGCACTACAATGCCAGGCGGTACAAGCACCTGTATTTATTTATGGTCCGCTGCCGTAATCGACTGCAGTCGCCGCTTCCCTCTCTCTTTTGCTACCAACAACTTGGGGTAGGGCACCTGAACTAGTTTCAAAAGGCGGCGCTCGGCCTTTTCAGCTTTTTCGCATTTGCCATTTTCCCGCGGTTCGCAACATCAGCGACATTTGTCACAGTTTCTTAAAGAACATTTGAATATACAACTTTACTTGCCGAACTTGACTGCGCCGTCGCGATGCGATGATGCTGCTGGCGTTAAACAGCCCGTTGTTTATTATTCAGCTCCATTAATTCGATACCGATCAGTATTTCGTGCATTGTGCAAAATACGCAGCAACAGCTGTTCCAATATTGGCCAAATATGGTGCAAATATGGAACTCTTCGCATATAAAAAACATATGGCGCGATCAATGCCGAATTTTCGGCGAATTTGAGCAGATGACCCATTGATCTCATAATATGTAATCTATTGAATTAAAACAATTTGTATTTCCCTAAGCAATAAACACACAGAGCTCCATATAAATCTCCCCTTCTCTGGGAATTATGATAGTAATAACTGGGCGGACTATGAGCTAATCTAGTTTAGGCTTAAATAAAAATACCCTCCATTCCAATATAAACTTAGTCAAGTGTGACAACATACTGTATTTATTTTACATATAATTAATTTATTTTCGATGATCAAGCGACATGGCACGGGAAATAGTCGCGCTTATCTTTAGTGTAAACAAAAGACCCAACATTTCCGCAAGCCCGTTTTAATCTGTAGAATACAAGCGTCTATAAATAAAAAAAAAAGCACACAGAACTTGCCACAAAAAAAATTCGAAACACACTTGGCCTAGCCTAATCGTTACTTTACGAGAGCCATTTGGTGATAATGAAAAAGTGAACATATTCGTGGCTTATCGTCCAATGGACATGTATAAAATAAATGCGCGACACGCAAAACAGGCTAAAATCAATATGGCAAAAACATCGCCTAATATCGTGGACAGCTCGTAACGATTCCCCTTTTAAAGGAACAAATGCGATTTTTTCTATCGATGTTCATCTAATGGAAATTTAATTACCCAGCCGACGGGGCATTTTCCTGCATCCAATCCATGCCGATCCAATCCCAATCCCCATCCCAACCCCCCGCCTCAGTGGGTGGCTTCGACAAGGTCGCTGACAAATCGAAGTACAGCAGATTTGTCGCCGATAAATTGGCTTTATGGTTGGTCGGATAAAGTCAAGCGACATGCCATATGTACAAACGATTTCATTATGACATTTACGTCGTTTTTAATATTATGTATTTCTTTATTGTTTATGTAAGTGTGTGTGCTTTGTTAGCTTGATTACTTGTGGATGGATAAACATTGTCAATAAATCTGCACGTGCCTTGAAGACTCACCGTGTTTCGTTATTATTATTAATTCTAAACGTAAATGTAAATGTATTCTTAAAACGGTTCAGTGAACCGTGGTTTTTTGCAATTTCTTATCACCCACAACGCGCTGCATTGATAACAGGCATTCAAAACTGAAAGCGTCGAGAGTAAAAGTATGTGTCACTTTGGAATATCGATAATCTCCTTGTAATAATTCGAGGCGAACGGGCTCTAAGCCAGGCGAATCGTTTGGGCCCCTTGGCGTTCGTACGTAATATGGGGGCACTAGTCCGGAATATGGAATATGGAAATGCCGTAATTTGCTCAATTGTCACGTTCTGCTCTAAGCTGTTAAGAACGCCTCAGCGGCCACAACGAAGTCATTATTCGCCATTCGCGTCGAGTGACTCAATTTACACAGCCTAACCCCACTTGGTGGCGGAGCTTAATAATGCCTCCCAGGAAATCCATACCATTACCGACTCGGTCGTCCATGTCTTTAGCCTTCCTCGGCCACGTGTCCAGTCTTTATTGGTCGATTGGATTGCGGTGGGAAAGGCTAAATTTTGAGATTGCGACAGGCCTGTCGTCGTGCTGAGCTATGCGGTCATTCTAAGGTACTACATTGTGAATGAAACTAATCAAATCGTACTAATTGGTTAATTTTTAATTTGCAATTAAGTCACATTTCGCGTGGGTATAAATCTTCTTTGACGGAATGGTATGAATGGTCGAGCAGGTGTTTGGACGTAAAATACTTAAAAAGAAGTATCTTCAATCGAGAGCAATATTATTCAAACTTCCTTGAGGAATATAGTAGTTCCATATTTTTATTAACCACTGAGTACTAGTATTAAGCAATTTAGTACGGTTACTAATATTCTTATTTATTTAGCGCTATAGAGACAACATTCCATCAAATGATTCGCTTAATTCTATTATCAATTGAATGTATCGACTTGTTATTTTTGTGGTTATTTTTCTGAATCACTTAAATAATATATGTTACGAGGGAACACTTTCCTAAGTGGGGAAATACGAAAATATAAAATAAACATTTCTTCAATTTTATTTATGCCCCAATGAATACTTTATATAATATAACATATTGTATACTTTATTTAATAATGTATTTATTTTTATTTGCAGATTAGTTACTTAGATTATTATATCAACGGATCACAAAAAGAACCACAAATTACCATTGTATAATGACATCTAGGTATGTTTGTCAATTATCAAAACCCCAAGATTTAAATTGCTAACTGTATTCAACATCCCTTGCAGACTTGATCGGCTGTTCATTCTACTGGAGACCGGCTCCACAGCGGCCACTCGTCAAGCGGCCGCCAAGCAGATTGGTGAGGTCCAAAAGCTTTATCCACACGAGCTGCATGCTCTGCTAAACAGATTGGTGGGCTACCTGCACAGTACGTCCTGGGAGACACGGATAGCTGCAGCCCAGACCGTTGAGGCCATACTAAAGCAAGTGCCGCCTTGGCAGCCGGAACTCCATGCGCTGCCCAAGAAGGAGCGTTGCGCTAGTAATACTGCCACAGCTGCAGCGGCAGCAGAAGAGGACAGCTGCCAGTCAAGTGGTTCCAACTCGACAACGGCCAGCGAGCGACTACTCAGCTTTGATGAGTTCGATCTGCAGCAAATCCTCCACAAAGGTGCCAGACTCATTGGCTCCGAGGGCAACGAGTTTGATGTGCAGGAGGAGCAACCGGCTAGTGGCGGCGGGGAGGAGGACAGAAGCCTAGCCAGTCGTCTAAGCCGCCAGCGTGCGGTGCTGAACGACAAACTGGGTCTGACCACGGCCGCCAAGCTGGGCGTTAATCTTACCGATATGATAACAGACGAGGATGTAGCACTTACCAGGAGTGGCAGCACTTACAATGTCAACGCAGAAAAGCTTCCAGTCGAGCACTTACTCAACATAAAGCCAGCGGCGAACGGATCTGGCCAAGCTCCACTTAGTTGCCGTGAGATGAACAGGGCCAAGCGCAAGGCTCGCCAAAACACAAGCGGATGTTCTGCCACCGCAGTTACGCCAACTTGCAGCCGGAGGAACTCCAATAGCAATCATAGTACTGGCAGCAACCACAGCAGTAATGACACCACTGGTGCTGCATTAGAAGAACCCGAAAAGAAGAAACTTAAGTCAACGGATCGACAGGAAATCTTCTATAGTTTAAATGGTGGGTGGCCCAGATAAAGCGCTGATTACATTTTATTAATTTGACTTTTTCATATATATTTCAGCTGCTGTGCCAGATGCCACAGGCACTTGGGTGGATGCCGTCTCCTGGCCACTGGAGAACTTCTGCTCACGTCTCTTCATTGATCTCTTTCACGCCAAATGGGAGGTGCGCCACGGGGCGGCTACAGCTCTAAGGGAGCTGATCAATCAGCACGCTCAAGGAGCTGGAAAGGCAGTACTACAGACTCGCGAACAGATGGACGAAGCACATAGCCGCTGGCTAGAGGATGCTGCCCTGCGCCTGCTCTGTGTGCTTTGCCTGGATCGGTTTGGTGACTTTGTCTCGGATCAGGTAGTGGCACCGGTTCGCGAGACCTGTGCCCAAGTGTTGGGTACCTTGGTCAAGGAGATCGAGGCGTCCAAGGTTCAACGAATCGTGGACATTCTGCTTCAGCTCATCCAGCACAAGAACGAGTGGGAAGTGCGGCATGGTGGACTACTGGGCCTGAAGTATGTGTTTGTGGTGCGTGAGGAGCTGCTGCCCATCTATTTGCCCCAGTCGATTTCAAACATCCTCATCGGTCTGCTGGATGCTGTGGATGATGTCGGAGCGGTGGCTGCCGCAACCCTGATTCCAGTTTCTTCCTGGCTGCCGAAGCTATTAAATCCGGCGCAAGTATCCTCCATCGTAAAAATGTTGTGGGACCTACTCTTGGACCAAGATGAACTCACGTCCGCATGCAACAGTTTCATGGGGCTGTTAGCGGCCATTCTATGCCTGCCAAACGCTGCCTGTTGGGTGGAGATGGAGCCGATGGCCATTTTGGTACCGCGCCTGTGGCCTTTTCTTTCCCATAGCACTAGTTCGGTGCGGAGGTCAACGCTGAAGACACTTATAACCTTGACGAGTGCGGATAGGGTCAAATCCGAGCCCAAAGATGAAAATCAAGTTAAAGAGGAAGCGGATAAGGAGAAAATTAAACTTAACTTTGGAGTCAGCGACTGGAAGTGGCAATTGCTGCAGCAGGCCTTGCGTCACATATATCAACGCATCCTGGTCGAGCCGCAGGCGGATATCCAGGCACTAGCCCGTCAGGTGTGGTCCAATCTGATCGAGCATGCAGATTTGGGTGCGCTGTTGCATGCTGCCTGTCCATTCGTGTCGTCCTGGATATGCCTTTCAATGCAGCCACCTCGATTGGCTTTCGATGCAGCAGTGCTGATCAGAGCTGGTGGAGATACAAGCACACCAGGGAGCGCATCCCGAAAACGAACGCCCCGCATAGGTGACGAATTGGGCGGTAACATTCTAGCGCATTCAAACGCCTCATTGAAGTTGTACCTTGGTGGTAGCGAGGCCACGCCTTTGGATGTGCGGGATGCTAATTTTATGCGAGCTCGGATTTCATCATCTCGGGCACTGGGTGCTCTTTCTCATTACTTGGTTCAGCCAGCACCGGGAGTGGTGTATACCCCACAAACAGAGAGTCCCACAGACTGTTATACAAAAGTACTATTGGGTCATTTAAATGCCCACTCCGCTGTCCAGCGAATCGTGTGCGGGCTTATCATTGCGTTTTGGGCGCTAGAAGACGAGCCAGTACGCCCAGGACCGCCCAATCTGCAGGAAAAGTTACACCAGTGTGTAAGCGAGTACGTCTACTACGATGAGGTGGCCATTTCACTGACCCGACTACTACAAGAGGCACAAGACTTTATTGCTACGCTGAAGCAGAACAAAATCCCGATTAACGATTTCAACAACGCCAAGATCCTTACTCTAGATCAAATCGAGGCAGTGGCAACTACGCTAAGCGAAAATGTGCGTTCTTATCCCCTCAAGCCGAAAGTTTTAGACATGCTAGAGGAGCGCCGACGCAGCCTTCAGGCCTCCTACCAGCAGACAACCAGTGAGCAAAGCGCCTATCATGTCAGTGCTCAGGCAGCACTCGCTGGCGCCATCTGCGCTCTTCACTGCCTGCCCGATAAGCTGAATCCGGTGGTCAAGCCATTAATGGAGTCCATCAAGCGGGAGCAGTGCCTCCAGCTGCAGCAGCTGTCTGCCGAGTTCCTGGTCCACCTTATGGATCAGGTCTGTGATAGAAATCCTAGTCCAAATAGCAAGATTTTAAACAACCTTTGTACGCTGTTAAGGAGCGATCCCGAATTCACTCCCAAACTGGTAAGTTGGAGTTAGCTTGTTTATAACTCAATTTGCTTATTTGTTCATTAAATCTCTTTTAGGTAATGCCACCAGAAACCCTCAAACAGACGCCAGTTTCGTCTGAGGTTATTAATAATTGTGTTTACTATGGTATCCTAACACTGGCACTTCAACAGACAGTGACAACCACTAACACGCGAAGCGGTGCGGGCGGTGCAACAACTCCCACTGCTACTACGGCCCCCAGGGGCCCTGGACGACCGCCCACTGGCGAAATATTGTCCGCAACCAACGCCACTACTCACATTGAGCTAAAGGCGCAGCAAGCCAAGGATGCGGAGGCGAAGCAATGCCGCATACAGCGCCTGGGAGCGGCATGTGCCATAGAAAAGCTATGTAGGATATTTGGAGAGCAAATCATTGAAAAGGTGGCTGTTTTCCAACAGCTAATGTTTGGCAAGGTGGAGCAGTTCGTAAAAGAAGCTCACGACTGGCGATTGGGCAACCTCCTTCCAGATCTGGGAGTATGCAATGAGCTTGTCAGCTCCATGCAGCTTATTGAGACAGCAGCCCCCCATCTACATGTTGCACTGCATCCTCAGATGTTTGCCCTTCTGCCCTCTCTTGGCTTTATCGTTTGCCATCCTCTTAAGGCAGTCCGACACATGGCTGCTCGATGCATCGCCGTTCTGGCCGAGATCGATGCTTGCCAGACTATGCAGTTTGTGGTTCACGATCTGCTACCGCTGCTTGGGAAGATTGAGCAACTTATAGAGCGACAAGGAGCCATAGAGGCTATCGAACGCGTGGTCAGCCGGCTGCAGATAAAAGTAGTGCCCTACATCGTGCTGCTGGTGGTGCCTCTACTGGGCGCAATGAGCGATCCGGATGAGTCAGTGCGATTGCTTTCCACGCACTGCTTTGCAAATCTCGTCCAGTTAATGCCCCTGGACGGAAAGACGGAGCAATTAAAAAGCGATCCGCTGCAGGCGCGCAAGACGCGTGACCGTGAGTTTCTCGACTATCTTTTCAATCCAAAGAGCATTCCCAATTATAAGGTTCCGGTACCAATAAGTGTGGAACTGCGCTGCTATCAGCAAGCCGGCATCAACTGGCTGTGGTTCCTGAACAAATACAATCTACACGGCATTCTTTGCGACGATATGGGGTTGGGCAAAACCCTACAAACCATATGCATCCTTGCCGGAGATCACATGCACCGTCAGACAGCCAATTTGGCGAATCTGCCTAGTCTGGTAATTTGCCCACCAACTCTAACCGGTCATTGGGTGTACGAGGTGGAGAAATTCCTTGACCAGGGATCCGTTCTGCGTCCCTTGCACTACTATGGATTTCCAGTGGGAAGAGAGAAGCTAAGGAGTGAGATCGGAACCAAATGTAACCTGGTTGTGGCATCGTATGACACTGTGCGCAAGGACATCGACTTCTTCAGCGGCATACACTTCAACTATTGCGTTCTAGATGAAGGTCATATTATTAAGAACGGAAAGACAAAGAGCTCTAAGGCCATAAAACGATTGAAGGCAAACCATAGACTGATCCTCTCCGGCACGCCCATCCAGAACAATGTGCTGGAGTTGTGGTCCTTGTTTGACTTTCTAATGCCCGGCTTCCTTGGCACTGAGAAACAGTTCGTGCAACGCTTCTCACGTCCCATTCTGTCATCTCGGGATGCGAAGAGCTCTGCCAAGGAGCAGGAAGCTGGAGTTCTGGCCATGGAGGCTCTGCACAGACAAGTCCTGCCCTTCCTGCTGCGCCGTGTTAAGGAAGATGTGCTGAAGGACCTACCGCCAAAGATTACACAGGACTTACTTTGCGAACTGAGTCCGCTCCAGCTGCGACTGTATGAAGATTTTAGTAATAAACACCTGAAAGACTGTTTAGACAAACTGGGCGACTCGTCGTCGGCATCCATGGTGACGGAGAATCTCAGCGCCAAGACACATATTTTCCAAGCGCTTCGCTACCTGCAGAACGTATGCAACCATCCCAAGCTGGTGTTGCGCCAGTCTGAGGAGATCACAAAGGTGACCAGTCAGTTGGCGTTGTCAAACAGCTCATTGGACGACATTGAGCATTCTGCAAAGCTGCCTGCCTTGAAGTAAGTGCACTCTCGTTACACAGTTAAAATATAAAGTATATATTTAAAATATTTCATTTCCTTCGCCAGGCAACTTCTCCTAGACTGCGGCATTGGTGTGCAGACGGAGTCTGTGAGCCAGCATCGGGCGCTAATCTTCTGCCAGCTTAAGGCGATGCTGGACATTGTGGAACAGGATCTACTGCGCCGCCATCTGCCCAGCGTCACATATCTCCGGCTGGACGGCAGTGTACCCGCCTCTCAACGACAGGATATAGTCAATAACTTCAACAGCGATCCTAGCATCGATGTGCTGCTCCTGACCACTATGGTAAGCATAAAATTGGCTTTCATGTTTTGATCCAACTTTAATCGTAAATCAATTTTTAGGTTGGCGGCCTGGGTCTCAATCTAACGGGTGCCGATACGGTCATCTTTGTCGAGCACGACTGGAATCCAATGAAGGATCTGCAGGCTATGGACCGCGCCCACCGAATCGGTCAGAAGAAAGTAGTTAATGTTTATCGGCTGATCACGCGCAACTCGCTGGAGGAAAAGATCATGGGGCTGCAAAAGTTTAAGATACTCACCGCCAACACTGTGGTGAGCGCGGAGAACGCTTCGCTGCAGACAATGGGCACCTCTCAGATCTTTGACCTCTTCAACGGAGGGAAAGACAAGGGAACAGAATCTGGATCATCAGCGGTGACAGGAACAGCATCGGGCGGCATGTCCATGAACACCATTATCGAGAACTTGCCGGAACTTTGGTCCGAGCATCAGTACGAGGAAGAATACGACTTGGGCAACTTTGTGCAGGCACTGAAAAAGTAGACTACTGCTTCCCACGCCAAGACTTCCAGTTTTAGGGTACGTTGATCTGTTCCTTTATAATCGCGAAAGGAAACTTTTAGAAATAAATATTAATAAAGCTTGAAATTAAATAAAACAAAAATTAAACATCAGCTTAAATCTTTACAAAACAAATTTGAATACCAAAGGAAATAGCTGCTCTTTTAAATTCACTTCCGATGACGTATGAGTTTTCGAAGATTAAGAAATCAAAGTGTAGAATACTTTACGGCTCATTGGAAAAATCGAAAATCAAATATGCTTGGGAATGGAAATGGTTTGCAGTGCATCGAGAATACAGAGAGAGCAGAAGAAAGAATTCAAATTTGAATGTTTTCAAACAGTCTCATCAGCAATGGCAAATAAAATTGTTTGCCCTGAAAAATTAATGTTTGCGTGCATAATTTGCTTAGTAAATATTTACGCCTGTCCCTCACAATAAGACACCTAATTTCACCCTGACCAATTGTTTCCATAGTCACGGCTCATTTTATTGACTAATGCGTTGATATGGCCACAAGTTATCAGATCGATCGGTTGAAATCGATTTCGTGTTTCATTTATCAGAAGAGCTATTTGCTCGACTGGCGAGGAATATGTACACATGTACTTTCGGTTGTTCTCATTCGAATCTGGTCGGCTGTGACCCGAGTACCTTGAAATTTGATGGGGCTATCAGTTGTGTCAGCCCATTAAAAGTGCCCCAGCTAGTAAATATAGTTAGTTGACCCCTTACCACCACCACACAGCATACTCGATTTATTTTTCAATTTGGTTTGCTTTCGATTAATACAAATCCCGGCTTATCTGTGCTCCGTCACGATGAAATGGCTGCGGATTATGTGGCATAGGCACACCATCCATGGAGTAGATTATTTATGTCTACGAGGGGCGCTAAACGCGACCCGCTCGTAATGGAGACTGTGTCTCAATACTCCGACACAATAGTGATTCCTGCAGAGCGGTACGAGGGATTCGGTGCGTGGTACAGGATAGCCTTATCTCTGGCCTGTAGTAGTGCCCGTCTTTCCCAGTTTCTTTATAATGGTCATTATAATATTGTAAGCAAAAGCAAGTGATAAGCAACGATTTTCACTCGCTATATTACACTGCGAGGAAAATAGAACAGATCTTATACACATTTCACATATGAAATTCTTTATATATATTCTTTATGATTAAAGCTAAATGTAGCAGGATGGTTTAAATTAAATGTAGCAATAGTATCTAAAATGACATGATGACAAGATAATAGTTTATTAAAATTTATTAGTAGTTTACAATTCTTGCCCCTGCATTCTTCTCAGTGTATTCCCTTTTCTCTTACCCACTCGCTTTGGCCTTTTATCTTCTGACCACAAGGCATCTTCCGGACTTTGCTACTGCAACTACTGATAGCCAGCACCCGCACCCGCACCCTTGCATTCTTATCGCAAGGTCTCCTCCTCGACTCCTCCCCGCATGGGTGACCCGCACCCTGTGGCCAGGGCCTCCTCCTCTCCCTACTGGCTGGGTCGGATCTTGGTCTGCGAGGCGCCGACTTAAAGTTTTCCGCCACGTTATTTACCTCCTTATCTCGCCAGCATTGTTTTCGCCTCGTCACCCGCTCCGCTCCTTGCTTCTGATTCGTCTGGTTTTATCAATGTTTCTGTTTGCAATATGTTTGTTCTCAGCATTTTGTTGTTTCTTGATTACTGGTTCTCTTATCACGACGCGTGACGTCATAAGAGCCGGCATTTTACTATTAGATAGGAATTTCTTTACACTTTTTTTTATCGGTTTTTTTTTTTTTTTTGGGAAACGTGCTTGCTTTATAGTTTTTCTAAAAATACCAGACTCTTTGGCATTTCCCTGGTGGTTTCGGTTATACAAAGCTCTGCTGTTTAACTTTATGGAAAGACTCCCCCTTTCCATGAAGATCCAGTATAGTAGGAGTGCCATAGATAGGCAAGGTCGACTGGCAGGCTTCGTTATCGGTTAAAAGTAGACCGCAAAAAAGTTTATATTTTTCATGAAGTAAAAAACTTAGATATAAAAAACAAAGTGAAAAAATATATTTATATTAGGAACTTATATCTATGTTTACTAAAATTAGCTTGGAAGAGTCTGTATCTTTGATAAATAGTTAGATATAAGGTATTTACAGGATTGTTTCTGGAGGAGTTTATATCTTTTATATAATTCTGATTAAATGCAAAAGACTTTTAAGTGGTTTGAGATTTTTAGATTTTATTTAGTAAGTTGGTTAAAGATCCTTTCTATACTGTTTGGTGAGGATTCCAGTTCGCCCAATACCTCTTTGCGACAAGGAGCTTATGTACATCCCGCGATAGTAGCAATCTGGTCGGATTCCCAATGCTGTCGTCACCAAATCAAATCTGGCCAAAGCAGGCCAGATGATAAGGACTCGGCTGGGCATATGACTAGGGCTATGGCATATACTCGCCAAGTCGGAGAGCGAGAGTTGCCCCGATAAGGATAGTCGCGCGACCGACGCGTGATGCAACTTAATCAAATCGTGTTTTGGTATCACTCTCCCTGCCTCTCGCTCTATCTCTGCCGACGTCCTGCTCGCTCCCGTGTGGCGTCCATGCGGCGGAGGTGGCGCCTGTGGGGCTGGCAATCGTTGAATCGGAATCGGGCCCGGCTCAGATAGCCATATCTTGGCGGCGTCCAATCAGCGGAACCGGCGACAGCCAAACTACGCCAAAGTACCGAGTACACGGCGCAATGAGTTCGACGGTTGCGTCGCCGATAATAAGTTCAATCGTTACTTTGCTGTTGTTGCGTTTTTGAAAAGGTGATATGAAATGTGCTCTGATAAGTTTTAATCAAGAATATTTTACTCGCATTGCTTTGGGTGGCTCCGGGCCGAGTAGCATTTGAAAAGTTGTAGTAGTAGGTCGGAGCTCGGATGCGGGTCTGGTCGGGTCCACTCCCAACCCAACCCAACCTATCCCGTGCCATCCCATCCTATCGATCGCATCCGGCACACCGGTGCGGATTCGTGGGTTGTGTCCCGGCGATTATCACCGTGATCTGTTGGGCGTGAAACCGAAGAAAACCCGTTGAGCGTGGAAAAATGTGAGGAAAGTTGCGCAGGCGCAAGGGAAATCCTTCAAACGTGTGTTTAACCACAAAAGCGACGTGAGTTTAACCAACATAATCGACGGTTGGGCGCACGGAAAAGCCACCACCCGCCTCCTCATCATTCCCCGAAAGAGTTGTGATCCGTCGGCGTGACCTGTGTGACACTTTCATTTGCCGGGTTAACGCCCCCTCGAAATCCGGCCAGTATCGAAACCGAAAATTTAACGCCTGCTTAGCGCCTGAGATCGCCAGATGCCCAGATGCCCGGGGCTCGGTCATCATCGATGAAAACCACATGGGCCGACCGAACGCCCCTCATAATGAGCGCAACGGATCCGAGCACTAGATTCTGGACCTAGCCACAATGGATTTTCTATCGCTGGCGGAATAAGCATGGGAATCTGGCCATGGACAATTTGGTAAGTTTCCCCAGACGATGTGGTGGCCATTCGGGGGAAATTGGTCTCAATTCAGCTTGTCATAACTAACAAAATTAATACTAATGGAATGCTGCATATGTGCGAAATGATGCTACTTTGTATATATGTACAAAGTAAATGGCACATAGTACTTAGTCAGAACTTTTGGGAAGACATAGTGTACGTATTATCATGAGTCATTGTACAGTCATGATTTTAATGATTTTTAAGCTTAAAAATAGTTTCTAAGAATAAATATTTCAGTTCAAGTCGCAGTAAGGTTATTAAATGTTTTAAAAACAAAATGTATCAGTGGAATGCACCCAAGCAAAAAGTGTCTAAATTTTTTAAGGAATTAAAAAGGGACAGACAGGGAAAAAGTAGGGAAAATTATGACGATTACACGAAACCAGCATGACGATCAACGAACCCAAAAAGCACAAAACTCCGGATCCCGTCCAGCCAAGGGGTGGGGCATTGCCTTCCAGCTCCAGGCAGTGGCACCCAGCAAGTGCCCATATATATTTTTATATATATGTGTACATATGTATAAATATATAAGGAGGTTGAAACGACTGAAAAACAAAATGTGAGTCCAAACGATGGGTCCCGTTCCATGGTACCGCTGCCGATCCACTTGGCGGTCATACAATTTGCCCTGCGGTCGTTGAGTTGTTGCGACGACAACAACGAGGCCTTATCAACATCGACTTGTATGTATATGTATATATATGTATATATATATGTGGGGGAAAAATAAAAAGAAATAATTATTCAAGAAAAATAAACATTTAAGAAAAGAATTTCAAAACAAATGAAATAAATGTAGTGGGGCCTTATACTATGTAACCATAAATTCATTGCTATATACACACACATGTCTTCCTGCCATAGGTCAGCCATATTGAAAATTAATTAAACAAAAAAAAAAATATATATATATACCCGCACACATATAATAGTCAAGCGAATTGTCGTAGTTAACCGACAATTGCCTTTTGTTGTTCAGCCAGTGATTTTCCAGGGAAACCCTGGATGCATCCCACACAGCCATCCGACTCCCCTGACACGTGCATCTCCATGGCGAAATGCATCCGCAAACAAGTGGGATTTACTTTTGGGTGCCGCGGAGGAAACCGCGACAATAAACACCGCAAAAACAAAAAACCAAAACCAAGCCGAGGACAAACAACCAACAATGACGGACAGTCACATACATTAAACATTAACAGAACAAGTAAAGTAAAAATTGTAGTATAAAAGAATTTTTGTGAAATTCCGAAACGCAAACAAACTGCACGGCAAACAACAATCCACCAAAGACAAGATACAAGATACAAGACACTCGTGTTTGTCTTAATCGTTAATTGCTCTGGCCACGTCCCTATCCCAGTACCGATTTCAGTTCGAGCTCGAGTTCCAGTTCCAGTACTTTGTGGTCGGCACACCACATCCACTCTAGGAAAAACCGCACCTACTCCATATAAACATAGTGCCACAAGCACATCGGATGAGCAGTATCCGCGCGTGTCTCTTAACTGGGTCTTCAATGGGTACCTGTTGCTAGTGGCTTGGTTACCTGTCTGTCCGTCCACCTTCGTAATATAATGTGTGCTTGACAGGATATGCCCAGTCCCAGTTCCATTTCCAGTCCCTATTCCCCGATCCCAAACACCCAGACACCGTGCCCCGTCATCGCTCCGACTTGCATTGTTCTCCGCTGCGGAACTTTAATTACCCAACCTTACTTTCACTGTCCGCATAAAAATTAATGAGTTTAGGACTTGTCCGTTTAGCGTCCGCGTCTTCCATTCATAAATTTTGTTTCTGGGCTGGGAAATTCCCGTGTGCTGATTCATTTGCCATTCCTTTTCATGAATGGATGTGCTCTATTTTTGGGATGGCTTCGGATCGGTTTTTAATGGGGGAATTCCATTTATCTGATTGGTAGATGTCCGTATACCGCATTTATGCATGGTAATTGCAAGCAATCCTGTGTAACTTGGACCCCGATAAAGTTCCTTAGTTTTTCCAAATGCCTAAAAAAGGTTCATATGGAATGAATGATCTGGAAATAGTCATTTACTTTAATACAAATCTACACTACCATTTTATATAATATTTATATTTATTATGACTTTTTTATAATAGAAGATATTTCAATTTAGATGCAATCAAATAGTCTCCGCATTAGGGGCCCACCTACAGCGATTGTCACTTAAGCGCACCATTAAAAAATCATCAGAGAAGCGATTCGAAATGTTTTTCAAGTGGACGCCCTAATTATAAAGCGCCAGCGCCTAGGTACATACGTGGCTAACGACGAAAAGTAAAAACATATTTTCGAAAATTATATAACCCAAAAATGGAAGGGACAATATTTTCCCTGACGTTGTCAGCGAAAACAAATTCATAATTCTGTTTATTTGCTTGGTCCGAGAGCGAAAGGATCTCGAAGGACATCGAAGGGACCGAGAGAACCAAGTGAGCACGAGATGCGGCAATAACAATAACAACCGCATCCCCTGGGTGTCCTGTCCGCTGTCCCCGTTCCCTTCCTCCCCTTGCCACGATCAATTTGTATCGTGTCGGCGCGTGTTGCCATTTTGTCCTGTTTACCTTGCCACAGGCCAGTCACCATCCGCTTACCTGGACGGACGGGTGGGTCACACGAAATGGGAATCCTACCTGGGCGGGCAAATGGCAGCCGTCTGCGGCTTGGCCGGCCGATTAGCGCTGATCATTGCGGCTTAATCGTGGCTTCTTGACAGTATTCAATACAAACTCTATTTAAATAGGTTCAATTGACGTTTTTTTGTTTGTCCGGCTGTGGGAAAAACTTCTCTCAAATGTGCAGAAAATATGTTCGGCCAGTCCAGGAAAGTCAGTCGGTGATTGTTCCAAACAAATCCGCTTGACCATATTACCTAATGATGTGTTTGCTCATTTAATTCAACGTCACATGCGCCAGTGTTGACTCAACAAATTGGATAAGTATGCCATGTAAATTCTATTTGCATAAAATTGGAAAATTGCTAAGATTGTTAACACTGGCATGTGGGCAACAGAAAAATCTTCATTTGAGTTGTTTGTATACCAATGAACATTATCATTTAAAAAGCATTTATCCAAACTTAGTTTACTATTTACTTAAAATGTTTTTTTTAATCCTTGAATTTAACGAATTTTTGAACTTAATTTGATGAAATGTGGCAAAATCGTTAGTTTTACCATTCTTGTATCTTCGCCCAGCATCTGAAGATAACCCGAAACAATTGAGTCGCTCATTGTTGCATTAAAATAGTGTTAAAGACATGTTCTCAATGGCCATTAAATGGGTTTGATAAGAGCACAACTTTGTGGAGGACCGCAGGCCACTTGAATCGGATCTGGCCGGTTTATTGTAGGAGTTTTATTTGAATGCCTACCACATAACGATGCAGATAATTGGCGCTTAAGGAGTCAAACGACTTGTATCCAAAAGATAGGGGAACACTCAGCACTCAACAAAGAGCTCTTCATGAAATGGATCCGTGGCGCGTATTGGATTACCAGCGCAATATTTATGGCCGCGATGTACACGAAAATATTAAAAATGCATAAATACATCGGCACCGAAACTATGCCTGATCATCGTACATCGTCCTGATATGTGAGACACTCGCCACGCTTGACACTTGTTTGTTTGAGGGGGGAGTGGAGCGGGGTAACCCATTTTCGGCCACCATAAATATGTCAAAATAGTTTGAAGCCAAACTTAGTGGCATTAAACCCGGGATTTCGTGTGTACGTGTGCGTTGCACTTTGGTCTCGTGGGATATACAAATAAGAATGTTCTGTTTGAATTGGCCCTCAGTGGGTTTACTAATGTCTCAATGCATCGCATAAAACTTATTAAACGACTTTTCGCCATAAACAATGGCTATTCGATATGTTTCCCCTCCAAACAAAAACCAGAGAGCTGTGCCACGGCCCATTGACAATCGGAGATCGAGTGTGAAACAGGGCAACTCCTAGCCTGCAGACCCACAAGATTATCCTTTCCCAAGGACTTGTAATAAATCACATCATTAGCATAGCATCTCCTGGTGATTTATCGTTTCGGGAGATCGGTCTGGAGCAAAATCCTCGTGTTTGTTGACACTACCACATGCTCCTCCGAATCTTCGCCACACAAACACTCATCTGAATTGTCCGATCTGCGGAACTTTTCAAAGGGTGGGGCACTCAGCCCTGACTTACATTTGAATGCGTAGTTCTTCACCATAGTCGTGGCTTTAAGGCCACCCACCGTTATTTGCATGTGTACTCAATGCATTTCGTTTATGGAAGCCCGACTTATCAGACCTAACTAAGCATAACATTGCCAGCTTGGGGTCACAGGGAAAAGAGGGTCAACTCGGATGGGGAGCTCGGCTAGGTAAATACTGAATAAAAGTGTGAGAAAGTCACAAGTGTGGAATAGGTACTTTTTATAATAATAAGATCCAGTTAGTAAACACCTTTAATTGCGTTTAAACTACAGCAGATTTTTTATAACTCTCTAAAAAGGAGACTACATGGAATGAAAAGAAAGTACATTAGAAATGTTTAAACATTTAGTGAATTCTTTTCAATTGTAATTAATTGGCTAATTTAGGTTCTAGACATGCGCGAATCGATTGCTATATTGAGTTGATCCCCCGTGTGACGGCGGTCCCAGTTTTTCAAAGTTGGCAATTAATAATTTCAAGGTTAAAGTTCCATTATGGATCCGAGGCACATGCAGCCAACGAGCTCGAATTGAACATTTCGAAATACTTGTTTTTGATTTCGTAGTAAAATTGAAATTCGTCCGATTCCGATCGAGAGTGTTGGGCCAACCGAAGGCGAACAGAAAAACATGTGAATAAATTATTTGAAAAATAAAAATATATATGTATATGAACAAATTAGGCGATCGCGGAGAGGCGTCAACCTCAGTCACCATGTGTCTATCGAGAGGTCCGCTCTAGTTCCCCACTTCAGCACGGTTTCGATCCCAAGCGATCCCAAGAGCACCTTATCAGCATTTTCGATTTTTCGTATATTTAATAACGTACACTTATTTGATTTTAATACCGACAAAGGTTAAGCGATTTATGTCTATGGAGCGAGTGCGCATGTCGCCTTTATTCGGCGTTCTATGCAGCATTCAAAATCGAATTCGGTTCTGGTTTTGGTTTTGGAAGCGAAGCACTTGAGTATGTCGCCCGCTATGTACAGCAATTGATCAACGATCGTTAAAATGTTCCAAAAATGTCCAAACAGATCGTTGGAGCCGCCTATTCAAATGACGATAAAAATGCCATAAAAACACCGTCCGAGCCTCCCAAGATCCCACTCGAAAATCGTTTTACGACTCGTCCTGGTTCAAATGTAACAATTTTTTAATCAGCCATTAGAACGGAGCTCAAGTGCATTGTTTTTATGTATTTTGGCGCGACGTCTCGGGAATTTGCAAGGGGCAAACGCAGACGGACTCCTGAGGAAAGTCTTTCCCCAGCATTTTCTCACGTTCACTTGTCGCGCCGCGAGATTTGTCCTGAAATTCTACACGCGTCTCGGTTGGATTTTAATGTTCTCGTCCTCGCGATAGGCATGAAAGTGTGTCTGGATCCTGGAGCCCCAGTCCTATGTGCATGTTATTTTGAAATTTTTGAGAAATTTCATATTGGGTCTCTCATGAGGCGTTCTGATTTATGCGTAAATTTCACGATTGAATTAAAGAACTAACCGTGAAGAGTATTGAGACCATTAGCCACGACGAAAGTAATGGGCTTAAGTGAAGGGCGATTTATTTGGCTTCATGCTGTTATATTTTAAGTTTAATTAAATTATTGGATTTACTACAAACGCAATCCGAACATTTAGCCCTACATATTGATAATATAAATGTGTCATATTTTAATTGCTGTTTCGATGTTTTTAATTTTCTTAGAACTATATAAACATATGTTTTAATTGTTTATTTTTATATTTTTTTTTGTTTCTACGAAAAAATGTTTTAATCTATGATTTTCTTTTTGAAATTTTTTACTGAATTAAACTTCATTATTGCTTTATACTTTTTGTACATCTCAAATATTCATTTAAATAGAAATTTTCAGTAAGAAATGGTAAATCTTTCGAATTCCTTTAAACTTAGCTTACGTTTCTTAATATATATGGATTGTTTTTTTCATTTTATTTCCAGATTTTGTGTGTACTTGTTTGCGGTCGCTGGCAGTCGACAGTCAACCAACCACAACAACAGCGACCACAACAACACCAATCGAGCAACAGTTGAGGCCGCCCCAGCTACAACAACAGCACGTTCCGGCATGGCCTCGTTCCTACCTCGGCCTGACTCCCCCACCCACCCGTTCTCCAACTTTCCGCGCCTGTTGTAGCTGCTGCTGTATTGAGAGGCGGAGCAACGCAGCACCATGCGGAGGCAGTAAGTGCGATAAGGCAGGCATTAGGCGCAAGCACAAACGAATAGCAAGCGAAGGAAGAGAGGAGCCAAAGAGAGGGATCCCCAAAAAGAGAAAGAAGGAGTGGGCGAGTGCGAGAGCGTGGAGCTCGCATCGAATATTTCGAAATATTAAAAGCTGTACACGAGACGAAAATATTCATATTTTCTAATTTAAATTAATCCTTGTTAAAATCTTCAAAACTTGGAAACTATGTCATAAATGTTTTCATAGTACAAATTTTTATATATAATTTATAAAATAAAAGATCTAATTTCCTTTTCATATTGTATTTTTATATTGAATAAAATAATTCAATCTATTATTATTATTATATTTGAATCATATGTTTGCTTTATATAAAGAAATAAATAAACACATGTAGAAAATAAATTGTGATCTTAGGACAAGGATAGAAATTAAAATGATAGTAATTTTTATTTCGGTGCACCAACATGCGATTACGATTACGAGTGGTGCTCGTGTAACGGCATGTGGAGCAAAGCGCTAAGCAAACGCAACTGTAATCAATGGTCAGAGATGGCGAGAGGGAGAGAGGATGCTCGCTGAGATTTGTTCTCGATTTGGTTTTCTAAAAAAACAATTTTAACGAGCTTTATTTTTTTCTGTTGCTTTGCTGTTCCGTATTTCGAAGTTCGAACCGCAAGCCGCTCAAATCAAATCAGTTTCTGTGAAAATCGCGCCGGATACGGACACGTACGTGGATTGCGGCGGAGAATCCGGATAATCGTGTGGAGCGCCGGGAATCATGACGAAAACGACAAAGCCCAAGGAGAAGGCAGCGGCGGGAGGGGCGGTGATAGGGTCGGGATCGGGATTGGGTTCCGCGGCCAAGGCGGGCGGCGGTAGTCTGCTTACGAATGCGGCGGACAGTAAGATCCGCACGGCGAAGTCCAACAACAACAAGCGGCAGGCAGGACGAGCGGCGACCACTGCAGCAACAGCAGCAGCAACTACAACAACAGCAACAGCCTTAGCGGCAACAACAACAGCGGGAGCAACAGGATCAAATGCAGCAGCGAAAGAGACGGCAATAGCGATCGAAACGGAGAACGGAGAAGCAGCGACGCCGACTGCGGCAGCAACGCCCGCCGCAGCGAATTTATCGTCACTTGAGTCCGCTCGCTCGCAGGCTCTCACTTCAGTTGTCAGCGAAACAGCAAGGCAAGCGGTTACCACAGCAAACGCGTCGGCAACAGCAACACCAACATCAACAGTTATAGCAGCAGCAACAGAAATAGCAACCGCAACAGCAAGCGACGCGGCAGCAACATCTGAAGCAGCGATCGATGACGATCCAAGTGCGATAAATACTAATAATAATAATAATAGTAAAGCGCAGAACGACGCGAGTGAAAGTGTTAAAACAAAAGTGATAAGCTACCATCAGTCGGAGGATCCACAGCAGCAGCAACAAGCCCAGATCTACGAGCAACAGCAACAGTTTCTCAGCCAGCAATTAATAAGCCACCATCAGCAGGAGCAGCATCAGCAGGCGCAGCAGCAGCAACAGCATCAGCAGGCGGTGCAGGAGCAACACCAGGCCAGTTGGCTGGCCTATGACCTGACCAGCGGATCAGCGGCAGCAGCAGCGGCGGCCGTGGCAGCAGCATCGCATCCCCATCTCTTCGGGCAGTTCCCCTATCCGCCCAGCCATCATACGTCTACCCAGCTCTACGAGCACTACCCCAGCACGGATCCCATAATGCGGAACAACTTTGCGTTCTACAGCGTCTACACCGGAGGCGGTGGCGGAGTGACCAGCCATGAGCATTTGGCAGCGGCGGCGGCTGCGGGAGCAGCAGTGGCCCAGGGTACCACGCCCAACATAGACGAGGTCATCCAGGACACGCTGAAGGACGAGTGCTTCGAGGATGGCCACAGCACCGACTACCATGTGCTGACCTCCGTGTCCGATATGCATACGCTGAAGGACGCCGCCAGTCCCTATGCCCTCACCCACGAGCAACTCCACCAGCAGCAGCACCACCACCAGCAGCAACTACATCACCACCAGCAGCAGCAGCAGCAACTCTACCACCAGCAACAGCAGCAGCAGCAACATCACCATCCCCATAACAACTCCACCAGTTCGGCAGGCGGGGACTCCCCGTCGTCCTCGCACGCACTGTCCACCCTGCAGAGCTTCACCCAGCTGACCAGCGCCACCCAGCGTGATAGCCTCTCGCCGGAGAATGACGCCTACTTTGCGGCCGCCCAGCTCGGCAGCAGCTTGCAGAACAGGTGAGTCTTGACGCGGAGCACTGTAATGAGCTCACTATCACGAAGCGGGCGAGCGCACGTGCCTTTCGCCCGCTTGGCGACACCGTTAAAAGTCATGATCGGAGCTCCGATCAGCGATCAGCGATCACCTAACAGAGAACCGCGCCGGCTGATTCATATTTCTCCCGCCTTGGCGCGATTTCTCGGGCGGAGTGACGAACCGAACAGAAGCCCCCATTGTGGGGTATTGGTTCCAAAGCTCGGACTTCAGTCTCCTCTTTTCCACCGTCTCTCGCAATCCCAAATCCATGCCCAAATACAGTCGGTTATGGTTATGGCGTTATGGCATTCCCAGGTGGTTTACTCAGTATGCGGAATGCGAAAATCTGTTCCACTTTCATCTAGCCACCAAGTTAGTTCTGCTCCAAGAATGTGTTTCCAGCGGGACAACAAAAACATAAACAAAACACAGTTGTGAAGCCTCAGCAGATGTCTCATGTGAGTAGCATTCCGCGCATGTCGCCCTCCGTGGGAGCAGGATCAGTGGGGCAGGACTTTTGGTTTAGAAACGTAGCTGTAGGTATGGAAAATTTTAGACCAAGTATTCGTCCTGTTATTTAACATTCAGGAATGTTACTTCTACCTTCGGAGATGCTACTTAAAGTTTATTTGTATAAAGTTCAGGGATTAATTATTATTTTAACAGACTCCATTTAACATAAAGCTTGTCATCTTTCCGATTATGTATAAGTGCTTTTCGGCTTCTATTAGAACAACTAACCTTGTCCACGATCAAAGTAAACAATGGGAGACAACAAATAAGGAGGCTTTGCACTTGGCATTTTATAGCGTCGCCTCTGTGAAATCATCTGCAAGCTCGAACTCAGCAGAATATATACAAATTGCCGCTCGAATTTCGTAAACAAGAATATGCAATGTCTTAATTATTGACGCATGGCTTGTCTGACTCATGAGTTTTCCACTTTGGATCCTAGTCCGGGTAGCACCGACTTCCCCACCAGATGCAGGAAATCTAAATGGTTCACTTAGTTTCTTTGCTAGTTTTTCCGACCAGCATGCGAGAGTTCTAGTGTTGCACGTGTCCAGGTTGCTGCCACATTTGGCCTAAAACCAGCACGTGCCACAGACTGTGGCGAACTAGCTCCTAAAGGCCAAAAAAAGGGGCGCGACCCGCATTTGATCGAACAGTCGAAACTCGCGGCGACTCTTCAGAGCCAAAAAAAAGCAGTAAATGCAAATTGCAATTGTAGCGCATTTTTCTAGCTTGTTTTGGGTGCTCGGGTTGCAACAAGCTCTATTGCTTTCGGTGTGAGGATACCTTTCGAGTGTGTGACTGTTTGGGAGCTGGGGTAACCCAAAGCCATCCCGTGACATAGAAACCCCCGAACGAAAACCAAACTGGAGCCCACAGAAACAGAAACAGCCTCAAATGCTTCGTAAGTGTCTATTTTTTTGTGTGTGTGTTCAGGGCAGCCGCTGCTGACTCAGCAACCCCCAAGTTGCAGTGAAGGGTTAAGGGGAGCGGCAAGCGGGGCAGGAGCGTTACGTTAGGTACGGCGGGAAATTATAAATACATCGGTGGGAGGCAGCGGACCCAACGCACCCGCACATTGCCGATCGCGTTTACTCGACTATTTTCTGGTAATTCGCATCTAAACTTTTTGCTGTTTTCGTTTGTTTTCCCTATGTTATTATTTAAATTGAAAACGTGTTTTGCATATGCATATGGAAACAGGCATGAATGCACATTCAGTTGAAGTATATATGAAGTCATGTGAGGAGCAGTCCAAAAAGTTTGATTTTTAGGATGCAAACATGTTAGAAACACAATGGGGTGAGCTATTAGAGTTATGGAAAAGTATCTTTTGTATGGCGGAAATATGCACTTGTACATATATCTGGTAACAGAACGTCATCTGGTGCCGGATGATGGTGACGCCGATGTGGCCAGCACATCGTATGTGACTTTTTGGCCAGTTTCGCTCTTGTGGCAGTGAGAAACCAGAAGAAGATATCACGCTGCTGGCCAGCTCACATGCCATTTTCGCCATGCATACACACTCATAAGTATGTGAAAAACAAGAAGTCGACGCAAAATACTCACCTGCGACAAACAACAGAAGTGAACCGCAGCGGCGATAAAGCTATATCGTTGTCGTGCACTTTTTCTTGTCACTCAGACTTCCTATATATGCAGCTATATATTATAGCTTGGCTATAGCTGTGGGGCACCTCGGGCTGTAAATGCGGTTAACGCTGTTATCAGAGAGCGTGTGCAACTAGCTGCAAGACTTGGTCGTATAAATTCTGGCAACAAAGAGTCAATTATTTGCAAGCCGTTTGTTTGATAATTGAATACACACGCAGATATGCGATTTTTTTCGGTTAACTTTATTCTTTAGTCACTCGATCACATTGTGTGTGTGTAGTGAGTTGGATTACTTTGGGCCAACACTCACGGCAACAACAATAGCAATCGCAGTTGCAGCAGCAGCAGCAGCCGCAGCAGCAGCGACAACTGCAACTGCAACTGCATTGGCATAAAACTAAACCCGACTCAAGTCATTATGCAAACGCGCGTGCCCCGATTCGGTTGTGCTTTCTTCTCGGTCTCGGTCTCCATCTCCATCTCCGCCTCCATCTCGTCATCCAGAGAACTCTCGGCCCGAAATAAAACTGAAAACTAAAACACAAATAAATCAAAACGAAAATGAAAACGCCAATGCTGAGCTGAACACTTTCGCGAGTTTCCTGCTGTTTGAAAATAAATAGATACTTGTACTGTTCGACAAAAAGCAAAAACGTATTGTGACAGGATATCGATTGAATTTCTACGAAGGACCCTTCCTGTCCAGCGCGTAATAAGTGTGCACCTGTGAAAACGAAAGCTCCAAAGCTTCGATCCTTTATCCCTAGTCTCTTCGAGATCGATAGGCATACGAAAGTTTTGCCTATGCAGCAATTTGTTGTTCCCCATCATTGTTTATTGAATATGTCTTTCCGGGTCTTGGCAAAAATATTTGCACAGGCTACTGTTGGCTAAGGCTAACAAACAAACGTCTACGTACGTTTTTATTTGCGGGGGTAAACAACGCTGCAAACACTTTTATTCTTTAATTAAAAGTTTTATAACCACACCCGCGCAGGCTCAACTGCAAACATGCCAAAACTGGACGCTGGTGGTCCGTCCGTCCCGAGCAAATCTCACTCATTATTGTAAAGTAAACAAAACGCAGGAAATGTTAATAGCGCCTCGTATTCCCAACAGTAACAGCGAGATTCTACAGCGGCAATAACAGCAGCAGTTGCGGTTAAAAACGCGTGCAAATGTGTGCCCAGCGATTTTAAACGCGCACATAGTTTTCGTTTCTCTGGGCAAATATAAAACAAATTGTTAAAATGTTCTTCTCGAATTACAATAATATGTATCTGAAGAACTATTGTTATAGGTATAATTGCAGAGTCAAAGCAATGAAATGAAAAAATATTCAAATCAATAATTTTACCTTTTTTTTCTTGATTACAGCTCTGTTTATGCTGGCTCCTTGCTTGCTCAGACGGCCAATGGCATTCAGTACGGCATGCAGTCCCCCAACCAAACGCACGCCCATCTCCAGCAGCAGCACCATCAACAGCAGCAACAGCAGCAGCAACATCAGCAACACCAGCAGCAGCAACTGCAGCAGCAGCAACATCACCACAATCAGCACCAGCACCACAACTCCAGCAGCAGCAGTCCGGGGCCAGCGGGTCTGCACCACTCGAGCTCCTCTGCGGCCACGGCGGCAGCGGTGGCTGCGGCAACGGCGGCGGTCAATGGACACAACAGCTCCTTGGAGGACGGCTACGGATCGCCAAGGAGCAGCCACAGTGGCGGCGGGGGCGGTGGTACACTGCCAGCCTTCCAGCGGATCGCATACCCCAACAGTGGCTCGGTGGAACGTTATGCTCCGATGACCAATTATCGCGGTCAGGTGAGTGCTGCCCCCACTGCCATGATTGCTCTGAGCTCCCCCCTAACCAGCATACACTTCACTCACTTGCAGAACGATACCTGGTTCGATCCGTTAGGCTACGCCACCTCCTCTTCCGGTCAGGCGCAGTTGGGCGCCGGAGTTGGAGCCGGAGTGGTCTCGAATGTGATACGAAATGGGCGGGCCATTTCGGCTGCTAATGCAGCAGCCGCAGCCGCAGTGGATGGAACCACTGGACGCGTAGATCCTGGAACCTTTCTCTCCGCCTCGGCATCGTTGTCAGCAAGTAAGTTACAGTTGGGATTGAAAAACCAAGAATTAGTCTAGACTAGGACATAAGACACTCACCAAACGTACACACAAACCGAAATCCTTTCCGACGCTTGTTTGTCCCATTTGTCTGGGACAAACGAAAGAGAGAGGGTTTTAGGTAGAATTTCACACGCACACCAGGCGAGAAGGAAACCCGTATTTGCATAACCTGAGCAAACCACGACCCAACTGGGTCAGCCACTGGTGGCCAACTGTAAGCAGCTGTTGCAATGCCCATACACTCTTTCCCATTTCTAGTACATTTTATTATTTATACATATACTTAGTGATTAAGCCTACGTCTCTATAATAAATTCAATTAATTTTATTTCAACTCTTGAGATAAATTCAAAACCAACAAAAAGACACCACAAAAGCAAATCTAAATATTAAATACACACACAATACCCAAATGCAAAAACAGCAACAGCAAACATTGCAAAACCAAACCAAATCAACTCAAAAAAAAACCTTATGACTTATTCCGATATTTCTATGTCAATCTTTGAAGCATTATTCGATGCCGATTATTTCACTGAGGGGCGAGAATGTGTCAATTGTGGTGCGATTTCAACCCCATTATGGCGACGCGATAACACGGGACACTATTTGTGCAATGCCTGCGGCTTGTACATGAAAATGAACGGCATGAATCGACCCCTAATTAAACAGCCTAGAAGATTGGTAAATGTCTAAAACAAATTCACAAAATCACAAAACTACCACCAGCAATTACTACTAACCAATACCAATCAATCAATCAAAACAAACGCTTTTGTGTGGAACAAAATTTCTGTGTGCAACCTCCTCTCTCAGTGTTTAGTGGGTACTCGTAACTTATAGAAATCCGCATCCGCCAGCCTCAGCACCACCGCCCCACCTTCACCCAGCCCCCCTGCAAACCTCCAATGCTCCAAGAGAGTGAAAAAATTAATTGAATTTATTATTTATTACGCAATGCCAACTAGTTTAATCGAAAAGTGACATCAAAAACAAAGAAAATCTGATCAATCTGCATCTGCATCTGCATCTGCTTCTTGTGTACTACAACCAACAACATTCTGATTGCTCAATTCCAGTGGCCGCTGAATCAGGCGGGGATTTCTATAAACCCAACTCATTTAATGTGGGCGGCGGTGGCCGTAGTAAGGCCAACACGAGTGGTGCCGCCAGCTCCTACTCCTGTCCAGGCTCGAGTGCAACCTCGGCGGCGACTTCGGCGGTGGCGTCGGGAACGGCAGCAACTGCAGCGACGACGCTCGACGAGCACGTTAGTCGCGCCAATTCGAGACGCTTGGTAGGTCGCCCATTAATTACCGATACCGAAACCAAACCAAATCAAACAAAACCAACCAAACCAAACCCATACCAAAACCCTACCAACCAACCGAAACCCCTTTGGAATAGCAAAACCGACTAACAGATGAGAGCAAGTAGTCACTAACCCCTAGACCAGAATCGATGCTAACCACTTTTGACTAACCCGTAAACCCGTAGATCTGTAGATCTGTACACCCGTAAACCTTCTTGGCCACTGAGTTGCCATAGAAAACGTTGTTCCACACGAAAAGCTACTGCATCCCGAGCGCTTCTAGTCTTAACTAATTCGTTGATTTCTTGTTGCAACATTTAGAGCGCCTCAAAGCGAGCCGGACTTTCCTGCTCCAACTGCCACACCACCCACACTTCGTTGTGGCGCCGCAATCCCGCCGGAGAGCCCGTCTGCAATGCCTGCGGCCTGTACTATAAGCTCCACAGTGTCCCACGGCCACTGACCATGAAAAAGGACACCATTCAGGTTAGTCATCCATTTAAAAAAAACATCGCAGCTTAAAGTTTATTCGTATTTATTTATTATTGAAAAGGAACTTAATTAATATGAAACAACATTTGGTTTAAATGTAGTAATATTTATTTGATCAATTTTTGTATCAATCTTGCTGTTTAAGAGTTCAAACCAATGTATCCAACACATCTTAAATATGGGGACTTGTATTTTTGTTAACTATATGGGGCTTGATTAAGAATACAGCTCACTAGAATTAAATATGGCATATGAATTCGTATACTATAACTATATTATCTTACCAATACAGAAACGCAAGCGCAAGCCCAAGGGAACGAAGAGCGAGAAGTCCAAGTCAAAGTCGAAGAACGCTTTGAATGCCATCATGGAAAGTGGTTCATTGGCGACCAGTTGCCATAACGTTGGCGTCGTCCTGGACAGCAGCCAAATGGATGTCAATGACGGTGAGTTCCAGCAACTTTTCATTCTATGTGCATGCCTAATTAGTGATGTTTGCTTTCTCTTTGTTCCCCGCTCACCTGGTCAGATATGAAACCACAGCTCGATCTGAAACCATACAACTCATACTCATCGCAGACGCAGCAACAGCTTCCGCAGTACCAGCAGCAGCAGCAGCAACCGCTGCTAATGGCTGATCAGCACTCATCGGCGGCCAGCTCGCCCCATAGCATGGGTTCCACCTCATTGTCGCCATCAGCCATGTCACATCAGCATCAGACTCATCCACATCAGCATCAACAGCAGCAGCTCTGTTCCGGGCTGGACATGTCGCCCAACTCAAACTACCAAATGTCGCCCCTCAACATGCAGCAGCATCAGCAGCAGCAATCGTGCAGCATGCAGCACTCACCCAGCACACCCACATCCATCTTCAACACCCCATCGCCTACTCACCAGCTCCACAATAACAACAACAACAGCTCGCTCTTCAACAACAACAACAACAACAATAGTAGCAATGAGAATAACAACAAACTTATACAGAAATATCTACAAGCTCAGCAACTGAGCAGCAGCAGCGGCTCAACCAGCGACCACCAGTTGCTGGCCCAACTGCTGCCGAACTCCATTACGGCGGCAGCAGCAGCAGCAGCGGCGGCGGCGGCAGCGGCGGCGATCAAGACGGAGGCCTTGTCGCTCACCTCCCAGGCCAACTGCTCCACGGCGTCGGCGGGACTTATGGTCACCTCAACACCGACCACGGCATCGAACACATTATCGTCCCTGAGTCACAGCAACATTATTAGTCTGCAGAATCCGTACCAGCAGGCCGGAATGACGCTGTGCAAGCCCACGAGAGCCTCACCACCCTACTACCTGACTCCGGAGGAAGATGAGCAGCCCGCTCTCATTAAGATGGAGGAGATGGATCAGTCGCAACAGCAGCAGCAGCAGCATCAGCAGCAACAACATGGAGAGATAATGCTCAGCCGATCGGCCTCGCTGGACGAGCACTACGAACTGGCCGCCTTCCAGAGACATCAGCAGCAGCAGCAACAGCTGCTGCAGCAGACTGCTGCCCTTTTGGGTCAACATGAGCAGCATGTGACCAACTATGCGATGCACAAGTTCGGCGTTGACCGGGAAACAGTGGTGAAGATGGAGTAGGCGCGACACGCTGTATGTCGCACGACCAAAGATTCTGTTGTTACATTAATCTCATAGCTCCAAAGAATTTATAGCCTGTATACCAAGAGCAGTTCTCAAAGAACACTCATCTATCTAAAATCTATCGAATCATTAGTTGTCATACGGTCTAAGTCGATTGACATTTACATTTTCGTCGAATTTTAATGGTCCACTACTCGAAATTTGTTATGAAATACTAGTTTAATTGTTAGCAAAATGCCAACAGCATAAAATCGATTCAGAAACTAGGCTAAGAATATTCATTTAAAGTTTTGTTATCAAATCGAATACCTTTTGAGATTTCCTACAATCAAATTCCACATAGATATTAGCCACAAAAAATAGTTAAGTCAACCAAAAACGGCAAATGAAAACGAAAAAGAAAAACAATCGAAGTAACCAATAATCTCATGCAATTAGCTATTAATTTATATATTTTTTATAGCATCGATATATATTTAATGCAATTTAAGTTTTAGTTTGCTATATTTTTTACATAATATTTGCAATATTAAATTTATTTCTCTTGAGTTAATAAAAGACAATTGTCCCTGAAATATCCTAAAGCGAGTTTTTGACAACGTGGCGTATTCGTAATGTCGTTGTTAAGATGTTAAGTGTTGGTAAGTATTTCGATTTCAATCGTTTTCAGTATGGCTGAACCCTGAAAGTAGGCACTTTAGTTTGAATGTATTCCCTCGTAAATATGCTACATATTTCTACTTTACATGTAAGGTAAAATTGTCTTTATTTTACATGCTAATATTACATCAGATGAAATGTTATTTAATGAATCTTTTAATTATCTTTTTATCCGAAATTTATAAAAAATGTAAATTAATCCGATTGTCAGATAAGAATAGCTGCTAATTAAACTCTCTGCAGTTTTTGTCATGTGAGATGACTTTATATATTTATACTTTTTTAAGATGGTGTTTTAAATACTTATTGGCTCTTTAGTTAGTTGGTAATACTGTTTTATTTTGTTTAAATGTTATATTAGTACAAAAAGAGAATTATTAGAACAGTAGAGCATCTAATTGTTTTTTATTAGAGAATAATGAAAAAAGAACAGCTATAGGAAAAAGGTATACATATAGGTACACAATGTGTACTACACATATTTGGTAGGTGTAGAAATTGTTATAGATTTAGAGCACTTATATTATGAGAAATAAGGGAATATCACACATTTTTCGAATATTGGGCACTTCAGATAAATTTTAATATATTTTCTGATTTTTAGGAAATATGTAAAGTGGGTGTCCTCTACGCAGAGCCACTCTAGAATTGAACAATTACAGACAAGAATAAAATATAGCAGAAAGTGGTTGTGCATATGTACATACATATGTATGTGGTGGGGATGTACATACACACATACATATATGTACGTTGGGGTGGAGTAAGTGTGTGTTATATTATTTTGTGCGCCGCCATTTACGAAAGCGACATTTTCAGTGATAAGATAACGTCGCATTGCTGAGTTCCCTGCGTTCTGTCTCTGTCACTCCCTGGTCCTCGTCCTCTCCCTCTATTTATATTTTTCGCTCTATTTCTTTTTTAATAAACTTTCAGTGCGCTGGTTGCCGTGTTGTTCTTGTTTTTTATGGGAGTCACGCGTTACAAAACGACAACAGCAACAAAATCTGAAAGTCATTTCATGTGGCAAAACAGTTTTTGTTTATTGCTAGGGTTGTTTGCTCGTCGAGTTGTGGGGATCCACAGGGAGGGTCTGCGGTAAACGTGGAGGTGGCTCTGGTGGGTGGCAGTGGGAGGTACGAGCTGGGTGCCTGACTACGTGACTGTACAAAAGTTGAGTGAAGTAGCGAGTGCCGCTCGTTGGAATGGCTCGTGCACCACTCAAGTGGTGCTGAGGAGACTCCGTCCAGTAATTTGATTGATACCCCTGCTGATTAACCGTGAAATGGACTCCATCCACCATAAATTACTTCGTAGTCAACATTATTCGGTTTCAAAATGAATTGCAAAATGGTTGCCTTTCTTCCTGCAATTGTTAAATGCCGATACCATGTGTTTTTAAGATCTAATCGGTCGTTGCTCAGGTATATTCGCAAAAACTTTCACTCAACAGATTGCTAGTTTTTTGGCTTCGGGTCAGGGTTTCACACTTGAAACTTGAGCAAATAAAGAAATGATAATGCCAAGCATATAGCCTTGTCTTGCCCGATATCATGAACGATAAGATAAAGTTTGTCTATGTTTTCGTTTTCCAACTTTCGGGAGCTGTATGTAAATGTAAATGTGTGTTGCATTGTTTTTGTCACTATGAAAATGAAGCTTTATAAAATCCAATAGGATGATTTGGATGGTGGTGGAAAATTTTCAAAATGGTTGACACTCAATAAACACTCGTATATGACTAACCCTAATTTACTTAGCCATGACAACTTGGAATTATTGTTTCGTAATCATTTGGCTGAATTTGTTTATTCTTATTTTATAAGAGCTTAGGCTTTGATGTTTGCTGCTGGTAAACAAGGCAACTATTTGTGCACAAACTAGGCTAGATATACATATGTGTGTTGATTTCAAAGCGAAGCACTGGTGTACAAACTGCTCATATATGGTATACTAAATATATCTTTAATTTTATGGGATTTTCACAATGATAATGATAAACAATGGTTTCCTTTAAGTGTTTCAAACGAAATTAGAAATGTCGCAAGCATTTAAAAATTAGATGTTGATATCACAAAATGGTTGAAGACTGGTACCAAATGACACCAAGGAGATATAATTCTTAAATCGGAAGCGGGATAAAACTAGTCATCATGTTCCGAAAAATATCATGGGTTTCTCGGCGATTCCAATGGTACTAAGTTCACTGTTATATTTGAGGACCAGAACGGTAACAATTCACAGTGGGCTTAATTCGCAGTCCATTTGTTTGCCCATATACTATATATACTATATGTTTTCAGGCCGACTTTACGATTTTAGTACACACTCTTGTTGTCCGTAATTTACGATGAATTCATGTTCATTTTGACGCGTTTTGTTACTCATTTTTATATTCGCACTTTTCTGGTTCGTCACTTTACGATCTAGCTTCCCTTCTCGTTCAATGTTTCTCGTATAATGCATAATTATTGCTTTATAATTGCGACACGGGTTGGCTGGGGAACGGAGCGCGTTTTAATGGAAAGTGCAAAACTTACTGTGCCAGCAACGAAATAACCACACTCGGTAAGATATCAGAGTATATATGATTTTTTTACATGCCCATTCCATAGATAGGCAATCTGTATCTGTGGCACGATAATGCTTATAAATAAGATAATATGATTTGATAATGGTATTTACCATATGCAGAAACCGAAGCCGCCAAGCAGCTCAGCTGAGTTGTGTAAGTCGCTCGATTTTCTGCCGTCTATATACCATAATATAGTGTATAAGAAATGCACATTTTCCCTGCTTTTTCTCGGCTGCGGTGCACCTAATTAAATGTTTGACATCTGCCTGATTTGTTTGGCGTGAAAATGCTCAAAATTTCCCGATTCCGGCCAGCTTAGGCATAGGTAGACCATATACCATATATGGGTATGGGTTCAGGTCGGTGTTGTGCAAACAGATTGCATTTAGAGCAGTCGGATGGATCCCCCACCCAATGCTCGATTTCCACCCTGCGCTCCTCGGCTCTTTCTGTTTGTTGTTGACTTGACTGCTTTTTGATGTCTTCTTCGGGTGGTGTTGCTGTTTTTTTTTTTTCGTGGCCTTATCTCCAACTGACGTTTGTACCTCAGAATGTGTACTTAAGATAACGAAAACGAGGAAGAAGCAGCCAGGCCTCAAAGTGACACGAAGAGGGGGCCACATCCACATCAGCAGCAATTCAAATGGAAAAGAATGTCACTAGCTACGAATTGAACTTTCGATGAGATACACAAGCTTCGATAGCCAAACAGATGGATAAGATCGATGGGTAAAATTGTTTGGCGATTTCTTGGAAATACAATTTTGAGGTGCCTTTGTCATATCGCGGGCAGTAGTTAATAAGCATATTCTAATCTAATCAGCGGATCGTTAATTAACTTCCAAAGTTGACTTTCGATTTCTCAGTTGTTACTTGAGCGCTGCTTTGGCAGTTGGAATTTATACACACGGCCCGGCAGTATCTTATCGATGAGCCAAAGATCAAATTTTCAATTCTCGAAACACACGCCAAACGTTTCACAATTCATTGGAAGCTCTTATATAAACGGCTGATTTTGTTAGGTGCACTTTGTGGATAGCCGGCCATTTAGTAATCCGCATTTGATATATATTTCGTGATTATTATAGCACTTTTTCACACATTTATATCTTTAGAGGCAAGCCGATCATCTCTTTTTTTTTCTTTTCGGGACGAACGCGCAAAGGCAATGTTTCCATGTTGAAAATCCCAGTTACACTCACCAACTGTGATTAGATTCCATGCCGCTGGGCGTCCAAACTTAAGGAATTACTGAAAAATTCAAATTATTATCGCTTATTATCTTGGGACATTATCAGTTCAAACACTGATATACTGATACAGACCGCGAGAGAGAGCCATGCCCAGGCCCAGAACCCAAACCAGCCCCAGAACCCCGACCCAAACTGGAAATGGAACCTTAACTGGCTGCAGATACCCCAAACTGATACCGATATCCTACCAACAACAACAGCATGAACGACTGCAACAACTAACAACAAGCACCGCGTCCAATTGATAGGAAATCTTCATTATCTTATAAATACGGCTGCATTGGTGGTCGTGTATCGCTAAAAAGCCAAGATTAGATACTTTTATCTAGCTGGGTCAACCTCGTCCCCTTGTCCCCAAGGCATCCCCAATCCCGCGCCTCGAAAGGAATCGGCGACGTCACAGATAGAGTTCCCCCATTATCGGTTAAGCAAATTCCCAGACCCACTCGGATGTTTGTCCAAGAGGAGGAGCCGTGTACTAGGTTAAGTAGCCGCCACCGATTGACTTACGATTTTGGTTGGGTCTTGTTGGGGGCCTGCCACCGGGAGGGATATCTCTAAATTCTAGTTGCGGAGTCGAAATCTTTGTTAAGATACCTTAACTTATCTAAGGCCACTATCTATTCTCAGATATTCGATATTTCCCTCTATGTATACCATATACATACGTACGGGCTGTATTAGAGGCGTTGGCGATAGGAAAAATCGCTTTGGTTGATAGGAGCAATCAGCGGGTGTGCAACACCCAACGGAGTTTCCATTCCAGAAGAGCATTTTTCCTCAGGCGGCCGCGGAAAAGTGACATGCCACAACTCGGTCCAGTTTCGACTCAAATCGGTGGCAACGAGAAGCCCATCCATAAATTTCTCATGGCTAAATCGCAAGGCTTTGAAAGCAACGAACAACAAAATGTCCGCGCTCATAAGTAATAAATAATGTTCGTATGCGTTTTGGGGTCGCCGGAGTCGTCAGTTAACCAGCTACCTACCCAAAACCGAATCGAAAACCCAACACAGCGGGCACTCCACCCCGGGGTACCCACTCCAAGTGCCGATCCCAATCAACCCCAGTAGCCATGATTGTTAACGTTAATGGCGTCGATGTCGTTGCTGTTTTGTTGCCGTTGTGGCATCCGTTCCACGTCTCACGTTTCCCAGCCAAAACAATGCCCAGCAGCAACCGCACTGAGCACCTCTGGCGGATTATTATGGATTGCCAGTTATAGTGATGAGTCACGCACCTGGTCCCATTGGCAAACAAAGGTACGTATACTTGACAAACAAACAAGAGAATCTCGCAAAAAAGACACCAACGCCAATCGCAAGAGGCTATGCAGTTGGAATGGAATATGCATTAGATCGAAAATATATGTTAACTTAAATCATAGTATCTTTTTTAACAGTATGATATGGATAAAATTTGGTATAAGTTTGGTTATGAATAATGAGTAATTGGCTTAATAACATACTTCTTTTTCTTCTCTGATATCCGAACTTTCCCCTGACTCACTCGAAAGATACATCACTGTCCGAGTGTCCAATCCATAAATAAACGAATGAGCATTCGTTAGCCAAGTGACAACTCCTCGGAGCGTAAACAAAGAAAGCTTAACTCTTTCCTTGCCAGCTCCTTCTGCGGAATTGGACCTCCTGCTCTTCCAGCTGGTTGGCAGTGCCTCTACCTCCTGCTGGGACCATGAAATCCCGCAGTGCGGAGTGCGCAGTTCCATTTTCATAACTCATGTCCGAAATGTCGGTAGCGTGCTTTAGCCGGATGATTTATGGCCTCGGCGCGGGTTAATAGAATTTACTTGAACCCAATTTGCCAGCGGTTGCAAGGCGCAGAGTGCAGCCACCCAAAAAGGGAGAGCCATTACGGCACTTCCATTTGCATCTCCATCTTTCCATTCCATTTTTATTCGATTGAGCCACGCCATTGCGGCTGGCAGGGATTGGGCAACCAGCCATGCGGGGTGGGACTTTGAATCGAATCGGATCGCACCCCCGGCTGTCGACTATAATTAAAACTATGGCGCACGCCTTTGTTGCCACTGGCACGTTTAATTTCCAAAGAGTTCTTCCCCTTATCAGAACAACCCGTTTGCGCCGCCAAACAAAATTGGAAAAAGACCAAAACGGAAAGCTAGAGAAATAATACAATTATAACCAAAACAAGAGCGCAATAAACAATATATAGAAATTAAATTCTATACCGTCATTCCAGCCAAAGATCGTCGATACTGTCAACTGGTCGAGAACACTTGAGGCTAGATAACTTTTTGGGCTACGGTTTCTTGGGGTTTTGGTTCGCTTCTATGGGCTTTCACGGACGTAGCACTCGAAACTGAATGGATGTGGACAAGTTGAAGGGTGTACGATTCCGTGCACACGATATGCCATGGCCAGCAATCTTAAGACTCTGTCTGTTTCGCCGCCCCTAAGTCTTCCGTCTTAGGGTCGTAAATTCGCCGGCAAAGCACCTAAAGCTAGGCGCGGCGGTGCCATCAATTAGGGTATTAATTGCCCGGCTCTGCCAGGGCAAGAGAGCCAACTCGATGAGTCAGTCAAGTGGCAGGGTATCCAGCTTGGAGTCCTCCTCCCCAGCATTAATTTCCTGTAATGTTGAATTCGTGTAGCGCCATTTGTTACGATCGAAACTGGCATAGCCGACAACTTTTTGAGTGATTAATCACCGCACAGATATTTCGCGACACGCAGCAGCAGCTACTATTAGATACTTTTTGTCTGCCGGTTTTGCTCTTAAGATTTGCCCATGATTTATGCACCGCATGCGTTGCAACAATTAAAATTATCGCCTCAACTCGATTTCCATTCATGGGAGCAGCGGAAAGTTGCCCGTAATTGTGGGATTATAAGCAACTCCGAGGGGATTGTGCATGTTAATGGCCGTCATATATCTGCTTGCTTTATGACTTTAACTATAAACAATTTATGATTCGCTGGGCCAACTTGGCTGGGTGGCCAAGATATGTGGCTAACTTACAGATTGCAGCTCTTTGAAGAAAAGAAAGCAAGGAGTTTGTACGAATTGCAATAGGGGCTTAGCTTTAAGGTATGAATACAAAAGCCTAGATTAGATTGTTTACAATTCAAGTCATGGTTTTCATATAAATTTTATTATAAAATTTACTATTTAGCTACTACATCCCTTTATATAGTATAGATATGTTTACAATATTTATCTACATATTTCATCTGTGCTTACAAAGTATCTGCAATTGACAGGTTGAAAAATATATCAGATTTCTGACCAAGCACTCCAATCACCCAGCCACTTCAAACTCAATCTTTTCCTGGCTGGTGACATTTCAGGGGTTTTGCAATATATGCGCCGCACCTGATCCTCGACCACGTGTGCTCCTGCCCTCCACCTCCGCCTCCTCCTCCGGCGGTGTTCATTAGTTACAACACTCGAGAGTGGATTGTGAAGTGTGGAGAGCTGGGAGAATTGAAGAAGTGGAAGTGGAGCGCAGCCACGGAGCAGTCGAGTTGTCAAAGCGGCCCACATTCGAGCGAGACTGCTCGTGGGGTCATATAAAGTTTCCGAGCCCATGCCCATGCCCATGCCCAGACCCACTTTCCAGGCCCAAGCCCGATCCGATGATATTCTGTTGACGTTGACTAACGTTGCTCGAGTTTATTAGTTTGCCAGAAAAGTGTTTTATGAGTGCAATTAGAAAATGCGCTGGACTAAATTGCACAATTGACAAATAGCTGGGGGCGAGGGCGAGGAGCGCTGAAGGGTGGAAATGGAATCAAATGTGGGGCTGGCTGAACTGTGCCGGCTGGTGGGCCTCTTGACGCCACTCTTCGGAAACCTCGGAAACCTCGGAACATTCGTAACATCGGTGTGTTGGAAAATCGGCCGAGCACGCAGGCGCAATTTGTATCTCACGGATACTTATCGCATCCGTGGCACCAACACTCGTTGCGTATCTTATCGCATGTGTGTCGATAAGATAACCAATACCAGGCGAGGCGCTACAGAATAAATCATAAAGCTGCCACACCGACAGGACCACGCACCCACACAGGTGTGAGGCCGCCCAACCGCAGAGGCGCTGGATCTTCATCGGTGTGGGTAGCTAATTGGGCGGCAAACGCGCGGCAGGCACCGCATTGCGTCGCCGTCGTTGTTGTCATCGCAAGTGAGGTGCTTGGTGCTCAGAGTGCTCAGTGTTTAGTGTACCGAGCCCATAGACCGGAGACCAGTGCCACCACCAGAGCCGAGTTGGTCTCGAAAAAATAGCACTTCGTATCACTGCTAACTGGCAAAGGTTGCGCGCGGGCCACAACCACAATCGCCCCACGGATGACAGCATTAGATCGACCCCAAAGCTCCAAAGTTCCTACATTCCAAAGTTACAAATTTTCGCCAATTTTTGTCAATTTTCCCAACTTGCCCAATTTGCGCGCCACTTTTTCGGCCGCCCAGATTGATAGGAGAAGTGAACCAAACACCTGGACACGCCGTGCTTGTGATAAATTTTTGAAAACACAACAGAACTGAAATCAAGTGATAAAAACCAATCTTAGATAAAACGCTGGAAGAAACGCAAAGAAGCGCCGTGGGTAACTCAATTTGATGGTTTGCAAAACTATCTCACCGAGTGTAAACATGCAGCTGAAGGTGGGTGAAATAAACTTAAAATTATTCAAAAATAGTGAACGTAATTTTTTAAATGAATATATCACTTAAGTTTGCCAATTCGGTATTTTTTACTTCAAAACCAATTTTGTTACAATTCCATATCGGAATCGAGAATATCAACCTGCCCGTTTAAAAAATTGAGCCACTAGACGTGAACTCTATTAAAAACATTTAAATACCTTTTTGATGCTCATTTACGAGATCTCTATAAGCCTATCTATCATTTTAACTTTGTTGAAACGACAAGATCATAAAAGTTTTTAATGTTTTCTCACACAAGTTCATTATGCTAAATAGACAGGCCATATAGGGTAATTAAAAGCAGATAGTTCAAGTTTATAGATCAGTCGCAAGGCACGAATAAATATTAATTTATTAATTAACGGAGTATAAAGGCTTTCAAAGGCATTTACAGCTCGAATAGCCATATAGATTTTACATCCTTCGGTTTACCGAGCCAGAAAATGATTTTAGTCCGCAAACGGCAGCGGTATGGATTTTTTTTTCTGTTCTAGCGCCAGGTAATAAGATAAGACAAATTGATTTATAATGAATGAGTCATCTGGGATGCAGCGGCAAACTGCGACACTTATTTTGGTGTCTGCTCTTGGATGAAAAACCGAACCGAACCGAACCGAACCGAAACCATTAAGAAAACGAGGCAACAAGAAAGCCAGTTAAATGTGGAAAGATGGCTAATCTTTATGAGGCCCAAATTCAGCTGCGATCGAAGGTGGCGTCAAAATACCTTTGACAAAAATAAAATTTGAAACACGCAGCCGACTTTCAACTGCTCGCTCCTCTTCATTCATGAAAAAGGACTGTTTTTTTCCTATTTTTTGCTGGGCACGGATAATGTGAAATTTATGTCAATCTTATCACCTCGCTTTGGTCCTGCTTCTTATCCCTGTCTCTATCCATGAAGGAAATGGGTTTGGGGTTGGTTTTGTGAATGAATGACCCTGCCAACCCTTGGCTCATCTGGGGGTACTTTTTACCCTGCCGGAAGTGTCCTTTCGACCAATGGAAGAACAGTCCCTTAACAGTTGCTCAATGGCGGCATCGATAGTTGCAGTTCCAGTTGCAGATACTTTTATTAGACACGCGTCGCCAGTTGACAGTTGATGATGGCTGATAGGAGAGAGGGCGAAGGTTACGATTGATGGCCCTTTAATAGAGCTGTAAATGCAGCTGGCAGTCGAGAGTCTTATCGCACTTTCATTAGCCAACTGCAGTGGAGTTTAATTAATCGGAGAATCTTCTAACGAGCGCAGATATAAAGGGTATAAATGCAGGACTTTGTGTAAGCTGTATATCCAAAAATGGGTACATTTATTTACTTTTCATTCTTTTGGTAATTATATTGTTATATTAAAAATGCTTTCACATCTTTAGCCTTGAAGCAGTCTTACCCAATTTCATGTCTTTATAATAAACAAATTGATCATATGTTTGTGTAAGTCTGAAATAAAAAGTAAAACTGGCATAGAATTTCCTGATGAAATGTAGAATTTTAACAAAAATGGCATTTATCACATCACTTAAACATATATTTATATTATATTCAAGATTTAAAGTTCTATTCAGTTCTAAATGCCTTAAAATGTTGGCTCAGAGCTGCCTTTGAAATTTGCTCAACCACGAACCCAAGCTCAACGAAAGCGAAACGATGTGCGATTATATAGTCAATATCTTTTGTTTATATAGATAAAGTACGGACGTTTGCGTTTGTGTGTGTGTGTGTATGGTTGTGAGTGTGACTGGGCAGATTTCATTCATAAGTTCAGCGGGCTCCACACCCTCGCAACGATTCTTGACTAAGCCGAGCAAATAGCACATGCCATTGCCATTCGCGGGTGACAAACATCGCTTGCCCAACTTTTGTAATTCTTGGATTTATCTGTATCTGTCCCTATCGATGACGTAGCCGCAACTGAGAGTGGGTGCGGGCAGGTGGGGGATACCAACCATGACCTCTCAGTCTCAACAGTCCCAGCAGCAGCTGATTATGTACATTGATAGCGCCCGGATAAGATATTGTCCGTATCGTTCGGCCGTAGTATCTTAACTTTTTCGCGGTACATGGCACGTGCATGGGGGCCTACCTATCGTACTACTACTATACACTCAAAGTCGGGTTTATCTGCATTTCGGCCAGACGATTGTCAAAGTGACGTTTGCACCACATTATCTCCATCCAGGGAATTCTTTGAACTTTGGCCACGACGTCGAAAAATTGGCACGGTCAACAGCGCCGACGGAATTCAATCGGCTTCCATGGAACTAGGTTGTCCCCCATTTATATGCCTTCCTCATAAGTAGTTAGACTTTGTACCTTGGTAAGCGGGTGATTTTTCATTTTTACGGCTTGTCAACTCACCAACTGAATCATCATTGAACATAGATTGTGTCCATGCCAAAAATGTATCAATCATTTGTGGCAAGTCAACCTAAAGTTCTGCGAAAGTGAATCAATTTTAATTAAGTGGTAGGTCAAAAATTGGTTTGGTTATATGAAAGGGGAGTGGGGATTTTTTAATACACCTGTACAAATATATAGTTATATCTCAGTTAACAGTTTGCAATTATCTTTGCAATATATTTCAATCGCCACAAAAGTTTTTCTTGAGTGTTGCTATGGATTTCCCCAATTGAGGGTGTATTGAACCATGGATACACATAGGCACACACATTTTTTGGTATATTTATAGCCATGGTAAAGGTGGAACCCACCTGAGCCTCTGAGCTATATGGCACTTGTCATGAGCGGACTGGCGGTAAATTCCTGCCTGGCCGCATCGTGAATCAGGTGACAGTGACGATCGAATGTGTTGACACAAGCTCGAGGATGGGAATGGGGATGGGTATGGGGCTTTGGAGTGGAAGTGGAAGTGCCACCCCCAACGGAATGAGGTCATAAACCCAAAAGCGACTGACTTATGGCGGGGAAAGCAAACCGATTTTATGACCAAGTTTAATTTCCGCCAAAAGCCAAACTAAACCAAAAACAAAAACCCCGAACACACAAAAAAAATGAAAACGAAACCAAGGCACCGCTCTGAGTTTAGGGTTCTGTGAGCAAATACTTCTGCTGGTGGAAATGAAATGGAATAAAAGTGAAAAATGTGTTCGACAATGTTGACACTGAGCAACTGAGTGGTAGAAAGGAGAGGGGTCGCCTCCAAGCCCGTCTCCGTTCGGCTCAGTTTCTGTTACTTTACGGTTGTAGGCGACAAATTGAGCTGTGAGTCGAGAGCGGGCGGTGTCTTTGAAGTCCGACTCAGCGGTCTTGGCTGGGCTTGCGTCTTGTTGACTTTTGTGACGGAAATCGAGGCAGGCAGTTCGCACTGCCGCGGCCGGAACTGGAGCCACACTTTTGAGACGAGCCGAGCGAAACATGGCATTCAACACTTGTCGCTTGCTCATTGCAGATGGAACAGCAGACAACGCAGCAGCAGCATCAGCAACAGCAACAATTGCAACAGCAGCAGGCTCTGACCAAGCAGCAGCTTCAACTGCTGGACAAGATCAAGCTAGAGTCCAGCAACGGCGCCGATCAGTTGGCCCAGCAGGCGGCAAACAATCTGGATGAGCAGCAGGAACAGCAGCAGCAACAGCAACAGCAAGCCGCAACATCGGTGGGCGTGGTGGTGCAGACGGGACAAGCGGGCGTCAGCGAACCGGAGGAGCAGTACGTGGTGGTGCAACGCATCCAGCGCCGAATCCTCACCACAGCGGGCACACTGTAAGTAACCTCTGGAGACCTTCTTTCCCTGAAAACATAAACATTCTAAAATTGCATTTTAAGTACAATCATCTCTAGCAAAAGGCAATCGATAGTTAATATTTACCATTATTATTAAAAATTATTATTATATTCACAACATTTCAGTGAATTAAACGAAGCTCGTGAAGGAGAACCAAGCACAAACGCCAGCAACGCGAGCTCAGGATCTGCTCCGGATAGCCACATCGAGTACCAGCGCAGTGCACACCAATCTCCCGGAGCCACCCACTACGTGCAGATGGCGCCACGCAACGCAGAGGTGACGGAACAGGTGGGAGCTGCTGCCGGAGCTCCGCCGGGCACCATCTTCGCCTATTCCTCCGGACAGATTATCTGCAGCGGTGACGATGTGGCCGCGATCAAAATTGAAACAATGGAGAAGGGAGAGACGGCGGGGGAGTCGCAACAACAGCAGCAGCAACTGCAGCAACACCAGCAGCAGCAGCAACAGCAATGTCCCACGCCCAACGGTGCCAGCTACGGCGAGACCATAGTGATCAGCAGCGAGGCGGAGGCACTGCAGCATCACCACCAACAGCAGCAGCAGCACCAGCAGCAGCAGCAGCAACACCACCAACACCAGGCGGCAGCTGCAGCATCGGCGGCGGCCCAGACGGTCCACATTGCGACCAGTTCGCATGGTGGACCCGTGCGCTTCGTCACGGAGGATGTACGCTTCACCACCGCCGGACCGGAGACGTCCGCCTCGAATATGTACTACGATGTACCCGTGGTGGATGGCACGGTGCATGCCAACGAGTCCAAGACGTACGCCGATCTGGGCAACGCATACGCCCCCTTCCCGCCCAGCTCCAGCTTCAGTAGTAATAGCTATGCGGCAACGCTGCAGCAGGGAAACACTATTTACAGTGTTCCGGGCACCGGTCAATTCTTGGCCAAGTCCGAGTCTGCCCTAAATCAGCTGCGGCAGGCTGGTCCGGCCACTTTTCAGGCGATATCTTTTGAGGGCGGAAACGGCATCGAGGCTTTATGGCCATCTCCCGCCCCGCCGGAGTACCAGAGTGTTCAATTTGTAAGTATAACTTAAGTTACTGGTTCTTGAGACAGTACATACTAACTGTCCTCCCGCATGCTTCACAGAGCAACTTCCATCCGCAGGTTATTGATGAATACGGGGGCGGCAATATGGGCACCTCCCACTGGCCGCCCGCCAGCAGCCTAGGGCAATACGATGTAAGTCCGGTGACGGCCTCGTCCACCTCGTCGCCCAACCACGAGCTGAAGTGCGAGAACTGCCATGCACCGTTCTTGCGGAAGGGTAACGAGTACTTCTGCCCCAACTGCCCGTCCTTCATGCGGATGACGCCCCGTATGCCCCAGCGGCAGGCGAAGCCCAAGGCCGCCGCCGCCCCCAACAACCGCCGCAACGGGGTCACCTGCGCCAACTGCCAGACCAACTCGACCACCCTGTGGCGTCGCAACAACGAGGGCAATCCGGTGTGCAATGCCTGTGGACTGTACTTCAAGTTGCACAACATGAATCGACCGCTGTCGATGAAGAAGGAGGGCATCCAGAAGCGCAAACGGAAGCCTAAGAACACCGGAGGAGCGCCCATGCACCGAGCACCGCTGCCGAGTGAGTACACCTGCCAGGGATTACCGTATGCAATAAACTAATCCCAATTCCTCGCTCGTATTCCCTGTATTCCCAACCAGGCATGTCGCAAGGAGTCAACCTAATGGCCAACAGCCCGCTTTATCCTTCCCAAGTGCCGGTTAGCATGCTGAATAGCCAGCAGAATGCCAGTCCGGAGCTGCACGACATGTCGACGACGGGTCCAGCGGGTGGACAACGGGTGGTGGCCATTTCGCTGAATGCGACGGCACCGCCCACCACCGACGGAACGCTCAACATGTCCGCCCGTCATCACGTGACCGGCGAGAGCCATTCTCCGTACAGCCAGCAATCAACGCCACAGAGTCAATCGCCGCATCTGCCCGGCACGGTGCCGATAAACCGTCAGATAGTTCAGCCGTAAGTTAAAGATACTTCTCGATACCGCGCCGAACTCCTCAATAATAATCATACCTTATAGAGTACCCACCATCGAAAGCAGTCGCAGCTCCAACACCGAACTGACCCCCAGCGTAATTACGCGCACTGGTCTGCCAGAGCGATCATCGAATAACTAAGCTAGCTTTGACTTAAGCTACGCACTAAAGTAACCTATAGTTAACCTAACCCAAATGTCAAAAATTGCCAAAATATTTATTTAAGCCCTAGCTAGTTAGTCATACCATATAGCCAAGACCAATGTCCCAGTTAGAGGAAGACTTTGCCGCGTTTCCTGGTTTTGAGTAACCATTTTACCTGGCAGATGTCTTCCTCCTTTTAGTCAACTGCTTACAGCAAATAGTTTGGAAATGATTTGTGCCAACCACTTAGGATCGCTGTACTCTATATAGAGGTAGTTTAGCCCAAGACAGCACAAGCCCATAATGAAGCCTACGATTTTGTATGTTTAAGCCTCTTTTTAATTCTACAAAATAAATAAGTTGTAAACGCAAGGCACTCGGACTTTGATGGCTCTACCAGGATGCGAGGTACCTCGGTGGAGATCGTTATATTTCATTGTCAACAATTTGGCAGCCAACCAAATTGATCCAAATTAATTTTAATGACCCCCACGGACCACAGCGCGAGACCATAAAATCTTAACAAGTTGGCAGGCAAGAGACCAGCCAAGGGGCACCCCAGAGACGAGGACCCCAGATCTCGCGCGGATCACCGAACCAGTGGAGCAGTGTCTAAATAGCGATTTGGTGTCATCGCTTAAAAGCCTGTCCGACGCACAGTAACGCCACCGCCCGCAGCCGCTGCCTTTGATCTGCTGTCGGCGGTACGGATGGCATGGCTCGGATGGTATGGCATGGTATGGCAAAAATGCCCCACAGCCCGGGAATGGAGTCCAGTTTGAGTTCGAGCCGAAGGAGGTATGGTATTAACGCCTTGCGCTTGGGTCTCTCTTTGTCCGAGTCTTCTTTTTGTTTTTGGCGTACGCTCGATCAATTAGGCAAACTTGTTTTACGACCGCTTTTATTAGCGTCCGCTCTGGCCGGCGCTCCAAGCTTACCGAGTCGAACTCAAGCCGCGGCTCCACTGGGGAGACTTCCACTTGGGCCGGGGACCCAAGTTGGTTGCGGTTTCCAGACTGCGGTGCGAATGAGTAATGAGACGGCGGCCCCAGCACCCGGCAGCTATGGAATGTGTTGGCAAAAATTATGTGCAGCGTCAAGTTGTGCAAGTGGAATGGAATGGATTCGAGGGAATCGAAATGGAATGGCCGGGACTGGTGGAGGAGTACTATAGAAAATAATGGACACCATAGGAATGATCACACCTCAATTAGCTGAATAAAAAATATTCACTTCTTTTCTGGTTTTTTTTCGGGCATTGTAAAACTGCTCCCAAGAGGGCTAAAATCATATTTTAAGTTGTTAATCGAAATGAATGTATAGTTTTATATCTCTGATGGTTATCTTGATGCTATTTATTGATAATTTCAATCTCTAAAAGATTGCATTTGAATTAAGTGTATACACGACATCCTAAAGTAATGAAAATTCATAATCTTTTTCTGCCCTTTTGCATGAACAGCCGTCTTGAAAGGAGCTGCTGCTACCGCATACGCTTTTTAATTAGCCCCGTCGGACGGACACATAAAGTATATCGGAATCGCAATTGTATTTATGCTTTCATAACTCGGCAATCCGTAATAAGCGTAGCACTAATAGCTGCCGCACCTGCAGCCAGCGGCACATCCTCTGCAGCAGCGAATTAAAACATTAGCGACCAACCTGTTCCATTTCCCATTTTCCATGGCCAAAAGCGAGGAGCGGAGGGCTGGCGAGACCGTAAAATAATAATTCAATGTGACAGGCAACAAGATACGACAGCGGGCGCCATTTTTCAGATGCCACAGCGCCGCACTCCCCTTCGCCAGCGATCCCCTGGCACACTTACTATGCTACAAGTTGCAGCGCACTGACATTATCGCCGGAATTATGACAGACGTACAACGGCGCAAGAAATGGGGGAATCACCGGTTGGATGGGGGGGTTTTGGCAAGAGCGATCCGCTAATCTCCGGAGCCTTGCATGCATTTGAATTTCTATTAAGTTAATTGCAATTGGCCAAGGCGAACGCGCATTTGTTCATGTCCAATAACAGTCAAGTAACGATTGTTTCTACAGGGAGAGAAAATTATAAATTATAAATGATGTGATGTGCTAACTGCGATATTTAATAGTTTAAATGGAATTAAAACCACTTAGCTTTTGCTTGTGTCACACGACCATTTAAGCAACTTCTCTGCCAGATAATATCTAATATAAACATTAAGCTGCTTTTCTCTCCGTGCAGATGTGATCGCGATAGAGCAGAGGGCACGGCTGGGTCATCCAATGTGGGCATAAAAGCCGACATAAAGTCGAAACTGTCAACTCCCCCACTCTCTGTGCATTTAATTAGCCAGCGCTGACCACCTAGCACGGCGGCCTCTTGAACCCGCCTCGGTACTCAACTGGATCTCGATCTGGCCCCGAAAACACCGAGCCGGGTCCATAGGCGCCACTTAGCCAACTTCAAAGTGCGGCCGCAGTCGCGGGTCGCTGGTGGTGCATCTCCCTCTGGACGGACCGCAAGCTACCATCATCGTCAGCGTCATTTTCATGGCTGGCATAACAAATCGACAAACGACACGAAAATGCGCTTTAACAACTCGCAGTTAAAATAGATAAAAGCCGATAGTCAGCCGTCGCCGGCCATATGGAGGATTCCGGGGTATTCGGGATTGGGCTCAGGCTATGCTAAGTCCGTTTACGAATGCGACTATAATTTGTTTTGGCCAAAGCTTGGGAGATCCAAAACAGACAGATTATACTAAAGAAAAAATTGTTTCTATTAGTTACCTGTATATTTAGCTTTCTAAACATCTCGATGAGATTAATTGGACCTGGTGGGCAGGCTGATATGGTATCTGGGGAATTCTACTCATCTAAAAATAGTAATATATAACAAAATTTATAAGCTCCTACAAATGTATAGAGACCATGGGAGATGTTTCTAATAATATGTATGTAAACTATACATTCCTGATCTTATTCTCATTAAAGCTGTTTTCAATTCCCTTGTTTCTATTGCCCTGCAACTCTATCATAAGATCATAACCACAGACACACCCAGAAGACCAGTGACGTCACAAAAGCCACAGCAGCAGCATCATCGACTAAACCGAATTCGATTCGAGTTCTAGGAATATATATCGAAATTCCGAGAATTCACACGAAAGACTAAACGCGATTGCTTTGGATGAGCCGCGCAGGGAGGGAAGTGCAAGAGGCGGAGGAGGAATGGATATGGGGGATATGGGTTAAGGTATTCCCTTGTCTCGGGTCCCTTATCACAACTCACGCGCGTCTCGTTCCATTTCGGTTTTCGGCTCGGACCGACCCGAAATCACATTATCTTTGCTCTCCGTTGCGAGATGGCGACGCAGCTAATGGATACGCCGCATCCACATCCATATACGTTTGTATGCACAAGTGCATATACATACATATATAAGGCATAACACATATCACAGATGACGACGATGATGATGATGGGCCTTCTCTCTCGCTCTATCTGCCCCGTCTCTTTCGCAGACGCCGCCTGGACTGGAGGAAGATTGAAGATGCGGCGCTTATCGAGGAGGAAAAAGAAGCAGGGAACGCAAAGATGAAGCCCGAAAAGAGTTCACGATGGGAGTTGCAGCAGTCCCATCTCCTCCGCATATTTCTGTGTCGTTCCTTATCGCCCGAGCTGCAGACTTTGCCCCTGCCCCTGGCCCTGCCTCTGCCCCAACCCCACTCCACTCCACCTGGGACTCCTGGGCCATCGCATTTGCATCGCATCAGGGAATGCAAGTTGGGCGAAATGAGCTGGGAAAGGGTTCTCTGGGGCTCAGAAACGTGGCGCCAAAGGAAGCGTTGAAAATGGTACTTGATCTTGATCGCGATGCCTCTTGCCGACTGTAATTTAGACGGCGCCTCGATCCTTGCCCCACACTAATGCACTTGCAGCTTTTAAATGTCGCCAGGGGCAGTGGCACTCCTTCAGTCGTATCATGATCACGATCCAGCTAGGCCACTTTGTGATATTGTAATCCCCAGGGGACTTGGCCGCTCTCTTGGCCCGCTCTCGAATGCACTGGACAGGCAAGTTGGTCGTGTGAATTCAATTGGAATAATTAGTGATATCATTTCGGTTTGGTTTGTATTCAAAAGAGTAATACATATGAACGATTGTTAGTTATGCTACCCACTACAAAGTCGTACAATTGAAATATCCAAAATGCAATAAAAATTACAAATAAACAATAAAGTAACCAATATACCACTTTATTAGTTTGAAACCCATTTCTATGCTCGCATTATGTTAGCATCATTCACCAAGGAATGCCTTTATAAGCTATAAAAGATGCTATTAACCTTATGGTTTACAACTTAACAACTTTGTTGGCCGGCGCCAACTTAACCACAAAACTAATGTGAAAGAGAACCCAGATATTGGCCATAATAATTACAATGTATGGCACCCACTTACGACGAGCATCGCTCATATCGAAACCGGGGACCAAATCTATGATTGGCATCCTCTTCAATTAGGCGCCCGCGAAAATCCTGCAGGGCTTTTCATTAGTTTATCGAACGGCAGTGGTGGAGGAAATATTTCAAATGCTGCCCTTCAAAAGTAGTCCCAACCAGTCGTAATTAAAGGGACGACTTCTTCTTTGGGCCCCTTTTCACAACTGGCGCCGCTTTCGCGGACCCTTCAACGTGAGAAAATTCCGCTCGGAATTGTATAGGCAAAATGTCTTGTTATCGAGCGCCAGAATACCTGAACAAAAATGTATGTGCGTATGCTTGAGATAGGGGCCAGAAAACCACAGCCACATCCAACAAAACGCGTAAATGTCAAAATGCCAAAATTAATTGCAATGGCAGTGCGCTGGATAAGAGGCCAGAAGGAGGCGAAAGAGCCAGAGCTGCCACGCCACCTCAAGGAGTCGGTGTCGGAGGCGAAATCCCAATCCGACCTGGTCGTAAGCCACATCCCACTTTTTGGGCGCCACAGAAAAGGGGCAGGGAACTGGGCGCAGGTCGCAGGTGCTGACAAAACTGTGGAAAAGGGGGATGTTGAGGAAAGATAACATAGTTTTATTAATTCGCAGGTTCCGTAATTCAGCACAAGTAATAATATTGGTATTTAATAATCCAAGTTAAAAAAAACAAATTAATGGATTTTTAGCTGATTACTCTTTAATCCAGTTGAAAACAAACCCCCTGTGGGGCACCTCTGCTGTTGGCCTGCAGCATACTCTTGGCCACCATTACAAATTCTACCACTTTTGACCCTGCTGCGACGAAGTGGCGGCTTCTGCCCCGGCCCACAACCTCGCCACGCCACGCCACACCCCGGAATCAGAACCACAATCGAAACCAGACCAGACCCGGGCTATGGCCTCCCATGGCTGTGGCTATCGCGCCTGGAGATCAGCAGGACGCCGCTGCAGGCCGACGGGGCAACTTGCAACGGAAACCCGTTTCGGGTGCCACACAATGCTGGTCCCCATTTTGAGGTGGAGTCAGAGCCATGCGGCAGTCGTGCGGCGATTGGCCAGTGGATATGCCGCTGGAAGTGTTGTTGTGCTGTGTCTGCTGAACCCACCTCCCCGCATTTCAATCCTCCGTCTGGCTTTCGTTAAAGCTTCGCATAAATTTTGTTGCATGTTTGGGGCGCTTCATGTCCGTGCCACAAGAGTCCGTCCGTGTATGGGTATATCGCACGGCTACACGCGTTTCAGGTCCAATTCATTTGCAGCTCGCTTTCCATTCTCCGTTCCGTCGCCATCTCCTTCTCCGTCGGTGGAAAACTGGTGGGGGAAAACGCATTTCGTGTCTGCTTTTTTCTTTATGATTTGGCCTGCTCGTATTTTGGCAGTTCCAATAAATAATTGAACTTTATCGTCTGCTGGCCCGCTGGTGATTTAATAAATTTAATTTGTGGTAATTGAGCATTAGGCTTTGACCAGACTTGAATACGAAAATGTTCCACGAAAAGCTTATCGGGCTGTTCCCGCCTGAAATTCCAATTGAAAATGGCAATTTTTTAGTGTTGACGCGTAATTAGTAAACGAGGAAGTGACTGGATGCTTAAGAAAGCTGATTGCATCTTTTTGTCTTTGTTTTTGGGGGTGAATGTGTCACGAAATGACAATCTTTCAAAAACGGAATCTTATATAAATATGACTATATAATTGCGTGGGTAGAGTTCACATTAGTCACTTCGTACATATGTGAAATACCGATAAGTACCATGACACGAAACACTCTTTCATAGATTAAAATTTCATTAAAGAGCAACTTCATTTGCGTCAATTTATGCGTACTTTCAAAAAATTTGAGGCCAAAGATGAACAAGTTTATAATTCATCTTTTGTGGCTGTTTTTCAATATAAATCATTTATGAAGTGGTTTAAATTATTGCACGATAAAGTTAGTCATTATAAATAATAATATAAAATCGTTTATAATTTTTAAAGGAAATCTTTAAGTGTAAGTCAACGTATGTAATTTGCAACCACATAATTTTCGCATAGAAATCTTTTTGCAGCGTAGTAATTAAAATTTATTCATCGAAACCAGCGTTAACTGATTGCTTTATCTGCATTATGACAAATGAATGGCACAACTAATTTGTAAATCAGAAAGATTTTGTTTATTCTCACCTCCAAAGTTCGTTCCGATTGAATGTATGTAAATGGCATCAACTTAATGAAGACATTATCTGATAAATAAATCAAAAGTGGGCGTTAAACCTATAAATTCCAGGCCAGTACTAGTACGAATTCGCATATATGTATGTATATATAAGTAAGTGTATATATCATGGCTGTTAATTGCGATGGGAGAAGAGTTATGAAGGTGCCAATTAAAGAGCACATAAAGTGTGGATTTTACCAGCGGAAAAAGGAGTCTTGGCTTATGGCTTTGATATTGGTAATTTATTCCTTTTATTAGCGCATATAATGTGCTTAAACGGCGAAGGGGAGACATTGCGCATACGCCGCGTTAGCCAGCACAAAGTGGGCTGTCCCCAGAGAGTCGCGCTGTCTCTCTCTTGCTCTCATCTCTCTCGCTCTTTCGCTCACCAATATCTAAACAGCAAATCAAGCTAACTTTAATATGGCCACATTTTGATTAAGTAAGAGAGCGAGCTAGCAAGACGGCATGCTAAGTGAGTGAGAGAGAGAGAGAGAGAGCACGCGATGGAAAGGCAACACCCACTTTTATATCGATAGCGAGCGTGAGTGTGTGTGCGTGCGTATGGAAAAACCCGTTTGTTTGCCCGCGAGAGTGCAGTCAGTCGCTCTCTCAGCGCACATCCAACCGGAAGCCCAAAAGAAACGCGCGTGTGTGACCGTATACCACGTAAGTGTGTGCCAGAGTTTCCCCATTCCAATCAGAACGCGCACACACACTGTTGCAGGCGGTGCGACAAGGAGTCCCCGTCGAATTTGAAATTCCTTGCCTTCAGTTGGGTTCCGAACGTTTATGCGCGACACGCGAAACGCAGCGAATGAAGCGAGCGAAACGCGAATTGCCGTCGCCAAAAAGCAAAAATAGTAGTGATCTATAACAGCTATCATCCATCAATTGAAAACTGGAAAACTGACCGTTTTTAATAGCTCGCATTTTGATTAATTAAGCGGGTTTCGGTTCTCGCATTCGCCGTTTCATTGGCCATCTTTAGCTAACTGAATAGCTGCCGAAAGCAATAGTGTATGTGTGAGTGATCTGTGATCTTTGCCTTTTTGTTCATACCCATTAAATATTTGTGGATTTCGTGTGATTTGTGGCGCTTTTATTTGGACTCCGGCATTCAAAATCAAATCAAAACCGCGCACACATAACAAAAACTCACAAAACGATTGCTGTGAAAACAATAAATGCGATTTAAAAGCAGTTTACATTTCTGTTTAACCGCCCAACAAAAAGGCCATTAAGTGCCATAACTGCCAATTGGCATACGAATCTTGATTAGCATAAATTACACAAAACCATTGGAGGTACGCAGACGAATCAAACGGACAGAAAAGAGAAGATATTCTCTGTTTATACACTGAATAATGTAAGTTGAAATTTATTTTAAAGCATCTGTGTTAATTGGCTATTACTAATTTTAATTTAATACCTAACGAGTGTTATAAAAACGGAATACAAAGTTCACATCCTTCATTCAAAAAACCCTTCTTGAAATTTAACTTACTTAAGAAGGATCTTATAATTATAGCTAATCAGCAATGGAGGAATTCTTCTTTAATTCTTGCTTACGAAAACGTCTTTATTTTTACATCCCCATTTGTTTGAACAACAGAAAATTAAAAAACTGGTTTCAACTCCAGTGGCGAATCATTAGACCGCTGTTAAGTGTCATTCAATGATCTATTTCAATGATTGGCGAACTGCAACTTTGTGTGAGAATAGTTACAGCTTAAATTAGACATAAGCAATATGATCTGCTATATCAATTAGCTAAGATAATGCTCGACTACAACACAATCTTTATGGATCAACAATGAAATTAGCATGGGACTAATGTTGAACATGTAAAGACTGCGTTAAGATAACGATCTAAATAAATAAACTCGTTCGCGATAGTCTATGACAAAGCTGGAGGAAGTCAATTCAGATGCATTTTCAGATTCCCAGAAGCCAACGAAGTGAAAGGATCGTAAATTTGGATTTTCGAACAAAAATTGGCAACTAAATCATTTTCGATGGTGCCATTAGCGGCTGGGCATATATCAAATTTATACTGCCGCGGGCATTGTTGTATTTATCAATAATTTAATTGAATTTTAATTTATGCGCTTGCGTTTTATATTCTGGCATTAACTGCCATAAAATATAGCAAGAAATGCCATAAATTTCAGATCAACTTTTGAGCTGTCAAAGAGCAAAGGAAAGGGGTTGTCGCCGGGGAGGTTTTGATATGAACTTGGCGTCCATTGGCAGTTGACATGAGCGCAGTTTTGTTTCGTTTAGCTCCCCTTTGAAAGACCAAGTGTCAAAAATCTTTCAGACTTCCATTTGCTTGTCCGTTATTGATGGGAGCCAGCCAAACGGCAGTCGAGTGCTAAAAGCCGTTGAAAACAGTGAAAAACTCGCTCTTGTTTCATGAATTTTTCAACACTCACTTGCAGTGCCAGTAGTTGGCATAATTACTCGCACAATTGCACTGCAGATACATATATTGCCGACTCGGGCCAACCCCAACAAAAGACTCCAGCGCAAAACTTGCGAGAACAACGGACGGCAGTCATTAACATTCGAATTAACATTAACATTAACTGGTATCACTATTCATTAGGGTCTCGACTCCTCTCCGCTCGAAACATGGCCAAAACTCTTTGGTAATGCACATAAATTAGAGCAAGGTGTAAGCAGCTGACAATGAAGGGGACGAGGGGGTTTTAGAAAGAAAGAAAAGAATTGAAATGGCTTGGCTGCAATTAGGCATCTTGAACAGACTTAATTGATCTTTTGGTTTCACTCAAAGTGGTCTTATCGTCTACAATTTGTGGTATATGTATATATGTAATATTCTCTGCGGGTATATTTATATTTTGCAAACAAAGTCTACAATTCTATAATGGTAATGGTAATACTGAAAGAAATATAAATTTTTTAATAATATTGTTAATTGTGTGCAAAATAGTTATTGGGACTAAACAATTAAAAAGAATTTTCAATTCCTAGGAAAAGCCATGGAAAATGGAAAAAAAAATCTTGATAAATAAATACACGCTTTAGTATATCTAATCGCGATATAGGTGCACAATAGTCCTTGAGCTGTTAAAACCTTGACAACCCTATCATTTTAAAACTTATCCTTGACCAGACCACTTAGTTGCCTTGCAACCCTTTGCTACACTTTCACTTCCGAGCAGAGGCCACGAATTTGTCGTTTTTCTCAAGGCACTAACAAGTGCGATTCCATAAAGCAATTAACTGCTGGCGCCACCACTAACTGGACAACAGAATGGATGACCCAGACATCCGAGAGGCCGGAGAATGGAATCCCATAGGGCCGGACCGTGTTGACAATGACACAACATGACGGCAGATTCTCGAACGCAGGAAAATATTGCAAAAAGTGCCATAAAATCATTAGGTGGAAAACAGTAAAGGCAAGTCCGTAGGGGCCATAAAAGCAGGCCAAAGGCTAGCCAATCTCATGCCCTTCCATGCCATCGGAGGAGGTCATGAGTCAAAAGCGCTGCGTGTTACCAGTGGCACAGGTTACATGATCCCTATTCCGTCCATTTGCAGTGGGTTTCTGGATGGATCTGTGTGCGTGTTTAAGCGCCTTTTAATTTATGACACTTTTATGAGACCAACAGAAACCCATAAAACTGAAATTGGCTTCAAGCATCAGGGAAAAAGGCAAAACAAAACTAGTTAAATGGCTCTGACTTTGTCTCCAGCTATGGCCCGAAAGAATATTTCGGGAATTGCATCATAAATCCTAACCCAAATTGCTTGGCGAGGCCAAGTCAAAGGTCATCGAGAGGTAGGGTTACCAGGCACCCGAATCATTATTATTCGATATCTACCAAAATATATCTTGAAAGTACGAAAATATTTGGATACAGAAATATTACATTTCTAAGTTCAGGTTATTTCTGACTAGTGCTTGTATAAGTTAGTAAGACATTCATTTTTTCCGTAACTTTGAATAAAAAGGTCAACGGCTCAGAAATAAATATTTTCTTAATTTTCTAAAGCGACATGGCAACTCTGCAACCCCCAGGCAAACTTGGATAAAACGCAAACTGCACAGCCTAACCTAATTATGCAATTTCAACACTCGCCCGCCAAGCTGACCACCAGCCCACACAGCACAATCCCAAGTAGACCAAACTGAACTGAACCCGGCATGTAGACATATCCATAACCATATTCATTCAGGTAGAGCCGGCTCCGAGAATGCAGCACGCAAGTGGAAAGTGTATCGGCGGCAGAAACAACTGGCAGGCGGATGATAAATGCCCTGGCTGCACTTTGCATCGAGCAGGTCAACGGGCCAGAAACACCGAGCCCAATAGGAAGTACAGCACTGGACTGGAGACCCATTGACCCACCATCATGGAAGTCCTGCCGTGCCCTGCGAGACGACGGCTAATTGCGTGTTAGCCAAGGACCCGACCAGCAGATAGGAGATCCTGGCGAGGTCCTGGTACTTCTCGGTAGTCGGGAACTTGGCGTCAGCAGTCTGAGCTGCTTGCTGTGTGGGTTATATGCGCTATATTTTGAGGAGATTCTGAAAACATTGAAAACCTACTAACAGAATTTCTTTAAGTACATTTTATTTCAATAAATCATTCGTTATTTTTGAATGTTGTTATTAGAAAATAGTCTGCAGATCATGTTTGTTTTTGCAAAACATTCGGTCACTGTTCTCCAATCCTTATCCGCAAATATTGTTTACCAGTGGCGCAAGATTAAATTCCTATTGCACTTCCACATAAATCATATATGGTATAATTTTTAGTCTGAATACAAAGAGTCAGTCCGATAAGCTCGCCTTATTCATGGCGATATTGCTATCAAGGCGGATTTATCCAATCGGGGCCTTGCGGAACCCACGCAAGGGAGGCGTAATCTCCGCACTTATCGGTGGGTCTTAGGGGAAGCTGTGGTGCTCGAGCTCCAACAATAAATTCTGCTGGAGAAAACTGATTTCGATACCGCATGCAGTTGAACCTTATCGTGATATTTCTCAGGCTTAAAGTTCATCTGTGGCTCGGGTCGGCGCCAAAGGCTAATAAAAAAACTTTCGAATACTCCCGAATGTACATTGGCCTTCTTCGTCATTAGGTGGCCATAATTAATTAATTAAAGGCTAGAGAAAATTAGGCGACATCTTTTCACAGTCAAGAGCGCCGATTAAATCTTGATTTTTCCACAGCAATTAATTCCCCGCGGCCCCCCTTTCTCTGCGTGTTTCTCTCTGATCTCACAAATGTAAATGTCACCCAAGAGGGAGCGAGACGTGAAGACATAAGCCGCGCCGACGCCAAGACACTTAAGAGCTTTGCTCAGGAGCCGACGGAACGAGCGGCGGAGTGGGGGCCCAATCGAGAGACACATTCGAGGCAAATTCCTCGAGAATCTGAATATGTCGGACCGCGTGCCGAAAACTTGTCACTGCCTTCGCACAGCGATAATTCTTTTGAAATCTTAAACATTTTCATAATTTTACTTAACATTCAGTATCTAAGAGTGATTAAATTTTTTTCAGTGTAGAAAATGATATCAGGGAGAAATGGGGACACTTCCTTGGCATCGTTATATCGGCGGAGATCAAATATATCCGATTGAGACGCCATCTATGCTGGCCACTAAGGATACCCGAATAAAGTTCGTTGCTTAAGTCTTTCCTTATTCACACGCTCCATGCAAAACGTACAAAAAATAGGACAACATAAGATACGGATACGCGTATCTCCCTTGTAATTAATTATAAAAAAAAATGCACAGCCAAATGTAGTATTATCAGTACCAGAGTTGCAATAAGTCCCCATTTCCGCCATCAGTACCCTGCCGAAGGGACGGTGATAAGCATTAATGCGCCTCTATCCAAAGCGATGTTTATAGACTGACACACACTAAAAATCAGCGATTGGAACAATCATTACGGAGAGGGGCTGGGGGCTCACTTATCTTTCCATATTCAAATTGAGTTCTTTTCTAGCTCTGCGTTTTTTTGTTGTTCGGCAATTTGTAAGTAGCCGTCGCACTTCAACTGCGTTTTAGTTGCCATGTCAAGTGCCTCCTTGAATTGAGTGCGGGCTGACAAAGGAGGAGGGGGGGTGGGGGCAAGTGGGGTTGGGGCAATGAAAACTGGAGCCCGGGGAGTTACTTTGATGGGTAATGCCAGCGGTTGTTAAAAAAGAGCCCCTAATGGTACTGCGATAACGAAACCAGATCGCAACTTTCGTGGCGCTAGGAAAATAACTAAACTTTTCTACATATGTAGTGCTTTGAAATACGTGAAATTTGTGATAAGAAGTCAATGCTATTTAGTCCTATTAAGTACCAACAAATTCAGATCTCTTAAGAACATTATTTATAATGTCCTATAATTATTTATATAACTTTAAAATATTATAATTCTAAATTAAAATGTGTCATGATGACTGCAAATACTCATACAACGAATTCTCCTAACTAAATTCCGCCCGATATCTCGTCAATAGCCGCACTGGCCTTTCCCAAGTTGTGATGGAAATGCGATCAAAGAACCCTGCTCATCTGAACCTCCATCCTTACTCCCTCGGCTAGATGCATTTGCGACATTAAAGACGAACCAAAGTCCATAATTACAAGCCTCAAACGACCTAAAACACTCAACAGCCGTGGGCCAAGTATGTCTTCGTCTGCCGACGACAGCTGGAAGATTCTCATAATTACGCATAAAGAAAGAAATAAACATACAAATTTGAATAAAAACGATATAACCGCAGAGACATCGCTGCCACGGCCACGGAGGTTGAGGTTGAATCCGAATCTCTGGATCTCTGAATCCGAGGCTGGCCTGGCGCACTTCGGCTTTAAGAATCGAACCACAAATCCACTTAAAATCACTACAAAAACCAATAAAGATCGCTTTCATCTTTGCCGAGAGGGAGATCCATGTACCCAGCGAGCGGGGTAGAAAGACGTCGATGATGGCGATGACGATCAATGGGAATTGTGATCATCGAGATGCAAAGTACCCGAGAGTTAGACTTCACTGGGTTCCCTTCGAGCGGGGGCAGGAGATAGTCGGAGAAAGGGGTCGGCCGGGGCGGATAAGCGGTGACGCCACTTTGAAAATTCTGGCGACATTTCCCCGACCCCGAGAACGAAGTCAATTGAAAGGTTTTTCCATGGCTGGAAAAGGATTAGAATGGAGCCGGGACAATTATCATTTGTCTGCACGTTATCAATGGGCTCGAGATGGGCCTGCGAGTGGCTCTCCTGCACTTTCTCCAGAGCCTTTCCCCCGACAGTTTTTCCAATTTCCAGGAAAGCGCGTGCCAGCCCCATTCCGTTCGATAAGCCACATAAAAACTTTATCGCCAACTCCAGCTTCAAGTTCGCAGTCGCTTTCAGATCGTGTGGATGATCACATTAACGGTCTGGCGCATGATATATAAAGCTGTTCACAAATTAAGGTCCATTAGCGCAGCAGGATGTGTCAGCGCGGATTGAAATATGCGCATGTATGCCTCCTCCGCGCTCCTCCTCCGAAAAGCCCATCCCTGCGGTTTTTGTTTTGACATCTTCTCCTACCTACCACCATGGACTGGCTTTGTGACTTACTTTCCTCGCCCTGCTTTTGTTCTCCTTCCTTTTCTGCCACCTATGCTTTGCATTTTAATGGAGTGAACCTGGTCGCTCTTTCGCTCATCGAGAACCTTTTCTTGTTTTGGCCGATTGCCAGAAACTAAGGCAAATTGCTTGATTAATGACGACTCCTGGGGTCTCCGCTTGCTTGGCGAGTGATTTGTGGTCGATCTGCGGCTCTGAATCAGGAAACTAATGGCTTAGGACTTGACGAATTGAAATCTAGAAATTATCTTCCAGTTTATAAAAGGATTTGGCTTAGTATGGCATTAAATAATGCGATTTTTAGCACATTTATGTGTTTAATATTATTTCCTAATATTCATTTGTTATGCAGTAAATAGTAAAACTGTTTCATGCTTCTATGTGTGCAATTTCATATATTTGTTATTTAATCATCGTAAAAGAAAATTATTCAGACTATTTCATCTTTTTAAGTCGCGTATTACTTGCGGACATCAATCCATTTTTCAACAATAAATTGTGAATCCCCTAGCCCTACTTGCAATTTGAGTCATCTGAATTAATCTTCTACCATTAGGAGCTATATAAACACAAACGCACACGGGGCTGAGCGATCAATTAATTCGAGCCTGTCCAGATCCTGCGATCCTTTCTCGGGGATAGACACACGGCCAGTCCATTTAATGAGCTGCTGACAATGGGCTGGACCTTCAGTGCCCACAATATCGCCTCGGTTTTCTGATTTCTTATACACTCAGCAAAATTTATATCAATTTCAAATGAATATTGAATTGTATATATTCACAAAAGTATCTGCACTAGGTGGCTTAATTTGAAAAAAGATAGATAGTTTTCTCTTAGTTAAGGAAAAATATTTAGATTTTTATATTCAAAATATAATATATTTTAAGAATGCTTATTTGCATATATTAGTTTACATCTTCCATGTCTTTTCTCTCTGTGTAAGAATAGGATAAGAAATGATATAGGATTCGGGATCGGGGTCTGGAAAAGCGGATTAGGAAAGACGAGTGGTAGAGTGCCTACCGTTCCCCGGTCTCAAGTGCGGACCTGCCTCGATTTCCCGGCTCAAGTGTGCAGGACATCATTTTTCAAGACTTACATGAAATTGACTAATTTTCGAGACAGCGCCGCTGCCGACGTCGCTGCCGGCGGCTGCGTACCGAAATGCACCTACAAATTTTTACCTGTCAGCCAAGTGCATCCCGCTCACGCTCGTGACGATTTGGTGACATTGCAGCAGTGGACGAAGGGAGCGGGAAAGAGAGGCGCGATGACGACGGACTGCCCATTGATGAAATTGACTTTTTATGTTGTTGCCGTTGACTTCTTGCCGTTCCGCTGCCAGCGCCGCGGTCGGCGTCGACGTCAGCGCCAACGGCAACGAATGAAACTGGATCTGGATATTTGGGATTAAGTTTTTGTTTACTCCGGGGCGTTTTTTAGTTTGTTTGTTCGCCTCAAGGAAGTCGGATCGTTGTGCTCTCGCTCTCCAAAATACAATTAAACAAGAGACAACGAAAATTAAGAAAACAGAGACAAAAGCACCGGAATCGGTTAAGTGCTCGTAAATGGATTAAACCGAAATTTATCGCTTTATAGGCCACATTAATCAAATGTCTTACAACAAGGCCCATAAAATGCCATATAAATAATAAACAAACGTCGTGCAAAAGTGCAATAAAACATTTCGGAGCTTGTTGCAATTAATCGGAATGCATTTGTGAAACGATTATTTATTAACGTCCATATCAATAACATAACTAGCTGTAAAGCAGAATCGTATCAAATCGAATATATCGAAATCGGAAGCTCAATCCGAATCGGTTTCAACCTCAACTTGAACTGAGCTGCTTGCGTGGCCCATTAATCATTCTAAAAACGAGCTGCGATCGCGAATTTTTCGGCCATAAATCATGGGCATCTTACTGAGTGATGGCGATGTAAGTTTACTCCAAGTTTTTCACGTTTTTGTTAATATGCCACCGAACTTGTGCTACAACTTCTTTTTTGGGCTGGCATATCGTGTTCCGAACTTGATGTAGCCTTTCAATCATAAAAACTACTTTTTAAATGGGCAGTTTGTTAATGACAAATAGTAAAAATAATATACTTGAGTCCCACTATAAGAAATATTATAATTCTTAAAGTATTTTTTTTTTAACTAATGGTTTTACTTTATTTTTGATTAATATAAGATTGTGAGTATGTATAGTATGTGTACATATGTGAGTATGGTATTATTTAGTTTCCAGAAATGTGTAAATACTTCATAAAGGCTCTACTTTAGTTTCCCTAGATACCGCTGAATAGTTGATCAGTTTCTTAAAGTTGATTCGAATCCCATCGACATTAATAACTTTTTAATCTACTTGCATCAATTAGTTGTAGTAAAACGACTACCCTGAAATGAAATGAGCCTCGACAGGCGGCAAACTTAAATGGCTTAGCGATTAGGCCAAAACAAAATCCAAAATCGAAACAAGCCGCCAGCTTGGAGAAGGATCCGCGGAGCGGGAGTGGGAAGAAAGGGGCAGTAGAAAGCACGGTGAGAGCCAGGAATAGCGAAGATCAATGAATGAATGAGTCAAGTGGAGGTGGCTGAAGTGGCGAGGAGTGGTGAGCAGTGGTGGTGAGTGGAAAACAGGATCCGCCACTTGACGGCAGAGCGCCAGCTTAAGAGCGGGATGAAAACAAGATACAAGCACTCAAAGCGCCGCTCATCCTCGTCCTCCACTTAACCGCCGGGCCCCCTCCACCATGGGTTCCTTCTTCTCATCCTGGTTCTGACTCCTCGGCCTTTGTTTTGTTTGTTGTTTTGCGCGGCCATTCCCGCTCAAGTGGTTTTCTCTGTTTGTTTTTGTTCCTTCATTTGCGGTGACAAATTATTAACGTTATACTTGGTATAGCTATAGGTTTCGGTATCCTCTTTTGATTCACGTCTGCTCTACACTTGAAATAAATTCATTCATATTTACAAATAAAAAATATTCGATTTATCTCAAAGAAAATATGATTCGTATGAACTTATTTTGTTGAAAGAATCTTACACTTCTCATAATTTTTGGTATGTACATATATATTAACATTTTAGCTCTTTTCCGACAATAACTTCGCTAAGTGCACTTTTTTAAATTGATTTTTTATGGCTGTTAATTTGAATTCCTCGCCTCCTTTGGGGGATTTCGCGGCTTGTCCCTTTTGCTGATCGCTTTTTAATAAGCGCCAAGCGTCCTCTCCTCCACTTGCCCATTGGTATCCCATACGTCATGATCCCTTTGATCCGTACTAAAGGTAAGAACCCCTCTCATCGCTTTGCCTTCGACCGGCTTGTTGACAATTTTTCGTGTGGTCGCCGCCTCCTTTGATCTCGCTCTGCAACTTCCAATCCGACTTTGACTCCATCGCCATCGCATCTCTCACTCGGCGCTCCTTTGATCGAGTGATCTTCTGAAGGGAGCGACGTCATTATGCACGCGTGGTCAACCCTTTGATTGCCACCGTCGCGCCGTCCCTTTCGCATCCAGGCTCCGCTGGAATTTGGGTAGTTGCAGCCGAAAATGATGCACCGATACTCACCTATCCCCTCTTCCTCCCCTCCCCTCCCTTCTATGCACGCAATTAATTTGTTTTGACAGTTGCGTGTTGAGTCTTAAATATTATTGCTCATACGTCACGTTGCACTCGATCAATCAGATGGATTATCCCAGTTTGATTTTGCTTTGGGAAATTAAAGCTAACGTTAATAAATTAATTGGTAAAAAATATAGCAACTAAATAGCTATATATTTTAAAATTATATACTTTATAACAATGTTAATATACACAACAAAAGGATAAGAATGATTATGAGAACTAATAAGAAAAATTTAAATTGTACACAAATACTTCCATTTAAAACAATAATACATATTATAAGCATTACATCATTAGAAGAAACTAGAGATAGGTACTAAAGGTACCATCGAATAGTCTTATACTAAATCTAAGTTGCCGACGGCATTTTAATCCATTGCAGTAAATTCTTGGCCAACAACTTGCCTGCCAGCAATTACATTCAACTGCATTTAACATTTTTTAATTTCATGAATATTGCCAAACTTAGCCATTCCGAATACCCCGCCCCTTAAGTGGCCATCTGTTTGCAAGTAAAATTTATTTGCGGCCCCCTCGAGGCAATGTGAATGAAAAAAATTAAAAATTTCATACATCATCGCATTAAATTTGTGGGATAAGATAAAGACGTCAAATGTTTTCCCCCCTTTTTTCGATTTTTTTGTTGCTGACTGTAAAGGCAATTTAAAAATATATTGGAATATATATCCGCATAAATAAAAATATGCAATTGGCGCCTTAATTGAAAGCGATGTGAAGCACAGATTTCGATGATCGCCGTCGAGTTACGTTATTGTTTTTTTTATATTTTACCCGCGCTGTTGATTCTTTGGCTGTTGAACTTTTCTGAAATAGGAATACAAATGTAAGTGTATGTGGGGGAAAACAGCCAACGCCACTTGAAAACATTTCCCTCATTTGGTGCAAAAATGTTGAATGAACAATGAAAAACTGTGGTGAAATAAAAAGCAATTGTTTTGCTGAATTTACTATTTTGCAATAGTACCTTTAAATTGTTATTAGATGTATACCTATTTCACTGCTTCTTCATGAAATCAAATATATGCGTGCTTCCCAATTTTTTTATTTCAAAGTATGTACCCAGTGCCTTCAAATGACACTTTATGGCATGTCCCTCCATCCCTCCATCTCCCCCCAGAAATCGAAGTGCCTACGCACCAGATAAGTGCTGCGAAGCCAAAGATACAGATGCACAAACTCACGGATGCCCGAGATACACGAGCAGTGTGGAGATGCAAGACGCTGAGAGCGCCAATAACTCGAGTTGCCAACTCGAAAGGGCGCAGTCCGGGAAAACGAGTTCCAACGTGGAGGAGGGGGCAACGTTCGGAGCAGGCGTGTTGAGCAGCCGCAGGAGCTGCAGCAAGTACCGAATCCAAAATGGCTGCCAAGCAAGGGGAGTTGCCCAAGTGGCAGAGCATCCAATGGCAGTCCCTGAAGGAAAGAGATGGAACAGGGAGTCGGGAAAGGGATTTAAAGGGATGTAAGGGCAGATGATCTCTGAAAGATGTCCTACCTTAAATGGTCGTTACTTTTAAGTTATTAACAACATAATATTCTGCGAAGTTAAAGCAGTACATTTAGTTAAAATGTAATAAATTTACATTACGCACATTTTTATTATATATTTTATTTATATATTTTAAATATATTTTTTAATTAGAACATTATTTTGAACATAAAGTTTATATATGTTTGTCCTTTATGCTTTCAGTCCACATCGGATCAGCAGTCGACTCGCGACTATCCCCACTTCAGCGGCGACTATCAGAACGTGACGCTGTCGGCAGCCCCTGCATCCACATCCGCATCCGCTTCTGCCACCCACGACGCCGCCGTCAAGATGTACCACAGTAGCGCCGTTGCGGCATACACGGACCTGGCTGCCGCCGGTAGTGCGGCTAGCGCCGGAGTCGGAGTCGGTGTGTCCGGCTATCACCAGCAGGCGGTAAACGCTCCCGTGTACGTGCCATCCAACCGACAGTACAACCACGTGGCCGCGCATTTCGGAAGCGCTGCGGCGCAGAATGCCTGGACCACGGAAGGATTCGGATCGGCGCATGCACAGTTCTACTCGCCAAACGCCGCCGTGATGATGGGCTCGTGGCGCAGTGCCTACGATCCGTCGGGCTTCCAAAGATCCTCGCCCTACGAGAGCGCCATGGACTTCCAGTTTGGCGAGGGACGCGAGTGCGTCAATTGCGGTGCCATATCGACGCCGTTGTGGCGACGGGATGGAACCGGACACTATCTGTGCAACGCCTGCGGACTGTACCACAAGATGAACGGAATGAACCGGCCGCTGATCAAGCCTAGCAAGCGCCTGGTGAGTGCAGTGAGTAGACCCCGTCCATAATCACAAGATTCAAGTGCTAATATGCGTTCTCCTCACCTTAGACTGCCACCCGGAGGATGGGCTTGTGCTGCACCAACTGCGGCACTCGGACCACCACACTTTGGAGGCGCAACAACGATGGCGAACCCGTGTGCAATGCCTGTGGACTGTACTACAAGTTGCACGGTGTTAACAGACCACTGGCCATGAGGAAGGATGGCATTCAGACCAGGAAGCGAAAGCCCAAGAAAACCGGCAGCGGTTCGGCGGGAGGAGCGGGCGCGGGATCCGGAACAGGCTCCACTTTGGAGGCCATCAAGGAGTGCAAGGAGGAGCATGGTAAGTGGAGCATGAGAGGAAGCAGTGTAGATTTCCCCAGACACTCACTCATCACCTTTTGCCCATCTACAGATCTCAAACCCTCGCTCAGCTTGGAGCGCCATAGCCTCAGTAAGCTGCACACGGATATGAAGAGCAGCACCAGCAGTAGTAGCACCTTGATGGGACATCACAGCGCGCAGCAGCAGCAGCAGCAACAGCAGCAACAACAGCAACAGCAGCAGCAGCAATCGGCACACCAACAATGCTTTCCTCTTTACGGACAGGCGACGACGCAGCAGCAGCACCAGCAACATGGCCACAGCATGACTCCATCCTCTGGACAGGCACAGCTCAGTGCCCGCCAGCTCCACGGAGCGGCAGGAACGCAGCTCTACACGCCCGGCAGCAGTTCCGGCGGAGGCAGTGCGTCTGCCTACACATCGCACAGTGCGGAGACGCCGGCCCTGAGCAACGGAACTCCCTCGCCCCATTACCAGCACCACCATCACCTCGGCGGATCCCATGGACACCATGTGACGGCAGCGGCGGCACATCATCATTTCCATGCCGCTGCCGCTGTCGCCGCCTACGGGGTCAAGACAGAGGCGAGTGCCACCAATTACGACTACGTGAACAATTGCTACTTTGGAGGAACCTTCGGTGCGCTCGGAGGAGCTGCTACCACAACGGCCATGGCAGGCGGAGCCGCCAGTGAACTGGCTGGCTACCATCACCAGCACAACGTCATCCAGGCAGCCAAACTGATGGCCACCTCGTAAGGTTAGAACTCTGGGCTCTGGACACTGGCTCTGTGATGTGATCTCCTTCCTCCTCCAAAACTGCACCCTCACTTGAAGCCTTCCTTGGAATCATGGCATTGAAAAGACTTTAGACATTAGTACTACTCGGCCTCGTTTGCAATTTCGTTTAATTAAGTTTAGCTAATTGTGTGCCTTTCTGAAACGTATTTTCGGAATAGCTTAATTCTAGCTAAGTACCATGAATTAGCTTAGTTTAATTGAATTTCGGGTCGCAAGTGGGACTTTTCTAGTTTAAGAGCTGCCTGAATGGCACTTAGTTTTTATGTCTTGTAAATAACTAATAGCAATTCTTGTTGTACAAATCTACGTCTATATGTATGTGCTTATCCATCAAGTTTTATGTGTGTGTACAGATATTGATATCGCTTCGTTTATAGTGTAGTTCCATTTAGGTCTTTATCATAAACATTATCTTGTTCAAGTAGCTTAAATATTTTATGTGTATTCCGCACTTCCCCAACAACCCACTTAATAGAACATTTAGCAGTAGGCCTATGTAGAAGTCTAGAATTAATATCGTAGCTCTGATCCCATTCAATATGAACGCTAAATAAAGATTGTATTAAACTATGCATTGAGTTTAGTATTACTTCTTTGTGGATTTGATATATAAAACATTTTAGTCTGCATATCAAAACTGAATACACTGAAAATTCAAATCGCTTTTGGTCAAAATTGTATAGTCCGTCCTATTCTACTGACGAAGTAGTTTTATCATATCTGTGAGCTTTTAACAGAGGTTAAGTTGGAAAAAAGCGTTGCCTACTTTCAAGCGCGGCTTCACTTTACCTTACATATTTACTTTACATATGAATGCTACTTAACAGCACTGAAGCCATTTTACAACGTAATAAATATTTGTATGCCGCCAGCGAAAATATTTAAATCTCCAAGTGAACTGCAAATCAGTATAATAGTGTTTTTGTTACCGTTGCCAATTTGCTTATATATTTTCACAATAATCACTAACGGGCTAGTTGGTCAATGTCAGAGTGTCCAAATGTACCATAAGCCAGGTGATAAGCAACCAAATCACACAGGCGTGATCTGCCTGCCAAGGTGCCAATTTAACAAGCCCAATCGAAGCTATTGACCTCTTGGCGCCAATTGCACGTGATCAGGTGCGGATTAGCCAAAAGCCATGGGAAAGCCCATGCAATTATTTGTTTTCTTTGCTTTTATGACATTGCTAAAAATATATATACCGCAAAAAGTGATGGAGACGGGTGATTGCATCACTTGCTCCGGCAAGCTGGCAGTATTGAGAAAAAACCAGGAATGCACCGACAAGTGTGAAAATAAACGCCAATAAAACATAAATACAAAAAAAATCAATAGCGAACATTAAACTCGTTTGTTTGGCGTTTAAAGAAAATAAAACGCTGGTTAATCAATCAAGCCGAACGTTGCGCAATCACAGGCTTCACGAGTGGGACAACTTCTGCCGGTTCGACAGCTGTTCAATCTCGGCTGGATTTTGTTTATATTGTTTTTATGGGCTAGTCGGTAAGGAAGCAGCTTCAATTTAAGATATCGCAATCCGCAGACACGAATTTTGGTAATTTCCGCACGCAACTCGTAAGCGAAAAAATCCGAGAGAGATGAACATGGAAGATATTTTGGATATTCGGTTATTGTCACAGCATGCAACATTGAAACCTTGAGGGAGAAAGATTATAAAAATAATTATTATTCACATAACAGTTGAATTTGCATATTCATGTTTTCGTAAACTGCGGCAATTAAGTGACTTCCCTAATGACAAATGGGTTTTGGAGATGCAAGCGTGAGAAAAGGTAAAAATACAACATTTTGAACTTTGTTTTTTATTTCTAAATTTAAGGTCTACAAAAGAGCCAATGAAAATGAATGCTATTTATTGTCACGCAATGTTTTTTCATGGCTCAATTAGGAGTGGGCCACCTCTAGGCTAAGTATTCTATCATGGATAAAACATTGCATAATCAGGGAGCATATATGGTTTTTCTTTTTTGGATTTTTTGCTTGTTTTGTTTGACTTCTATCATTAATTGGGGAGACTGCGTAACAGAAACTTGCAACCAGACTACACGCGACAAGCGCCACATGGAAGGGGAGATTGTCGGCATCGGTGGCCCGAGGCCACGAAGAGTCCGAAAACCGGACAACACCCGTGACAATGAAGGGGCAAGGCGGCGTCGACTATCCCAGGCAGACAACTCCAACTCCCGTTGCGATCGAGTCGCGTCTGCGTAATACCAGAAGTAGTCAACAGGTGAACAACTTCGGGGGAGCTCTGCCCCACCATGGTGGAGCCCGAAGCAGGCCAGGCTATATATACATACATATGTATGTCGTGTGTGTGGCGCAACATTCATAAACATAAACAACCTGGGAACCGGTGGCATTTATGCGGCAAACGAACATAAAATGTAAGGTAACATAAAAGCACAAATATCAATACAACAAATAAAACATCCCAAATATTCGGTCAAGTGCTGGGGCTTCATGTGCACTACACTTGGGAAAGTTGGCATAGTACCTCTGCAGCAATTAAAACCGATGAAGCTCAACGGCTTGAATGGCTTATATAAATTTAATCGCTCACACATTAGGCAATAACTAAAATAAAATAGCTTTCTTTTCTCTGCAATTTTTCAAATGAGGTACTTTAATAAATTAGTGTCGTTACTAGTCATTTATACGTGACTTATTCTGCAGAGAGAACAATTCTTTTAAACACCAAAACGTATGCTACATATTTCACTTGATGGATATCAATGATAATCATAGGCAAGATTTTAATAAAAATCAATTCCTTAAAAGTGCATTGCTTTCAAAACCTTTTTTCATCAACTTTTTCCCGCGGTCACTTGGCAGGCGGATAAACGGGTAGTACCGAAATCGCGGAATTCGTAAAGCCAAAAAAAGTGTATGTAAAACTGGCCGCAAAAGCAGCGAACGAAAAACACAACTATTGTTGGCCAACTTGGCCTTTGATGGTTTCGTTCGACTTTTCTGTTGGCTATCCCGGCACTTGGTCTCGAACCATCGTCGCCAACGGTCGCGCTCAACGGATAGCAGATTTCACGCCACGGATTAAAGTGGCGATCCCAAAGATACCCCTTGCTTTAGTTTCGTTCGCCTGTAAACATGGTTGTGAGCACAACATACTGGAAGTTGGCCGTTAGTTTGAGTGTTTTCGGTTCGATTTTCCTGATAACAGGCTCCCACGGGGCATATACTCGCGAAATTGTCAACGACAAGCTCCCGTTGCAGGAGAGGCGTAAGTAGAGTTGGCCAACAGACCCGAAATATAGATACATATATATATATTCATATTTAACGAATAAAGAACCGTTTTGAAAATGATTAAGCAAACTAAGTTGTAAATTTGAGTCTATAATTAATGTAAACATGTATCGAAAGACCAAATTTTGGAAATTAAATGTATAAACCAATTCTTTCCTCAGCCCCGTGGCTGCAGACGTGCAAACGCTCCAATCCGAACGAGGACAAGTGCTTTCGGCAGCTCTTCGAGGGATGCTTTCCGGCACTAGCCGCTGGCATTCCGGAGATCGGGGTAAAGAGCTTTGAGCCCCTAAACATTGACCAGGTGTCGGTGTCCAAGGGCAGCGGCAATCTGGTGCTATCCGGAGGATTTCAAGACCTGGTCATCCGAGGACCGTCCAACGCGACTGTGCGACGAGCCAGGTAATTAAATATAACTCACTAAACACCAAATAGCTAATAACAAACCCACTACGCTCTAGCTTGGATCTGGAGCGGCGATTGCTAAATTTCGAGCTGGAGCTTCCAAGGCTTAGGATCCGGGCGAAGTACAACCTGAAGGGAAATATCCTACTTCTGCCCCTTGTGGGCAGTGGAGACGTGGCTATGGCACTGAAGAACGTACACACAACCGTGTACACAAGGATCTCGCTACGGAACGAGAGCCGCACGGGCGACGAGATCATCCATATCGATGAAATGAAGGTGGGCTTCGATGTAGGCGCCATGAGAATACACCTGAAGAACCTATTCAACGGAAACGAAATTCTGGCGGCATCGATTAACTCCTTTCTGAATCAAAACGGCAAGGAGGTGATAGCAGAGCTGCGTCCAGACTTGGAACTGGGACTGGCAGACATCTTTCATGGGCTGTGGAACAATGTCTTCTCCAAGATGCCCACCAAACTGTGGCTGGTTTAGTGATCTTGAGGACCATGTCCGCCGTTTTTGTATTATATATATAATTTATTTCGCTTTTAACTGTCTGCTTAATTTGTAGGCTACTGTTTGAACTACGATTAAATCAGTAAGATAGAAAAAAAAATTGTCTTCACTCGATATTTTACTTGGGAAGCAGATGATCGTAGCTAAAAGAAGCAAACAATTTATCCACGGAGGCCCTCAAAATGTCCACCAGCGCCTTGGTCATCAACGGACGCACTTCCTCGGCCAGTGCCTTCCAGTTCTCGTTGAGGAACTCGTTCATGCGATCGCCCAAAGCTTTGTCCCCGTTGAAAAGGTTATCCAGATGAATGTGGACATCAGATAGCTCGTACTTAACTTTCACAGTGTTGATCTTCAAAAAGTTGGCTCCATTCTTTTTGTACTCCTGTCCAATCAGCTCGGTTCGCATGGTGATGTTAACTGCAGGAATATTACAAATAAATATATATAGACTTTAAAGACTTGGCTCTTTTAGCTTACCGAGATCCACATTGCAGTGGCCATCGCCCAAAAGTGGCATCATCATAATTTTTCCCTAAAATAACAGAACAGAATAACAGTTTTAGTTAAGTCAATTAAGTTTAAATTGTTGACAATACAATATTCATACTTCTCTACTGACCTTAATGCTGTAGTCCGATTCCATATGCAGCTTTGGGAAAGTCAAAGACAAAATGAACTTGAGTTTTGAAGGCTCCAGACGCAGCTCATTGACCGTGTGCTTTGAGATGCCTGTGACTTTGACGTTTCGGTACACTGAGTGCAAGTAGATGGCCCCGGAGTCCTGGTCCATCTTGACCTGGGGAACAACCAGCGGCTCCATGGCAGGTATATATAGCTCTGGTATACCTTCTATAAGCCGTGGACGCAGTTCCTCATAGGATTCTCTAACGCAGGTGTCTAGGTCAGGTGCATTGCGATGGCATACCTTAAGAAAGGAAGCTAAAGGGGCGAAGCAACAAAATTATTTTACTTATTCCATTGCTCCCATTTAAAAAAATAAATTGTTAAATTTTTTAAATATCACTATACTCACGCGATTGTTAGTAAAATATAAGAAAGACAAATTGATTTACGTACGCAGCTGATCCGGCATTTTGTTTGGAGGTTTGGCTGTTGCCCACTCTATATGTAGTACTACTCCTAGGACCAAAAGCAAGCCCGTCAAACAGTATTGGTTCATTTTGTGTATCCTTGCGATCTCCTTGAAGCTCTGGCAGTGGTCACCGGCTTTCGGCTTATGGTGGCTGCCCAGTTGCTCAATTCGCTTTTATAGCCACGTCTGGCATGGCCAAAAGACGACTAATTCTCTGTTCTGCCGCATGTGCAATTTCCCGTGACATTGCAATCCTCAGCAAGTTTTATTTCAATTGACCAAGCCAAGCTATATACAGCTGTTTATTCAGAAATTAAGCGGTCTGTATATATACAATATATGTAAATACACATATATGTCATACACTTATATAATCTACTGTGGATTAAATATATAGCCAGTATTGATATAGGAAAATAGACATCTGGAAAGCAGATCAAATCCAAGTGTACCATTTCACGATACCGCGAACAGAAATTAAGTAGTGAAAAAAAAGCGTAGCTAGTAAAAATACTCCAATTTTAAAAAAGGTTTGTCATTTATTTCAATGTTCGTAACACATTTTACTAAAAAAATAAAAAATCGTTTTAAACTGAGAACATGCGAAGATTCTATGAAACTAATAAAGCTAATTAATTGGGTAAGCGGACGATAACAAAATAAGATCGAAATTCATATTTGTATGATTTCGAATGGACAAATATTCATGCGATTTTGATTGAAATCAAATTAAAATGTATGGTCGACCAGAATGCACACTAATAGTGATCAATTTTCATTTCATGAACAAGCCTGTAAACCAAATCATTTATTAGTAAATTTTTAACAGTTTTCAATATTAACTTACATGTTGTTAATCCTTTCTGCCGCTTCGATGGCGTTTATCGTGCGTAGAGAGTCAAATGGATCCGAGCTGGTTGAGCCAGAGCTTATAGCTAGGCGGTCCAACGCTGCGCTTAGCTCAAGCTTTGGAGGTTGTGTGTTGGAGGCTGGCATCAACATCTGCAAGTTAAGCTGAAATATCTCCTCCTTAATGTCGCAAAATTGTTGTTCAAGGACCGGGATGGACTCCTTGGTCTTAAAATATAAGCAGTGCATGTGATCGATAGACTTGGACAGATTTCTAGCCTCGCCCTTTTTATATAACTTGAAACGAGTGCTTGCGAATTGCTCGGCGACATTATTCAACTCTGATGGCGAAATTACCGCACCATTGCAGACGTATTCCTTATAAAATCGAGTGCTAAGAAATTAAAAACAAAAAAGCTGCATTATATTGAGGTGGTCATTTGATACCTTACCAATCGAATAGGTCTTTCCCGCAAACTTCTTTCCGTAGTTGATTGGTGGTTTTAACCATGACCTTGGCTTCACGCAAGCAGGATTCCAAGTAAGACTTAATTGATTTCGCGCTTTGTATAATGATTTCATAATTTCGGTTAAGCTTCTCCAACTGTGCACTGCTGATAAGCTGAAAAAAAAACTGAATTACTACTGGATTAAGGGTAGAATAGTAAGAATTGCTACCTGACGGGACGGAATCTTTGCTTGGGCTTCTTTTAGCAAACTTTTTAGCTGATCACAGGCAAAGGAGATTATGATACGCTGCTTATCGATGCTGTCTATGTTGAACGAATTTTCCATCATTTCGTCTTCCAACGACAGCGCACGCTCGTTTATTCCTGACACGAGCATTTCGTATCTTGCTTGCTCCTTGGTAAGCACGTAGAGCATATCCAAGACAACACGGTTTTGCAGCCATCTTTCCGCCGTCTTAAATTTGTTAGCGATAAACTTTCGAGCAAGAATTGATAGAATGGGTTCAGGTGCATTGTAGTCACACTCTTTCTTGACCTGGAAGATGTACAACATCACAGGTGGATTGCTGCACTTAGTCCACTTTCGTGAATCTTTGCTTGTGTCACTCCACTCCTCCACATACAGCTGCAAAGGCTTACTTTCGGGCGTAACCGTTTTGTTCGGATGGGAAGTGGGCAGTACGAAGTACAGTTCCTTTTCGTCCATTCCGGTGTCCCGGACAATCAAGCCAATTAGATCCTTCATAGTCATCTCCGCAGAGACCGCATACTCAAGTCGTTTGCAGTGGTTAACAGCAAAAATAGTTAGCACATTCATATTGAGTATTTTGTCCAGGTCATCGAAGACGACTGGAACTTCATTAGCTGCTAGTAGACCGCGTTCCTTGTAGTTTGAGTTTAGCGGACTGCGCAGCCATTTTGTGAACTCAGCAGCCCAGGGCCGCGACAGATGGTGCTCCTGTGGCAGTTTAAACTGATTCACGAAACGAGTATTATCCTCCGGATCCTCTGTGATAGCAATGCATCCGGCAGGCTTTTTTATCAGATTGACTACAATGTTTTTAAGGTTTTGATGGGGGATGAAGGGCAGTTCACCAGTGACCAGCTCATAGGCAATTACTCCGAATGACCAGAAATCCACGGTCGAGTTGTAAAAACCCTTTTCTACCACTTCTGGGGCGAAGTAATGTCGGGTGCCCACCACGCTCTGCACCATGGTCTGGTCGGGAGTTCCTCGAGCGAGTCCGAAATCGGTTAGCTTATAGACTTTCTTGCCATCAACTCCTCGTTGGATTACTATATTGTCCGGCTTCAAATCGCGGTGGCAAATCCCACACACCGAGTGCAGAAAATGTAGGGCCTGACGTAGAGCTGCCAGGATCTGCCGCACCTCGAACTCCGTCAGACCATTAGCATTCTCCGGGCTCTGTAGACGCTTCCTCACGTCTCCACCGTTACAGTATTCCAGCACAATCACAGGTAACTCAACACTGTGCATGTCATTCAGGTACTTCAAAAAGTCCGGATCCTCGTTGTCCAGGATCACGCCAGCCACAATATGGGGACTTTTAAACTGACGAGACCAGTTCAGCTCCTTGTTCCAACGCTCGCTGAACTTTACTTGCTGATCGGCGCCCAGAGACTCCAACACCTTGAAGTGTTTGGTGGCTATGTGGAAAATAAATAAACACTTAAGACTGACGTTTAAAATATCTGCGATATCGGCTAACTCAGCCGAACGGCTATAAGCGACATATCTCATGCGGAGACCTAGGAATTTCTAGGAATTGTTGGGCAGCAAACATGTATGTTATTTTTTAAGGTTTTATGATTTGGATATATAGAAAGAACAACAAAAAATGTAAATGTTTTTGAGTATGGCTGGTGGGTGGGGGGTTTGGTAATGTGTGTGATTGCAAAAAAGAAAATCATAAAAATATTTATAGTATATTTGTGTTAGCCCATAAGGTTCTTATAGCTCACCAATTTCACGGCCCGTAGTCCGGTTTCGCCAATGGATAACCTGGCCGAATCCGCCCTGTCCCAAATTCCCGCACCGCTCCCAGTTTCCACAGGAGTCCATCTTGTTGATCTCGTTTAGCTTTATTTTATTTACGGAGCTCATTCTTCCAAGAATCTGAATCCCTCCATGGCAATTGGAAAATCAAAACTTCACAGTGATCATACGAGATGGGCGATATTCGATTGTTCGTACACTTGTCATCAGACAGCAGCAGTCGCGGTCACTAGAATTTAAGTTAGAGGAGCGCTCAGCTGCAACTACTTTATATTGGGATGCTTTTAAAAAATCTGCACTAGTTGGGATACCCATAAACGTTTTTAATTGAAACTTAAAATAAAATGGTGGCCCAAAATGTCAACTGATACTGAAGTGACCATTGGAACACCCGGTCACTATTTGCTTCGCTCACCTCAATATTTATCGATTAAGTTATCGCAACGAAGTGGCATCGCTAATCAAACAGGTTGTAAACAAAACTCTGAAAAATAGCTGCAGTTTAGTGAAAACAGTAATACTCCTGCATGCTTGAGCTAAGATGCGTTTCCACATGAAGAGCGGCAGCGAGGACAATGACATTGTGGCGGCCACAGCCACTGCCGAGCATATCCGCAAGTTTGTCTTCAGCGGATCACCCGCCGAGCGACTTGAGATCAAAATACCTGAGGTAATCCTTAAAACCAGGAGTTCGTGTAGTAACTAAAGTATCTGAAATCCGCCTACAGCTGCTTCAGGGAGCCTACTCCTTCTACACATGGCCCTGCGCACCAATTTTAGCCCACTTCCTGTGGGAGCGCAGACAGACACTGGCGGGCAAGCGCATCCTGGAGCTAGGGAGCGGCACCGCCCTGCCTGGCATCCTGGCGGCCAAGTGCCGCGCCCAAGTTGTTCTTACTGACAACTGCATTCTGCCCAAGTCCCTGGCCCATATCCGAAAGTCCTGCCTGGCCAATCAACTGCAGCCGGGGGTTGACATCGATGTGGTGGGCCTGAGTTGGGGCCTGCTGCTAAACAGCGTGTTCCGTCTGCCGCCTCTGGACCTTATCATTGCAGCAGACTGCTTCTACGATCCCAGCGTGTTCGAGGATATCGTGGTCACAGTCGCCTTTCTGCTGGAGCGAAATGCCGGGGCCAAATTTATATTCACATACCAAGAGCGGAGCGCCGACTGGTCTATCGAGGCGCTGCTCAAGAAGTGGAAGCTGCAGGCTTTACCCATTAGCATGGAGGACATTGGCAAGGAGTCTGGAGTGGATATGCTGGAGTTTATGGGCGGACACACCATTCATCTTCTGGAGATCACGCGCATCGAAAGCGATGGCTCAATAAATACAACATAACAATTATACAATTAGCTTTTTTTACTGAATGTCAAAACTATCTTAGTTCTACATGTTCTACACGGCAATGTATTTTATACGGGGGTGGTAATGAATGTTGTTTAGACAAAACGCATTTGCCGCCAAACATAAAATAAATATTTTTTTATTCTGAAGTGATTGTGGTAATTGCTTGAAATCAAAGTTGGGCAAAATATTGTATATTGAATGTATATATGTTTAAAATTTGGCGCGTACCTATCAAAGTTTTCCACCCAGGCACACTAATTATAGGTTTTAAAGGAATGCTACAGTTGTGAGTAGCGGTCACACTGGCGCAACGACGCTGTTGAAGAACTGCAAAAATTATTATTTATTTACCTCTCGCGAAACCAAGAGAATTCCGCTGCACAAAAGGGCCTCGAAGTGCTGGAAACGTAGTTAAGTTATTGTTCATTGTTGCTACATTACTTGGCATCCCGGAAAGACGCCCGTCGGTGTGTCTTTGTCGAATAAGTGTGCGTGCTTCTGTGTTGTGCCGTGTGTGAGTGTTGGTACGTCGTCGCCTGCGAAAAATCGAAGTTATTGCATTGCGCAGCCCTTTCAAGCCGCTGTCCCTGGCCAGCTGTCCGCCCGCAGCTCCCCGCCCAGTCCCCGCTCTACGGCGGTACTTGGATCACAATTCTGATGGTGAGTGTGCTGTTGCGTGTACCGGAATGCAATCGGATGCATCGCAATTTTGTTCCAGGGCGTCGCAATTTGTTTGTCGCTAAAATGGGCGGTATGTGGATCATCTGCGACTCTCAAGTTGCAGCCACAGGAAATTGATAGCCGCTGCAACCATTAGCGGTTGGGTGGAACGGTAAACGACGGCACAATCCAGACGCACAGCCCACAGGAGAAACATTTGCTGCCTGCGGTACGATCCGTTAATTCGAACTTGAGAGCGTCGGTGTGCGTGAGAGCTTGAAACAGGGTGAGAAAGAGAGAGGGAGAAACAAAGGGCGGCCATGTCCGAATTGAAAAATGCTCTACTCGAACTGGAGCACAGGGGCGCATCAAATAAAGAGGAATTACAAATGGGAGTGATGGAAAATCCACGCCTGAATCAGTCGCAGGCTTGCGTGTGCGTGTGTGTCACCTTTTGTAGTGGTTGTGCGGGGAGTATTTTCCCTGCCCCTGATTAATTGTCTGAAAAAAACGCGCTATTCAGCGATATGATATCACCCATCCTGGGTGACAAGCCCACCAACCTTTTCCGAAAATCCAAATTTACACTCTCCTATTTCTGCTTCTGTTTGCCAAATAACTGCACTTAAAGAACGACAATCTAAATATGGCCGACCCATTTACTTTTTGCCGCCCCTCGAGCGGAACGGATGGATGATGCTGCTTCCTTGGCCATCGGTATTTCATAGACTATTAAGCTCAATTTTAAAACATCAGCTCGATGACTCCTGACATCCGGAATAGTTCTGCTTCATTGGAAGCTTGACTAGTTTTTCTTTTAAGAAAAATTCGATTAAAGTAGCTTTTTTATACATTTTTATCTATTTGTTTCGCAGAATGCTGCTTGAGGTTGCTTGCGTCTGAGACCATTGAGGAGAACCCCAGTAGCATACGAAACACGACACCATGGCCGAGGACACAGAGTACAAGAAGTTGCCGGTGGAGGAGCGATGTGTCCATAAACTATGGAAAGCCCGCGTCGATGGTTACGAGGAGGCCGCAAAGATCTTTCGCGAGTTGGATGACGAGAAGTCGCCGGAATGGTCTAAATTTGCAGGGCTCATAAAGAAGATGGTAGTGGATTCTAATGCCCTAGCCCAGGAGAAGGGTCTAGAAGCGGCCCTCATCTTTGTGGAGAACAGCGGGCTGGCGGGACGCACAGTAGGCGACGTGATGACTGGGATCGTCCAGAAGTGCATTGCGGCGCCAAAGACCAAAACCAAGGAGCTCTCCGTCCAAGTGGCTCTCATGTATGTGGAGATAGAGAAGCAGGAGGCCGTCGTCGAAGAGCTGGTTAAGGGTATGGAGGCCAAGAACCCTAAGATTGTGTCCGCCTGCGTGGCAGCCACCACACTGGCCCTCCGGGAGTTCGGACACAAGGTGATCGGCGTCAAGCCGTTAATTAAAAAGCTTGCCCCGCTGATGAGTGACCGAGACAAGGCGGTCCGCGATGAGGGCAAGCAGCTGGCCGTGGAGATTTACCGTTGGATCGGAGCTGCAATGAAGGCACAGATCTCAACGCTACCACAGGTAACGCTAAAGGAGCTGGAGGATGAGTTCGACAAACTCAAAGGTGAACGCGTTGAACCCTCCAGGTGTGTTAAAGGCTTTCTCTCTATCATTACCTGGCTAAACCGCTCTTACTTTTAGATATCTAAAGTCCCAGCAGGAAAAGCAAGCGAAGATCGCCGATGCTGCAGCGACCGAGGATGCATATAATGGTATAAAGTCCTAGATATTACAAAAGCAGTGAATTTTTGTTTTAATTTTTGTTTTCGTATGCAGAAGATGATGGCGAGGCTGGCGTTGAAGAAATCGATCCTATGGATCTTTTAGACCCCGTTGACATTCTCTCCAAAATGCCCAAGGACTTCTACGATAAGCTGGAGGAAAAGAAATGGACTCTGCGCAAAGAATCTTTGGAGATCCTGGAGAAGCTGCTCACGGACCATCCCAAGCTAGAGAATGGCGAGTATGGAGCGTTGGTGAGCGCTCTTAAAAAGGTTATAACCAAGGACTCCAACGTAGTCCTCGTTGCAATGGCCGGAAAATGTCTAGCCTTGCTAGCCAAAGGATTGTCAAAGCGATTCTCAAATTACGCATCCGTAAGTAATTCTCACGTTCTTCCAAACAACGTATTTTCATATGTGTATTTCTATTTCAGGCTTGTGTCCCATCCTTATTGGAAAAATTTAAAGAGAAGAAACCTAATGTTGTGACAGCGCTGCGCGAAGCTATTGATGCCATATACGGCTCCACTTCTCTAGAGGCACAGCAGGAGTCCATTGTAGAGTCCCTGGCCAACAAAAATCCAAGTGTCAAGTCCGAAACGGCCTTGTTTATGGCCCGTGCCCTAACCCGCACCCAACCAACCGCGCTAAACAAGAAGCTGCTTAAACTTCTGACCACCAGTCTAGTGAAAACGCTTAACGAACCAGATCCAACCGTACGTGACAGCAGCGCCGAAGCTCTTGGTACTTTAATGAAGCTAATGGGAGACAAAGCGGTGACTCCCTTGCTAGCCGATGTTGATCCACTCAAAATGGCTAAGATAAAGGAGTGCCATGACAAGGCGGAGATTAAAATAAAGGTTGCAGGTCCAAAGAAGGAGGCACGACCTGCATCTGCACCTACTGCAAAAGCTGGTGCTCCTGCTAAGACAACGGCTGGTAGTGTGGACCCAAAGCCTGTAACCCGACCGGCCACCACAGGGGCACGTAAGGTCTTGAAAAAACCGGCGACAGTTAGTGGAGGAGCTACATCTGCTCCAACTGCAGCTCTAAAAGCGGGTGGAAAGCCCCTAGCCACGGAACGCGAATTAACCCCCGAGGAATTGCAAGAAAAATCCGAAGAAATTCTGCCAGCCGATATTCTTAATGGGCTGGTGGATTCCAACTGGAAGAACCGCCTTGCTGCTGTGGAACAGCTTCTGGGTGAAATAACCGGCTTTGATGTAAAACAGGCTGGCATATCACAAATCCTGATCCGAACAATCAGTGGACGGAAGCCAGGCCTCAAAGAAATGAATTTCCAGGTACTGAAGTTTAAGCTAGACATAATCCGCTGTGTGGCCGAAAACTATCCACTGACCACGACAACCGTTGATCTGGTGATTAACGAAATAATCGAGAAGCTAGCCGACGCCAAGAATGGTGCAGGAGCTGCCGATGTTTTGTCCGCCTTTGCCGAAGCCACTAAACTGGAGTACGTTGTGGGCAAAGTGTTGAGCTTTGCTTTTGAGCAAAAATCGCCTAAAGTGCAATCAGAGGCCTTTAACTGGGTGAGCAAGTCAATCATAGAATTCGGCTTCCAACTGCAGCCAAAGACACTTATTGATGATGTACGAAAAGGGGTGCAAAGCACAAATCCAACGGTTCGTGCTTCCGCTATTCAACTGGTGGGCACCATGTCTATGTATATGGGCAAAACTCTAATGATGTTCTTCGACAGCGAGAAGCCCGCACTAAAGTCCCAGATCCAGGTAGAGTTTGACAAGAATGTGGGCGAAAAACCACCCAAGCCTATTAGAGGAGTTCAACGTAGCAGCGGCGGAACCGCCGGTAATTCCCCGGACAATGAGGACGATGATGGTGGGGCAGCCGGAGAAGAAGAGCCCATTAACATGGCTGATCTTCTACCACGCGTTGATATTTCTCCACAGATTACGGAGGCACTGCTGAAGGAGATGTCCGACAAGGACTGGAAAACTCGCAACGAGGGTCTGACTAAGCTGCAGGCCATTATTTCAGAGGCGCGGCTAATCAAACCCAGCATTGGCGACTTGGCTCCTGCTCTGGCCCACCGTCTGGTAGATTCCAATGCTAAGATTGCCCAAACGACACTTGCCATTTGCGAGCAGCTTGCCACATCCATGGGGGCTGGTTGTCGAAACCACGTGCGGAACTTGTTCCCTGGCTTTTTACACGCTCTGGGTGATAACAAGAGTTTTGTAAGAGCCGCTGCCCTGAATTGCATCAATAGTTTTGGCGAAAAGGGCGGCTATAAGGAATTCTTTGAGAGCGAAATGATAGCCGATGCCCTGAAGGGAGGATCCCCAGCTCTAAAGACAGAATTGTGGGCTTGGCTGGCAGATAAGCTGCCTGGTCTTCCCCCCAAGTCAGTATCGAAGGAGGATATCCATTCAATGGTGCCGCACTTATATGCTCACATCTGCGATCGAAACGCCGATGTCCGGAAAAATGCCAACGAGGCGGTGTTGGGCATTATGATTCACCTTGGATTTGATGCAATGAATCGCGCTCTGGACAAGCAGAAGCCCGCCTCCAAAAAGGATATACTTGCAGCACTCGAAAAAGCGCGTCCTAATCTTCCGGTAAAACCGCTGCCCAAAGGGAAGCATCAGGCTCCAATACCTGAAGAGCCGAAGCCAAAAACTGTTCGCGGCGGTGGAGCAGGGGTTGCGCCTGGAATCCAGAAGAGTGCTTCAGCCCGGGTGGCCGGAGGACAAGATAAGCCGGCACTAGCGCGCAAAAAGGACGAAGATATCGACACGTCGCCGCTACTGTGCGCCAACAGTGCTAAAAACCAGCGGTTGCTAGACGAACAAAAAATGAAGGTGCTGAAGTGGACTTTTGTAACCCCAAGAGAGGAATTCACCGAGCTGTTACGCGACCAAATGATGACCGCAAACGTAAATAAAGCGCTGATAGCCAACATGTTCCACGACGATTTTCGGTAAGTGCCTCTAGTGTCCCTTTCGCGTTACCGAAATAAATATTTGAATTACCCTGAAGCTACCACTTGAAAGTCATCGAGCAGTTGAGCGAAGATCTGGCTGGAAACAGTAGGGCGCTGGTGTGTAATCTGGACCTAATACTTAAATGGCTGACGCTGCGCTTTTACGATACGAACCCTTCTGTACTGATTAAGGGTCTCGAATATCTAGTACAGGTTTTCCAGGTACTTATTGACGAGGAATACATTCTGGCCGAGAACGAGGGAAGCTGTTTTGTCCCACATCTGCTTTTGAAGGCAAGTTCTAGATAATAGGGGGTATTACAATTTTCTAAGCTTCCTTTTTCACACTCAGATCGGAGATCCAAAGGATGCTGTTCGAAATGGCGTACGCCGCGTTCTGCGGCAAGTAATATTGGTCTTCCCTTTCGTCAAGGTCTTTGGCTATGTAATGGAGGGTCTGAAATCGAAGAATGCCCGTCAGCGTACTGAGTGCCTTGACGAGTTAACCTTTCTAATTGAGAGCTATGGCATGAACATCTGTCCACAATCGGCGGTGCGCGAGATCGCTCGCCAGATTTCTGACCGTGATAATTCCGTACGCAACGCAGCACTCAACTGCATCGTCCAGGTCTTCTTTTTGTCCGGGGAAAAGACTTACAAGATGATTGGCCATCTTAACGAAAAGGACCTCTCAATGCTTGATGAACGCATCAAGCGAGCCAAAAAGACTAAGAAGCCCACGCCACCGCCGTCTGTTGATGTGCAGGCACCTCAACGACATGACAGCATCGAAATCGAAGATGCTGAAGTGGGCAATGGTTGCGACGAGCTTCCGCCACCAGATGAGGACGGGTAAGTAAGAAGGCTGGCTTAAGGTTTGGCGGGGTGCCCTGTACAACCGAGGGTTGGAAACTGGTGTTGCCATTATTCTGGGATAGCAATAAAAATAATAATAATAATCCACAAGACAAGGACAAAAATTAGTTTTTAGTTGGCCACTTTTACGTACGTGCCCATAAATCCAGAACCCGTAGTTTATGGCTGTGTTCGGGAGTGAAAGCTATTATTCTTTGATTTCTAAAACAAGCTGTTGTATTTATGTAAAATTTACACAATAACGTTATATAATTAATCCTGATAAATAAAAGACAAGGTGCGTTCCATTCCTTTCGGTTAAATGTCTTCTACCGATTGTCCAATTGTTATGTATTTTTAAAAGATGCGGTAGTGGTTAGTAGTTTCCTCCCTCGGATGTACCCAAAGATGAGCATATTATTTTTATAAATTTCGGTTTGTTTCGGTTGATTTTCGTTATTATTTATATTTCATTAACTAGTTTGCAGCGGGAACTAAATGCGCGTGGGCAGAACAACATGACAGATCGGAGCGCCACAAACTACTTGAGCTCCCTGACTCGACAGGCGTAAAGTGGCTTTCTTTATACTTGTGTTGTTTTCTTTTTTTTGTGTTGCTTGCTGTTTGTAAAGACGCCTTTGCATTTGTTGTTCTTTGTTGTCCTCTTATGTGTATGCGGTTTAATTGGGTTTGAAGTTATTTCACAATTTCTTTTGTTTCGATTATCTAGAACTTTCGACCAGGCACCTTCGTCACAGCTGCTTCTACTCCAGCAACAGCTTCAACAGTTACAACAGCAGGCCCAGCAACAGAAGCCCAGTGGACCATTCGGCTTGGACTCGCAGGTAATCAGCGAGATCGAAAGAGATTGGGTCCGAGTGGACCAAATGGAGCAGAAGCCGCTACTGAACGTAGACATCTCATCGCTGGACGAACCCATTAAGGTTAGGCCCACGCGGGCCGGCATTCACTACCCGCAGGAGAAGTTCGATCGGCTGATTTCTCGACAGCACTATATGCAGCAGACTTTAACCACGTCCCCGTCATCAACGGCCGGAATGACCAGTGGAGTCTCGCCGTATCGCAGTCCTATGCGCTTGCAGCACCAGCAGCCTCAACAGCAACTCGAGAACAATATACCAAAGTAGGTGGTCCATCAGGCTATCCAACACATCGGGTATTTTACAATTTCTTTTTATACTAACAGTTTGGCTGATGTTTTGCCAAAGCACGATCCGCAGCTGGTAAAAGTTATAAAAGGTGTAAGCAGCACGGACACTCTCAAGGCGCGCGCGGCTATCAACGAGCTTGCCGCCATCATCGAGGCCCCAGAGAAGCAGGCTGTGCTGCGCGACTACGAAGAAATATTTATTCAGAATGTGCTTGCACAATTTAAGGTATAAAAAACTTTATTATATAGTTCTAATCTTCATAAATTGTTTTCCTTTGTTTCTTTTTATCAGAATCTCTCACAGATACCATCTGCTCAATCTGTGGTTGTTTACCAGCCGCTATTATCCATTCTGTATACATTTTTCCATGCCAACATTCTGGGCAAAACGCTGAGCGTGGCATGCATAAAAAATCTAATGTCGGCGCTCTTAAACCTTATGGCTGATCCTAAGTTGGCCGTGGGCGATGATAGTCAGTATAACAAGGTTATTAATGGCATATGTCTGAAAGTGTTGGACAAGGTAGATTTTACAAATTTAAACTGGTAAGATTATTGAGTCTACTATGTATTAAGCCACATTAATTGAATTTATAACTTCGTAGTGCTTTGATACGCCTATTGCGGGAGACTTGTCCGGAGGCAAAGCTGCCGAAGTTCACAGACCTGCTGATGAAGTGCATATGGCGCAACGTTAAGATGCTACCAGAACGAAGCAACGAGCTGAACTATGACGCCGTGATTCTCGAGGTGCACGAGTTTATGCTCGCGCTGCCAAGCACTTGGTGGCAAAACCGACCGTCGGACACTCCAATGCGCACGATTAAGACCATTCTGCATAACATGGCAAAGGTGAAGGGGAATGCCATTCTGCAGCATCTCAACCAGATTCCAACACACTCGGAGCTACACACGTATTTGATACGCATTCTCAAGGTGAAATTAAAAAAAAAAAATTTTATAATGCTCAAATACAAAATAAACGCTATTTATTATAGAATTTCCAAAAGGATGGCTCTGCTTCAGGAATTGGTGCCTCCCCCCAGAGGGCCAAGGAGATTGCCTCCAAGCGAATTTCGCACCAAACACATGATACAGTTTCACAGATCTTTAAGCTGATCTCAGATAGAGATACCAAACAGCAAGGTCTGCAGAAACTTTACGACTTTAAGGTTGGTTTTCTAATAATATTTCCATTGATTTTTGAGGCACCTGAGGCAACACTTCTAAACATTTTAGCAACAAAATCCTGATATCGATCTAAGTACCTTTCTGCAAGGCTCCAGTGCCCCGTTTCACAAGTACATCGAGGAGGGCTTAGCCGAGATTGAGAGGAATCAGAACGCTGGATCCACACAGGCTCCGGATAATCGGACGGGTAAGAGCGTCACACAGATCGGCCAATGAGCAATTTGTTATACTAACGTATACTAACTACACTGTTTAAATCCGACGAACTGCAGCAGCTACTCGTTCTTATCTCACAGATGTCAACTACCAGAACAGCGGTCCTGATCCCGATTTCTGGATGGACCGCCTACAGTATCATATGACCGGAGGGGCCGCCAAGCTAGCATCCGCACGTTCAGCAGACGATGGATCCCATATGCTGGACAATAAGGTGGTTGATGAGAACCTCTGTCTAAACGGAATGAACGCGCAGAAGGCGTCGCTCATTAAGCGAGAAGTGAGTATGCTAAATGAAGAAATAAATAACCATTAACTGAGGTATTTTAATCAGAAGCGGGATATGTCACCAAATCGCTTGCAGCATCTCCAGGCAAAGCTGGCTCAAATCAAGAAAGAGAATCATGCCTAATAAACTGTGCGCTTCCCGTAGCTGAAAAACCTTAGCTATAGAAGAAAAAGAGACCCCTCAAAACACACTGATCGAGCAAGTCCTCGTAAACTACATAATTCATTTATTATTTAACATAGTTGTATGCTTACGAATCGGCACATATATATATTCTCGGTTATTATGTGTGGTAACAGCAGCAGTGAGTGTCGAAAGCAGGTTAACAACAGTAACAATAATTAACAGATTACACTATGTCTCCTCCAACTATGTACTGTAATTTTACTAATAACAAACGATCGGTCTATGTATTAGCACTGAGTTGTGTTTCGTATGCGATTCAATAAGATTCGATTGGCTGAGTTGAGATTAAAGTGGCGACTGGGGGTTTCATTAGACAGCTTGTTAGTTTATGCCTACGCTATTTTATTTGAATTGTCAGTAAAAGCAGTAGCATGTTAAAGGTTTGTGTATACTTGAAAGGTCATTGTTTTGCAACACGCGCCTACTAGGATCGATTCTTGTTATTATTATGTCTGGTTATGTTTTCAACACTCTCAACACCCCTCAAATTGTTTCAAGCCAAGCGTTGGGCTCAGTGCGCGCTAAAAATTCTAATTTATACTGATATTAGCTAACCGTAGTTCTTACCAAATAGCACTTACCCCTTAACCATTTTTTAGTTTAAGACCCATTCAGTTCTACCCGCACATACACACACTTATTTCAATGCCGAGAGCACGCAATACACGCAGGATAACATACACAGTAGACACGCAGCGTATTTTTGTAACATCCTCATGAACTATATGCGAAAATAAATGTTATATTTATAAATTAACGAATTGAGTTAATCGGCCACTGGCACGACAATGTCCTCCGTAATCTCTGTGAGCAGCTCCTCCTCGCCATCCTCTCCTCCCTTGCTGCTTTTGGCGTAACGTGAGGAAATGGTCGCCACACGAATTGCCGCCTTGAAACCAACCCGGGCCTTCATTTTGGCCAGCTTGGCCTTCCAGTTCTCGTCGCGGGAGGGCAAGTCGTTCAGGTACTCATTCATTTCCTCTTTCTTTGGATCAACGATCGCCAGCACCGACATACACCCGTCTACAGTTCCCAAAACGATAGCGCGTCCATCCTTGCTGCTTTTGATCGCTGTAAGCTCAGCCTGCAGCCGGTAGTTGGCTATCATTTCAGTGTCCGCGGTGCGGAATACGCGTATGGTCTTGCGGCCGCTATGGTAATAAGCCACGTACTCGTCGTTCTCCGTGAAGATACAGATCACCGAGAACACGCCCTCGGCCACCTTGGGTATAAAGGTTTTAACTGTGGTGCCTTTACGCAGTTCCAACATTTCCAGTCCGCCGCGGGTGGGGGCATATAATCCACACTTGCCGTCTCGCGTAATGCTACCTCCCCACTTGGCAATGGAGCGGACGTGCTTCTTCGTCTTGATGTCCATGACGCTGCCCTTCTCGCTACTGATCACGGCCACCTGGTTGGCCTTGTGCGGCATCGGGATTAGTGAAATGACCTCCTTAATGGAACAGCCCTTCAACAGGACTTTGGAAACAAATGCTCCATTTGCTGCGCTGTAGACGCCCAGGCAATCTTTGTTGGACTTATCCACCGTAACCACCACAATGTATGCGTTGTCGGCTGTTATAACCGACTGACGAAAAGGCATGCCCGTGATCATCCGTATGGGGAATTCGAATCGGAATAAGATGGCGCCCTCTGAAATTATGTACTCGTGTAAGTTGTTTATACTTTTTAACTAAATGAGTATCAAAGACTAACTCACCAGGCACGGACCGCATAGTCGTTATCGCCGTAAGCCGGTTGGCTTCATCTGACGACCCTCCAGCAGCTGCTGCAAGAATATCCCGCTGATTTATGTTCGGCACAGACACGGTGAGAACCTTATAGCCGTAGTCCATAAGGGTGATTTGTTGAATTCCGGGTTGATCGTCCCTAAAAACTACCTGCTCCGACACACGGTTCCACACTAAAAACTTGCCAGTCTCCGAGGAGATGATATAGCGTCCATCCGGGGTGATCTCGGCATGTGTGACGATGGCACCCAACGGACTGTCGGCCAGCTTGGATAGAAGGCGACCAGATCGGGTCTCCCAGACACCCACACAATTGCGGGTGACGGTCACGGCCATATCAACCTCCGACAGGCTGATGTCGTCAATTTGCAATTCGTGACGGTCGATGACGTGGACCTTCTCAAAAATATTGTTAATGTTCCACACTTTTACGGAACGATCAATGGAGGATGTGACCAGGTTGTTCCAGTTGCCGATGGTCAGCGGCTCCAGTTGAATAATACGTCCAAAGTGGGCGTCCAGGACCTTGGCCAACTGACCAGACTGTAGGCACCACACATACAGGTTCTTACGCACTCCGGCAACGGCATAATCCAATTTGGAGCTAACCATGATCGAGTTAGACTGCATTATACGAGTGGTAATATTGCGCACTCCGTGCGGTAGGGCCAGGTACAGGGCCCCCTCCCGTAAACGACACTCTTCCGCTGCATCCTTATCCTTGCTGCCAAAGTCCCAGATTACGAAACCCTTGCCAGCCGTCCCCAGAAGCATGCGATCATGTTGATCAAGCCGTAACTGCAGCAACATCTCCTTGTCATCGTTCTCGAAACGCGGCAAGCTCTCTACCAAAGTCCAACATATGTCCCCAGTAACCTCATCTTCAATGAAGTCGAACACGGAGACCTCAAAGTTTTCTTCGTTGGCACATCCATAGGCCCGAGTCCTAGCTTTGTTCATCACCATGGCGCTAAAGAGCAGCTGACAGTTGGAGTAGTGGCCACTCCGACACGAGTCCAGCCTTAGACGCATGTCGTTGATGGAGCCAGACCAGAAAACTACGTTGTATTCCGCAGGATTGAAGAACTCCATAGCTAAATAAAGAGACGTACATTGTGTTATCAGACTACGATTAAATTCCTTAGTAGTCATGATATATTTAACTTACTTAAGATCTCCCAATCTTTATTTTCGCCGGGAACTTCAAACGTATCTACAAGATTGCCCCGCATATCAAATTGGGCCCAACGAAGCTTGCAGGTGATAAACAAACTTAAATCGAAAGAATGAGAATGAAATCGATGAAGAATGCAATGCTTACTCAATGCTTACTTAATGCTTACTTAAACTTACTTTTGATTTAGTAGATAAAGGCCGCTGACTGGTCCGTGGGACTCCTCGAAAGGACTGTTGATTACCACAAACTCGCTGGAGAGCATGTTGAGCAGAACCGTCTGGTTGTTGTTCGAGTAGGCGGCAGCCCATTTGTTATCTGGACTCAGAACCAATTGCTGCATAATGCCCTCGATGCCGGGATTCACGTCACGCGTCAGGTCGGAAGTGGAAAGGTCAAAGGTGATGAAGTGCGTGGATATGGAGACCATGTAGCGCATGTCGCTAGTCAAGCAAAAAGCAAACACCGCGAACTGGTGACCCTCAAGGGAATACTACAGGTCAAGGGGGCTTCTTATTATCAAGTTTAACTGTTACTTCAAGACTGAGCCACCTACTTTAAGTGGTCCACCTGGCGTGTGCAGGCAATGATTCACCGGAATAAGAGCGCAGTCCTTGGGGCCACTCCGATCGCAAGCTCGTAAAAGCATTTTGATATTGGGATTACCGCCAATCTCGGGAAGAAGACGACCGACCAGCTGCGGTGCCAGCATGTTCGGATAGATGGCCAGGATGGCGCCACCTAGACGCAGTGCATCGGAAACCAGCATAAGTTCTCGCTTGGCTTCCTTGTCGTCGGTGTTACTGGAGGCATCCTCGAAATCCGCCAGCACCGCCTGCAGTGGACAGCTGGATAGCTTGGCGTGCAGCCAGTCGTAGTTGAAGAGGACGTGCTCGAACAAATCTTTAAACCGTCGCGAGCGTACAAAGTGAAACGGCAGCTCACCAAACTAATAGGGGTCAAATTTTTATATAATAGAGCTATGTATATAGACCAGCTTACCTTGCGCAGATTGTAGCGTTTGGAGAGTCCATCCTTGCTGCTGAAGACCAACGGCTGGATGGGCACCTTGCGATCAGCCGATCCCTCTTTGTCCGCCAATCCGAACCTGTGCCGCTGAATCTCTGTAAACTTAAACGGTTTCGGCACACCACCGCCCCAAATGCCAAGATAGTAATCTGCAATCATGGAGTGAAAGTAAATGGCCATGTTCATGTTCTTAAAGTAGCGCTCCTTGGCGGTGTCCCGGAACTGCCGGTGATACCAGTTCATCACGTTTACACCGTCCGCCTCGCGTTCACTCAGATAGTTGGGCAGATCGTTGCGGATACGGGTCCAGAGAAGGGGCGGAATACGGCGAGTTGGCGGCAAATGATATTGGTAGACATCGTCCAGCACCTTGTCGTCCAGCGATATGAGATCCTCCAGCTCGCTCTCAGAAAGTCCCGATTTAGAGGCGGTTATGTAGGCTAGAGCATGGAAAACCAGTATACGACCGTGTTGTTTCTCTACTCGTTCGAACAGCAGCATAATTGAATCCATTACAGTATTGGCCAGGTGCGTCTCCTGGGGACGCGTGTAGCTCCGCCAACGGCAGATCTCGGCGAAAACCAGCTTAACAAAAATTGGCAAGGAGCACTTGCTGATGGCATTAGCCACCAGGCGCCACTGGTAGTTGTTAAGATCCCGGCACGCCGTTTTCATCCACATCTTGATCACGTTCATTGCCAAGTCCTCGCCCAGTGCTGTGACCTCGATAAAGTTCTCCTCCACATCGATCATCTTGCACAAGACATGGTATTCGTGGGACACCGTCGGATTTGCCGGTTCGTTGGCGCATGAGATGATTATCTGGAATCAGTCGGAATCGGATATATATGCAAGGACATTGGGATTGGGTGGATACCACGCGCGGATCGCCTCATGCAGAACGGCTTCCTTGCGATGTCGTTTTGGGTGAGGTGCCTGCAAATGTTCTGGTGGCGGTTTCTAGTGATTTTGCTTAGCACGCACAGGTCAAGCAATTGGAAAAACTTACTCAGTTTCCCATCTGAGTTGGGGCATGCGGTTTCATGCAATGTATATACAGGGCGTATGAGCAATGATGATGATGCAGGGGTTTAAACAGGGTATTTAAAGATAAAAGATTCGAAGCTCACTGCACATTGTTAACACTAAGATTGAAAATCCAATAAATTTTCATATTTTAGCAGTTCTTTCGCAGAAAAATATATAATTTTTATCTTTTTGTGTGAAAATATATATACAGCAAATGATTTTACCAGTTTTGTTCCTAACAATATATAAAATATTCTAATCTTTCAAGGGCTTAGGAGGTGCTCAATAAGTGGAAATTAAAAATGTCATGCATAATTATATACAGTGTCAGGAGAATAGGAATTGTACTTCCATTAAAAAATTTCGAATATCATGCACTAAGAATAGACGCATAGAGATTTGTTATATTCACAAAAGTATTCAGACTATCATGCACAAAGAAGAAAGGAAGGAAAACAAGAAAGTGGACTTGGAGTGGCGTCCACAGCCAGGGCTCACCTTACAGTGCGGGGGCAGACGCGTGGGTATCCATGATACCTTGTTCGAGTCTTGGGTGCCCGTCAGCTGGTCGACTGAGTCGAGGTAGATGGTGAGCGGCTGGGTGGGGCTGGCGTAAGTTAGTAATTGCTTAAAGTGTGCTGTTAAGGGAACAAGATCATCGGGTATGTTCTCGAAGGGTAGCATGTAGTTGTAAGAGATCTGATTGGATTAGGGAAGTGTGTGTGTGTTTCGGAGTAAGAGGTTAGAAGCATTTAGGGTTAGTATCTAGTCTGGATGCTAGCTGGTACTGAATGGACTTCACCTGCTGACAAATGGAGATAAGGGTGGCCGTCAAGGCACTGGAGTCCGGCGTGGTGCCCAAGAAGCGGATGACATTGATGGGCCGGACGTGGGCGAACCACTCGGTGGCCACGAGGGAAACACTCTTGGAGAGCAGGGAAGTTTTGCCGCAGCCTCCGTCGCCGAAAAGGACAAGTGGCTTATCTGAATCCCCCAGCATGTAGCGCTTGATACGTTCGCAACTTTCCTCGCGCCCGTAGAATATCTTGACCGAATTGTTGCAAGCGTGCAGATGCTGAAGGATCTCAGTTACTATCTGCCCCTGTGCACTGGAGTCTTCTTTGCGCATCGCCCTATCCACTAGTTTCACTACGTTCTTATAGAAGTGAGAGATGAAATGATTCAGGTACTCCTCGTGCGTCTCAATGTCCAGTCCCTCCCGTCCGATCCATTCCACCGTGTATCTGCAAAGTGCCCCCCAATCCCCACATCAGAAAGAATTAGCATCCTTATCTTTCTCCTCCTTCCGCCGGCCTGGGCTCTCATTTCATTCCTTACTTCTGGGCGTTAACGGCCTCGATCTTGGCCGGCAACCGGACGTCTCTCAGGTCACTCAGCAACTTGGCCGACTCCGTGTCCAGGCTGCGGTTGATGATGTCCACGAACAGAGAGGCCTTTTTCAGGTTCTGCAGATTAATGTTGTTGATGTACCTCACATAGGACAGACAGTGGTTCTTTGTATTCTTGACGTTCAATATTCCGTTGATCACCTCCCGCTCCGTCACTAAACGCGGACCAATTTTTGTTGAGCTACCACTACGTTTGCTACTTGCTACTTACCCGACATGAAATAGTTGTGGACGTCCTCCTTGGACATCTTGTTACTGGCCCCCAAGGAGGCAGCTGCCTTGCGCAGCAGCTTCTGCATCTTGTTCAGGGTGTCCCACCACACAGCCTGATCCTCCGCCTGCAGCTTGGGAACGCGCTGGAGAACGGAGTCGTATATAAGCGGTTAAGTCTTACTTCTTAAGAAGAACTACATTTTGGTGCATATAGAGAATTAAAAAAAACTATATATTATATACAAACATCTCTGATAACTAGTTACAAAAGAACCTAGCGTTCTTAACTAGGACTATTACTTACGAAAGTCCTTCAGAATGTTTGAATTTAATAGCCAAAACTTTAACACTTCACTTTAATTTTTTAAGGATGCTCCCCACAATTAAGAAAATACTTAATATTTTCACCAGAAAACTAACCTTGTTGTTGAAATTAATTAAAATCGATGAGATGGGCTGCAGCACCGAGATGGGTGGCACTGCATTGCTGTCCTTTTTGTACCACAGATCGAGGATAGCGCGGTCCACGCCCATCGAGGTGAGTTCCTCGCAGATTAGGGCCAGTTCGGAGGACACTATGTAAGTGGGAATGGGCCGGTAGCCGTACTTTTGACCCAGGAACACGATAAAATTCGGTCCCATCGAGAGCCGCTGACAGTTTTTGATCTCGCGCATGCAGAGCTCCGTGGTCATGTGATCGTCAGTTGCCTCATCTCGCACACCCCAACGCATGTCGACCACCTGAAATTCCAGGCCATGCTTCTCGCGACAGTAGTCCTTGATCCGCGGATAGCACTTGGCCATCAGTGTGTTCCGCTCCATTGTGGTGTCTGTGAAAATCCGGATTGCATAACAATTTCACACTTCCCCGCAAAACAGCCACACATGGCCAAAGGTTACTTGGCTGTCGGACCCACCCGTGAATGTGGAGCTGGTGAAGATGCGCACGATTTTTGAGCTAACCGGCGGCAGGGACTCCAGCGAGCCCAGGAATATGGAGTCTATGGTGCGGTCATCCATATTGGTGCTATCTTTAACTACGCCGAGTGCCGCAAATGCAGCTCTGCGATTCCGTTCCGCAGCCTTTGAAATCCAATACGTGTCTGCGCCATAGCGGAGACCCAGAAACTGGCGTAAAGTCGCTGCTGTTTGATCGATAATCCGGATACGTGGCGCATTTGACAGTCGCCTAGTTGACGGTTGTTTTTGAGTTCAGCTCGACTGACGGGCACGCGGCATTTGCCTCAAAAAAAGGAGGACCAAGCGGATAAGTTTCTCTGAGTAAGCCACCTGTTGCCTACGCCTGGATTGGAAAGCCATCGCTTCGCTTTATGGATGTCAGGCGCCTGATTGATGTCTGGGCCTCTGGCTTTGACATACAACAAGTGTTTTCAAGTGCTCGAGCCCATCCCCCCAAAGGCGGTAAGCTTGCGTGCCTAACTTTCATTCAAGTCCGATCCGGGGATTCCAGGCGTGGGCGTAGGACTCCGATTGTTGCAACTTTCAAAGTCACCTGGGCTGGCGAATGCCAAATGGTGCCACTTAATGGGTTTTCGGCTCCCTTTCGGGGGTAAGTGGGTGCCAGATTTCTAGCCCCAGATCTGGCATGGGTACACAGTAATGTCTTACACATTTGACCTCGGCCTAGCAGCGTGCGTGCTTCCTCAAATATATCAATGTGCCGGTGGTGCTCAAGAGTCCTCTCACTTCTTATCCGGAAGTTTAGTTTTGGGCCAAGTGCAGCTTGTACGCCATTTTACGGTAATAACCTTTGATTGTTGTGCATTGATTTGAAATTTGGGCTAAATAAATTGAGCAGGGCTTTCAACATTATCAATTAAAGCTTGATCTTAGGATTTTAATGGTGGAATATATATTGACGCATGAATTCGTTGGATTGTTGGCCCATTTCACAACGCCGCCCAAGAGTATGCAATAGCTTTTGACACTTACCTCAAAATGCTTTTTCTTTCGAAATTATAACATTTAATTTTCCAACAACCAAGAAAAAACACATTGTTTTAAGTTTTATAACAATATATTTATTTGTTTATATTCGTTTTGTTAGTTTTTATAAAGTTTTTTATGAATCTTTCCCGATACTTGGCGTTATTTCTGCAAAATTTCGTATTCAAATATTAATTATGGTTTTTATTTTAATGATGAATGAAGCTAATGATGTTCAATTACTGATTTTGTGAAGGGGATGATGATTCGTATAAGAATATGAGTTATTTGTAAAATACTCGCATTTGTGGGTTTTAATTTGATTAAAAGTTCAATTTATTGTATTTGCATACACTTGCCTATGATTTTGAAACGCGTTTAACTAATTTTATTTAAGTTGGCTATAGGATAATGGACTATATTCTATAGGTGTTAGTTCAGTTTCGTTTTTGTTTTTTTGTTTTTGAGAGAGATAAAACATGTTAATCACTTTTTGTATAGGGACTGTCGCGCAAATTAAATTAACTACAACTCAGTATTGTTTTCGAATGCCTATTGGGTTTTATATTAAATATTATCATGTAGCTATATTTCGATAATAAATAGTTAAACGTATTGAACTAAACAGTAATAAAATAATAATCATAAACAACTAATAAATATCCAAAAAATAAAAATTACAAATTACAAGCTGCAGCCCCAGGTGGACATGCCCCGTACAATGGATGGATCTACTGCTTGGCCAGCTAGGCATTGTGGCCATTATGCTGGCCCGCTGGCACTGTTAACTCCATCCTGGTAGACGCTGCAGGTTTTGTGTCCGGTTTGTTGGCCGGTATGGCTTTGGCCGCCAGTGCCAGCTTATGAATGTGTGGCGACGATGGCGACGTCACTGTTATTCTACAATAAGAAAAAGCTAATGGTTTACACGCACACACACGCGGAATGGGAGGGACGGGTTGTTGTTGTTGTTGCGGAGCGGGGGCGGTACAGCGGATCAGAGCGGAGCGGAGTTAGGAATTTTTGTGTTTTTTGGTTTTTGTCACATACGCATTAACATATTTACACGCATCGTTTGTTTTGGGGCGTTTCGTTTCGGTTTTTATGATTTTGTTTGAATTGGCGGTAGTCGTTGGAGAATTGCAGCGTTTAAGTGTTGGCAGCGGTTGTCGAGTTGGTTTTTGGGGTCGTTGGTGGATGTGGATTGAGGCGGATGGTTTGCATGTATGGTTTAATTATTTAAATTAGATAAGCCGGCAAATAGCAACAGACCTTACAGACTAGCTAACTAGCGATAGGCATATTAAGAGTCAGACAAATAGAGGGTGAGTGAGTCTACGCTGTGTGCTTGGGCCTTTAATGCTTGTGCTGCTTTCTGCTGTTCGAGTTGACTTCGTTATCAGCGTACCTCGGGCTGTTGTCGTCCTTTTCGAACACCACGGTGCGGGTGGAGCTGACAACGCTGCCGCCTCCGCCGCCGATGCTGCCGTTCAAGGACTGCTGTGAGCTGCGTTTCACATGAACTGGCCGAAGTCGATCCTCCAGATCACTGATAGAGCCCACCGAACTGAGGCTTTCATCACTGCAATGGATTGAATATAAATATTACCATTCTAAGCTTAAATGTTCATTCATTCAGTTACCTTTCGCTCAGCTCCTCCTCGCCCTCTTCCTCCATTGCTTGCTGTAGATCAGCTATTCGCTGTAAAGCCAGTCGCAGATCGTTCTTAAGCGCCGCTCCCTCCGACTCCATTTGCTCCATCTTCTTCTCGAGGTCCTTGCGCCGCGTGAGCGACTCCTGCTCGCGGCTGGAGACAACGTGGAACTCTTCGCGCATGTCGCGCAAACTCTTTTGCGATTTTTTGATTACATCCTGGGCCTGCATCTCACGCATCTTTGACTGCGTCACCTCGTTCTGCAGTTTTTCCAGAGCCTCTTTGTGACGGTTCACCTGCACTTCAAGGCGAGCCCGTGTGGCCTGCTCTAGTTCCAGTCGAGACTCTAATTCCTTGGTGCGCAGCTCCAGTCTGTTTCAAAAACAAAGTAAAATAAAGTTGGTTAGAAAAATGAGCTACGATATCTTACCGCTTGGACATCATGGCCATAGATGGATCCCCCAAGTTCTCAACGTTGTCCAGTCGGTGTTGCAGCTCGGCCACCTGCTCCTTGAGATTATTGCGCTCTGCTTCCATTTCATTGAGTTTAAACTCAGCCTCGGATACGTTGATCTGCTCTGTATTCAGTTGCTTTACCGTGGCGCTGTACTTCTTCATCAGCTCCCCCAGCTCCTCCTCGTTCTCCTCGATCTGGGCCTGCAGCTCAGCCCGATCTCTGTGTGCCGCATTGGCTCGCTCCTCCGCGTCATTCCTAGCTCGATGCGACTCATCGAACATGGCCTGCACTTCAGTAAGTTCGGCTTCCGCAGTTTGTCGCGCTTTCATAGCCAGCGAACGAGCAGATTCGGCATCCTCCAGTTGGTTACGCAGTTGTCTTATAAGCGTCTTGCCAGGCGTGTCAGCCTTAAGTCGCTCCAACTGTGTCTGGGCGTCCTTGAGCAGGGCCTTGTATTTGCGAAGATCTCGTCGAAGTTTTTGGTTGAGCGCTTCCTCGGCGTCGCGATCAACACGATCGCGATCCTCCATGGACGAGAGACGACGCTCTAGCTCGTGCTTCTCGCGCAACAGCAGAGTCCGCTCCTCGTGCTCAGTTTCCAGCTGGCATTCAAGGGCTTTAATCTTCTTGTAGCCATTACCGCGAACTTCTTCCAGCTCTTCGTCCCGCTGCTGGGACTCACGGCGCGCTTCCTTGCGCATTGTTTCCAGGGTCATCTCCAGGCGAAGCTTGGCTTGCTCGAGCAACTGTATCTGACCGGCCATCTCGTCCAGTTCTTCCTCCTGTTCCTTGGCCCGACGCTCTGTTTCATTTTTGGAGCGCCGCAGTTGGGCGAACTCTTCCTCGGTGCCGCCACCAAAGGTCATCTCCTCCAGCTCGCGCTGTAGCGATGCAAGTTTCTCCTCCTTGAGGTCAAGATCCAGACGGGTGTCCTGAAGAATAAATAACACCAGAATTAATAATTGGAACAAGTAACTACAATGTCCTAATTTTGTTATGGTACCTTAACAAACGTCTACTTATTATTTAATAACTAAGATTTTAGTTGTAAACTTTATAGTTTCACTCTGATACAAGCCACTTAGTAATAAAGGTAGCTTCTGCTCATTTAGTCTGCTAAATTGCTTCTGTTTTCTGGAGTTTAGAGCTCGGCTCAGTGCCTATTCAGACTCACTTGAATCAGTCGAGTTGAGTAGCGGAAACTCATGGCTGTACTGGCCTGGGAATTTCTGTTTTTGTGCCTCTGACCCTCGGTTTGTGCTATCTAAATCGCAGTGGCCAGTTCAGTTATCGCCCTTCATGGAGGCTCTTCCTCTTCCAGCTAATTATGAGTATCGAAAGCGTAATGAGAACGCCGCCAACGTTTTAATTTCTTTTTCCAGTCCGAACAATCAGAACACAGAGACTCCGGGACAGACGTAGACGGAGGAATCGTAACACACTATATACTCCAGATATCGCACGTTGACGTTCTTCGAGCTACTGTCGAGCGGAACCGAGAAGAAAGCAGCAAAGCGAAGATCCACAAATGTGTGACCAAAAGGCCGACAAGAGATACAAATACAGAGACGGCCGGAGACAGACAGAGAGTGTCTCGAGTACAGGCCGATAAAAACATGAAACTCCAAGAATCGAGAACCCAGAACCATAAACATCTCGACTGGGTATGGAACAATGCAAGAGAGCGGTCGCACATGCGTACATGTCTCAGATGATCGGTGTGGGCAGGTAGGCAGTAGTCTAGGTAGACCGTGGAGCGCAGTGCCTCAGAATGTGCATGGGCAAACGAGCCGAACGAGTTTTTGAGTCGGAGATATCCAGTATCTCTATCTGTATCTCGACTGCAATGTGCGCACAGTGCCGTACCTTGCTCAAACACTGAGCAATCAGTGTTTTCTTAAATATATTTATTTACGAACCCATATTTATGGCACAAAAATATTGAAATAATTTCCTTGTTTTTTTTTTATGATTCCAATGTTATGAATTACTAACTAATTTTAATTGGCTAAAAAAATGTATAGTCTGCTGACAAGTGTTCGAGAAATGTTGCTCGAGACTATTATCAACATGTTGCCAAGACTAAATGAACCTATGTTGCAGCAACCACTTACCGCTAGCGTTTGCTCCAGCGTAAACTTCTCGGCCTGCAGGACGTCCTTTTCGCGACCGTAGCGCTCTTTGGCCTGCCGCTCCTGACGCGCTGCATCCTGCAGGGACTGGCACTCGGCGTCGAACTTGCGCTGCTTCTTCTCGAGCAAATTGTTGCGCGCATTTTGCTCCTCGAGCAGCAAGCGCAGATCGTTCATCTCGTTGGTCATCTTCTGTGCCTTGCGCTTCCATTGGCCCACAACCTGACGTTGCTCCACAACTTCTTCGTAGGCATCGGAAAGCTGAAATGGCGGGGTGGAACATATTGCACTTCCGTGTTTTAGATATTAGGAATCATGTTAACCGACCTTCATCTCCAAATGCTTCTTGAGCCCGACCAGCTGTTCCAGATCGTGCTCATGCTGCGTGTGTAACCGCCTTTTGGTGAACTCCAGCTCCCTGGCCACCCGCTCGTACTTGAGCTTGTAGACGCCGCCACCGACCCCATCCTCGTTCTCTGCATCCTCGTCCTCAGAGATGCCATTCAGATCGGACTTGGCGCATATCAGCTCCATTTCCAGCTTCTCCGTCGTCTCCTGAAGGTTCTTCACCTTGTTGGCTTGATCGCCCAGCTCCTTCTCCAGTTTCAAGCGTTCGGCGGTTTCCGCCTCCAGCCGCTCGGTGGCTATGTGAGCCGTGGATCGCTCCTCGGCAAGGTCCACCGTCAGCTCGGATAGCTGCAAAGAAATTGATTTCGAACGATGTAACACATTCATTATTGTGTGCTAGTTTTTCACGGAGTTTATCTAACTTTATATTTGAGCTTAACGATTTTGTTTTCTGACTAACTTGTGTCCAAACAATTGAAATCATTATTAACAAAACATTGCCGGAGTGCCGAGATAAAGTGAGTAAACAAACATTGATCCAGAAAAGTGCGAGCAGGAAGCACTTAAGTTTTATCTTCCCATAGAAGTTTTTACTTTAATGTATAAATTTAAGTCAATGTTTTTCATAAATATAAAAAAATTGTTTATATATAAAAAACGAATAGATCCATCAACATTAAAATATTAAAAATTAATATATTTCTATACATTTCATTGATGTCATCTGTATTCTTTTGGCATTCCCATGACGTTAAATATACTAGAGAACCAGCAAGCATTGGTAAAAAACTAAAATGAAGCGCTGGTAAATGGATTTTAGATCACAGAAAGTGACAAGGAAATTACTCATTGTGACGGATCATTTACTAAACCACAGATCAAAGCATATCTGTCAAGAAAAGTACCAGAGTTCAATCTTATTTGTATGCCACAATATCTAAACCGACTCAATAAAATGATGAAGGTCGGTTCAATGCCCACATAAATATGTGATCCTAAGATCTACGAATCTTCCAAATAAATTAATATCCAGAAAATACTACGGAGAACTAATTTTGAATGTATCCAGCGCACATAAACATTTGAATTATTCTATTTTGCCACAAACGAATAAAAAAATGAATATGAATATGGAATATTTTCCTCCCGCCCAAAAGAATTCGAACGTGTGATTCACACAGTATTCGATTCCAAAAATAGATCCTTGTTCAACTCAGGTGTGGGGGAGGAGCTTCGCCGCTGTCAATGTCAGCATGGAAGCCCCATCCTATGGCCGGGGTGTTTTGTGTTTGTTTAGGAATTTAATATTTATGAAGAGGAGACATCATCACCCCCACTCAACAACAGATTTAATAGTAGAGAGGCGGGAAATTGTGTCAGCAACAAGCTCAAGGTTGGCGCAACTGATACCTCATCATCCTCCTCACGAATGGTGCGATCATCATCATCGTCATTGTCCCCGGTCGTTAGACTAATGGTGGCCACAGATGACTCCCGATCCCGGGCAACCGAATTCCCACGCGACGTTGGCGTATGGGGAAGCTGTTTGGCCAGTTGAAAGGCCTTGGTCAAGATGTTCTGCGAGGAGCGAGTGCGTCCCACCGATCCGCAGCGCTCCATGCTGTTTCTCTCTCGTTGACGCTCTATTAGCGAGATGGTATCGTAGTCATCGTATCCGGAACAGGTGCTGCCTGGGGTGGTGCAGCGACTTTCAGATCCTCCTGCACGACCACTATTGCTAGTGGTTCTTCGCGTCCTCCTGGCCATGGCGGTCCACTCCTCCTGTACATGGTCTGTGCGCTTCAGGAAATTCTGTATTTTCTCACTCAGATAAGCGGATGACGTGCGCGGATCCTCGAAAGAGGGCGAAGCACGCATCGACTGATGCACCGGCTGCCTTTGGCATCCGAGCACAAAGGAGAGATTGCCATCGAAGACCACAGGGGAACTCTCCAACTGTCGCATTTCGTAGGGATCGACTCCACCCGACCCGCGCGTGTAACTCTGCGGGAAGACCCTTCGCGGTGGCGTCTGCAGTCGTGAGTTCGAGGTGAAGTTGGAGATCGATGACTGGGTTGAGCATCGCGAGGACACGGAAAAGGCCGGACTGGGCGAACGGTTTACTAGGCGATGACGGTCACTGTCCGCTCCTGTAGGAGGATTCAGTGGCAGTTTCAGCGAGACCTCGAACGGTATTTCAGAGTCCTTATTACCCAGCAAGGACGATGAAAGCGACGAGCTGCCGGCACTGCCACCAGTGGATTTCAGTGTGTATTTGTTGGTGGTGTGCTGGTGGCCCAGTGTGGAACGTGTGGTGTGGCCATTGCTCAGCACAGGACTCTGCTCCCGCTGCTTGGGCAGCAGGCGGAGCTGTTTCCTGGCTTGGCTGGCAGGTGGCTTGGGTGGGCGTGCCAGAGGGGCGGATCCACTCAAGGTAGAGTTCAATGATGAACCGCTGCTGTTGTTGGAGGCGAGGGTTCCTGATCTAGGGCCGCCGTTCATGGCTGCCAGTACGCGAGCCAAGAACTTCTCCTTTTCCAATCGGTCCGATTCTACAGGTCCTGCATTCTCCTCACCTGAAGCTGCAATGTCAGCAGTAGCCTCATTAGCAGGCGACAGGGGAGGCATGGGTTCGGATTAGTGCAAGCGGGGCTGAGGGGTTTAGGTTTCGTTTTGGGGTTTTTTGGCTCGGTGGTTTGTTTCTGTGCAAATTTCCTTGGCCAATATTTGTCGGATTTTCGTTTCTGTTCGCAAATTTCGAAATTTATGTCTCGTTTTCGTTATGCCAATCGAGTTGGTTTTTGGTGTAGTTGGTTTTCGTGTGTCGGTGGGGATTATTTTATGCTAGGGGCTGTCAAAAACTTGAGACCGTTGATGCAATTTAAATTTATCTCGGACTGAATTTTTCTGTGGCTTGTTGTTGCTGCATTTATTTTGGCCTCAGCACGCGCGCGCTTCAAATTGCCAGCTTTTCAGATTTTCCTTTGTTTTCGCTGGCTTTTTATTGCTTTTGGCAGCGATTCTTCACGCACGCACGGCAGGGCAACGAATCGAGACAGATCAAATCGGATCGGTTGGGCTCGGATCGGATCACATCGAATCTCCCGGACACGGCGCTACGGGCCTCTGGCGAACGCGACGTTTTCTCGGCAACTAAGTGATGCGTACGGATTTCGCTTGGTTCTGGCCAGCAGAAAAGCTCACCGGCAATTTGGCTCTCCCATTCTGGCGAACCAATAGCCAGATAAATCTTTACTTCTCACGAGGGAGACGAGAAGAGACGCCATTCGAACCAAGTCAATTGCAATATCGGAGCAGTTCCGTCTATCACATAATCTGCGAATGTCTCTTGATTTCGACCAACTGTTGATCCCATAATTTGGCAATCTAGTATTATGTAAATTTCATCGCATCGCATCCCAGCTGCAACTCAACTGTTGCGCGACAAAGTATTATTAATGATCTTTTAGAGCATTTAAAAATACATCTGGCTATTCTGGTGTGCGATATGTGCGAAACATTGCCTAAGTATCCACATCCCATTCCATCGCATCCCAGCCGTCCATCTCCACCAGAATATGTACGCTCGCACAGACTCTGAGAGTCAGAGTCAGTTTGGTGTTCAATGCCCAAAATGCTATTTTTAACCCACTTTAAAAACGAAATAATTGAAATGAAAGAGAATGGAAATTCACTGGCGAAATGTGCATCTTGATTACTTTGACTTGGGGAAAGGGAATCGATCTTTAATTGATTAAGCATTTGTTATACTGCAACAAAGAGTAAAGTATTATCACTTAAATTAATGCTCATGATTATATTAAATATTAACTTGGTGCTATAAAACCATTCTTCTATAAATACTTATTTTTCTTGCAACAGAAGCAGTTTCTCGATGAGGAACCCCCCACTGCAATACTAGCTAAATATATTAAGCATTCATTTGCTTTTGGCGCCCCAGATATCCAAGCAGTGCCAACGCAAACATGATCTCGCAGATGACTTGTCATGTCATATGGCGCAATTTTAATTGCATCCCCACTCGAAAACACATGTCCATCAGGATTTTTGATATTTACCTTGGCTTCCAGCTTTTGGTTTTCCGCCTTGACCTCACTGCGATCACACTCGATCTTCTCCAGCTTGGCTCGCAGCATTAGGAGCTCCTCGTTAGCCGTCTTCAGTTGCTCCTCGGTGCGATGAACGTTGAGCAGGGGAGTGACCCGCACCAGGAGACGCCACCACGGCCAGTCGCGAACGGCAAGGAATGCCTTCACATTGCGTTGAATGCATCGCACTGCCAGTTCCTGAGGGGATCGATATTATGGATTACTATAATCTCGGAATATAGTCAGGGCTTATTTACCTGGACCCTTCGCTGGGACATCTTCTTGCGGGCCAAGTAGCCGCGGCAAAATGCTTGCAGCTGTATAATGCGATCTGAGAGCAGGACATCGCGCTTCGCTTCCAGATCACTAAGAACTCCTGAGCGGAAGAGGATCTGAAACAAACAATATATTTTTTATAAGTAAGAGATTGTAATGATTGTACAAGGATTTTATGATGAAATTATTATATTATTTTCAATAAAACTATCAGTGTGAATTGCTAATACGTACAATATTTAACAAATAATAAAAAATACATATGTATGCAAATCTAAAAAGTTTTAAATAGATCTTTAGCAATGGTATATGAAATTCATTCGTTACTCAGTGGTAATTTGTTTACAATTCACAATCAAAACATTTCATAGTTGTGCTGTCGGCGAGTTTTGGAAACTTAAATAAAATGTTAACCTAAAATGAGTAATTTGTTTTTAATTCATCATCAGCACTTTAATCCGAAATGGAGCACATAATCTCGAGTAATTAAATAAATGTAAATAGAGTTTCATTTTAATAATTGGTTACGTTAATTAAGACGAATTAACAATAGGTTAACCGGTATCCCCTCAATTATTAAGTTCATCATAAAATTAAAAGTCGAGCGAAAAATGAGAAATCGAAAAACAAAATCACATCATTCCCAGGAAGTGAAGGTCAAGGTGGGCTGTGGGCTGACTTAGCTCAGATAATGCAGATTAATTGAGCGGCATAGGGGGGAAATTCAAATTATGAGCAATCTGAACACCTGTGTGCAAAAAGATGCCGCACTCTGACAGGTGTGAAAGTGAGAAGAAGCAACGTCGCCGGCAGTCGGGGGCAATGAAAACGAAATTGTAAACAAGATATTGCCATATGGCAATAACCACACTGGAATGGTGCCCTCCTAATGGCGGATCATGCAGGTGGAAATGCACAAACGGTTGTATCCATCGCATATGTGTTTAGCATATTTAGGGCCACTGGGTTCCCATACAAATTAGCTGCTGAAAGACGCACCTCCGAGGTGTGGCCCCCATCTCAGGCCGTCTCTGTCAGTCAACGCCGAATTCGCGACCGAGTCGAGAAACTATTTTCTCGAAATTTTAATTATGCCCGGCACGTAGACAAAAATGAAAGTAAACCAATGTGAAATGGCAAACTAAACGGTCTTGTGCCGGCCAGTGTTGATTGTGTGCGGCACAGTCATCATCTGCTGTTGGTCGGATGCCTGGACACTCGGATGCGTCCATATGGACACAGGGAGTGGTTGGTACCGACCGATAAAGAGCCATATGAAGAGCTTGTCTGCGATTCAGCCAACCGATAATTCTAATTTTTTAGACAAAGAGAAAGTTTAGCTGAACGATAAGAATATTACTACAGGAAATAAAGAAAAAGGCAAATACAAAATGTATTAAGTAAAATATTTCTATATACCCCGAAAAATATATAAAGTGCCACTTTCAATCCAGAAAGCGTGCTCCAGAAACCAGGTGTTAGGACTCCGGAAAGCAATACTAAGGCGGTGAAAGGAAAGGGATAGTGCCAGAAGAGAGGGGGTAAGATAAACCCATAGCAAGTGATTTGTACAATAAATATTTATTCCATATACAGCATAAGTTGGATAGAGTTAGATATAGAGAGGTGCAGGACAGTAGATGCAGCTGAGAGCATACATTGGAGTGGCTGGGGAGGATCGGAAGCGGGATCGGCGCTGCCGCTGCCAAGTCAGTGCAGCCGCATAGTTACCTCTTTCGTGTAGGTGGGATAGATCTCCACCTGTGTCTGGATGCAGCGCACAGCTTGCACCTGGGCCACCACCTTGCTGGCCACCACAGTGGGACAGTGCATCGTGGCGGTGGCACCTTTTTTACCAGCCGCCGCAGCTGCCTCAAATTTCTGTAAAAGCTCCGCGATCTTGTTGGATTTGGTACAGCTTTTTGCATCCGCCGGTTGATCCTCCGCTTCATCGCCTTCAGATTCACAAAGACTACCGGTGGAGTTACTCGTGGATGTGGAGAGCTGTGTGTTGCTTATGTGCCCCGAATCATCAGAATCCTCTTCTTGCTCTGCGCGGATTTCCTTCGTGGGTTTCTTCAGATTCTGTTGTGGTGCGATCTTTACATCCTGGACAACTTTTACGAGTAGTTCCTGATTTTTGTCGGATGTTTCCCCTAGCTTCGGCGGTATAATCTTGCAGGACTCTAGTTTGGGTCTGCCCATCTTCTCCTCGTTGGCGTAATGCAGCTTCTGTAGCTTCTTCTTGTTCTTCATCAACTGCGAGTGCTCCTTGGTTACTCCGCGACTGGTGCTCCTCTTGGGCTTGGCACTCATGCTCTCCACCTGACGCAGGATCTCCTGACCTTTGGCCAAACACTTCACTAGCAGTTCATCGCTGTTTGCATTGGGTGATTTTGGCTTTATCCCACCCGCTTTCAGGGTGGAGTTTGCTCTCCTGGCCGCTGGTCTGGCGGTTATGTGTCTCTTTTCGAGGCTGGAGTTGGCTCGCTTGGGCATGGCTACAGCATTCGGAATGGCTGCTCCTGCAGGTGCAGTTGTATTTAGGGTCAGCATGGACCGGGTGCGCTGTTTACTGGATGTCCTGGTACAAATCGGTTGCTCCAGGCAAAAACTTTCGCTGCGCTTGCGCAGACTCGATTGTTTGCGTACCGGTATCCTGCTGCCGCTAAGATCACTCAGGGAGTTGTATCTGGAATCGCCTCCTGCTCCGCGTAGTAGCAACACAGATCCAGCCAATTCCGGGGACTGGTAGACCTGCATTCTAGTCCTGCCCATGCTCAGAGCACTGTGTGACTTGGACAACATGGGTTGGCGATCGCTGAACTCCGCTGGTGGAGCGGGCAGCTCCTCTTGAGGAGCTAACATAATTCCCTCCAAAGGTGGATACTCGGTTAGTATGTGGTCAAAGCTTTGTAGCACCTCGTTCAGTTTGCTCTCATCGTGTGCCACCTTCTCTAGCTCCGCGAAGATCTCATCCTCCAGCGACTGCTGCGCCAAATTGAGACTCAGGCTGAAGTGACTCTCCTCATCGCTGTCCACATAGCTGCACACACTGCTGCTCATATGGCTGGGCATTTGCAGCGGTACGGGACTTGTGGGCACAACCTTTGGGGTATACTTCCCACCCACACATCCGCCATCCACCGTGCAGAGTGCACTCATGGATCTGGTGTGCTTGCTGCCCTTGTAATATAGTTTTCCACTCAACTTGGGCGTCAAATTATCCTCGATTTTGTGGCGTATATTGGAGAAGAACTTCTTGCCCGCCCCCAATCCATGCTTGTGGGTTGTGGGCGTGGCAGCGGCAGGAGGTGGCGGGTTACTGCGCACCTGGCTCAACTTGGACTTGACCGTGTGCTTGTACATTGCGGAATTATGTAAAGCAAGGTCCAGCGACTGACGACAGCGGCGAGTAAAAGTGCATATAATTTCGCAATAAATTGCAGTTTCCTTTTCGATAATCGAAGGCGACTGACTGGCCACCACTTTCACGGCTTGGGCGGCAGCTACTGGGACTCTCGGATGTGGTAAGGTGTTTTCTCTTCGGGCTCGGCGACGCAACTGAATTGGCTGGCCAAGCAGACGCAGCCCGAGCCCGTGTCCGAGTCCAAGCCAAATGCTGGCTCTGCATTCGAAAGTGGCTTATCGAGAAACGGCTGGCACATAAACACAGCTCGAAGCACCAACAAAAACACAAACTTGGCTGAGGTCGCGGCCGTTGGTAATTGGCAGAGGGAAAGGGGCGAGTGAATGCAACCAAACCAAAGAGCCACCGAGCAGCGACCCCACACCAACCACCAACAAATCACCGATCCTCCGGCTGGACCAATGATGCTAATTACCAGCAACAACAATTGGCCACCCATGCTCGACTTGCGGCTACCCAGCATAATTAGTCACATCATCGCCATCAAGGCAATCACAAAAGAAAAGCGAAACAAGTGAGGCAATGGACTAGGTCTGGAACTGCCCTCGGCTACTTATTTGTTATTCCATTTTGCCTTTTCATTGCCAGCAATTGGACAAGCCCTGTGTGCCTCACAAAAGATTCAAAGAGATCCACGGATGAACGGGGCAAAAGTGCCATGTTCATTGGGGACAAATAAATATTGGTTTAGGCTGCACTGGTCTAGACTGTAGAGGTTGCAACATGGATGAAAGGTCGTTAACCAGAGTAGGTTCTATAACCCGGTAAATTTTAATGGTCTTTTATATGGGCTTGTTATTCAATTCACCAACTATCTATATATCTATCTAACGACTTAAGCTAAGCTACTTGATTAATATAAGCTAATATCTAGGATAAGCATAATAAAATGGAAATGATTTTCATCAGTAACCCTCCGATTGTGTGTGGCAAAAATGAATAACAAATAAATCTCAAATACGTAGAAACCGCAAATGTTTCATTTTCTGTAACTGCGAATGAAAAAAATGAATGAAATTTGAAATATGAACGATTAACGCTGACTTTTAATAGTTGCGAAATTTATTTCATTGAACATTGTGTTCATTTTACAACGACCTCAGACAACATTTTATTACAACCCTGCTAGTATCGACAAAATCTGTGAAAACAATTGCACGTCGCACTTGAAGATCAGGAAATCCTTGATCCTCCGCAGTCATAGTCATCATTACCATGATCGTGACAGAAGCGGCTGTAACGATGTCATTGGGGCTTCCCTTAACTTACCGCTTTCGAGGCAATTACAAGAAACATAACCGAAGTAAACAAGTCCGACAAATGTCGATGGGATTACACGGCCTGCGGTCCGTTCGAAACGCATATCTTGCAGCTTCCTGGTTATTGTTTCATAATTAAAAACTAGTTTACATATACGCATATATGTATATATGTATGCAGGGCTCGTCTGGGGGCCTGCAGATTAAAGCTAAAGACACCAGCCGCGCCCCCTTCCAAAGGTAGGCGTTAATGAAGTTTTCGTGTCTCGATTGCATTTGGTTCGGGCTTTATTTTATATTTTCCCATCCATCCGAATGGGAGGGAGAGCTAATTTAATAGGTATTTCCCCCCTATTCCCACCTCTGTGGCGTTGACAGAACCCGCCTCAATCGAGTTACATAATCATGTTCGGCAGGCAGGCAGACAGCCATCAGCCACGGACCACTCCCCATTTCTAATGAAAGCGAACGCTGGAAATTTCACTTTGGTTCAAAAAGAAAAAAAATTTTAATGTGCACTGGTCAAATGTGATTTCCCAGTGAGGCGAATGCAGGTTGCAACGTCATTTTCGATTTTTGTTTTGGTTGCCGTTTTTTCTTTCTTTCTTTTTCATTTTTGGTGAAAGTCGCCGTGCGTGTGTTCGTAATCATAATCGGGGGAATCGGTATTGGCTTCGGACTGGGATATGGATTTGGACACTTTCCCGTACGTACTATGCGGACGCAGGCGATGGCACAGCCGATGGTCAGCAGTCCCAGGATTGGCTGCGGCACCACAAAATCCTCCTGCCCCTCGCCATAGAATAGGTTCAGGATTTGAGCACTGTTGCGAACTGATGCGGCGACACTCGCGTTGCCGCTCCACGGCGAACAAACTGCGCTTTTATCCGACCACATCTCGACGAGAGCTCATGCGATTTCCATTCGCAAAGACCGACTGAAATGCAGCGAAGCCCTGTCCATCTGGAGCCCACATTCCAGGCGCAGAGATTACATCTGGGGAATTCTATACCGCGAGACAGGCAACAATGCCGAGATGAACTTGACCGTGAAAGTATCCAGCGTCATCGGCGAGAGGAGAAAGAGTCGCTGGGGAAGACGAGCAAACTGGAATCGCTGCAAGTGACGTCAAAGTTGCTTTATTACGATCACTTCACTGGCCACTGGGCACCGACCACCACTGACCAGTCGAAAGCACAGTTCGATTCACAGTTGCACCGCTGAGAACAGGAAATAAAAGCCCCATGCGGGCAACCGAGTGAATCCAAAGATGTTGCACGTAACCGATATCTTCCCAGACAGGCTTAACACCGGGGGACAGGACTTTAGAACCAGGCACTTTCCGTTTTCCATATATAGTAAATAAGTGGAATTTTATCAGAATTTTAATATTGATAAGAGGCAAATGGAAGTTTATAATTGAAATAAATTAAACTTATTAGGCAAATCGATTTACTGCCACAAAACTTAGCCACTTTATTTTAGCTAAAAATAAGCCTCAAAAATTCAAAGCTTTTGTTCATAACACATACTATCAATATATTGTATATAGTATGGTATGTCAGGTGCGAACTTAAAATATCTCACATACGAAATTCCAGTTTACGCTTACGATATTTTAGGGAAGTAACATCACAAGCAGCGATGTGAATTAGTCTTAATTTCAGGCATAAATTATTCAAATGCCTTCATCAATTCTAATTCGATTAGAAGCTGAAGAAAATGCCTACAACTTTGGTGAAAGAAGCTGAATACAAATCAAACGTGTGGTCAATTAGCAAAGTCATGCTTACTTCGACTGTGCCCAAACTGGAGATGAGTAACCAGTTTGAGGTTTCCTCAACATGTGAACGCTGCTGTGGTGGATCCACCTAGAAAGGGATCGTGATGATTGAGAGGTGCCCATTTAATACAATAATTGCAGGGTAAGTCCCGGTTAATGAAAGGATCCTGACAAGGCGGTGATTGTTCGCATGCCATCAGCAATTACAGGAGACTGCAGTTTGGAAAACGTTTCAATATCTGTTGACTGACAAATGGCAGCCATCGAATTCCAAGGTAATTTCTTGATTAGATTGAAAGTAACAGCAACATTTGTTGGACAAATACACGGAACAATGCCAACGGATTTCGTTGCGTCTCGTTTCGTTTCGTTTCGTTTGAGATAATCATAATAACAATAAGCACACATTATGTGTTTGCCTTAAAAGGTAAATCCTGTCAATAAACTTTTTGTAACAAGTCGGCGCGAGATCAGCACACACGACAATGGCAACGCCACGCACGGGTTTAACGATCTTTAAAGAAATCTATATATACATGTGTAAGCATGAGCATGAATGAGTTTTAGCCAAAAATGCAAAGAGGAAGAGCAAGGCAAGTCGTAAACGCAAGTTAACACCTGCTAAATGGTTTGCAAAACACAGATGAACCCTAACCCACTTGGGATCTTTTGGCCCAGTCCCCAAAAATCTCAGCCGCATTTCGTCTGGGGCAGGTGAAAAGTGTGGAAGTGTAGAGTTTTAAGTGGGATCAACGACTCCCCAGGCCCAGGGCTTCTGTTTACCAACCTCATTTTATTAATTGGAATGTGATCTGAAACGAGTACAAGTGATCTAACTGCAAATGGTAGTTATGATTTATCAAATAATTAACAACTAATGGCTAATAATTTCTGTAAGATGCAGGCTAGAATACATTTACGTTTTATTTCTATTATCTAGCGTGTAATTAATTAATTTATTTAATCCATTTCAATCTATCATGTTGTAATCCCTTTCGAAATGACAGATCAAATTATTGACTCAGAGTGCGATCATTTTCCAATTAATATTAATGATATCTCGGACTAACTTATATAAGCGGGTAACTGGCAGAGATCAACCAATTGGTGATAGCGCTATCGACCCGAAACTGTAAATCAGTTAAAGATATGCGTGTCGATTATATTATGCTAGCACAGTCGTTTTTAATCAATGCATAAAATAATAACTTATGAAGAGCCGAGTGCTCAGTGAAAGCCTATTGACCCACTATGGTTGAAAAGGTGGTTAAAACCAGCATAGATCTCCAGCATCCCTTTATTGACACTCCGTGAAGTGTTTGCCTGCACTTAGCCACAAAAACTGCATCTTTCTGCCACTGCAAAAGCCGCGATAGGTGGACTGCACTGGCGTACCGGCACTGACCAGCCCGCCGTTCCAACCAGTTAGTGGTCGTTCATCATGACAATGACCGCTGTGCTGCCTCTGCTGCTGCGGCCGCCGCTGGTAGGCCGCCCTTGCCGGTCGCCGACGGCAGAGGCAGAACGCAGCGGGCTTTATTTAACCAAGCCTCCGTTTAGAATTTAGCAATACTTCGGTTCGAGGCTTGTAACGATTCGGAGGTGCACGACAGGTTAGCCCAGCTCAGATCAGCTCTGTCCGGCTCAGAAATTGAACGTTCTTTTAGTGAGCGGCGCGAGCGAGTGATAAAATTTGGATCGCGAATTGTGGCAGAATTTCGAGAAACAACTGAACACCTTAAATCGCACTTAAGTGAATTTTAATTGACGCCCCGACGTGAATTTTCATCAGGCTCTTGGCTTTGGCCAGTGCGGTTTATGGGCTCGTTAACGGGAATGCATATATCACACAGTTGGCTGTGGACGTGCCTGCTGCTCCTTGGCGCAGCGGGAAGTAAGTTCTGAACGCATCAATCCGATATATATGTTCGATGTGCAGCTTTTGCCTCGTCTGCCATTTCAGTGGATGCGTCGGTTGACTACTTTGCCTATGCTCCCGGCAAGTGCGAGGTGTCCATTTCGGATGTGATCCAGGGCATGATTACCACTGAGGCTGGCGTCCTCCTCGGAAGGCCCCGTCCTTCGCAAACAAAGCTGCTGCGGTACGATCTTTATACGCCCCTCAATCCGGAGGAGCGTCAACTGCTGCGACCAGGAGATCTGACCATGCTAAGGAACTCGCACTTCAATCCCAAATGGCCAGTTAGGTAAGTTTTTGTGGCTAGTTTTTATTGCTAGATCACTATTAAAAGCTATGTGTATTTCTTTTCTTAGGGTCTCAATTCATGGCTGGGCGGGAAAGAGTGTCACCTGCTCGAATGCCGCCATCAAGGATGCCTACCTGTCCCGGGGAAATTACAACGTTATAATTTTGGACTGGAGTCGCCAGTCGTTGGACATCAGCTATCCACGTGTGTCTAAGCAGCTTCCGTCGATAGCTGCCAATGTGGCCAAAATGATGCGGTTTCTCCATGACAACACAGGAGTTCCCTACGAGCAAATCTATATGATTGGGCACAGCGCCGGCAGTCACATCTCTGGATTGACTGGAAAGCTGTTAAGGCCAAATCGCCTTGGTGCCATTTTCGCCTTGGATCCCGCGGGTCTAACGCAACTCAGCCTGGGACCCGAAGAGAGGCTGGATGTCAACGATGCCTTGTATGTGGAGTCAATTCACACGGATCTAACGCTGCTCGGCAATCCGAGTACTAAGCTCAGTCATGCCTCCTTCTTTGCCAACTGGGGCCTCGGGCAGCCACATTGTCCCAACGCCACGGCTACGGAGTTTGATTTTGTCTGCGACCACTTCGCGGCCATGTTCTACTTTGCTGAGTCAGTCCGGCAACCGAAATCATTTGCCGCCTTGCGCTGCAGCTCAGCGAAATCGGTGCTATCGGCCACCTGCAACTGCAACGTCGGAGGCAGCGGAAAATATGCAGTGAATACATGCGCCGGCAACGAGTTCATGGGCGGTGAACCGGCAGTCCCCAAAAGAGGTATATTTTATCTGAGCACACGGCCGCAATCTCCGTATGGCACCAGCGATGGGCTGGTCCACATTAAACGACCCCGGCCGTCCACTATTCGGGAGACAGCAAACCGGCGTTCAATTGACTAGATCCAGATCAACGGAAACCACGATTGCTACAGACCAAAAAGTGATGTTTTTTTTTATATAAATAAGACTAGACTTAAACAAGAGCCTATCCACCCAAAGAATTCGAATTAGTCAAAAATTATTTTAGATTTAAGTAATTATTCGGCATATCTTATAATAAAAGTGGATCACTCCGCAGGTTTATGGAGGTAATTAAACTCAGCCTATTATTTGGTCCGTCTTGATTTTCATTAACTATTGAACGAACGTGTTGAGTCAATGTCAACTCTTCGGATTAACCAACCTTATTACGAGTGAGTAAAAACAATTAGATGGGAGTTGCCTTCGACTGCGAGTAATTAATCTTATAGGAACGTGGTATCAAGAGCCAACATTGAGGGGGGAGAAGACAGAGAGGCTTCAGTCAAACTGGTTCAACGACTGCCGCTGCCAATTCCATCAAAATCAGCAATTGAGACGAAATATATTTAATATATATATACTGCTGAAGCAATTAGAAACTGCAATAACTAATTATATAAAGCAAATAAATATTGCACATAATTGATTTTTTAACATTTGAATTTTATAACTATTAATATGGAGGCCGTAAACTAAATGTGTGCACTCTGGTGTATGTTATTCTAACTTTTTTTGTAGAAAGTTCTAAGCAAATTCTTGTCAACGATATGATTTAGAACTCACCTGGCTGGGTCCAATGCGATAGCTGGCCACATCCAGTTCATTGACAGCTAATATCTGCTCCACGCTCACATCCTTATTGCTAGCCAAATCCCCGGCCAAAAGACCGAAACGCCTGACAAATTCCAACAATGGCACTGATTCGGGAAAACCAAGACGATGCAAGCGAGCCGCTTCTAGGACTTGTGAGCCACGTAGCTAAGAAATTAAGAAAATAATTTAATATGTATTATCAATTATGAGACTGATCCTTGGCGCACCTGACTCCTTAACAGTGGCACGTTAACCATTTCCTCCTCGCTGGACACCTGACCGGCAGCTGAGCTGGGCGATCCATTGGCGGTGTACTTGGTGTGTTTGCCAGCGTTATGTTGCAGCAGATAGCAGTGCACAAAGTGAGTTCCAGTGCGGCGCAACGTGTCGATAATTCCATCCACGGTGAACTTCACCTGCAGCATGATGGAGTTTCGCTTTACTCCGGCCGTTGTGAAGGAGCGACGAATACTAGACACGCGACGAAGTGACTGAGTGCCTTCCAGCCCAGCAAAAGAGCCACAAAACACCATTGCTCCCGATCCGCGGGTCAGTGAGCCGATATACAGGCGGTTGATCTCCTCCCGACTGCTGTCCTGTAGCAGGGATACAGCATTTCGAATACCTGGGTGCTCCCGGCTATGACGCACCCAACCATCGACAGCATAGAGCACGGGATTGGTGCCTTGCAGATGATGGAGTACAAATTGTCGCGGACCTGCGCATTTGCGCAGCAGGCTGTGATGTTCCCGGTCACCGTAGTGGGAGAACAAACGTTCAAGGAATGTGTCGTCGTTGGAGTTGGGGTAGATAGCTTCCTCATCCAGTAGCCTAGAACATAAATGGTTGCCGTGAATTTTGAAGTGTAAACTATTAAAACATTGTACTCACCACAACATGCCTCGACGATCATGTTCTCGTAAATCTCGCTGGGACGAGCGCACCACATGATTCTGAGGTGCCTTGTCGATAAGCGAGATCAACGGTCCCGGATGACACTCCGAAGCCTGGTCCATCTCGATTTCTACCAGCTCCTGAGCGTAGCGATCGCGGGGAGCCACCAGTGTGGTGTGATGGAAGAGCATCTGCAGACGCTCCTGTAGATAGTTGTGACGCAGATCCGCTAGAGTAGCACCCATTTGCTGGCCACAGCTAGCTGGATTTTGGAAGCCGGGCGTGTCAATTAGCATAATTGAAGCTATGGTGTGGGCAGATGTGCAGATCTGACGATTGATCAATGCCACCACTGCAGCCAAGGCCTCCGAATATAGACCAATGACCAACGCCTCGAGACATTCCCAGGCCCATTCGTGTCCAGTGTCCGAGGTGGGCGATTTCGATGGACTCAGACCGCCATTGGGGGCGTTTGGTTGGGTGAGACCAAAGGCAGCTGATGACAGATCCTCCAGATTCACGCCCAACAAACCTGAGGCCTTTCGTGCGGCCGTGGGATTGGCAAACTGAGTTCGGGCTGTTGATCCAGTGCCCAGTTTCGTGACACCCGCAATGCCAAGATGGTAAATGGCCGCCAAAATGCTCCAGATCCCACGTACCGCCTTTGCATCAATGTTCAGCGTCTCAAAGGCCTGAACAGTGCGCATAAAGTCATTGGCAGCTCGATGCCGATCTTCCAGCTTTTGGGATAACGATATAAAAGGATGGCTGTCCTCAGAGGTAATGTTCTCCAGGTGCAGCTCCTTCTGTAGCAAACCAGCGGCGCCAGCCAAGAGTCTCGTCATGATGTGGAAGCTATGTTCATGGCCAAGTCGTCGGCCAGCTCGTTGTCTTTCTGGGAGGAGAACCTAGGCGAGAAACATTTAAACCACTTGATGGTATGTATTAAAGAAAAACTTACTTGCAATGAGGCAGATGCAATCTGGCCGGTTTGATCGAAATCCAGGCTTAACAGCTGCGTCATCCGCGTGGCATTCGTGTTTAGGCAAGTTTTCGTATTTCCAAAAGCCTCCAGAATGGTGCACAGGGCATTGACCTTCTCCGCGTTTATAAAATTATTATAGGCACCTAAGCACAAAAAGAAAAGGAGAAATTGAATTCAACAAAAAAATCGTTGACGAAACTGGTTTCAACCTTTTATATTACAATATGATATTCAAATTACTTAACAAAATATAAATGTTTTATGTCGAAGAAGCAGATCAAATCAAATGAACAATCATTAATATGTAGCTTGGCAATTTACATTTCCATTAGACTTTTTGCCTTTTTGGGTGATAAATCTAACAATGGAACCGAATTTGAGGCTTGTCTAATTGCAGCTGCATTTCTTGGCCAACAATGCAAATGAGCCAATCGAACGCAGATTGGATTTTGGTGTGGCCCGCGCAAACTGGGCCAGCCAGCAGCCCGCAGCCTACGGCCAAAAGGAAAACAAACAACAAATGCAACTGCAACACGAGTGTGAGTAAGAGCAACCACGACAATACGACTGTGGAAACGCATACCAGCTGCCAACGCCAGGTAGTTGAGTGCATGCTTGAAGCTAGTGGATTTGCCAGAACCAGATCGGCCCATGAATATCAAGCTCTGGTCGCGCCGCGTCTCGACCAGGCTCCTGTAGGCGGTCTGGGCCAGTGAATAGACGTGGGGCGGCATATCCTCCGTCTTGCAGCCGCGGAACATGGAGACAACCTACGAACGAAAGACAGCAGACGATAAATAACCCGCTCTGGCCAGTAACCAGTTGGTAGCTACCTTCTCGGAGTACAGGGACAGCGGTGCCATGGGATTGACCACGAGCAGCGTGGGCCCCGCTTTGGTGTGGATGAGATTGCTGGCGTATCGCTGACGGAGGCAGTGGAGCACGGACGCCTCGTTTAGATACTTCAGCTCGCAGATGTCCTCGACAAGATCCAGGGCGGGGCTGTTCTGCTTCTCCACATCGTCCTCGTCGACGGTCAGCTGCTCCCCATTATGCAGGAGGCGCAGGCTTAGCTTGTGCTCCTCATCTCCGCCAGAAGACGCAGTCGGCAGACGGATGGCGGCAGTGAAGCCACCGCGGTGCACCAGCCAAACGCGCTCCGGCTGACTGGCATCCGCAACATCCGCCTCCAGATCGTGGCCCACTCCTTTGGCTCCTCCCTCTTCTCCTCCGGCATTGCCATTCTCATGGCGGCTCTGCGAAAAGATGGAAAACAAACAAAGCAGACACGAAAATTAAGTTAAATTGGGGTCAACATTTTGTCGGCGCAACTTCAACTGAAGCAGTAGTTCGGCGGTGTGGGGGCATGTACATTGAGTTTATTTTCGGATCGGCGTGGTTCGGGTCACATTTTCACGCATTTATTCCATTTATTATCCCTACTCCACCACCGCCAGCAGCCTGCAGAGTTGCGTTCAGTTTATTTCGGGTGCATTTCTAAATTTGATGGTGTTTTCTAAATCCTAATTAGCCGCCTAGACGCGCCAAATGCTATTGGGCTAGACAGCCAAACCAGCGACGACGCGGATGCGCCATTATGCAACTCACCAACGTCGTCGCCAGCTTCAGTTCACATTTGTGGCTATAAATGGCATTTAGCCGCAGCCTCCCAAGCTCCTAGCTCACTAAGATCGCCCTCCTCGCGCTATACTCAAGATAGATCTTCTCCCGAATTATGAAAATATTGTGCAAGGTTCAATAGCCCTCAATTAAAGGCACGTTTCGGAAGAGTGTGCGCGGGGAACTAATTAATTTTGTAGATGTTGGGAAAGCCGGAACGAGTAGGAAATCGAGTGTAGTCTTTCATTAGGCTCTTAGTCACTCTATTTTTATGGCTTTTCAACAGTTTCAAAACTACTGGTAATAGACATTTCATTTAATTGAATCATTCCTTTTTTGAAAGACTTTAGAAATTCTTTTGACGAAGGGAAGTTTCTAAAAATGTTTATTTCCGTTTAGTTCTTAAAAGGAAATAACGAAGAATTAAAGCGAAAGATTTATGTCTAAAATTTGATTGACCCGCTTGGTTTTCAACTGGGACACAATTTGATCGCCTAGTTCAGTTCGCAGCTCGCATACTCATCAATCGGTTGAAACTTGTTTGGAGGAATATTAAGATAAACAAAATAGTTCCCCGGGCGCATGTCCACTGTCAATCAATGCTGCACTCCACTACACGGCGAAGTCAACGAACCCGCAGTCGTTGCCGCAGCTGTTGATGATGGCGAGCACACAAATGAGACGAAGAAGAGGCGGAGCCACCACACAGAGACATCAGACCTGGCTAATTAACATGGATAGCGGATAGGATAAGAGCGTGGCTAGATGGATGCGCCATACCAAAAGCTACTGTCTGGATTTCATATCCATCTATCTTTTACTGCATTATGCAACCCGATTCCAGTTCGAATAGAACTTTGTGGAGGCGGGCACGCAACGAAGCTAACTCGAACCTAAATGAACACTTCCGCTTGTCGGCTTCTCAGGCGTATTGAGCCATAAAGTTATAAAGTAAGACGACGACCGACCGTACCATGCCGTAAATTATGAGTTGGGACTCGACGGCCCACGCATAGTCCGAGCATAATAATAAAAGGTCTAGCAACTAAATCGTACATTGGGTCATGGTTCGGCGATCTATCGATCGACTCCATCTTTTGTTCATTCGTCGGCTTGTTCATTTGTTTTTTTTTTTATTGCACCCATCGATTTCGGAGAGAAGTACTAGAAAGTTTTCATTCGATATACATACAAATCTATTTCTTGAGCCTCTTTTTCCACAGAGTAATTTGAGGCTTAAGTTATTTAAATACAAAGTGACCACATTCACTGATATTTCAGATATCTGTAGTAATAGTATGTGAAACCATAAACGTATTAAAAAGAGCTTTGACAGAGCTACGAAGATATTATGCGCACCTTTTGCTTTAAAATTGCATCGTAGTTTTTATAGCTGGCGGCCAGGGAACTGGCCAAAATGGCCGGCCAATGGAGACCAGCGTTCTGGGCATCACGGCGTCGTCGGAACGAGCTCCTAGTGCTAGGATTGGGTGACTGTGGAGCACTGGCGGCTGCAGCGGCGTATTTTGATGCAGCGGCGGCGGAAATATTCCACGGAGGACGGATGGAGGAACTTGCTCCCGGTGTGAGCTTTGCCTCGGTTGTCTTGCTGTTGCTGCTCCTGAAGCTGAGCGAGCGTTTCGTGGAGCGCTCGAAGGTTGGGGTAAACGGAGGCTGTACGGGAGAGCAGTCAATGGCAGCGGCTTCCTTAGCTTTAGTGGCCGCCAGACGCGGAGGTTTCGGTGGCGGAACGGTAGCTGGCACAGCTGTCGATGAGGAGGATGGCCAGCTGTTGGAGTTCTCTGAACCACTTTCGCTGATCGTCTCCGAACTGATGCTATTCTTTCGCTGAGCCTTGGGCGTCTGTCTGCCAGCCCTGGATCCTCCAGACGCTGCAGCCGTTGATCCTCCGGCTCGATGGGATTTGTTGGTGCCGCAGGCATGCGCCTTGCCTGTGCAACCCTTATGGAAATTTGGATTGAGGCCCGATCCTGGAGCCGCTGGCACAGCTGGAACGATACCGCCGCGCAGCGACTGTTCGAAGCTTTTCGGCTTGAGGAACATGGCTGTTATGCGATCACTGGGCACACACAATTGTCATGGCCAGCTTGCGGAGCATGACCAGAGCGGATTAGCAAACAGCAAACGGTAAACAGATATATAGAAACAGATACAGATACTGATGCGAAGATACACAATAGCCAGAGTCTGAAGCGGAGCGGGAAGTAGGCGACGATTAGGTAACTGGAGCGCCCGCGGAACCTTGGAACTGTTAGCTTTATGTTGCTGGAGCACTTAGCGCTTTGACATTAGACAATTGCGCGAATGAAAACGGCCAATCATCGATCGATCGAACCAACCCGGATTGATTGATAGATTGCACTGCAAGACTCAAGTCACGAACGCGACGACGCCAGCGAGTTATGAATTAAAGCCAGTCCAGACCGAATGACAGCGAGAATCGTAATCGTCATGGCGCACAAAACACCAAAATCCACTCCGCCAGGCACCAGGCACTACAACTGCTAACAACATCGGAGTTCGCCGTGGGCGTCGCGCAGTCTTTCCTCGACTTCGATTTCCGTACCGAACCTTGGCAAAGTTTTCAGCATACTGACGGCCCAGCTCTAAGCGCAGCGACTGCGAACCGCCCGACAACAACAAGCCCCGAGACGCAAACAAAAACAAATCCAAAGACAAAAAAAGAAGCACAGACGAAAACACACTGCGCCGACATCGATGCCGCTGCCTCCGCCTCTGCCCATCGGATACCCGGTAGTTGGGGAGCTCCAGAGTATACCGGTACCGGTGGCTTACAACTACCTCTCCCAGAATACTAGTTACTTATCAAGAAAAAAAAAATAAAAATAAAAACATAACTAACCAAGTTGTGAATTAATTCTAGAATATTATCGTTCCACACATGAGAAAAGTATTCTTCTATTTATAATAATTCCATTACCAAATATTTTGACAGAACACTGGTATTACATGGTATCTGATAGTCTGGACTTAAACTCCATGGAGTTCGTTCATGTTTTGTTGTGGCTTTGCCTGCTATTTGTGTATGCAGCTTCAAGTGGGTGTAGAAATGCACACACAGCTGCAGCCGCAGTCGCTGCCTCTGTCGCAGTCGGCGCTGGCAGCGCTGCAGGTTTGGTGTTTTGGCCAGAGGCAAACTCACGGATCGTGAAAATCCACGGATCGTCGTCTCTCGGACTTTTTGAAGTCGGCTGATGGCCGAATGCAGAAATACATAAAGTCCATACCAAATGCAGTTTGAGTTTTTCCACAGTGTTGCCAAATCGGTGCGGTTTTATTTTCGTCTTCTTCAATGGAAGCGAAAAAGGCGGTGAAATATGTCAACGCCTTAGCATTACCACCACCCCACCCAAGTTGCTCCACCAACAACACGTGCATATTTATAGAAAGGGCCAGGCCATACTGGGGATAGGTGGACAAATAGATACACACATAGGTGAATAGATCGCTGGCTAGTCCCAGAGCCCCAGGCTTACGACCATATTTCACAATATTTGTGCCAGTTAAACACGGCGAGAAAATGTCAAACACGTTTCTAGCATAGTCAACAAGTCAATAGGAATTGCGATCTACCACATGGACAAGGAACTATGCGGTTACGAAATGCTCTCCTAACGATTTGCAAATAAATATCCCCTTATCAGTAAGACAAAAATATTTGCAACAGTGGCAAACATTCATAGGAAAGTACATACAGATGAGTCTGGGAAAAAACTCATTTATTATTATTATTATTTTATTTGTCATAAGTTATCTGTCACACATAAAATTTATAAATAACTAGACAACACATACACATACCGAACAGAGCTGGTATTGAGTCATATGAGAAAAGCTTCGAAGCAAATGGCAGAATATTTGCACAAGAAAAGTAACCCCAAACAGGAAACGCCTGACGGGAATACCAGAAGAATCATCACTATGATTCCAATAGTATGTAGTGAAACCGATTTTCTAATTTAAAAAGTACATTCTCAGCTTAGAACATCATTTGAAAGATCATTATTAATTCCCAAGATGCCTCTGAGCTTCTCATAATTGATCGCAGTCCGATGCATTCTAATGGTTAATGTTGTTATGCAACCAAAGCTTCGAGGTTTGGTTCACTGCAGTGCTGTGATGACGGGCTGACTGCTCCATCAATCACGTGTGTAAGCTAGACCCACTAATGGATGCGATCTCGACTCACCTGACGCTTGAAGCGTTTGCTGGCACTGCGTCGCAGGGTATTGCAGTTGCCGTTGGTAATGGAATGATCGATCTCCTCCACGGTGGCTGTGCTGGGTGCCATGCATCGTTTGCTCAGCTCCACCAACTCAGCGACTGGTTGGACCTGGGTGGGTGGCAAGGGATTAAAGAATATTAGTTTATTATAAAGTAAAAGTTTAACAGCTAAATGTTCCTATAATAATCAAATAACGCATTTTATACATAAGTCCGACGTAGAGGGATTGCTTTTAATGAAACAAAACATAATCATATATTAACAATTCATGCAAAACTTGAACAAAGTTGTCAGGTATTTACCTGTATGAACCATAAAATGAAAGGTGTTCTTATCATATCTTTTCTTATCATACTTTGGTTCTTATTTTAGCGTATGCACATGAAAGGAATTAGGAAATTCTAAGAACAACATACCTCCACGGTGACAGCCTCTCCGCTGTTCCGTATCATCTCAATGATGATCTCCCGCGACAGTTCCCCAACCGGCGTGCCGTTGACCTTGATTAGGCGATCGCCGGGCAACAGACCCGTGGCTCCGCCACCAGCACCTGGCTCGGCGAATATAACCGGCCTGAAAATGGGCGAAGTCAGGGACTCTGTTCTGTCCAAGCAGATGGCCTTGCGCAGGCTAAAGCCGAAGTCCTGGCGCGGCGACTTTTGTCGCCTAATCACCAGCTGCCTTGGTAACGGAAGTTTTACTAACTGCACCGGCGGCAGCGGCAGCTCCACGTCATCGAAGGCATGGACGCGGGCCCAACGGTCGATGCCTTGGGACTCACCGACGGGACTCAGCGAAAATGGGGGTGTGGCGAAAGAGGAGTTTGTGGTATCTGTGAGACTTTCGGCGCTGGGCGACGGCGAGGTGAGCACATGGAGGTGCGATCCTTGACTGTTGCCCTGGGGTAAAGCTCCATAGCGGGCGTTGGCCGGCAGGGTCATGGCCCGTTGCTGACCTCCCGTCTGCTCTCCATCGCTGCGCAGGCTCTCCACGGAAGTGAACGAGGTTCCATGCTGACTGGAGTTAGAGCCGATCGAACCAGCTCCCCTGGCAGCTCCCTCGTAAAGAGATTCATTCTGATAGGTGTTGCGCAATAGCATCTCTGGCGTGCCACCTGCTCCTCCGGCACTGCCCGCGAAGCTAATCTCCTCGTGGACATTGGTCATATTACTGCGGGAACCTTTCAGAATGCCACGCTTGGGTGGTTTTGGGGGTATAGGTGGAAGAAAGCGATTCTGGAATGTGGAAGCAAAGTTGTTCAATACGATTTCGGATAAAAAAACCACAAAGACCTCACCTTGAGCCCTCCAGAGAGGAGAGAATGTGTGACCTCGCTGTAGTTGACACTCACGCCGGCGCCGTTGGACGCTCGGCTCTCGATGTGCGTCATCACAGATGCTACAATCTCCTCATTGCCACGATCCTGTTCGGGATCTGCAGCTCCCACTGCTCCCCCGTTGCTTCCGCCGTTTGCGTCTGCATTGAGGGCGGCAAAGAAGTCTGCGCTATAGTCCGCCGTAATTCCGCTCGGCAACTTTTCCTTCTCCTTGCGTCGCCCTCGGATTTTAAGCGATCGGCGCACCTCGTCCAGGCGGAGCAGCTCATCGGTGCTCATGCTGCCGGTGACGCCTGTCACGCCTCCCATACCCGGGCCACCAGAGGTGCCCTTAGCCTCTTTGCGCAGCTTCTTTTCGCGCTTGCGACGCTCCTTGTCCTCATCCCCGGCGCTCTTCTTCATAAAGTTGAACATCTTGTGTGGTGTGTGGGGTCCTTAGGTGCTATCTGTGGAATGGGGGTGTTGGTGGGTTAATGCGAAGTTCAAGGGCGTGACCAAAAGTCTGGACTAATTCGATTTGCACTGTTCTCTCCGCTGCGCTCTATCCAGGGGCGGACCTAGATAGACTTGCAGGGGATACCGTTAATTTCCAAACTTGAATTTACAATTTTCCGAATTAGTAATACAATTAAAATTTACTGAATAGTTTAAGTCCCGTATTTATTATTATTTTTTTTTTATCATGTCTTAAGGTCCAAATAAATACTTGTTTAATTGTGATTTGATTTTACAAAAACATTTAAGGTGTGCACAATCTGCGTTTAAGGTCCCCTGGATTCGCCCCTGTACTGCTCAGTCCTGTTCTCTTCGTATTGCTTTCTCGCTCTTACAAATGCACAGCCACCCGCCCGCACAACAACCGTTATCTTGCAGCGGTGTGTGTGTGAATGTGCACATTTGCAAATCACATAAACAATGGCATATTTCTTCACTTTTGCACCCACATTTCTTGTGCTGCGGTGGCGGCTTTGCTTTTGTCATTGAGTCGTTGCCATTTGCCCTGTTTCTGTTATTATTTATTATTCAATTATGCGCTTTCTTTTCCACAGCTAGCATACATTTGTTTTGTTTTCACACGGTAACACACACACACACACAAAGAAAGGGGGGCTCGTGGCTGCGTTGGTATTGATTGCCCCAGACTGCACTCTTCCCTTCTCTCTGCATCATCTCTTCCGATTTTCCATTTCTCCAACTAATTGAATGCACTCGATTCTGCCTCACTACTTATGCTCATGCTATTCCAATTGCTCATATTCGGCGAACGCTTTTATTCGGCCACAGCCCACAGTGATACACACGATAGGCAGAAAAAGAAAGTTGAGAGTCAATAACACCTTTGTTTTTGCACTTTTCTACGCCTTTTTTGATAACACACATATACACTGGGAGGCACTCACACACATACGCTGGAGTCGTTATTTGTTTATTTGGAGGTGGCATGCTATGTTCTCCCTTCCGATTGGATTGCAAGTTATTTACCTCGTTTTGTGCCAATGGGGCACTTTATTCGCTACTCGTTTTTTGTTTTTTTGGTTTCAAAGGAGACTTCGCGTTCTGCATAAACAAATCTGAGCAAGTGTGCCCAAAGAGGTGAACATCAAAAGATATTCTGGAAACTGGCAAAGAGAAATGACTTTTTCAAGCCCTTTACACATGGTCATACTTATCAGAGTCCCGAACCTTTATCTAGTGTGGACAGGAACCACACACAAAATTGAGGGCTGCCTAAATTTTGATCAATTATGCTTTAAAAAGTTATAGCAATCTTTCGATATTATAAATAGTTTTGAATACATAGCACATCAAAGAAAGTTCTTTAAAATGCATTAAAGAACAGTACAGCATTATGATTCATCCGCACTTCATAAATTAAAATTGGAAGTAAATTGTTGATAAAGTGTCGGCTTAGCCAGTCACAAAACTAAGTTTTCGATATTTTTTCTTCAACTTCAGAACTATTACCTTTTAAAATATTAAATTTAAATTTAAGCGGTATTTGCGTGCCTTATGAGCCTGTCTGGCATCTTTCCGGCATAACTATCGCCTAACTATCGCTAAAACTGGTGGCAGCGCGGATCGAATCAGTTATCGAGCCAGTTATCGAAAAAAAGTGAAGCGTAAAAACTAAACGGTACTTGGAAAATTTACTTTGCCTGTGTGCGTGCTTCTGTTTATGAAAACTACGTTTTTAAGCATTTGCAATTGATGCAACCTTGCGTTGGAAGGCAAGAAAACAGCAAGTGGAAACGCCCGGGTGGCGGAAATCGACTTCCAGTGCGCGAGTGCGAGATTGTGTGTGTGTTTCGTTCCGTCCTCTGGTGTCTGGCACCTTAACACAACAACAACTACAGCAGCAACAACAACATACGCACAATAATAAGAAGGCCCGTGACGTTGTCGCTGCCGTCACCATCAAAAGGAAAATACCAAAACGAGTAGGAAAACAAACCGCAGTGCAGTAGGGAAAGCAAAAGTCGCGTTTTTTTTTACAAAACTAGGTGGGTTCTCGTCGGATTTTTCACCAGCATTTCCACAATTTCCATTTCCACGAAGTGATTTGACATGTTGCGCTGCTAGGTCGCCGCTGCCCACACACACTCGCACACTCGGTGGCTCACTCGCTCAGCCACTCACACCCACACGGCCAGACAATCACACGCACACGGCCAGACACTCACACACACACTCACACTCATACACCTTTGTGGCAGACACGCGTACTGTCTGTCTCCCTCCCCCTCGCACCCACAGTCTGGCCTCACTCGCACTTTGCAATGCAGCCCTGTCTGTGTGACTGCCTCGGTGTGCGAGCGCCTGTCCGCTTATGCCTGTGTGTGTATTTTGTCGATTTTTATTTTATGTACATTTGTTTACAGTTTTAGATAGATAGCGACATTTGTACAGCCGGCGGCCATCCGTCGTTGACATTTTCGCAAATTGTAAATGAATATGCTTTTGCTTTTGCAGCTGTGCGAGTGTGAGCGCGAGTACGAGTGCGAGTGCCGCCTGTGAGTCCCCTGTATATGTACATATGTATATGTATGTATATATGCATATACATAAGTTCATGAACAGTCGCCGCCGTCGACTTGTTTTGATTTAATTTCGCGCTAAATGCAATCGCGAACAATTTTCACTCGTATCGCTGTGTCGCTGCGTAACATGGCGGGGAATTTCGTTTGAAGCCGAAAGTGCCAGCAACAACAAGGCGACGATGGCGCCTACATCTGCATGTGGGCCAGTGACTAAGAATCCAATCCCATGCCATGTCACACCATACCAACCCATCCTATTCGATACAATCACAATCACAGTCCTCAATCCAATTCAATCCCTTTCTGGCGGCGGAAATGCCGCAAATGTTTTACACCAGCTGCTGACGCAAGCGCCAACTGCATTTGTCATAAACATGCAAAATGACAATAACAATTGTTTACTATCAGCGTGAGATAGGCGATTTTGTGGGAAGTGCATATCTGGATAGACTTGGCAGCATTTTATAAGCTGTTTCCCCTTTTTTGATAGTTAACTCATTTGGGAACTCTATTTGTCTACTTGGACTAGTTTATGTCCACAGTGTGCGGATCAGCCAATATTTACATGTTGAACTCCTGAAGGTAGACGAATCCTCTATTAAACCCGGTTTCTTCTTTGAAACTCAGCATGAATATAAAGGATTCACTGTTCTCCTCTTACAGGTCCCCCATTCGCTTGTCCGTAGGGTTAGTGAAACAGCCTCAACACGAATTACCTACCGTTTGTTCTTCAGCGGCGATCGACTGTGGTTGCCAGCGCCCCAGCGCCAGGATCTGCCTCTAGGATCCCGGAATCGCCCACCACGACAGGCAGCAGCAACATCATTAACATAATCTACAGTCAATCCAACCATCCAAACAGCAGCCCCACCAGCGGCAGTGCAGAGAAATTCAGCTGGCAGCAATCCTGGCCAAGCAGGACCTCCGCGGCCCCTACACACGATTCCGCAACCATGTCAATAAACACAACTTACGACCTCAGCTCGCCCAGCGTTACATCGGGTCATGCGCTTACGGAACAGAATCAGGTCGTAAAGGAGGGGTGGCTGATGAAGAGGGGCGAGCACATAAAGAATTGGCGCCAGCGCTACTTCGTGCTCCACTCCGATGGAAGACTAATGGGCTACCGCAGCAAGCCGGCAGATAGTGCCAGCACGCCATCGGACTTCCTGCTCAACAACTTTACGGTGCGCGGCTGCCAGATCATGACCGTCGATCGGCCCAAGCCATTCACCTTCATCATCCGCGGCCTGCAATGGACCACGGTAATCGAGAGGACATTCGCCGTCGAATCGGAATTGGAGCGCCAGCAGTGGACGGAGGCCATTCGCAACGTATCCAGCCGGCTCATTGATGTGGGTGAGGTGGCTATGACGCCATCTGAACAGACAGACATGACAGACGTGGACATGGCCACCATTGCCGAGGACGAGCTTTCCGAGCAGTTCTCCGTACAGGGAACGACTTGTAATAGCAGCGGCGTTAAGAAAGTGGTAAGTACCACTCACCTGGTGACATGGTCATTGACCAAGGGCGTAATCGAGCTGACTCCACCTTATCTCCCTGTAGACTTTGGAGAATTTTGAGTTCCTCAAGGTGCTCGGCAAGGGCACCTTTGGTAAGGTTATTCTGTGTCGCGAGAAGGCAACCGCCAAGCTGTACGCGATCAAAATTCTTAAAAAGGAGGTTATTATCCAAAAGGACGAGGTGGCCCACACCCTGACCGAGAGTCGTGTGCTCAAGTCCACAAATCATCCGTTCCTCATTGTAAGTATTGCTAGAAATATATAACTTACTTTAACAAACTAAGATATGTTTTCCCTCTTTTGCAGTCACTCAAATATTCGTTTCAAACCAACGACCGCCTGTGTTTTGTGATGCAGTACGTGAACGGTGGCGAGCTCTTTTGGCATTTAAGCCACGAACGCATATTTACTGAGGATCGAACCCGTTTCTATGGGGCAGAGATTATTTCTGCTCTGGGCTATCTGCATTCACAGGGCATCATTTATCGCGACTTGAAGCTGGAAAATCTTTTGCTGGACAAAGATGGTCACATCAAGGTCGCAGACTTCGGTCTGTGCAAGGAGGACATCACCTACGGCCGCACAACGAAAACCTTCTGCGGTACACCGGAATACCTAGCTCCGGAAGTATTAGATGACAATGATTATGGCCAAGCGGTGGACTGGTGGGGCACTGGCGTGGTCATGTACGAGATGGTGAGTTCGTTGCATCTGCAAATACTATTAACAAGTATTTAAAACAAATATAATTTTCTACAGATCTGTGGTCGTCTTCCGTTTTACAATCGTGATCATGATGTGCTCTTTACATTGATTTTGGTGGAGGAGGTAAAATTCCCGCGTAATATCACAGATGAGGCGAAAAATCTGCTAGCAGGCCTTCTAGCTAAGGATCCCAAGAAGCGTTTGGGAGGTGGCAAGGATGATGTCAAGGAGATACAAGCACATCCATTCTTTGCGAGTATTAACTGGACAGACCTAGTGCAGAAAAAAGTAGGGCACAGTAAACCTGTCGGTTACCTATTTGTATATATTAATTGAATTTAAAATGCTTACCGTAGATACCGCCTCCTTTCAAGCCTCAGGTCACATCCGATACGGATACAAGGTACTTCGACAAGGAGTTTACGGGAGAGAGTGTGGAGTTGACGCCGCCGGATCCCACTGGACCTCTGGGCTCCATAGCCGAAGAACCGCTTTTCCCGCAGGTAAGAGCTAGTTGGAAACATTTAAAGTGGGGTTCTGTATGCTCATCCGATTTTTTGGTTTCACCGCCACAGTTCAGCTACCAAGGAGACATGGCCTCCACGTTGGGCACCTCGTCGCACATTAGTACTTCCACAAGTCTCGCATCGATGCAATAGAACAAGTTTACAAACTTTTACCAGCACACATCATGTTCTGCTTCATCACCTATTACTATACTATACCTATAACACATAGAAATGGGCAAAAGAAAACAACAGCAAGAATATATTAAATATTAATTATACCATGATAACGAAGGCAAGCAAAGGGTTTTCTTGCTAGTTTGTTTATATACACCAATAATAAGAGAATTGAATTGATAGTAACTTATTTTTGTATAACGAGAAAGGGAACGTTGAACGAAAGGGCAACAGCCGAAGACGAGGAAAATAATTTACTACATATGATTATACACGTATATATAAATATATATATATATATATATACATAATTATATATACAACTAAATATAACACTTGGGGCATAGCGCTTGAAGTGATTAGTTAATTTTAAACGCAAGGAAAACATTTAACCAAGCGACTTAGAGCGGTGCGTTCTAGTGCTAGGATAAAGGCATGCATCATGGGATCGCATCCTCTAGGGGTCGCTTAAGCTGATTGATTATACAGATTATTCACGCAGACAGCACTCACACAGCCACTTAGCATATAGCGAACATGAAGTTTAGTTAACTTGACAGCAACAAATCGAAATACACATATTCAACACCGCCCCCACATGCAACACTCGTATATATAAATTATTTATACTCCAAAGAAGCAAAAAAGAAACAGAAACAATTACAAGTTATATATAATGTTAAAATTGCCTCTAATGTGCTGTGCTTTATGCAAAACTACAACAACAGAAACAAACAAACTAATAGTTAATAAACGAGGGAAACATACATCAAAGCAGTTTATAGGCGCCAATAATTAGCAAACAACTAAAAGTTATATTCAGGCAGAAACATATTTCGAAACAATAACGGCAACAGCAAAATGATTACAATTGACGCCATTTTTTATTATAATTTTTTACGAAAAATATATATTTGTAAATATTTATAAAAAAGCAAAAACTTTCAAATGAGTAAATGCAACAAAAAAACAAAGGATGTATGTGTCGGGTGGAAAATGGAAGTCACCATTTGAGGCCACAGAAAAGGTTTAACCTTTGACACAATAAAAAATGTATCTTTGTCATTTAATTTTTGGCATTGAAAAAGTTCATAACAAGTTTTGTATACTTAGAGCAAGTCAGCAAAAAAATATATATAAATCAACCACAACAGACTTACAAATAGTTCCAAAAGGAAGATTAAAAATTATATAAACAGAAAAAAACGTAAAAGAAAATAAAGAATTTTTGATATTTTTATATGCGCAATAAAAACAAAAATCAAGAATAAAACGAAACAAAAAGTTATTTTATATTTCGTAAAGAAAACAAAATAAATATTGTAAATAAAAATTATTAAATAAAATCAAGTTCGGGCATTTCAACTGAAAACAAAGAAATTGAAAGCATAATCTCTCTTCTAAATGTTAAACAAAACCTATCAATCAATGATTACAATAAACAGCAAATCGAAAACGAAGGGATATAGAAACGATAAAAATGCCAAAGAAGCGGCGAAGTTAGGTGGAACTCGAGGAGAACCGAGAATTGAGGAGCAGCTAGCCAGTCGGGATGTTTCCGTTGGAGTCTTGTGATGATGATGGTTCCAAATCATGACTAGGAACGAACTAACTAGCTAAGGCCAGCCTAAGCCGATGAGAGATATCAGATAGCTCCGATTGAACCAATCCTTATATCCTTGAACAGCTTGAAGTCCTTGCTTTCTGCTCACCAAGTTTGCGGCTGACATCTAGGCTAGCCAATATAAATCTCAGATCGATCAAGCAATACATAGACAAAATATAGAACCCCTAAGCATGGCTTACTAGACATACAACCCGAGAATCGACTTCAACCAGCCCATTAACCCTTCTGACAGACTCGTTCGGCAAGTCTGCAACTAGCTAGAAATCTAAAGCAAAGACTTAGAAATCGGTTAGGGACATCCGAAGCAAATTGAATACTAGCCTTAGTGAACGTCAACATCTCTGGTATCCCAAATCGAAGCATTTTCTACCCGTCGAAGGGGACGAAAGAAACCTTTCAAAATAGTTGTCTAAGTTTACTGAGTTGTGTGAGACAATTTTTGGTTTCGATTTGAAAAACACAAACTTACACGAACTGCAAACTACAATGTGTTCTAAAGCGATATAATAAAACAACATGGTTTAAAATTTACTATAAATAGAAAGAAACCGAGAGAGATATAACCAGTCAGATCATAGATCATCTCGAGCAACTTGAGTTGTTTTTTGTATTGTAAAATAGGAAAAGATAATCCCGTTCCAACAACCGAGATCCAGATCCAGATCCAGCCCCCAATACTATACGAAAATTTGATTAGGAGTAATTTTTGATAGGCGAAAATGCGAGTTTCGCACAGTTTTAATTATTAATTATATTAAATAAAGATAATAATGACTAAGCTGATTTATAAAACGATTCAAGATCGAACTAAAACATACATATACATGCATTCAAACCAAGTTTATTATACAGTGAAAACATAATAATAAAACTACATAAAACCAAACTACTGTGCAAAAGGTTTTTTTTGGGATATTGGACACGTTTTGTGCTCCTGACTTTTCCGAATTTAATGATTTTAATTATCCTGCTTTATATTGATGTGGAAATACTTTTCGCATAGCTTAACTGTTACGTAAAACTCTCAGCAATAAAAATTCTTTGCACCTCGTCCTACAGCAAAATTGGGTCAAGAAAACTATGGAAAAACGAGGTAGCATCTGAAGTGGATGTGGAAATGGAGGAAGCGGAAAAAACCGCACTGGCCAAGCGCCAATGGCCGACTTAAGTATTCGGGAGCAGCAGCTCGAATCCGAGGAGTGGGCAGGCCCGGGGTCCGACTTCCACCTTCAGATCCCCACGCCCGATCCCATCGCCGGTGCCAGGGAACGCGAACAATGCGTTTTGTCCGATGATTAATTGCATCGCAATCTTGGGGGCCACAGAGAGTGGCGAACGCAGTGGAGGCAGCTTTCCCCTAACCTCGAGTATGTATATAGTATATACAGGCAGAATGTGTGTCGCTCCAGCCCGCAAATTCAAGCGGATTTAGCAACTGCGCCCATCCAAAATAGCCGAGACAAAAAGAAGAAATTTAATTTTGGAACGCATCGAAAGCGAAAGTGAATCATATTGAACTTGAGATACGTTTTATGGACTGGGCTAGGTTCGAGACTCGAGCTCGTTTCTGGGTTGGGTTGCATCCTTAGGCCAATGCAGCATTGACTACTCGCAGTAGATTGCCATTGGCAAGCCCTAAGTGCTTAGGAAAGTGCGATGCGATTTGTACTTTCCCTTTTTGGGAGCTGCCCAAGTCAAGTTTAGCTTAACTGAGCCGAAATTGAGAGCTTATGACGGATAAGACGACAAATGAAATTGCAAACACCGAATCCAAACGAAAGCCAACATTGGAAAATGGTTGCAACGAATGGAAAATGCTCTGTGCCCATATTTATTCTGTTATAAGTTTTAAGATAGTTAGGACTGCATCTCTAAATTAAATTGATATAATTATTTCTAAGAAACTGTATAAGATTATTGCAAGTTATTTAAAAAAGTTTGTACGATGTTCAGATACCATTTTGCCTGCATTTCTATCGTCTTTTTTCAAGAGATTATTATATAAACTTTTATGTTTTTTGACATGCATAAATTTAAAGTGATTAGAATTTCTTCTAAAATATTTAAAAAATGTTGAAGCTGAAAAGTTGAACTTAATAAAACCTCGTCGCCACCAACTACCAACTCGATATTGACGAGGCTAACAACTGCTAATTAGAGACTTGTGTGCACTTGGGAAATCGGATACGTATTTTGAAACTGTGTACTGGATCCATCATTGTTTTCCTACCAACTTATGGCCTCATCCCTCCAATGGATGTTGGCAGGAGGGAAGCGGCTCGTTTGCTTTGTTCGCTACGCGCGTTTTTCGCGCTTTTCATTTGCCAAGCAATTTTTCTATTTTCACCTCCAGCTCTCGGGGCTCTCTTTGCTTTATAGTAATGTGAAAATTTCTGAAACTAGAAAAATAACAAACAACTATTTGTTGTTGCTGTTGGGCAGCAGCAACATACATATACGTGAGTATGTGCTGGCACTTAACAACTCCAGCATGGAGTCTTGGAAAAGCGGAGAAGAAAAGTGAAATACATCAAGGCACGTCACATCCATCAGACATTTATGAGCAGCACGAGAGCACGCCCCACTCCAGAGCGGATCAGGTCTGGGACCAAGAGTACCATCAAGACCGAGGCCAGGTCCACCAAAAACAGGCTTCCCAGCCACTGCCAAGGAGGCCCAAAAGCCCAGCCAAAGCGTGGCTAATGAATTGGTAGTGTTCAAAGATCGGAAGAGGAGGAGCCGGGTAGCATGGGGAGTATGAGGAGAGGGAGAAGGCCCTGGTCTAAGTGTCGTCTAGCTGCAATCGAAATTAATGAAAAACTTTCGTTTATTTAATTGCACAGCCGCCCAGACCAGACAGAAGATGGCTCAGAAGAGCCGGGGCCAGGGGCCCCTGGTTTATGGGTTATGGCCATATCAAATCCATAGGGCAAGACCAGCCGGCTGGAGATTCAACTCAATCCAGCCATCGACATCCGAAGTGAAAATGATTGATTGATTGATCGGCGTTTGTGTTGCTGTTCGTCGGTTGTTAATATTGTTTGTTGCTTAGATATATATATATATATATATCGGCATTGTCAGTATTTGGCTGTTGTTACTCCTTTTTGGTGTTTGCCGAAGATTTGTTTGACTTTTTAGCGGGCAATTATTTATTTGTTTCGCGCGTTATACGCCGATTTCGCTGCAATTTTGTTTGTTCGCTTTTAAGGGGTTCGTTTATAGCAGCTATATATCGGTCCATCGGACAATCTTTGATTGAGGCTGATTGAGAGGAGGCTCTGCGGTAGCCCCACGTCCATCCGTCCAATCGAATGGGGAATAGATGGCTCTCGAATCCGGCGGCTAATTGCTGCCGGAGTGGGGGAAAGTGTGGCGACAACTGATCCACTTTTTTCGTGATGAGTTATGTGTGATCTGCTAATGATCAACTAATGGCCTAACGATGATCCACTTTGCCATTCGTCTGCAGATTATAGTTTAGATAAAAGGCAACAATCCGGGAATGGCAAGTAGTTGGATGTTTGTGTGAGCAGCTAATGAGTAGAGCTACATTGCCATTAGCTTAGCTTTTTAAAACAAAATTAAAATGATGAAATGCTGAAGGAAACTTTTCAAAGTGCTTAAATTCAATCCCCTTTCCAATTAATATCTCTAGGGAACAATCGCCACCTACACACTCCGAAATTGTTGCAACTATCTATGCGCTTGCCACTGGTACAAACAACCTCACTCACTCCAGATTCCGATTCAGTAGCTTACATTTGTTTATCTACAAACAAGCATTCATCCAACCAACCACTGACCAACTGGATGCACTCACTCCAGTTGCCGCGAACCTTTTCAACTTTGACCGCATTGCGAATATTTTGGCCATGTTCAACACAGCATTTTGGATTGGCTTCAATGCACATGTCAAGCGTTCCAGTTGGCCACCGCCTGCCTCCTCTGCTCCTCCTCCGCATGTTAACATAATAAAAACGGGTCAACATGGCACACATCTCTACTCCCATTCCGAAGGAGAGTCTTTGACTCCAACTCTGGCACCGTGGTCAAGTTGTGGTCGGTCAGCAGAGGGGAGGGATCTCTGGATGTGCGGTTCGGGGCAGAACAGAACACAGCATAGACGCCAAATATAGACGTTGGACAATTTCCGAGCATGCCTTGGAACGCCTTTATTATATGACTCCGTCTAAACTCATAGTCGCAGTCCATGAAGTATGACAAAAAGAGCCATGTACAAGTTGTTATATGCGATAACCTAGAAAGAGAAATGGCAAAAAATATCCGCAACATATTCTTTTTTATCTCTTGCAGGAGGGGAAATCCGAATGGCAATCGGAATGGTATGGTATGGTGTGGTATGGGTTGGTATGGGATACTATGGGATGGTCGCAGATGGGCCAGAATGGGCTGGCAAGACAGAAGAAAGCTGCTCGAACACACCTCGAAAATGTCGGAAAGTGTGCGCCGATAAGCCAGCGACACGACAAAGATTCTAATTGCAACCTGGACAAAGGATCAGATGCAAGGGAGCACTTGGAGAAAAATCTTTCATGAACTCATCATCAAATCGATTGTTTTGTGGATCGCGTTGGACATGCTGAGATTTAAGATATTAGAGACTTAATATTGATTGCATTTTTTTAAAATAATAATAAACCCAAATAAAATACTTTTTTTACCAGAAGCAAAACTTAATAAACTGATTTTTTTTATCAAAGAGGGTTATAGAAGTTATGTGCCGGGTGTAGGAATCGACGCATGGGCAGGAGGCTAAGGTGGTTCAAACTTGAAGGCATATGCGGATCTATACGCTGTGTGCGGTAGCTGCTGAAGATGATGAGCTGACTGATGGGGATGCGATGAAGACGTGGATGTGAATGTGGACAGGGATCAGCGGGCGGCTGACTCTGCCGTTAGGCGGGGAATCAATTTCCCAGCCCGAGCAGTTCCTCCACCTTCCAGGTAGGTGTGGCACCTGCCCGGCTCCTCTTTCCAAACAAACGTGTGTGCTATCTTGGTGGACTTGGTATCCAGTACGCCAGTACACCACCACCTTTGACTGGGGAACGGCCAAGACGACGAAGACGTCGGCGGCGCCTTGCATGTCCGCCCGGCCACTTGCAGTCCACTTGCAGCTGCCATTATGCAATGTCACGATTCGCGAGCGCGCATAATGAACTTTTGATGCAGTTGCTGGCCAGCAGAGCCGAATCTCCGAGACCATAGATACAAACACACACACACCACCACCGATGCATCTGCATATATGTACATAGCTATATCCCAGCAGCAACTACAAAGTAATCCCCACAAAGTAGCAGCTGACCGTGGCCAGAGATGAGTAAGTGAAATGGGCTAATTCCTGCTGGGAGAGCGATGGGTTCCAGTGCAACATTATAACATAATCCGCATAGAAGGACTTCCCATAAAGTCGCTTTTAATGAGAGTAATTTATTAGCATATATAATGTATTGCAATAGCTTAGACTCTATTCATAGATCAAATCGATGGATTCTTGCCCAGGGTAATAGGTTATAAAAGTTTAATATTTTTACTAAAGCCCTATTTGCTAGTCTAATCCCTCAGCACTAGATCATCTCTGGCTGTGATGTAACACCAGCACAGTCGCTAAAAGAGTGCGGCTTGCATATGATCCGAAACACGAGCACAGTTGGTAATTGCTATATAAACGTTGGGTAGTTTTTACGTCTTCCACTTGTGCTTCTTGCCCAGCTGTGTTTTTTCTGCCTCAAATTTGGTAGTTTGTTTTTATTGCCTTCGTCGCATTGGGTGGCATTGAACCTGGCTGTCTAAAAGGTTGCCCCATCATCCGACCCGCTGCCGCACACCTCCCTCCGCCCATCATCGCTTTTTAGCCAGTCTGGCTAGCCGTTAATGCGCCAAAAAGGCCAACATACTGTTGGCCAGGAAGAGAAGGGGTATGGGTATGGGTATGGCAGGTTGGCGGTGTGGCGGAGTCCGATGCCTGACCCATCATCATCATCATTCGCATTGCCATGGCAATCACTGTGATCTGGGCTTATTTAAGGGTCCGTTCTTTACTTTCACATGCATATCTGCATCTTTTGGCCCATTCCACCTCTTTTGTGTAAGACATTTTTTTTTCGGCAATTGCATGGAAACCGCTGATTAAGCCCAACACCGTGGCATCCGAAAACGTGCCACATTTGGCGAGTCTTGTCCGAGTTCCAGCACAAGTTCCATTCTCATTGCCTCGATCCTGTCTGAATTCCGTTTCCCATCCTGTCCCTTTTTGATTGGCGTTGCTGATTTCGGTTTCTTTCTTTTTTGTGGTTTTTTACTTTTTTTTGGCTGACAACATAATATTTAAGCCAATTAAGGCTAAATTTATGCGTACAGCACCCGGCCAAGACCATGTTGGGCTGTTATTTAGTTTCTGGCCGGCAATTATTGGGCCCAAGTGGAGCGGTCCAAAGTAAACATTTCCTTGTTCTCGGCATATTTTGGGCGCATTTCTTAAATGTGTTGCCTGCTGCCCCTTTCGGCCAACATCAGTGATTAGAGCTCCGATTCTGCCTTGTTGCCGATCGTTCCGGGGCATAACTGCAGTTTTGTGGCAACATGTTAATTTCTTTATTCCCAGCTTCGGACAGCATGTAGGCAGCCGGAGAACTTTTGTGGATGGGGTAGCTTTCCTCAGGTGGTTAGTGCTTGGATCCACATCTGTGGTATGTAAATAAGCGATTTAATCTAATTTAGCACTGACGGCTCAGATTTGTTATCAAGAACTTTACACATTTGTATTTATCTTTCTGGTTGCACCTCATAAAATTCATATTTTACTAATGTTAGTGTTGATTACTGGAAGTTTTACTAATATAAACCTTCTGCGTTTATCAATAAAATATTTTTAAATGAATTATCAAATTATTACATTTTTCAATGGCCATTTAATAATAATGCAATCACATTTGTTTCAATAATGGTAGCATCTTTGTATAAAAGTCTCAATTCAAATTTGCTATCCTACTTTATTTTAAAATGTTTCAAGAAATTAGCATGCACTAATTTTTGCATAATCACTTTTTTAATAGGATTTATCACTCCAAGCTGAAATAAATTTAATCTACAATTTCTTTATCTATCTTTCTATCTCAATCTTTTTCATGTCATAAAAAATCAATTCAGCTCGGTTACTTTATAGTTCTTTGTTCTGCATTTTATTATTCACTTCTCTCCGCTCAATAAACAAGTTGAAGCTAATCCTAATCCGAAGAATGTTATTCATTCCATTACCTCCAATCTGTGGTCCGAGTTCTTCTCCTCTCCAGCCCTCCTCATCCAGTTGATTATGCAACGAGGTAGCAGATAGCATAACTTAATTATTCCCGTGCCACACCGACTTGGCTATATAGGCCATATAGCACACTGCATTTCATTTCGCATGCAGCTGGGGAGGATTAAGAGGCGGAGGAGGTGGGATGGTGCCACCCGTGAGCTGGAGGTGTAGATGCCCCATGCGGTGAGGCCAGTGCCACCGTTACAGTATCAGCAGCGGGGTGTCTACTCATGCAACATTGCAATTAATTAAATTTTATTTTTAAATAATTGTTTTTAATTAAATTTTAAGAGATTTGCGCAAATTCATGCAACACCCCAGCGGCCAGCGAAGATGGACAGGTGGGTGGTTGTGGTTGCCGGCGTTGCTGGTGCATCTGCCTCGTGATCATGCAATCATTGAATCATTCACGTATGAGTGATGTTGTCTGCTCACTGCAGCAGACTGCCGTCCAAGATGCTTTTTGGCCAAGATGTGTTGCAGTCGATGTGCACAGCTTCCCAGGAGTCAGAGGTCAATGGAATTCGCGCTTTCCCGCTGGCGGGTGCATTCAACTGCATTTCGGCTTTGGATGATATAACCGGGAGTGACAGCTGGATAGCCGTACAGCGAACCCATCCCATCCCATCCCATAACATCCAATCCCATCCCATCCCATTGCGGCACTAATTAGAGCATACGAGTGCCAGTCAGCGAGCCAGTGCAGCGCAGCAGTGATCCCATTTTCAAATTTTCAGCATCCAACTAGCCGTTTGGCTTGGCCCAAAATGTGACTGAACTCATACATAAACATCAGGCCGCCGCGTCCAGTGGCGTCCAGTGCCAAGTTGGGAGTTGGGATTTTTGGGCCCGGCTTTCGGGTTGCGTGCCGCCAAGTGCGATGATCTTGCGGTGAAATTTTGTGCTCAGCCGGCTAAATTGGTCAGTGAGCTCTGAAATGCTGAAATGCAAGGCATAAAATCACTTGGCTCGCAATGTGGGCTTGATTAAAAGGCAATGTCCAAACATCCACATCCCCAATCACGTTCGCAAAATGTTTTCGCTTTTGGGTAGCGGGAGAAAGGTTGAAATATCACTCCGGCTCCATGTCCCAGTATCACCTGCAACACTCGCTGCGATGGGACAGCCTCCAGTCCCTTGGCCAACTTTCCCTTCCTGTTCTCGGCCGTTCTCGCAGCCAGAGACGGGCCATCAACATTTGGCCAATTTAAAGTGGCATCAATTATTGCGAACCCATTCATTAACCGACCAGTTATCCCTCATTCCGTGATCGCTTATCGCAGCCCATCCATATCCCTAACCCAATCCCGATCCGAACAGATCCCCACCTCCCAATCCGACACATTTCCAGTCTTGTGGGAATCGGGGTCACGCATGAAGCTGCGGACGTGGAAAGTCTGGAGGATGGGGCCCGGTTGACGGCAGCCGGACCGCGGGAGATTAAAGACCCCGATGAGGGTACTCGGTGCCGAGTTATGGCCAAGACAAAGTTACTGCAATGATGCTTAATGGCAAGTACTTAACTCGGAATTTGCACTGTATTAAGGATAATATTGATGGGTGGGGTTGATTCAAAGCTGAAATCAAACGAAATGGCTTACATTAAATGGTGGGCTATTAAAAGCCAAGACTGTGTTAGGTTCCGTCCTGGTATTATTAGCTGGCCCATAGATAAGACCATTGACGGCCTGGTTATTATTTTAAAGTCGTAATGGCAGGAAAAAGGTTAATTCATTGAACTTAACAGCGTATGGTAGTCCGCATATGGTGAAGTATATATTAAGAAAACCATAGAGATTAAATAAACGAATTGCAAATTAGAGATAAGAAAGAAATACATTGCGAAATCTTTAAGCCACACCCACTGCAATAAATTACTCAATAGGTTAATCCGACCACGGCCAACACAACTTCCCATCTAAGTATTTCCCGGAAAGATCTCCATCAGCGCCTATCAACGGGTTCATAAATTTGTCCACCCGCTCCCGTGGACCACTAGCACTAGCAAGTGGAGCCGGAGGAGGAGCATTACTTGGCCACCCATGTACGCAGTTCAACGCCAGATTCGCCCGGGCTGAAAGAGAAAATTTATTGTGTTAGCAGCGGCACGAGTTTGCATCTGCTGATGCTGCTGCTGCGGCAGCCGTTGTTGCAACTAGCGACTGATTTTGTTGTTGTTTCTGCTTTTTGGCACTTGGCATTGTCCCCTTTTCGCCGCTGAGTGCTGCAGAATTTGTGACACGACCTTTAACGAGATTTTTCCTCTCCACTTGGCGCATCATCACGCGACTTTCCAGCTGCAGTCGCTTGCCGATTTGTTGCAACACATGTTGCAGAAGCCGCCAACAGCAACAGCAAACATTTGTTGGGGAATTAGCAAGCGACAGACAGCGACTCCAGTCGGGAGTTTGGCGTTTTGCGCTTGGAGTTTGGGGGTATGGAGTATGGGTCTTTGTGCGACTGGCGACTCCGGCTTCGGTTCGATGCGGAGTCCGGGGAGCATCATCAACGTCAGATGCACCTCCTGTTCCGTCTGAGTCGCATCCTCCTCCATCTCGGTGTCCCTGCTGGCTGCATCTGCTGCTGCTGCTGCTTCTGCTTCTGCTTCTGCCTCTGCCATTGCATGCACATTGAATTCCAATTGGGTTTGGCAGAGTGGCGCAAACTTAATTGTCAAGGTTCGTTAGTTCTTTTTCCTTTGCAGCATTTGCAGCTCTTAGACGTCTTCTGCTAATGTTCGTTTCTAATGGTCGGTTTGAGTTACGGCTATGCCACATCCAAGACTTAGACCCAGACTCTAACCGAGATGGAGACCCCGTCGAAGTGGCGGCTAAGGAATTCTCAATATTTCCATTACTTTGTGGCCATCGTCTGGGATTTGCTGCGTTTTTAGCGGAATTTGAGCTCTCTGTCGCCTCTCTTTTGGCCAACTATTTAATTCACATTGGTGGAAACTCGATTGTGCTGCTGCCCCGTTGCTCTTGCCCCTGCCCCTGCCTCTGCCACTGCTCCACCTGCTCCATCTGCAACACAGCCATGCAACCACACAAAATGAGCAGCACCGCAGAACGTTGCTTTTCTTCCACACTTTGTTGTGCGCTACATGGAGGTATTTTGGGCTCCTCGGTTTTCTAAGAGCTTCCATAAATAATGTCAACGGAGGATCAACACAAAGTATTGGAGTTATGACGTGGAGGGAATTCATTCAGGTTTTCCTTTGTGAATTATGTCGCAGGAGGCCTTAATCTGCTGTATGAATCATTTGCGCGGCCAATTGAGCTCTTTGTATAAGTTACTACTTTTAATAACTGTTGCATTATAATCTCTAAAATAATTAAAGAAACATTCTAAGATTTCTATGAGATTTCTTTCTCCTCTAAATGCAGACAATAGGAACTGTTACCCGAGATCTTCCGTATACGATCTTAAATTTCCATCACTTCCATAGGGTGGTCTGGCCCCCCCACTCAAGCGCCACTTTCTTTGGGACCTTTTTAGATTGATCTTGAACTCAGGCGGGTTTCCCCAGTTTCTTTTGTCTTACGCAAGAGAGATTCGTTTTGTGGCTCCGGGAAAGCTATTGATTCATTGGGAAGACCCAAGATGCCTTGTAGAGCATTTCTCCGGACGGCCACAGCCCAAGCCATAAATTCTGCACACAGTTCGGTTTGACTTAGTTTTTTTTTTTTATTGTTTTTTTTTTGTGTTTGTATCATTCTGTTTCTGTTTCTGTCTTATTTATTTTGTGAGTAAAACGCGACTCGGTTTGGGAATGCAGTTCGCTGCCGGCGCGGACGTCGCCGTCGACTTCGACGCCAGCGCCGGCATTCTGCACTTGACTTTAAGTTGAAATGCGTCCGATCAATGGCGATCGAGTTAGTTTTGTTAAGATCTCGTCCAGGCGAAGAGTTAAGTGCAGCCGGCCGGTACTCGAACTCGTACTTGTATATCTCGGCAGCATCTCCACCCAGTACGAAGATATATCTGAGTCAGTTCGGTTCTACGTGTGCGTGTGTGCGAAGGATCCCAAGCAGGATGCGAATGTCGCGATCGCTAACGGTTCTCCAGCGGCTCTTTTAGCCACGTTCGGGTCTTTCTGTCTTCGCTCAAAGGCCTGCAAGTTCGCAATTCTGGATGTCGGATGTCTGGAAGTGTGCTAATGTGATAAGCCGCTTTAACCGCAAACTGCCTTTGGCTGCCACTCTCAGCCAGCTTGGAGTTCACTGTGGGCCAACTTTGGCGGCCCCACCTGGCGATCAGTTTTTTGGTATGTATTTGGACGCCAGCTCTGCGGTTCTTCAGTTTGCAAAGCTGCAATCAATCATAGTTTTGGGGCAGGTGTTTGAAACATACTCCTATGTACAAAACCAAATCTATTCTTTTAAGGCTTCAAAAGTTCTATAATAACATTTTGGCATACAAAAAAGTGGTACCATTTCGTCATGATACGATAGATGTGTTTTAAAAGAGTTCATACTCAAAGTTTATTTTTGCTAAAATAAAAGAGTGATTATCCCTGAGATGTGTATGTGAATTGCAGACATATAATTCATTCCTCGAAAAGTACGTAATTACAGGGCAGTTGCTTCCGTTCGGAATGTCTTGCGCCTGCTGTTTTTATGGGAAGTTTGGCGGCCATGCAGTTCGGGGATCCGCAGTCACTACCATCGTCACTCACACTTCTGGCGACCCCGTGACAGTGTTGATGTACCATTCTATACTAACCTATCCGATTCCTTCCCATACCATCGCGGTACGCATATTTAAAGCCCGATATCAATCTTTCGCCGGAATGAGCAATGACACTTAATGGCATTTCGTTCCTCCGGCTTCCCGTCGCGGCCAAAGTTCCAGCTCCAACTTTTATGGCCAACTTCCCCGTGCACGGTGCATGGCGCAGGTTTCAGGCCTCAGCCAAGACAGCCACGACATTGCCTTGTTAAGTGTTAACGTTAAGTGCCTTGTTACTTAATTCGCCTCTCTTTTATCTCCTCGTACATTTTTACCCGCTCTAATTCCATGTGTGGTGAGCGCGGGGGGTGGTCGGTGGCATTGCCGCTGTGGCAGCAAAAAACAAAAGCATCAAAAGCAACAGAAGCAACCAAAATGCTCTTACTCTGCGATGATCTTAAAATGTACCCTTTCAACGGGTATTATTACCAATCTGTTGGCAGTGCAATTTTGAAAAGCAAAAATCATATTCAACAAGTTGGGCAATCTTCAAAATTTATAGAAAGGGGTATCAGAAAATCATAAAACCAAAAATTTGCTATTTATCTATGATATTATGTGACTAAAAAGAGGTATCAATCTATATATAAAAGTATCAAAAATATTAACAAGGGCTCACCTGCTCACCTGGTTGAAGTATTCCTAGCTTCGGCTTCCCAATTTGAGTAGATTCGCAAAGTCGCACTGAGTGCCAGAGGAAGATCTGCACCATTATCACACGCGACATTAAGTGCAGCCATAATGTAAGCGAGCATTTTCTTTAATTTACAGTTAATTAAGTCTTACGGGGTAATTATGCAAGCAGCCGGATTCGTTTTCCAACCCCGCCGCTCTCTTAATTGTGGCCATCCCCATATCACTGTCCCTGTCCTCGGGCAGTTGGCAAGCGTAAATCAATCAAAGTGTTTTAGTTTGGGCCTTAATTAAGGCTTGCGGGGTCATTAAGCCTCGTTGCGTGCGAGTCCAATGGCAGTGGAGGACACCCTACACCGTCCTTCATCCTTGCCCCTTAGTTCTCTGTGAGGCAAAAGGGGCGGTCGCACCTCTCGTTGGGGGGAATCTGCACCAACGCCAGCAGCAGCGGCGCAAACAAATTGCACTGATGCGATAAGCCCAGCTCCACTGACAATAAACGAGTGCCCAATCAATCTTGGACGGGCGGCCGCGGAAGCCACACGCAAACGTGCTGCTGCCCAGCGACAGTGGAGCCTCGAGAAGGAGGATCTTAAAAGGGATTTGCTAGAACAGGTGAAGTTAGATAGGGAATGTAAATTTGTCCCAGGGGAATCTTACTGAAGAAACAGAACAATTTATATTACTCATACGCAGCGTTGGCAAATCCTACTTCTTATTTTGACTAATGGCTTAAGATAATTAATTGGGAATCCACCAATTTAATTAGATTGTTTGTAATTAGTTAATAATACTTATTCCTTTGTATGATCATCAAATATTTCCTACAACCGATCAATAATAATTTGAACAATCACTGATCCTTCCCGCTCGTTCTCACTGTGCCGCAGGTGAAGTGCGTCGAGATCTGTAGATGGCAGAGGCTCCCGGCGACTTGGGCGTTGCAGCGGTAACCGCTGGCTTCCTTTCCTCAGCCGCAATCGAAGCTGCGGCAAGTGTCTGTGGAACCGTTAGCAGTCATTAGCAATGGAATCAATTGGCGGCCCATATCCAAGTGGCCAGTGGTTAGCCGTAATAAAGGTGGCTAGGGTGGTGGATGCAGCCAGCCACTGGCACACAGGAAGTTCAAACCGATAGTGTTAGCTGTCCATTGATGGATGATTTTATATGTGATTTGATTTGCAAACCACTGCCTTCTTCCACTTTGCGGTAGGAAATCAAGATGAAAATGTCGGAATGTTTTCAATGCGATACGGTATAAGTTGCCCTGTCAGCAGTTTTTACAACTTTTACTTAGACTTCGACATTAATAATACCTTTTTCTTATTACAAATACATTTACCATTAGGCACCTTACATAGGAGGCTTTCTCGAAACCCTTGCATCAAATCAGATCTTATACCTATCTGCGTTTTATGGTGTTGTATCCTTCGGGCCCTCATTATCTCCGATCGGCAGCTTCTATCAACCTTTCTGCTGTTCCATTTTGCCATAGTTACCCTCCTCCTAAGAGGGCTGTGCCCCATCTCCGATTACCCAAGCTAATACCCACACAGAGCGAGATCCACTTGGCACTTAGCTATCATTCCATTCCGCACTCTCACTCCAGGGGCAATCAGGTAGCTCGTTTTGGTAGCTCGGGCTCCTCTACGAACGCTGATTATCTCCAGGAGCGGCTGCAGGAGCACTCCAAATCTTTGCCTGGAACTGGGGAAATGATTTGGCAAACGAATTGAGCTGAAAGGAAATTGCGTGCAATAAAATATAGATATGTTTGGGTACCGACTATCAGCCGTTGATCATCAGAACGAATGGAGAGCACCACGTATACGTATAAGTATTGGCATACGCTCGGCTTATCTTGGCCAAATTGGTAGCCACGACTATGACATACCCTAGTAGAGGTAACTTCGGGAAAAATATTTTAAATGTTTATGTAACAACAAATGATTCCTAAAGCAGCGCTTTTTCTTGTGTATATATATGGAGTCAATAATTCTGCCACCAATATATTTTTATAGGCGTACTAGTACAAGGTATTAGATATTTCGATACCGCCCAACTACTGTCTTTCTTGTTTTCTTTTCTGTGATGGCAAATGACTCAATAGTAGCTGCTGGTGGAACTAGTTCTGTTGCACGCACTCGTCACGAATCTAATGTAATTCTCAATTACGAAACGAGTTATGCCACAAATTAACCGGGGAGAGAGATGGCTATAGAATTTGCGCGACTGGGAGTGCTTGGCTAACTGGACTTTGTGGCCAAAAGTCCATGCTAACAAGCTGGCTGCCAGTAATTCGCAACCGAAACCGAGCCAGAAAAGGGCGTCAACATTGGGGCGCCACCCCAAATTAGGAGCACCTGTTTGTGGCAGCCAGGGGGATTGGGGGCGGGGGTAGGCAACTGGGAATGGGGCCCAGACAAAGGTGTTTCGCTGTTATTAATTAACAACAATTCGATTTGTGGCCACACTTCGGGGCACAACCCAACTGGCCGGCCATATGCAACTGGTTCAAGACGCGACTTGGACTTGCACTTGGTTGGCCTGGCATGGTCGCTCGTGTGGTGGTCAACCAGGCACCAAACTGCAAACAGCAAACACGTTTCCGCGGAACGAGTTCGAGTGACGATCCGCGATCCGCGATCCATGGAGCAACATGCCTCCAGACCCGTTCCACCCTTTATGTTCTTCACCGCAACGACGATGAGGAAGCATCCGTTAAACTGCGCTGTGGGCCATTGTCCAACTTAGCCCGCTTAGCATTGGGTCAACCGCGAGTGGTTTTCGCTGGGAAATGGGACCACGCATGGCCCAGACAAAATACAACGGACCATGCACCATGGACCACAGACTGCTGCGAACCACTAAAGTCCACGGCGAGTCCACTCGACAAGTGGCGACACCGATACGGACGCGATCCTAAATCTGAGTCTGTGGCTTATTTGAATAGAGGTGTTGCTGCCTCCGCTGATGGCCGTTGTTAAGAGGCTCTCATGACAGGTGTCTCTCCAGAAACCGTTTTACTTTTTTTTTTGTGTGTCCCAGCGGTTGGGTTTTCTGGGATTGAGGTCTTGCCATTATCCGGCATAGTCGCCTTCCTTCGCATCTCCTCGTCACAGACTTATTTTATTATTTTTCCTGTTGCCTTTGGCCAAATTGCCTGGCTAATAAAAATAGATGCCAGCCGCAGCGGCAAATGAAGTTGTTGCAATTGCCAAGTTACTTGGGATGCGACTGTGTTCACGTTTTACTGAGAAGCAAGTTGCATTTCAAGGGACTTCTTAGAAAAGTTATCCATGCCTTTGAAGATTAGGAAGAATTTAGTTTTTTCCTTGTATAATTAAAGGGATGAAAATGGTGCCCAGAATTTCACTATGAAATATTAAGTGCAGGCTTACAATATTCCATTGTATTTCATTGATCTTTAAAATCTTTATTATGAGGCAAGATATAGTAGCAGCCAAAATAGTTAATCCCATTTTGCAACCCCTAGAATATCCGAAATATGCGAAGCAGGAAACTGGTGATCAAGTAAATTGGCCTGCATCCACTTTTCCGAAAGGCATTCGCTCGATGACCAAATCACCTGGCCAAACCCAGCCCCATTTGGACAATGGTACCACTGGCGAGTGTTGAATTTCACTCGGCTAATTGCCCAGAGTGGCGTTGAGTGATGGGACCAACATGGATATGCGGCCTGTGTTTATGGCAGCTCCCTGGCGTAGATCCGAGCTGGAGGCGCCTCCAGACATCAGAAGCGGGCCCAGGAGAGTTCAGGAGTTGGCTGTGTTAATGGGTTGCGAGGCTGTAAACTTGCATACGGCTGTGCCACTTAATTTGGAGTAATGGCCTTGCGTTTGGATATGGCGTTCGGGATTGGGAGCGGGACATGTAAGAGGGGGCTTTGATCAGCAGCGGATGCTTCTGACGATGGGAATTGGATTTGGGTGAGCCATCGCATTGGATCTTTCCTCACTGACCATAAATTCTGTAAATTCAAAGCGCGAAGGAATGCCAGTGGCCAATTATTAGAGAATGTCAGCTTGTCGCTGATATCTTGGCCATGTTTGTATTGACGATCTCAACTCTTGGCTTCAACCGAGCGACAGAGAGAGAACGCTCCACTTATCGCTGCCTCATATCTAATATAGACAAGCAAACAGGTTCCCCACTTGCAGTTCAATCACGTCCGTCTTGAGCAGTTTGCCTCAGTCTCAAGTTCCCAGCATCTCAACATCCCAACATCCCAGCATCCCAACATCCCAACGTCCCAGCATCCCAGTTCGAATCCCAGTGCTGGACTCTCTTCTATTTCTTTTTTAATTGCTGCACTGCATCTGCCGGTTGGTCGGTCGGTTACTTGCTGGGCAAAACGTTTGACAAATGCCAATGCCAACAATTACACGAGCAGCGATATCTCATGGATGCAACTGTGATTTGAACTCATTACGCTGCCCCGCCGCCATCCCCATCCTCAACGTCATTATCATCACCATCATCATTATGAGCGTCAAAGAAGATGGCAATGAAGATGTTTACGGGCAGCAGGTTTTCCCGTGGCAAAAACATCTCTTCCCTGGCCCAAAACATCTTCATCGGGCTCACAATTGACCTTGTGCCACTTGAAGTGGTCAGCTGGCGACCCAGACACAAGTGAAAACAAAATCCCTATTCAAATCGCTCCCTCCATAAACCTAGTACCCGTATCCAAGTCGGACTCCCGCCCATCCGCCAGCCTCGCTTCCCTCACCCGAAAAGTGGCTTGGCCCGAACCTGAACTTGAAGTGCGGAACCAGATGCATGTAAGTAACGGTCCTGCGGCAGATGCCGCGTCTGCCTCGTGAGAAATCAAACTGTAAAGTGCGACGCGGTCTCTGACTCCATCTCCAGCTTTAGCCTCATACAGCCCCGTGGCCTAAACAGGTTGCAGTGGTCGTATACCATTTTCGGTTTGTTGCGATTCCTCACACATGCAACTGCAATATTCGATGCAACGGCCTCCAAGTTGCACAGGCGGTTGGCTTTCCATGTGCCTTCTGCCTGGCATTAGCCCAAAACCAATTGCACAATTTGTAACAGCTTTTGACGCTTGCTGCCCCCTGTCCCGTGCCACCTGCCCCCGTGACATCATCCGTTTTTCCTTCAGCCGGGAGCTGCGAAATGCAACTACTACTGCAACAGACTGCAGCCGACTGCCGGACCACGCCCTTTCAATCCCTTCTTGCCATGGCCATTGCCAAAACCCATTTCCACTGGACTGCTCCTGCTGCTGCTCCGATTGTGATGTGTCACCTTTGGGAATAGTGGGTGTTGCTTGGGCTGCTTTTTGTGGCACGTGGAATGCGGTTCTGGACGTGTGCATGCTTTCTTCAAGAGGAAGCCTTTGAGAAAGAATTCGAATGCCTTTGGGAGCGACGTTCTCTACAATCAACTCTAATAACACTCGTTCAATTTAATTCAGTAGCTCAACTTTAGAGGATGGCCAAGAGATAAAAAACACCAATAAACAACAATGAAACTTATATTTGCAAGCTTTTCCAAATTGCAGTAATAAGTTTGCTAATGCGAATATAAATTCTAAACCTTTCCCATTTTCTGCCTTTTACCTAGTACTTGCCTTGATCAATAAGCCTTTGCTAGCTGCTTCTTGAAACTTTCTACAGCTCTCTTATCTCAAAATCTAAAAATATTTAATTGCGTGCCTGGAATTTCTCAGTGCGTGTACAACCTTCAATCAGCTCTATCATCAATCTAAATGTGTTGATATACACTTCTTTGAGGACGGGAATTTTACATGCAGATCCCCTTAAGTACTTCTAATTACCTCTAATAGAAATTAAATATGTAAAATTACGGGCTTAAGATACGAAGCAATCTGATCAAAATTACAACTAGCCTTCTCAACCCCATCAAGTTCAGTGTGTTACCCATTAGAGGAATATGTTTGAAATTCGCGAGGTATCCCTTGGGTACATTTAAAGATAATGCCTGCCCAAGTATCCCTTTGCCTGGCTGTTAACTTTCAATCAACTCTATCATCAGTCATCAGCTGCCCCACCCTCCTCTTGTCGAAAACTGGGCGTTCACCCAATTGCACCGAGGTTCTCCCTCAACTGGAGCTGGGTTCTCGATTCTCGATTCTTGGGGATCGGGGTTCCATCCGGCTTCACACCTTTCGCGCTGGCCACCACACACCTGTAATTTGCACCCAACTCAACTCCTGTTTACGGATCGCGACGAAGACAATTTGTAGGACCCTCTGGGGCCGGTCCAGTCCGGACGGGGCCAACTGATTCGGGCAAACTGATTGCGATTTCTAACTGCAACACACGCTGCAATAATTTCGTAATTTCTCACTCACTTAATTTAGCACAATTAATCTCAATTTCAGCTGTCAACCGGAGTAGGAACCTGGCAGAGTGTTTTTCCACATCGCTCCACTTCAGGTTGGATCTGGTTGGGGCGCACGCATGACGTTGCGGGCCAGTGGGAAGATTCCCATAAATATTGGACTGCCGTTAGAAATTCATGTGTAATTTGTCACCTGAAATTAATCTGCGTCCAACACGAGTCCGCCATCCCGAGTGTTGGGTGATTTGTTTGCGACTCTTCCCGCTCTGACACCCAAATTCAAACGCATGCCAAAGCGCTGACTGCTGACTGCTGACTCCGTCTCTTCCCTGACATGACCTGGCTTTAATCTACCCCATCAATCTGTTCCAGCCCGGTCTCAGCACTCTATGCCATTCGCTGGGACCATCACTGTTTATTATATCATCATAACACCAACTGTTTACTGACTGTGACCGTCTGCCTGTGACTAAAAGTTCACCAGGAGAGTCACTGCCCCGACGGTTATACTTTGGCAGACCGGCCTCCGATCTTGGGGTTTAGCGCATGGCATGGTGGCTACGAGGAGAGGTGGGCTTATCAGAACTAGAACAACGTGAATGGCAATTAATAGACCTTATGTTGAATATTAATCATAGGTTGGCTCTCTCGGGTAGGAAATATTTGCGTAAGAACATTCTGTGTTGTTTATAGCATAACCTTTGCTTGGTAGAGCATCATTTATGGCTTTCTATATAATTAAAAGCATGCTCACGATGTGGTATATCATTATAAGTTGTCTAGACAATATATCGTTTTATTCAAATGGCTTAAAATTTTAAATTAAGGGGCTGTTTTTTTATTTAAAGCTTGTGTTAATTTTGTGTCTTGCATTTTAATATTTAACGTTGTAGCCTTGCGGATAGCGCATACAATATTCTATTTCTTTCGTAATAATTTTGGCTTCCTGTTGTCATGCCCATTTTGATGTCTATTCCCCCGCATTGCCACACATTTTGGGCCTTTTGTATTCTTTTTGGCCATTAGACAATGTTTAGGGTTACATTTGTGAGTGCTTTCAATTTAATTTGCCTCCAGAGCTTGCTAACATTTTATTGTTGTTATTGTTCTTTTCATTGTTGCTACTGCTACTGCTGGTTTTCCACATGGTATGTATTATTATTTTTTGCCACATTTTGCGGTTTTCGGTTTATGTTTTCAACATTTCTCTGCTGCGGTTTAACAAATATTCTGGAGATGTGGCTTGGCCTGGCCTGGGTCTTGTCTTGGCTTGGGTCTCGGTCTTGTTGGCTCCATACAGGTTCTCCCTGTCTCCGTTGCGCTGGCAGTTTTTCTCTTGGGCTGCCGTACACTTGCTTAGATATAGATATGGTCTTGAAACGTTAGCAAACTCGCACACACACCGGAGGGGGGTCGCTGGCAGTGGCTAGGTGGGTTCGTTTCGTTTGCAGCGAGCCTCTACATTGCCAGCTCCAGCTCCAGCTATAGCTTCAGTTTCAGCTTCAGCTCCAGCTCCAGTCCCGGCTCCATCCCATGTCCATCTCCATTCCGTCCACATTTATGGCAGTTGGCAGCCACAGCCATAGCCGCAGCCATAGCCGCAGCCAAAGCCGCAGCCCCAGCAAGGTGTTATTTTCATTTCTAGGTTACTGACCCATGTCACATGTGTGTGCGGAAAATTCAATATTGCTGTGAAAAATACTTACACAACTATTAAATAAAGACATGGCCAAGACGGCCAAGAGACGGTGGTAGCAATGGGGCTTAGTGCCCAGCTGCCTGGCTTGTACTTAATAATTACGCTCATTTCATGCATGCAATGTTTGGATTCTTAGGAATCGACCGCCCACCATGTCCTACCCTTCGTCGCCCTATCGCACCGCAGCTTGGTGGCTTTTCCAGCTGGAAATGAAAGAAAAATTCTTCGTCAGCTGCCGTTGGCAGTTCTTGCTTTTGGCTTAATTAATTACCGCATTCCATCGTATTTAGCCATCGCGCCAGCCAACTACAGCTCCGCTTCTCTCTTTTTGCGGAACCCGAACGAAAGACTTAAGGCACAAACTCGCCTCGCTTTCCACTTCCTACTCGATAATCGATTGAGTTCGTACATGTCATTTGCAGCGCTTTTGTGGCATTGTTGACAGCACAAAACGATTCCAAATGAAAATGACATGATGTGCACGCCAAGATCGGGCTTAACCAGAGCACACTCTTCTATCGACTGAAGAGGAGTGGAGTGAGGCCTCATTGGCATGACAAATTGCGACCCATTTATCTTGACACTGACTTTCACTTTGAACCAGCCCAGACCCAAAGCCCGTAGTTCACACACGGATCACGAGATCTTCAGCGGGTCCATATTATGCAAATGTCAATCAGAGAAGCGTTGACAGGATCCTAAACACCAAGGTCTACACTAGCATCAAACTAAATGTGGCTCAAAAATTGTTACTTAACAAAATGCTGATTATAAAATTTATAATTTTAAAATTTATAGATTAAAATGTTAATCTTGTTCGAAGCAGAGCTAGATTTTTTTTTGGTTATTTGTATTCGTTAAGATTATCAAGCCTTTTCTTTTAATGTAACCCAAACTTATTTTGTCTGCAACCATGGGAGCCGGCATAATTGGCAAATATATTGGCAGCATTTTGTTTCAAGCTCCATTCATTGTGTTACCCATTTAAATTAACGATTCGAGGTTTGATTCACGTGTAAACGATTAATCAATTCCCAAGTAGAGAGTCCGACTCCAACTGGCTCCGATCCTTCCACCTGCCCCCTTGCCACTGGAAACCACCTCTTCGCCAGTCGAAGAGTGCCACTTGCTGCGTTTGGTTCGCCAGCCGCGGGGTTGAGGAGCTGGATAAATGGGTCAGTAAGGTGGAATTCGATTTTCGGCTTACATCGAACGCTTAGAGCCAAATTAAATATTGGTAAAAAAAAAGATGTCATGGGGAGTTTTTATGGCAGAATTGAGATATTTTAGTTTCGGGCTAAATTGGCAGACCCATAACAGTTGGAATTATAAAATGGAAAAATGTGGGTAGAAGAAAAGAGCGTTAAACCAGACCCATTAAACCGGATAGGCTAAATTAGCCGTCAATTTTATAATAAAAGATAAAATGCATGCCTTTTTTTGTTTATTTATTTATAGAAATTAGTAGAAAATTAACAAATTATGTTTTTAATAGTCCAACTAATGAGTAAGCGACAAAGTGTTCAATTTAAAAAACTTTCGCCCCTTTCATTTATAAGAACAACTTTATTATTTTTCCAATAACTCGCTGTTACCCCTTATTTACAACTTCATTTCCAGCTGATTTATGATCGTTAAGCGAAGACAGTGTTAAATGATCTGGGATCAATCGATGTCTGATTAATTCAGTAGTAAGAACTCAGCAATTGGCATGGATCCTCGATCTCAAGTCGTCGACGATCAACGATCAGTGTTGAGATTTCTGTCATTGAACTGCTCTGCTGTGTTGGAATCCATTGGAAGATCTATTTATCAGCGCGCAGTCAGCCATGAATGAATGTTTCTCTTCATTTTGCCAAGATCAGCGTTCGAGAACCCAACGACGTTCGTTGAACTGCACTAAACCGATCAGCAGACCATTTACAATGTTCGAGTGTTAATTTTTCAAGCCGGTTAGCCATAAGAGATTATAGGCAATTTCAGATAAATTTGCTAGGAATTGGCGAGCGCCGTCATGCAAATCGTTATTCTTTCCAGAAATCTGGAGTGATCAATGATCTGTGCAAAAACGTAAACGTAGGCTTTTTAGATATGTGATTACTAGTTACCCCATTTTGTAAGTAAAAGGTTGCAAATAATTTATGTTTGACTTTTATTTCGAGAAAGTAAGCTCAAACTCTTCTCTAAGATTTCGCAAGATAGCCATCGGCCTAACAGTAATAATAGTATATATGTACATGGGCGATTTCTCCTATTTAAAATCCGTTTTTAATACTGACTGTATTTACATATGTGCTCCTTTGGAAACTCATTTAAATGTGGAATGACAGCTGGCCCACGACTGGCTATAATAATTCCCCCTGTGCTACCAGTATTTCAGCATCCCGGCGTGAATTGAACTGAATCATCGGTTTGACCGCTCTTGGCATCCCCCATAAAAACGTCAACAATAGGCTGCACTCAGTGTTATGTAACAGTTATACTGATAACTCATAAAAAATCCCAACAAATGAGAGGCGAAAAATCTTTAACACTGACCCACTTTCAAAAGTCGGTGAGTCAATAAAGAAACCGCACACGGGTCGCAAAATAAAAGAGCTTGCGCTAATACGCAGATTAAATAATCGCCGATCCATGAATCACCCCAGAAGGTGGGGGTGTGCTTTTCAGGGTGAGGGGTGCCAGTCCAGTGACAAAGTCTGGGAATGGGCGGGAAAGTGGCCAAAAGCATTCGGGCCAAATTGCTAGGCAAATGTGTATGTGCACACGGCTGTTTGTTTACCAGCGAGCCTGGGGGTTCGAGGTCGCCGCAGCCGTAAACATTTGTGCACTTATCAATTTGCCAGGCAAAGAGCTCGCAATCAGCTGTTCAAACGAAAGACTTAAGGCACAAACTTGCCCGTCATAAATCTCTCTTCGGCGCCGAAGTCTGCGGTTTCTGGCTTCGGCTCTCTTCTTTCCAGCACTCTTCGAGCGGGCTTTTCTCTGGGCACCTGGCGCAGTTTTATGCGCTGGCTGATGCTTTGCCGGCCGCAGTTTGGTTTTCACAGCGCTCGAGTGCGGTTCAGATCGGTTTCCGATTCGGATTCGGTTTCGATTTCGCTGTTTGCTGTTCGCTCTTCGGTTCGCACACTTGCAGCTCCATTCTATATGGGAAAAAAGCACAAGAAGAAATTCACGAAAAGGTGCCTAATTTTGTTACACACTTTAAAATTCAGCCCAGCGGCTAGAAACCCACAAAAAAAAAAGATCAAGACGAAAAAAATAAAAAATAAAATAATAAGAAGTAACCGAAACCGACAAGACATTTCAATCAATCAAAAAGACGCAAAACCTAATCGAAATTGTTAATCGAAAATTACACAAAATGGAAGAAACTGTTAAGAAATAAAGCCATAAGACCGAGCCACCGAAAAGTGAGAGTTTTCCTCGTTCGTGCCCATGTTCGAGGTAATTTTGCCGTAGTTTCTTCATCTTGGGCTCCCTCTTCTCGATGCTTAAACAAACTTGCGACTCAATCACGACTAATTGCGCATGCGAGGCCGCTTTGTGCGTATTTAAAGCGCCGCCTCGACAACTTATGCCTCACATATGCATACTCCTCGTATATTACAAAACCGGAGCTCCACAAGCTGCTTAATATGCGTGTCACGTTGCCGGCCATCAAGTTCAAATTGCATTCGCTGTCAACGCATTGCAGCTGTGGCAGCAGCATTTTCTGCTTGCGGCACGCGTTGAGATTTTGAAATTAACACCCCGAGGGGCGCACAAACTGGAGCACTCGGGCTGCTAATTAAGAAATAAAGCCTTATCGGGCGCAGCAAATGCTGACAGCAGGATAACAGAGCTAGACAGGATAATGAACTCCGGAGCTGCCAGTCGATAACTTTTGGCAGGCGACATGAGCACTAATTAGGCGCAGGCCCCTGCTAAATGCAAACTGCAATCGCCGCTCAACTTGGCACTTGTTGGCCAAAAAAAAAAACAAAAACAACTGAGACAAAAATCACGAACCGAGAACAACGAAAAACGCTTTTCAGCTTTAGCTATTGCTGCAACTTCAGCTTCAGCTGCAAATGCAAAGTGAGTTAATGCCGCGGCAGCCAGTTTTTCCTGCTCCCGACACTGTCAAATGCCAACTCGCGGGCTGGGCGACTTGCTCGTGAGGCATTTAACTGCCAAGCTAATGCACTCACTCACAGATACTCACCAACACAGGCGCACACGCGGTGGCAGCCGGTCAGGGATCTAATACAAGTGCAGTTAATTAATTTCTTTGTTGTTCTCTACGGTAAATCATGCCGTGTGTGCTGGCTCTTTGCTTCCTCGGGAGAATTTTCGCACAGAGAGTACAAGTATGTGCCATAGGAAAGAAACACATATGAAGGGCTTTGAGATATTACCATTATCTAAAAAGAATGTTCATATAACAGAATATAGTATGTTTCATTGAATTCTGTAGTAACTCCTTTTAAAGCTCCTGACACAACTTTTTCTGCAAAACAAAAAACACTTCTTTTACTGCTAAAATAATCATTCACTTCATAGTGATTAACTTAAAGCACAGCAGTCAAATCAAAATATAAACAGTATATAATGTTCCACATATCTAAGTTATATTGTATGAATATGAACTTTAAAAACCACCAATTCGATCCCATTTCTCGTTGTGTAGCGAAGGCAGAAGAACTCCGATCTTACACTGCTTACTTCCCACTGTTTATTGAAGACTTCTCCACCGCCAAAGCTGGTGCCGTGGTTTTTTCACCAGGGACTCCACACCAAAGTCTTTGACTTTGTCTTTTGTTGCAGCTACTTGAACTGCATTTGCATATAAATTAGTTTTGATAGCGTTCCACGGAGTCGCCAGTACCAGAAGCAGCAGCAGTTTGATGTTTGTTCTGCAAATGCGTTGCGAAAAATCAACTTGTGGCTGCAACTGCCTAACGGGATTCATTAAGTAAAGTACAACACAGCAGCCGCTGCGAATGTGGAAAAGAGGATGGGTGCAGGGGGGAAATCTCAAGCGATAAGTCGGCAATAAAAATTGGCACCACTTTGGCACAATTAAGGCAAGGGGATGGGGCAACAAAAGATCGGGTGGCCAAGTGGCCAAGAGCTAACTGGCCAGCAGCGTGGCTAAGGCGCTGCACCAGTTAATTGTTGGCCGTTGACAACTTCCACTTGTCGTCGTCTTCGTGCCACAAGGAAGCATACCATTAAGCGGCAAAGAAGTGCAAATTCACATTTAATGAGCCCCCGGGCAGGGGACGGCGGGTGCGCAGAGGGGGTAAAGGGGCAGGAAGCTGCGGCTTCAGCCAGCTGAAAGTGATTCCTGTGGTAGGCTGCAAGTGCGATTGCCACAGGGAAAAGATAAACAAGGGAAATAAGTGGTAAACAGCAAATTATTGCTTTAAAGAAATTTAATAACATAAAAACTATTCAGCCATAAACTTTTTTACAGTTTAATTTTTTCTAAGGCTCCATTCACATGCAAATTATAAAGATAAAGTCAACATACATGCTGCATATTATTAAGAAGAAATATCAATCATAAAAATAAAATGGAAGAGTATAAAATGTATGATTAGATAATTATTTTTAACTAGTCCTTTGAAGGATATATTCTGGGATTATTATATTATTCGAAAATTTAAACTACACAATGATTTATTTGACTATAAATTCTAGCTAACTACAAAGATATACTTAAGCATAATGCACCATTCGGTTTAGATGCGTCTTTTATTGCTCTTTGTATACTTCCAACATTTTACTCCAATGAATCGAGTTTGCTTTTTATGGTGCTTTTATATCGACTAATTTTCTCGCGTCAGAGAAAACACAATTCGTTAGCCCAATTACAGGTGTGATAATGTTCCTCTCACCCAGTTAAGCATCTTTGCATTTAAAGACCGTCAATTGGGAGGGGACCCCCTTTGGTTGGAGCTTTCGAATCGGAGATTCAAAATTATAAACACGAAACATTAATTCGTTAAATCGTCGTCGACGCTTTCAACTGTCACTTTTGAGTGGTCCGCGAATGTAAAATGCAATTTCCATTTCCATAACGCCTCATAACTCAAGATAGCCATCAATTTTGGGTCTTTGGCTAACTTGGCTACTTGGCTAACCTGGCTAACTGGCCGACTGGCAGCCTGGGCAGCTCCAACCTGTTCCACGGAGCGGACTCCCCACGATCCGATCGGCCAGCTGATATGCATCAATTTTTGGCAATTCCGTTCGGCTACCAGCGAATCGAATGCAAATAGGGTCCGCCGAGCGGAGCGGAGCGTTTTTGGCCTAATCACATGGCTGTCGAGGGCTTTTTGCATAAATTTCGGCTGGCCAAGAGTGAAGCCGAAAAACGATGCTAGGCTGGGCTGGGTGATTTCTAATTCGATGATCGTTGGCCCATTTTCATTAACAGCTCCACTTCTGTTTTGTTTTGCAGCCCACAATACGTACGCCCACGACTGAAGAAAGGCAGTGAAATAAAAAGAAATCAACCGAAACAAAAGTGAAAAACAATAAAGGCCACGGAAAACCACGGTGCAATAAAAGCTTAACTCAATAGCAGGGGAAAAAATATTTTCAATTCGAGACGTCGCAATAAAGAAAACAAATAAAGTTCGAAAGAAAACAAAAAATAAAGGCCCCAGTAACAATTAATTAAGAGTGTGGTGCAGCTATAACAATAACAAAAAACTAGCTCACATGTATTTACAAAAGACTTTTACGACTTCGCAGTGAAATGCAAATCAATTAAACATCATATGTATTGTTAAAACAAAACGAAAAAAAAGGAGTTAAAAACGAAAAGAAATTTTCGTTACAATTTGATTTGCCATTACCCGAGGATTTGATGTGTTTTATTGACCATGAAAACGATGGAAAGTCCGCGACTCTAAAAAATACATATTTAAAAATAATTAACGAGAATTCCCCAACTTGTGCGTGCAATCATTTCGAATGAAAGCAAGAAGAGTTCAATCGTAAATGGAAAAACGGCCAAGTGAAAAAAATGGCAAGAAGTGAAAATCAAATTTAAAAATCCATCAAAAAGTTTGCCGTTCTACAAAGATAATTAAACATTTAACCGACTAATAAAGCAAGGCGTAAACTTTACAATCGCAGCCAAATAGCAAATAGCCGAAACTGAACTGAAAGCCTAGTAAGTTTAAGTATTTATTATCTTTATTGTCCAAGCTTTCACCTATGTAGCACCAACAAATTTAACGATGCTTTTCGCAGATAACTCGAGTTTAGCCCGAAAACATCGCATTTAACACCGAAATTAAAAAAAAAAATCAAAGCCCCTCCAACAAAATCTCTTTTCACGGTTCTCATCCCAGACTAATATTTTTAATGATCCCATACATTTTAGCAAGTCTCTTAATTAGTAAATCGCCCGTTAGGTCGGTTGCCTAATTTACAAAATATTCTTGTCGCTTGAGAACTCCCTAAATATTGTGTATTAATTCCCCAAAATTGTTTACACCTTTGTCAGGTGCAATTTTCCCAACTAATTTAGTTGTGCTGTTGGCCCCGCTCAATTCGCCCAGCCATTCTAATTTCGCAATACTCGGTTACCCCATCGAGAGACTTGACTGCAAATCAGAGTCTGCCGGATTGCATGCGGTTATCCGACGGAGTGGAGTGTTATAAAATCAGCAGTCAATCCCCAGTCGATGTCGTCTTCCAGTCCCACTGGATTGTGTCAACCTCGGGGCTGTCTTTTTTTTGCCACAGCGTGTGTCGTTTTATTAGCGAAAGTCATCGAGCAGAATAATTGTTGCAATGTGGACGTCTTCCCTCCGGTTCCATCCATGTGCCATCTGCCATGTGCCTTGTGCCATATGCCATATACCAATATGACTTCCATCCTATAAGATACCATACCTTACAATCCCATCACCATCATGCGGCAATCAAAGCGAGCGCTCATAAAGCGCAATTCACTTGCGCGTAAAACTAAATTTGTACTCCTGCTCTTAACCAATTTCGGTGTCTCTGGGCCTTTTGGCCCACCAATTGCAGTGTTGGCAAGCGGCAGTCAGCAAACTGTGACCGTCTTTCGGATGCCTACGGGGTTATATAATTTTCCGAACCCATTATTCCATTTGTACAACTTCAGGCGAAAAATGATTTAAGTGCGTCAAAAATTTCTGTCGCTTTGGGAAATGGTGAAATAATATCAGTGCGATAGTATAATTTCTGACTATTACGGCGATTGGGAAAGACCTTGGTCTCTAGGGGGGAAGTTATACAACAAAAGTGCAGTGCCCTTGGGCATCACTCAGTTAAATTGATTGTTTGCTTTTCAAATTTACTATTTTCGGGTATTTGATTATTAAGCTATTACAGGTCCTTAGTCATTGTCTATCGTAAGAGGTAGAATTCATTTGTTAAATTTTATATTTCATTAAAATGTATTCCCTCTTTTGTTCACATTCTAACCACTTATAAGTGTCATGCTTAAGTAGTAATTTAATGTAATATAAATGTATAAATTTTAATGTAATATAAATGTAATTTAATGTAAAAATTTTAACTCTGCAAGTTACAGCATAGAAAGAAATGTATGATATAAGCCAAGAAATTCCCACCAAAAACAATGACAGTAGAGAATGACTTTGAGTATAATCAGGGTCATGAGGGGGGTTTACTTTAAAGGAATTATCTAAGTGGCTTCATTGTTACTCCATAAATGTCGTTTGCAGTCAATCAATAAATGAGAACAATAGAATCTTGACCAGGTTCGGGTCACATAAAAACACAAATCAGTCAGTTATTATCCATTAAGGTGATTTTATGACATCAACACAGATACAAGATACAATTTACAGCTATAAGCCGCAATCAAAGTCTAGACGACGAATGCAATCGCTGAATTAATCATTGGCCAACATGGAGCCTCCGAATGAGTGGCCAAAGTGGCGAGTGAATGAATGAATGAATGAACGAGCGGTCTGTGATTATGAATGGCCAACACAGATGTATAATTATTTCTGCATTAATTGCGAACACAGCAATTAACACTCTTGACACTCATTTTGCCGAGCCGAAGACCCAGTTAAAATGAGTCTCTGGAGGTGTGAATGGGCTTGAGTCCATCCATTGGTTCAATTGATGGGCAATGCGGCACTCCTTCTCGGCCACCGGCCATTCTATTTTCGCCACTTTTCTTTTCTAACTTTCTGCAGCTCATCTGCCCGGAGGGCCTCTTGGCAGCCACTCGAGTTGTCCGCGAATGGGACAAGTGAATGCTGATTGACCCACTGGATGGGTACGATCCATGGCCATGGGATCTCTACCATCCGCTGCGGGCATGCTCAAAAGTGATGGCAACGTGCACTTCATGCAAATTAACGATATGGCAGGCGGTGTCTATCCCTTGCAGTAACAGCACTTAGGGACATTTACTTCGAGCTCTTTTCACTTTCAATCTGTCAAATTGTCACACACCAAACTAAAAGTGGCAAAAAGTGATTGCCCCTGCACGACTTTGGTTCAAACATTTTTGCCTGGCATTTTTTCGGGCCGAAAGTGTTACGCTTGCGATGCAGAGACTGTTACTTTTCGAAACTGCTTCTTTTTTTTTGCCGTGATTGAGGCCCTCATTTACGGTCAATTCGGAGCGTTACGGTTACGCACGTGTTGCCGTAACTTCCTCAAGGGACTGCGACTGGAACTGGAACTGGGCCCGATCATGATCGTGAACGAAATGAGGTCTTTCAATTTACCAATCCATTCAACTGGCGGGCCCTCAGCGACCGTTATGAAATCGAAAATGAAGCCATTTAGAATAGGTGCTGGGAGAAAAGCCAACTGGAAATGAAAACCGAATTAATTATGCCGCAGAATGGAAAATAAATTACGAGAAGTCACTTTAGAACCCGACCTTAAAAGCTGCCCCGTCATGCGGCTAGAGCCTGGCGAAGACAAAGTAAATGTTTGGACAATGCCCAGCCAGCTCACCCCTTTTATTTTATTCTTTGGCAGCGGGAAAGCCCATGCCCATGCCCACCAAGCGAAGAAAAGGAGGGAAAACAAACAAACAACAAACCGACAACAATAACAGCTGGGGGCCCTCGGGGCAACTAAACTCTGTGGTCAGTCAGAGGTGCAAGTGCAGCAGCGAGTGGAGTTGCATAGCACTTGACCATGCCCACTGGCCATTGGTGGCCACCAACCGCTGCCCGACTGGCTGACCATTGGCCATTAGCCGCGTGAGGTTAATAAACCAGGGAAAACCAACCAAGCCCACTCTCGAGGTGATTTATGTTTGTGGCCCAGTCTCGGAAACTTAACAGGTTGGAAACGTGTTGCTTTAATTTCGGACCGACATACAGATCGGCAAAAGCCGAAACTGATGCCTCCGGCCAATGACACGGCGGAGGATGCGTTACACATTGCGTATGCGTAATGCGCCAACAGGCTGCAAATGCAATTAATTAGCGCTCGCATTTGATTTCAATCAGTGAACGGGCGCCAGGCTGTAACAGTCGCTCCATAAAGTTTACTGACGAGCTCGAAAAAGGAAAGTCGGGGAATAAACAGCATCCTGAGGTATTTATTACTTGCAAACGAAATAACTTAAAGCTAAATTGCAAGAAATAAAGAGAAAATGTGAAAAGATTTAACAACTCAATAGGAAAGTGCCAGGTACTGGATCTATGCATTATACGTCTCAAATTAAATCACAATTTCATCAATAAAGCCATTAGGCTCCATATGTTAAATGTGTAAAAGACTCGTAAAATTTAACAACATTACTCTCTCAACTTAATGACCTAGGTGAATAATTGATTTTATTTGGGATAAAAGTGATGTCATGCATCTCGGAATCACTGTTAAATTATAACTGCATCTTTGAGTCATACATTATTCATGAAGAACTTTGGCTTGGCTCGTAAAACGGTTTCTGGCCATTAATCCCTATATCAAATGGCTGTCATTTATCATGCCCGATTATAGAGCTCCATATTTCCTACAGCTATTCTCAGTTATAACGAGATTTTAAACCCTTCTTTCAATTTACTGCACTGCTTCCGCTGTTCGAGACTCGTTTCGCTTAGCTTTTTTGATTTTCACATTGATAAGCGGTCGACTCAGGTGCAACGACTTTTCCCCCTCACTGTTCTAAGTACTCATATCGTTCCCAACTCGGATTCCCCATCCCAAGTGGTAAGGCAATCGTCGTAGCATCGAGCGACCGCCTCCAGGTATGGATGGCATGGATTTCACATGGCCGGCCACTCAAAAATTGTGTTTGCGTTACGCGCAGTGATTATAACAAGCTTCGAGCCCCTTCTTCACTTTTTCTCGCTCGCCAGGCCTCTTTCACTATCTCAAAAGATGCCGCCAGGCCCAGCTTCATCTGGGCTGTATTGCCCCTTGCCCCTTCTAAAGAAACCCTTCTACATACACACAAAAAATTAGTCTTAAGGAATGTTTGTAAGTTTCTCGTAAGCCTTTTGATCATATAACAAATCAATATGCAAAGTAACTATTTTCCAGTGTACCCCTTTACCTGCTTAAGTCGCTTGTGGCTAGTGCAATCCAGTTGTTTATCTTTTTCATTAAGCTGGGCGCCCTGTCATCTGTGCCGTCGCCTGTCGATTGACAAAACGCCTACCGTGTAAGCGTCTTCCTCGTCCTCCAGAGCTGATAGCAGATACCACTTGCTGGAGCTGGAGATGAAGCTGGAAGCTAGTGGCTGGCCAGATGCCGATGCCCCCGGACGGGAGTGCTCTTCACTAAACGAACTGAGACTTTCCTCACTTTACCACACGCCAATGTAAGTGGAAAAGGGCAGGGGCGGCGGAACTTAAGTGACTGACGCAAATTGCGCAATTGTTATTACAATTACTCTTTTCTACTAAGTCGGCTGCTGCAAGCCCAGCTTTGAGTTCAAGTCAGCTACTCAGCACGTACTTGCACTTAGCGAAAAAGGTTGGAGATTCTTTGAAGACAGTGTGAATGTAGCTAGTTCTGCTACAACTTGAACTACATTATTTCATAAATAAAAATTCTTGGAAAAAGTAATGAAAGTGAAAACCAGAGCAGAACAATTATTAAGCCACTTTCGATAAAAGTACAGTTTAAACTGTCTGCGCTTCAATGCCGATATGAACCAAAGAAATCTACAGAATCCGTTGTTAGCATAGATATAATATTTCAACTACTAACCTTTAATTAATTTAAGTATCTAGAGATTATTTTTGGCAGTGAGTGCTCCAGACTTCCCAAAGAGCCGACAAACACTGGCAGGTCATGTTGAAACCCAGCCAAGTTGGGCTAACATTTTTCTAATAGCTCTAGCATTTTGCTGGAAAATCATTTGGCCCCTGGGCTGGATTTGAGTCTTTGTCTGTCTGGTCTTGAGTCGATGTCTGCCCATTTGACTGTTTGTCAGAAGACCAGTGGTGCTACTCGTCTTTGGCTCGTTTTGGGCTACTAAAGATAGTCATTAGCACGAGAGATTGCTGTTGCTGCTGCTACTACTGCTACTATTTTTTACCCGCTTCTGTTTTGGGGCGTTTAAACGGGGTAATTACGTTTCGGGTATTTTTCGACCAGTTCTCTGCGAAAAATAAGCCCAAATCTAAAGAAGGCAACGAAATTGAAGAGAAGTAAAAACATCGGCTGCTGCTACTTTCGTTGAGGAAATGAAAACGTAACGAAATCGATTTCCAACGGTTCATGCGCTATATGGACACAAACTTCATAGCTTCATAGGTCTACAGCCGGCGTGTGGCAGGGGCAAGCACATCTTTACCCCCCGCGCCCAATTGGAAATAGAGTTATTAGAAGTGAGCAGCGCTAACGTTTCGTTTGCGTTTCTGGCTCAAAGGAGTCTGCAGACCCGGCCAATTGATGAATCGATTCGAGCGACCCATGAAGAACTTGGCTCGAAGTCGGACACACGATGTGGGGAAAAATGTTCGGGGCCAAAGCTGAAATTAATCTCGAGGCACATGTTCATCCGCCGCTTCCACATCCACATCAACTCCAACTCAAACTTCAACATCAATATCAATTTCGGTTTCAATCAACATGGACATGAAGCGTTTTCCAAGCCAATGATGTGCACAAAGTATTTGGTATCAGATTGCATTCAAACGATTTGTAATTATAATCAACATTAAGATGATTAGGCGATAAACGGGATTTGGCTGGGGCCGCGCTTTGAGTATCTCATGTATGAGTGTGTCGAATGAATGATGTTTGGGTATCTACATTTTCCAATGAGTGTTCGATAAATATGAATTAATCCATGAGAGAGGTTTGTTCCATACATATTCGTTTGAATATATAAATTAATTTAAGTATGTAAATTTTTTGTTTTTTATGGTTCATCTTAACCTTTTTTTACTTTCTATTATCATCCGAACATTTTAATCATAATTGATTGATTAAGTTAGTCCATTTAAATAAAGTTCTACCAATTACTGACTATTTACCTACTCGAACCTCTATTTGGAAGTTCCTTCACCTCAGCCATCCATGAGTTGCATAATATTCCCAAGTGTCACATAATTGCCACGATCCCGCCCCCAAAGTGTTGCCAGCACATCCATTCACATGGCTCCTTTCCGCCTTTCCCCCAGTTATCATCGTTGCATATGACCATCATCATGATGATGGCGATCTTGTGATTACGATCTGTGGCCGGCTAATGCCGCAATCTCTTGTGTGTGGGTTGCCTGGTGGGTGGGCCGTTTGAAGCACCACCAGCTCCACCGGCACCACCACATGCATGCCAAACTAAAGTTAGACATCCCGCAGTTAGCCTACTAATTACAGCCGGAGCTCATTGCGCCCGGCATTCTCGATGGCAGTACAAACATAAACCATAGCTCTTGGCACAATAAAAAAGAGCATACGATTTTCTAACAACAAACTTTGGCTAACCATACTGATTATTACCATTCTCCGTGCAATCCATTGCAGACATGCGCCCGGCACGTTACCGATGAAGCAGCCAACTTTAATCAGACCCAGACTCAGACACAGGTGAGTTGACAACCCGGGGGGGGGGTTGGTTGGATGGGGTATATAAGGGGGCACGTGCAACTGGGGAGGCAGCGATGTGTGCTACCAGTTTAGGTTACAAACCATAAAGGCAAACATCTAATTTGGCCAGCAATGGATTGGCTAAACTTTAATTAAATTTGTTGAAAAGAAAAAATAGCTATTCCGCTTTGATGAGCTGCAGCGAAGAGGAGTACGAAAGGGGTGGGGCAGCACTGGGGTGCACTTGCTTTTGGGACAAGAAATTATTAATTGTAGCATGTGTCGTTTGACGTCGCCGTCGTGCGATCGCAATAAATTTTTTCCAGTCTTGTTCAACAATAAAACAAGACAAGAGCCACGAAAAAAGCTGATTATGAAGCAAAAGTGAAAAGTTGTAATTAAACCAGTCACTGACTGCACGGCGAGCAGCACAAAAACAAACTGCAGCAACATATGCAGCAGTAGCAGCAGCAACTGCAGCAGCAGCAGCGGCAGCAACAATCATAAAGAGTAGAAATCGTTGCCTGACTTTGGCTTTTTTTCTTGCTGCCACTTTTTGTGGCGACAAGTGCGCTTAATTAGTGGTGGACCCAACGGCGGGGGGTGGTCCCAAACCCAAACAGGGTTCTGGTGGATGGGTTCCGGCAGGCGAAACAAGACTAATGTCCGAAAACTGTCATGTCCGTTCCTTGCAGAAGAAGCACACCAGCGGCAGCCACCAAGATGTGTCCCAAAAGGCATTGGCTAGTCAACAACAGAGCAGCGGGCTCGCGAGGATCAGGAGGAGCTGCGGCGCGGAGCAGGCGCAGTCTAGACCAAATAGTAGAAGTATTAGTAGCCTTAATCGTAGTCAATTGCCTGGCCACAGCAGCAGCGGCGCTGATCACACCGCCCGACAGCCTCGAGTCACTGGGCTCCCTGGGCATCCCGTCATCCTCCGCCTCCTCCTCCGAGGACGACGATGGCATGACTAGCGGCTTCTACCGCAGCCCGCACCGCCTGGAGGGCTATCCGCAGTTGCAGCAGCTGCAGCGCGGCCAGAACTTCAAGATCAGCCCCAAGCCGTGCTCCTTTGGCCGCGTCGAGGGCACCTGCATGTTCGTGTGGGAGTGCATCAAGTCCGAGGGCAAGCACGTGGGCATGTGCGTCGACTCCTTCATGTTCGGCTCCTGCTGCACGCACAACTACACCGACAACATCGTCCTGCCCCAGACGGCCTTCTCCTACACGAGGCCCACCAAGCCGCTCACGCTCCGCCCGCGACCGCCGGCAGCGCCCTACAAACCGATGATCAGGTAAGAGATTAGCAACTGATGGTAACTTGTGTTCTGTTACGAATGTCAATAAAGATTTAAGATCACTATGTCAGTATAACTTCATCAGATTAACAAATAGTGCATATAAAAGCGGCTTGAAATATAGCATAATATATATAAATTATTATATTTTTATAAGTATATGTCTTACTTATTTCCCGATGAATTACCGTCCGCAGCGGCATGACCACCATCGAGCGGCCTCATGGCGCTGGCACCCTTGTGATTCGTCCTTCGGGTCCGCACCACCAGGGCACACTGGCACGCCCGCATCCGCCGCCCTACCAGAGCAAGCCCACAACTGCCTCGGATCTGCAGGGCTCAGCCTCGCATCCCAGCTCCAGTTCCAGCTCCAGCTCTAGTTCGAATCCCAGTAAGTGGAGCGCAATGAGGATGGGCTTGGCGCCCCCGCCCACCGGTGATGCATTGTTAGCATGAATTGTAACAAACAAATACTATCCGCAGATAGCATTTGGCATACATCGACCCAGCAGCAGCAGCATCAGCAGAACCACTGGCAGATGACCACCGAGCCGAGCTTTATTACCAAGCCGCGACCCACCGGCTGGACCAAGCCCGGCATCGTCAATTTGCCAATGCCCGCGCGACCCTCCAAGCCGTCGAAGCCCACAAAGAAACCGATTGTCTACGACCGGACACCGCCACCGCCGCCGTCCGTCCCACCGTCCGTTTCCACCTCGACGACATCAACGTCGCTGATTTGGCCGGGCCAGACGCATCCCCCGCAGCCGCATCGCCCCACCAGGCCGCAGGTATGTAAATACGAGTCTGGTTCGGCTTTTGGGTCCAGGTTCATGTTCTGGGTCCTGGGTGCTGGGTGCTGGGTTCTGGGTGATGCATTGATGTCGAAAGCGAAACAAACGAGCCACGAGGTCATTTACTCCTCGACTGCGACTGGGACTGGGCCTCCAACCTCAGCTCCATAATGGCAGGCCACAGCCTTGGGGGACATTTTATTGTTTGCACAATGCGGAGCCGGAGCCAAAAGTTGATGTAAGATTCGCCTGCCGCTCTCAGGGGTGTGTGTGGAATTTAGGACTCTTCCAGGAATGGGTACCTTAAGCAGAGCATCCCACTTGCCACTAACTTGAAGCTGAGGAATAAGATTAACATAAATGGGAATTCGAAGAAAACTGAAATGAGCTGGGTAAATGTTTATGCAGCCCAGTTAATTTTAAAGATCATGTTAATGGGTTGTGAATACTCAATTGAATTCTGTTTTAAAAGTCGAATCACACTTTATTTTGTTAGAGCATCCAAACTTTCATTTAAAACCTCTAGAAGGTTGCATAGTTAATGCAGATTTAGCGGCGAAATGAAAAATTGATTCTTTGCGTGGAATGGGAATGGAAATGGAATGGGAACGGGCAATGGAGAATGATTTGCCGCCGGACGACCCTGGTCGAGTATTTTAGCATAATGTTTACCACTTTGGCCTTCCTTGCAGCTGTCGCCGGGCACATCATTAGCCGCATCCTCGTCCTCACACTGGCCATCGTCAACCACCTCATCCACTACATCCACAACCACGACAACAACCACTCGTCGGACAACCACACCGGCGACCACAACGAGGAGGACCACGACAAACAAGCCCACCAGGCCCTACCAGCGGCCCACCACGGCGATCTCCAGCTCGAGCACCTCCACCACTTCGAGCAATACTCCCGCCACAACCAGGCCGATTAGCTCCAGCAGTTCCAGCAGCAGCAGCGGAATCGTCACCAGCTCCCAACGGCCAACGCAGCCTACGCACCGTCCGCCGGTTCTGGCCACCTCCGGCATCGAGTCCAACGAGATATCAGACTCCTCCATCCCCGACGCCGGAGCTCTGGGCCATGTAAAGACCATTTCGGCGGCTCGCAGTGGTGAGTGACAAGCCCTTGCACTTGGGGAGGCCATTTGAATGACCCTTCAATATATGCTTGCTCATTGTAGATGATAGTTTATTAGACATAATTAATATGTTTTAAAAAATCTGAAATAATTGGGTATATTTTGAAGATACTCAATATCACGACTTCAATTTTGTTAGTTAGCAATATCTACAAATTCTAGTTACAATTGTTTTCTGATTTTTTGTAAAGATATATTTCAATATTTAACTCAAGTTTCGATAGGAGCAAACTAAATTTCATAAGATAAGAGTTATTTGCTTTTGAAAATATCTCTGTAGACCGTTAAAGAATCAATTTGTGAGAGGTTTCGAGATACAGTACCCCCAATAAGATACATTGATATGTACAACTGACTTCGCTAGCACCCATCCTGACAATGCAATTTGTTATTGCTGCAATTGCAGAGTGCGGAGTACCGACTTTGGCGCGGCCCGAGACGCGAATCGTGGGCGGTAAGAGCGCGGCCTTCGGTCGTTGGCCCTGGCAGGTGTCGGTGCGGCGCACCTCCTTCTTTGGATTCTCGAGCACCCACCGTTGCGGTGGCGCTTTGATCAACGAGAACTGGATAGCCACCGCCGGACATTGCGTGGACGAGTGAGTGGATCAGCCCAAAACCGGACCAGATTCAGATCCAGATCGAGCTAATCCCTGCCCCTCTTCCATTTGCAGCCTGCTCATTTCGCAGATACGCATCCGCGTGGGCGAGTACGACTTCTCGCATGTGCAGGAACAGCTGCCCTACATAGAGCGCGGGGTGTCCAAGAAGGTGGTGCATCCCAAGTATAGCTTCCTCACGTACGAGTACGACCTGGCGCTGGTCAAGCTGGAGCAGCCGCTCGAATTCGCGCCGCATGTCAGTCCCATTTGCCTGCCCGAGACGGACAGCCTCCTAATTGGCATGAACGCCACGGTCACCGGCTGGGGTCGTCTCAGCGAGGGCGGCACCCTGCCTTCCGTCCTCCAAGAGGTGAGTGTTAACACGACTTTAAGCTTCATTTTTAGAATGCAGCGACAATGATAACCGCTGCGAATCGAACGCAAAAGATTGTCGGTGTGGTTCTAAATGGAGCGATTGCAATTAGGAAAGTCAGAGAGATCAAAAAAGGGATTTCCATCGTGAACCTTCAGATCTATATCATAAATCTAAAAATAAAGTTAAATGCGAGACACAAAGGTAATCTAATACATTTTAATAGGTCTCCGTGCCGATTGTAAGTAACGACAATTGCAAATCGATGTTCATGCGAGCTGGTCGCCAGGAGTTCATTCCGGATATATTCCTGTGTGCGGGCTATGAAACGGGAGGGCAGGACTCCTGTCAGGGCGATTCAGGAGGTCCACTGCAGGTAAGATGCCCGATGAAGCAAAACCATGAGATATATGCTAATACATATTTCGCAGGCCAAGTCGCAGGATGGGCGCTTCTTTCTGGCCGGGATCATCTCCTGGGGCATTGGCTGTGCCGAGGCCAATTTGCCCGGAGTCTGTACGAGAATCTCCAAGTTTACGCCGTGGATACTGGAGCATGTCAGATGATGATCAGAAGATACTGACGGCGGCAGATCGACTTTTGTTATTTGTTTTAATTTATCAGTTGTATCTATAAGTCTTGTGTGATTTATCTTAAAGGAATGTTAAGCGTAGTTAGCTTCAATTTAACAATTTTAACAGCTTGGCCTTGTGGGCCACTGCCACGCCCCTATCCGCACTCACCCACTCACTTACACACACACACACACACACACAGTCAACGCCCACTAATTTAGTCTAGCGAAATGTTAGCACCGTAAGTTGTCTAACAAGGAAATCGGTCGGATTTCGAATTGGATTATCTATTTGTATATAGCCGAAGGGATAGGGGGTTTGGGAGGGGTAGGGGGGATTGGGAGTCATTTGCATGTCCACAAGTTGTTGGTATTTTAGTGTAGTAATATTTAACAATTAACTAAATCTATATTTATTGTAAACAAATGCATGCAGACATCCGAACGTTGTTTGTATCTTGCCCAAAGAACAAGTCTATCTATAGCGATGCGAAAGCTCGAGAGCAATAAAAGATTACTGAAAATATTGTCTAATAAATAATGCCGCACTCGGAGAATTGGTCCGCTCGAGATACCCATCGCTATAAGAGCCGATTTCCTCCTCAGCAATGGCAGAAACAAACTGTGTGAATGGGTGATGGGTATCGCTATAAGAGCCGATTTCCTCCTCAGCAATGGCAGCCCCCGAGGGCACCGCGAATGGACGGCCAAGACCATTCACACAGTTTGTAGTCATCGCCATGTTCGGCTGCGGGCCATGGTCATTGACGATGATGATTGGCACAATCGGTTTTGCACGTGGGGAGATGGAGGATGGGAGACATCCGCAGCCGACACTTTCCTCCGGATTTCACTTTTCAACAGCTCACTGGCGTGACATTTGACTTGACACCAACACCTCAATTAATCACTCGAAGATTTATTTGAGAGCGGGTTCTGGCCACGGCCCACACATATTTGCCAAGTTAAACCGCCGTTTCACTTTTGGGACGCGAGGCCAATTTATTTCTGGCAACAAGAAAAGAGATAACTACTTTCGGATAGAATTCAAGCTTCATACAACTTAAATCGATGCACACTTCACGGCCGGATGGAGGTGGACTAGGAGTTCCCTTTTAGCGGGAGGGCACTTCCTACTTCTTTTTGGGGAAGATAAGATCCTTTGCCTCATCGTACAGGTCGCTGGCCATGTACTTAAGGTCCTCCAGCGAGGTAGGGAAGGGCACTGCGGGCACTTCCTCTCCTGGCTTCACACCCTTGATGAAGTTGTAGGCCACGGCGAAGATCTTACGGCCCTCGTAGAGTACCACGCGGCAGTTCTCTTCCGCCTGGCGGGGGTAGCACATGGAGGCGACTGCACCAGCTCCAATGCCCGAATACAACACCTTCTTGATGAAGCCTCCACGGGCGGCGAAGATGAAACCAGCCAGACCGCCAACCACAATGGCTCCGCTGCGGTGCAGGGAGTTCTGGGGCTCGTTCAGCATGTCGATGGTGGACTGGGTGTGTGCCTTGGCGGTCTCCACGTAATGGCCGACAATGCCGGCCTGATCGGCCACCGCCTTATATCCAGACTGCACCTCCTCGCGCACAAAGCGGACTCCGGCCTCCAGGTTCTTGTGCAACACAGAGTCTTGTGGTGGATGCCGCTCTGGCTTGGGTCTGCGGGAGCATTGAAGAAGTATCGTTTACGCTGGGACCTTTTTCCTGCATTGGGTCACTCACTCTGTCTTGCGCAAGCTGCCGTAGATGGGCAGCTCGCTGGGTCGGCACACCAGGCTGCAGTCCGCCGCGCTGGAGGCTGGTTTCTGGGGCTCGGGAGTCGCTTTAACGGCAACCGCCGCCATGATTCCCATCGTTGCCGTTCTGCGCAGCATTTCGAAGTGGTCAGGAGGTGGATAAAGTGCCTCGCTGGGTCGATCGGAGTGTGTGTACACACGGAATTTGGCCAACTGTTTGGTAAATTGCTTATTTTACATCAGTTGTTAGACATTGCGTAATTTGTCACAGCACGATGCGACTGAATGACGCATGACGACGAATGAAAGCAGTGGGTGATTCGTGCAACAGATGTTCACAGCTGTCACGCGTGAGGGTGGTCATTACCCGATATATCGGTATAGCTACTAGCTTAATATGTTAGGTTACCTATTTTCAGCTGTTGATCAAATTATTCAAATATTTTCTTTCAAATCATAAATAGAGTGAAGATTTTTTTTAATTCCATTCAGCGATTATTTCCTATTTTTTTTTTTTTTTTTTTTTCGCACGGGTCCCACGGCCACACCTCCCAACCGACCGAGGGGCGCTGCCGTGTATCGTACGGCTCGATTCGCGAGAAGATATAGACGCGATATAAAAAATAGAATAGGAACGAGGAAATGAATATAATATATGGTAACTATTTGGATCTTAAGCGATATGTAATAAAGCAGTTCGATATATCGCATTACAAATATCGTAGATTGGAACTAGTTCCCCGTTGTGCCATTTTCCCAGTTCGTGACTCTGGTCACTCTGCACAAGACGCGAATTTTATTAACCAGTAAAAACAAAAATATGAAAACTCAAGCCCACTGATAAGCGGACCAGCAATCTTCAATGAAATCACTACTTTTAAATAATCTGCCTTTGACCATCTGCAAGCGCGCGTTAAGCGGAGCCAACGCACTCGCCCACGCCCACCCCCTTGTCACCTGTCCGTTGGCCGCCCACCCAAATCGGTCGTCGGTCCGTTAATGTTATCAGTTCAGCAGTGGGCGCGCACAAAAGGCCATCCATCGCTCAAGGACGAGGCGTAGGCAGAGGTAGTGCCAGCGAAGGCCAAATGGGCTTATAAATAAATGAAGGGCCCCCAGTTAAAGGCAATATTTATTGACTTTTGCAGCAGGTTCAATCCGTTGCAGTTGCAGCGGAAGCGGCAGAGACGTAACCGCACAACGTGCGCCGAATACGAAATCTTTTTTTGGGGCCATGCCACGAGCCACGAGCGGCTGACAGGAAATCGTGGCCAACGTCGAAGAAATCCACACTTCTCCACTGTGAGCAATAGAAACTCTAGTCAATAGTTCATATGGATGCTACCGCAAGTTCAAAGTTCAGGTGAGCATTCAGTTATATAGCAATTATTTTCACTTACGCATGTCTTTACACATCTAAACCGTACGTGGTTAGCGATGTGGACGAATATGGCTTCAAGCGTGGCGACCACTTCGACTATAACAACTACTCAAAGTTCATGGATGGTTACCTGAAAACGTTAACGCGACGCCGCATGAAATGGGAGGCCATTCTGCAGCAAAACACCGATCTCACCCAGGTGGACGCCAAGCTGAAGCGTTACATTCGGAAGGGCATTCCTGGTCCGTACCGTCCCGACGTCTGGATGAAGATATCTGGAGCTGCTGCCGCACAGCGTCGCTCGCCGGATCTCTTTCGCAACCTGCTGCGCACCGAGCCCTTCGACAAAGAAATCAGCGATTCCATATCAATCGATCTACCTCGTACCTTTCCCGACAATATTCACTTCGATATGAAGAAGCAGCGGTTGTACAACATTCTCATCGCCTACGCCCATCACAATCGGGACGTGGGTTACTGCCAAGGTCTCAACTACATAGCCGGCCTGCTGCTGATCGTCACCGACGATGAGGAGAAGTCCTTCTGGCTGCTCAAGCATATCGTTGAAAACATCGTGCCGCAATACCATTCGCATAATATGGCCAACCTGCTGAGGGATCTGGCCGTGTTCCGGGAATTGGTCATCCGGCGAATTCCCGCTGTAAATCGGCATGTGGATAACTTGGGTAAGATTTAGGTTAAAGAACTAAGTCCATAATCGGTTGCTAACATATTTTTTATTGTAGGCCTGCCCTATCCGGTGATCGCTAGCAAATGGTTCATCTGCATCTTTGCCGAGGTGCTGCCCGTGGAGACGGTGCTACGCATATGGGACTGCGTCTTTGCCGAGGGCTACAAGATCGTTTTTCGTGCCGCCCTAACCATGTTCGTCACTCACAAGAACGCCATTCTGGGCTGCGATGATATTGCTGCCCTGGCCAACCTATTCCGGGATACCATGATCCAGGACAACATTGTGACGGACTGTCATGGCTTTGTTGAGGCCATGTTCAGTCTGCGTTTGAAGAGAAGCGAGCTGGAGAGCCTACGCAAGGTGGCCGTGCTTAATACGGCCTAAGGAGCCAGTGTGGAAAGGGCTTCATGACCAATAGATCAAACAACAGCAACAAAACCAAAAACAAATTGGAGAAGCAATCGAAAAATCAATTATTAGGAGCGTAGTTCAATCGTGTCATTGTGTTTATGTTCATTATTGTGAGTGTGCATTATGTAATCGTTTCTATTTAGTACATACCTATATGTGCGCGCATTTGTATTACCATTGTAGCCAAGGCCAACACAATTTGAGTATTAGCCAACGAAATCTGGTCGAGTTACCAAAGCGAAATTAAAAATGGAACAGAATTTAACAGATTAGTTTAACCGCATATGTACATACGTACCTATGCCGTAGGAGTAGTAGCCAAAAGTTTCTAATTGATATCTTCCGCATGTAGTCCAAATAGAGCAAGTACATACCTATTATATATACACACATGCCTAACCATCGGCAGCGCATTTAGCCCTCGTTTTACCCAAAAAAAAACTGTTTGTGTTCTAAGTTATCTTGTTGATCAAAGAAGTATTTATTTTCGAGTATGTTTACTTTGATGGCAGCTATTTTAATGTCTACGTCTAGTTGAAACATGTATTTACTTTTATAATATATAAATGCTTTTAAAGTTGTTACATAGTTGACTAACTGTAAAACGTCTGTTAGCTGCAACCGGTTTGTCGGTTTGTCAAATCGGTTGCCCAATACTCAATACTATTTACAAAAGATTTATCCTGAAATATAATTTGAGGAATTGATTTGTAAATGCATTATCCCGCGCGCCTTTGAAACCAATAACTATTTATTAAACACAGTAGTGGGCTTCAATGGCAGATGGGTCTTGTATTTCGTGCAGCCGAGACGCTTTTCAAATAAAATACTATTGCTAACTGTTAGTAACTGTAGAAATATATACAGCCTTAAACTAAATTGGGAGATCAAAACCTAAAGGGAAGACTTTGTAATCTTTCGGGAAGATCAGAAACTTAAGTGGTAAGTGCTTTCAGCAGTTGATAGGCTAAGCCTCAAATTTATAGGGTGAATCTACGGCATTCCGCAATGAGCTCCGCACATGGGTTCCGAGGACAGAGCCAACGAGGTAAGCAGGGTTCGCCTACCAGGATGTACTCCGAGATTCTCCCAGTTGATCCAGGACAGACGCGCCGTGAGATCTGCGAAGCGAACCGTTTATTGACCATTGATATTCCGACCAAATTCTCTACTCACCACTCGTATTCCAATTAGCCCTGTCCGCTTTGATCTCCCCGCGCAGACACTTCTCCACATAGGTTAGGGGATCGTAATCGGTTTGTAGTACCTCACGGAGCAGAGATATATAGGCGATGGCAAGCCGCAGAGTGTCGATCTTGCTCAGACGTTTCTCGTACGGAAATGTGGGTACATGGACCCTTAGCTCATCGAAAGCCGAATTGATGCTGCTGCAAAGCGCAAGAAATACAAAACATAAAGAAAAGCTTGTTAGTTATAACTTCTGGTTAAGGGATCGTGGGATAGCAAGTTGTAAAATGGAAAAGACCATTTGGTGTACCCAGTTGGGGCGGACCTCTGGATGCGTTTCCTTTCCCGCACATTGGCCGCCTGTCGCTGCATTTTGTAGCTGGACGCAGTTGCAGCTCCCACGGATCCATATCCAGGATTGGGACCACCTGCACCGCCAGGAGTAGCAGATCCTGCGTTGCCGCAACCTCCTCCACTGCTGCTGGCACTGGGGCTGTTGCACATTAAGGGTGCTCCTCCCCCGGAATTGTGCACCCCCATTGGGTTGGTAGAGGAGTCAAGCAGATTTTCTGAGGGATTTCAGACAGATATTCAAGGTGTCTTAAGGTAAATATATTTATTCTTCGTCTTACCTCCGCTATGTTGCATATAATGCTGCTGGATGTGACGCAGGTTGTTGGAGCTCAAACGCAACCCAGAACTGCCACCGCCACCTCCGGATCCACCACCTCCACCGGTGGCGCCTCCGCCTTGGTGCTGACCCGCATAAATGCAGGAGGGCAAATCGTTGATCAGATCATCGTCGAAATTGTGGAAAGGTAAATGGCTGTTGGCGAAAATAAATCGATTTATTCATTGTGAAATTAATTAATTCGTTAAAGGTAGGAATTGAACATTTGATGATTAAGTCTGTATTGTGAAGACTAAAGTCATTAATTTGGTATCCGTTTATTTAATCAAATCGAGATACCGACGGCACTGTGTATGTGACTCCACTTCTGCGCATGTATGTAAATAATTATATTTATTTTTTATTAAGTAAGACTGTATATATGATCAAAATTTCAGTTATTTGATTAAATAAATATGGCATAAGTTCTTCGCTTATGTCGCACAATAAAATATATTTGTATTTTATCAAGGATAATGTTTCATTATAATCAGTGAATAATTTAGGTATTTATTATATATATTATAGACATCCGTACCTAATGGGCGGCGAAGACGACGAATCTGGCAATTGATTTCGCGACATTTTCTTATAAAATTTTTTATTTTCTCACTGAACAATTTTAATCTAATTAAAATCTAGAACGACTATTAACTTTTCCGACACTTCTACGCACTTCCGCTGTCCAATAAGTTAAAAACTTTAGTGAGTCCATCTTCCGGGAATTGCGAGCCTTTTATAGTGCTGCAGATCCAATTGGAAATGCCACAACTCTGGCCAGGACCTTTCCACCCCTAAACGTCCTTGCAGCCAGTTACCGTGCGCCCTCTACGAGATGGGCGGAGCTTGGCAAGTACAGGGTGTTTGCCCCTGCAAGTGGAACGGATGCTGTGGGAATTTCGTTGGACATATTCGCCTCTGGCTACCCTTCAATTGCTGGGCGTAGATCTGGATTTAATTATGGTAGTTGATTTGCCCAGCTACTTTTAAATCTGAATAACTGATATTTGTTCAGATACATATTTTATCTTAATGAATTTTTAAGTTATAAGTTATTTTAATCAAAATTAATAATTTAATTTTTATTGTGATTCCATACCTTTTAAAATATATATCAAGATTTATTTATACATTTCTTTAATGCACAAAATTGGTTCGTTGATTGTAGGACAGCTTTAAGTCTCCCTAGCCGACACCATACCATTCCAGCCACTCCCCTTTACGATCCAGCTCCATTCGCTTTGTGCTTCCTTCACCTGTTTTTGACATTCTGCCATTATATTTCGCACAGCAGGAAGTCGCCATATTTGAGTCCACCGCTTTTATGATGGGGGAGGACGAGTGGAGCTTTCCGGAGGCAGGAGACCAGTCTAACCCTACGCCAGATAACTCTGCCGCTTCCCCTACTAATGTGAGTTTTTACAACCATATGGGGGAAGAGATATACTATGAAATCTGCTGGTAATCGGAGTACGATATAGAGGCCCATGGACCTGTTGATTTGACTCGACTAAAGTTCGATTCCCACGGGACGAGGACACAAAGCAGAGTCAGGGCAATTAGATCGAAGGCAGATAGCTGGTCGCTACATTTCACGGCTCATTTAACTTAACCAGAACCAGAAACAGGATCAGGATCAGAATCGGGATCTGGAACCACTCGAAGCCGCAGTCTTTGTCAGCAGTCGTCACGGGGCAATTGTTGAAATTGAATTATGTTTATTTGATGTTTTGGTTTGCTCGCAAATTAGCTACGTCAGCCACGTCAAAGTGGAGAATTCCCGCCCAGTCGGGCGACCTGGTCGCGTGCCCTAACCCGAGGCGCGAAAATCCCGAGCAGACCGATCCCCTGAACAAAAGGACTGGGCATATGTCAGGGATGCGGATGCGCAAACCTTTTCATTACCAGACAAATTTGCTTGTCGCACGCGTCGGCGCACACTTCGCACACCCCTCGCACCCAGAACACCGGACTCTGATGACAGTAATAAGTTTTGATGGAGGGTAAGTGCCCGAATCCTGTACAGAATTCGAGCTCAGACCGATTGAGGTGGAGATAGAATTGTGGTGCCGTGAACAAAGCTGACGTCCTTAAGTGAAATCTTGTTACCAACCAATGTAAACACGATTGTTAATTTAACTTTTGCAATTGCCGCAGGAAAGCCGCCCTTTAGGCCGGTACTTCCCCTAATCCTAACCCTAACCCATAACCCACTGAGGTGGACTTGTCATCGCACCACAATTAAATTATCGCATTTCAAACGAGTGCACCCAAGGAAGTGAAAATCACGAACTGTGGGAAAACCAAAAATAAATAGAATGAATATCCTAAATCCATTTGATTTGCATATAAGAGTATTACTTGAAATGTTCCTTAGGTCTAAGCCGTATGGAACATGCCAATTTAACTGAGGGTTATAAACGTAAGTTAGGGTTAAGGTAATTTGAATGGGAAGGTTGTGGGAATATGATATAATATGCTTGAGTATTTGGACCTATGCGTTAAGACTGGACTTAGAACTTTGACTATGTGTTAAAATAATTTCTTAAAATAGTAATATAAAACTAATCTCTAAAACTTGTTGATTTACAATCAGATACAATTATCATCTAATCAAACTGATTAAAACTAAATTAGTTTCTTATCTGCACGCACTGCTGATGTTGTTATTAATGTTTAAATCAAAGTTTATATTAATGTACCTTTCTAATCAGTCCTTGTACTTTCCTAACTTAAAATATTCTAACTAGGTTTTTTTTTTGCGAACAACCAACCGATTATCTAGGATCAGTCAGTCGGCATAATTGAATCAAATGGTTCTCACACACTGGCCAAATAAAGAAAACAGATTGCTGGTGTCAAGGAGTTGCAAACGCAACCATCAACCGCAGACCATCCCCGTTGAAGTGGCTGACAGGACGAAGGACCCTTGTCTGGTACATATCGATTAGCGCCTTGCATCCAAACCAGAGCAAATCCATTCTGTGAATCTCTGTGGCGGCACACGACCCAAGCACCGAGCACTCTTCCGCAAGGATAATCCCACCCCACTCCGAATTTCGCCCCGACCTTCTACCGCAATTCGCTGCGGCTGCTTCAAACTGCCTCGAAGCAATTGTCTGCGAAATTGTTTGTTTATTTTGATGTTGTTTAATGCGTGCTAAGTCCCTGCCATTTCATGCGCTTCGATTCGCCGCGCCAGAATATCCTGGGAAAAGCAAACATTCCTGGCGTTTTAAGTTGAGGTGAGTTATGTCGGGAAAACTGGAAAGCTTCACGTGGGAGCTTGACAAGGAAAATTGGTTGGGAAACTGTCTTCCTGCGCTTAAGCTTTTTCATGCAGGATACTCGATGATATCCTGGCATGCAAATCCAAAAGTTTAAATATAATGAAAATCTACTCTGCTTCACATTTCCTTGGCTAAGCAAATAAAATGAAGAAAAAAATACTCATCAAAAGTGCCATAATTCAAGCAAATATTTCATAAAATATCTTGGATTTAGGTTATTTAACATGTCCTCGGTTTTGCCAAACTTCAGCGCTCTTATTTGAAATTTGCATATTTCGCGATAAAAGCCTGTCAAATCGAAATCATCACGAGCAACTGAAATCACAGAAACATATTGATGACCGGTTCAATGAGGCTTACAGATTCAGACGGGGATGACATTCAGCTGTCGCCCGCGCACTTCACATCACTTCTCAATGAGCAAACAATTGAGCTTTCGGTTCGAAACTAGTAATCAATGAACGTTTAAATACATTTTAATGAACCCCCAAATAAACGAACTTGCTGCTGTTCTTTTTGCTGTAAATTGTAAAACAAAACCAAAACAAACAAGCCGTGCAAAAAAAAAAATACACAAGCAAACGACATGCAGTTGGGGAGCAGGCGAAGTTTAAATACTCTTACTTACTTACTTATTAAATAAATGAGTATAATAAAAAACATGATTATTCTTTGAAACTTAATTTTCAAATTCCTAAAATATTTTGTTTTAAATATCACAATTTATTATATTTTTAAATATATTTTGTTCCTATTTTTGTATACATTTTATATTATTTTGGGGGAGCTTTAAAGTTGTGTAAAGAGGACTTTTAAATGGAAGAAAAGGAACAACCGCTTAAGCTAACGGTTATGTTTCTTAAATGGTTGGATCATACAAAACACCCTAGGCCATAGCGATTGAAAAATTTTTTTAAAGAATTTCTGATGTGGTGTTAATTACCCAGGCATTTAGCCAGCTTTCGTTCTGGCGTGCTGCAAGCATATGAAAAATCATACAGTACCCTCTTCTGCGGCGGAATGTTTCCGTTGAATCGTGAATTTCGGTAGCCCCAGCCGAAGGCGATGCCAATCGCTTCAGACTCTGGGGGCTTCGCTGACCAGCCAGCCCATAGTCGGTCAGTCAGTTAGCCACCGTTCGCCGTTCAGTTCACACGTCGCGCCAAGAGGCAATAGCAATCCCGTAGTGCCTGGATCATCCCGACTTTTATCGGGGATCCCATTGAGCCATTGTTGTGGAACTACTTGGACAGTAGTAATGCCACCGAATGCCAACACGTCTGGCCAATTTCGGTTAATTGGAACGTGATTTATGTGGGGCAACGGAGTGAATAGCTCCTATTCCGAGCGCCCTAGCTGCCCATGCCCAGCTGGCCAGTCAGTCAACAGCGGAACCCAGCCAATGCCGGCTTGATAAGTGCCGCACGAGCGTGATAAGAGCGGAAAGAAGGCGCCAAGTCGTAAAGCGAGTGTGTGCAGAAACCGAACTAGAAATAGAATTCGAAATCAAAACTGGCCTTGCCAATTCGCGTATCTCGATAATTAGTATATGATCATTAATCAAGGGGCAATATTAGAAGTATAAACAAAACGACGGGCAAAAACGATGGCCAAACGCAAGAGCTTAACCCACGACAGCCCGTCAATGGAACTGGAGCTGCCGCTGCTGGCGCCGCAGGAACGGAGTCAGCGGAGCAGGAGCGGGACAAGTGAGTATGCCACCACTGCTCCCCATTGGGCCATTAAACCAGTTAACTTGGTCAAAACAAGCTAACTGGCACAGCACACTTACTCGCACTTGGCCATAAATCAGTGACACTTGCACGTTGCAATACAGAAGGAGTTGTTCGCGGGTAAGGGGCAGGCAGGGGTTTTTGGGTGCTATACTATACTGCGTACTTGGCTTTGTTATCCCCACCGATCGAATGTGAATGCGAATTATTTGTATGCCACTTAATTTATGGAAAACGTGTAGCGCCAATCCAATTAGAATATTAGTATAAATCAAAGCAAACAAAACTCTCGACTGAAATTGAAACTGAAACCGACTGTCAGCCAAATCAAGTCGAGCCCCTCCCTTATTGAAACACCCCACCCCATTTCTGTTCGGTTCATTGATAAAAGCTCGGTGTTGTTTGATTTTCCATTTGCCTCCCGCTGGAAAAGCAATAAACCAAACCAAAACAACAGCGAATAGGCACATTTATTGTATGAGCGTTTTAAATTGATTAGGAAATACTGTTTCTCGCAGGCAAGTCGAAATATCGCATGCGATAATTTTGCCCCCTTTGATTTTTGCAGCTGTGAATGAATGTTTAATAAGGGTGGGAAGTTGCGAATGGAAAGGTTATATAATAAGTATAACAAGTGATAAAAAGTTTAAAAATGAACAATGCGAATGCATTTATTATAACTTAAACTCATGGGAACTCAAATTTTTTACTAAAATTAGGGCTAATAATATAAATGATATATTTGCAACAAGTTATTGAAAGTGCTTTACAATATAAATAAATAAATTAATAAACATCCAATCGATCATCATATACGACTTTTTCTATCAACACTTCTTATATTTTGTGACCTAATTTTAACGAGTCTAATCACTCAAAATTCCCAATTGACAGACTGCGATGAGAAATTTATTACATTTTCTTTGAGAACATTGAGACGAATGAGGGAAACCAACAGGATGAATGAATCATGATTTCATTTTCGTCGAATTATATTTAAAATGAATCATATTCTTACCCTTCAGAAAACAAATATTTTCTACTCTTAAGCTGATAACACTTTGAAAATATTTAATAAAGTTAACAGCTCAATAGTAATTTAGACTTCTAGCTTGACTTCACAATTAGCACCCATTTATGACATTCAATTAGCAACAATTTAGCCACCGAACAACGATTCTTGTTTGTTATCTTTGACGGAAGCGGGAATGCCTTTGCAACTATGTCTTTGTTCGTTCTATTCTAAGCAAATAAATAACAAATTTTCGCGTAATGAGACGAAAGAACAATAAACAAGCGCAGACCCCACAGACCCCGCAGTCATAAATCAATCGTAAAGCAGCCGAATTCCGTCGACAACAAAATTCGGGCATTGCCGAAAGAAAAACGAGGGATTGGGGGGATTGGGGAGATCGTTGTCAATATGAGAATCATAACGCCATGAACGACCACCAGGCATCATAGTACATTGCCATTAAACAATCATCGTCAACTAACTACCCCAAAATAAATACGAGAAACAATACAAAGGCACCCACAAACTACACAGAGAAGTGTCAACAAATTGTCAGAATCATATTTGATGTGATCTATCAGGCAAATTGGACGGCTAGATACATTAGGCCCAAACACCCGCTGATCGCCGGTTGGCGGGCGATCTTTCGGCACGCTCCGCCGATTTGCCGCCGATCTCCGCCGCCGTCCGCTGTTCCTGTTGTCGGTCAAACTGCACTTCACACATCGGATATAGCTACAGTCATTCATTTTTCATCAATTGATTTATATCATTACACCTCAGGCGGAAGTGCAAGAGGAGGGCGGCAGCAGTGCTTTGTTGATGTCGAAAGATGAACACTCTTATTTTGTTAGATAGTTTTATCTTCTTCATATCATAAAAGAACCATTCATTCTATCTTATGGAAATACTGTAATACGTTCACACTATTTCAACCTATAATTTTATTTGAATAGGTATAACATTTTAGGTACGAATTCATTTTATTTGCAACAATATTTAATAGTAAGAAGTCCATTATGATTTCATTTAAAAATGAATTATTGTTTTACTTTTCCCCGTGAGCTTCGATATGACGGGGAGTCCCCTTTTGGTGCGTAGTGTATGGCAGTAATGCCGAGTGAAGCGTTGCCGGCGATTAAATAACAACAGCAACAGTTTTGCGCGCCACGCGAGTCGAGAGCCAAAGAGCGCAGAAGAGCGTGTTAAGAGAATGGTCCAAGCTGGCAGCATCCGAGCATCGAATCTGCCAACGTCGCTGCCGGCGTCGCAGTTCGTTGGGGGCGGTGGGGAGAAGGTTATAAAAGTTCTTCGCTTTGGAGACGAGCGCTCAGTTGCTCTTGGTCAGTCGTTGTGTGATGAACTTGAACGCCGCAACAGCCGCCCTTTGCCGTCGCCAGTCGAATCGCATTTTCAGCATCAGCGCCTAGCAAATAGTGCGAATCAAGAGCAGGACGCGTTGTTGTTGCCGCCAGCAGCCAAAAGACAAGCGGTACGAGTGCGGTATCCGTGGTGTGGGTGCGTGAGTGCGCATAGTATAAAATTAAATAAATAAAACAAGAGCCACAGCAACAGCAACAGCAACAAATGCGAGTGGCAACAATCATGCTATATATACTGGGTTCCGTTGTTGAGATGTGCTAACACATAGGACTCATGATTCCGCCCAAAGACAATTCCGCCAGGCAATGTTTGGACAACCCATAAATAATGCGAGCGGGTAGCGGCAGCCCACACAGACTCGCTTGAAATTTCATAATATCAACCTATTATTGTTATTATAATATCGGGTTATTATTTACTAGAGTGCCGCTGCTCTTCGCCACTTATTTACGGTTGTTCAAATTGCAAATTGCTGTTGCTTCAGCGGGCGGAAAACGCGCGCGCGAATCAATTTCCATGCCCCGCGTACCACGCTGCGTATGAGTAATCCCCGAAATGCATCGAATAAATAGCGAAGCAAGTGCTCTGCACCCCCACCTGACCACGTGTATTGCATATTCCGTAGAGACCGTAGGGCCGTAGACGCTCGTAAAATCAGACAGCATTTTACGTGTCAGTTTCCGTTTAGTGCGCCTCTAGCCGTAAATTTATTCCAAAAGTGAGAAAAAATAAAAAGAAAAAAGAAAATAAAAAAAACGACGAGCGTGCGACGGATTTCCGCGCCAAGACAGGCAGACACACACCATCAAAACAAAAAGAGCCAGCCGCAGGAAACGGGCTAGGAAGTCGCCATCAGCCCTGCCAATTGTGCAGCAGGACGCGTGCTGCAGGATTGGCTGCGCCCGAACCTGCGACACCAGCAGCAGCAGCAGAGCAGCAGCAACGCCCGCAGCAACTTGTTTTGTCTATCCATAAGGTAAGCTCATTACGCACACAGGACGCCTGGCGACGTTGCAACGCGGCAGGACACAGTGCAGAAATCGGTGGGGGATGTGTGAATATATGTCCTGGCATCCTTGCTCGCGGACGTGCCGCCAGCGACATTTGCTTTGCTCTCCTATGTTTGTTTATTTGTGCGCCTTTTTTTCCTTGCTTTCTTGCTCTGCGTTTGTGTGTGTGTATGACTTTGTTTTTTTTTTCGCCGCCCGAGTCTATTTGTTTGGCTCTTGCAACAACAACAGCAACAACAAGAAGAACAACAGCAGGATAACAACAATGACAACGACAATGACTTTATCCTGACAGATTGTTGAAGGCAGCTTTAGGCCCTCGGGCAGAATCTGCTCATTCCACTCCAAGGATCCGAATTTGCCTCGAGGATTTTCCCGTAAATGGTAACCATAAATGACATAAACGGAAATAGTCTTTAAAAGTAGCCAGCTCATATCCACTAGCATGTATAATGGCAACTTTTATGATTCCATAAAATGCGTTGGTTCATATTGCCTTTAAAAAACAACTGTTATTAATTTTCAATATAAAAATGATATATATTTTCATGAGAACTTCTAAAATATGCCATTGTAAGCCGTTTGTCTGGCTTACGCAAACAAATATAGAATGCTTTTACATTCCATCGAGGACTTAAGTTTAGTCAAGGAAAATGTCTAAGGAGCCAAGAGTTCTCATGAAAATGAAATTGAAAACTCCACATGGCTGAGTCCCCGAGACACATAACCCGGCATTGAACATATTGAGTAGCTCACAAGCATATTCCAATGGGCATGGGAATCCTGACAATGCACGCCAATGATTCGCAGGGGCGGAGGTCAACGGTGGTGGTGGGTGGGGGGCAGGCAAACAAACATAGCTGGCAATCACCTGGCGCCTGGCCCACCCACTCCTTGCCGTAAGATTATGCTAATGGCGGATGCTTTGACTCTCGACTTGCCACTGATTGGAAGCGCATAAAAGTAGCAAATCAGTGCGCACTTTGAAATGGAAATTCTAATCAAAAAGGCGCGCGACCCCACAATAGAGGAGTGGGGCTGGCGAGGGGCAGGCAGATGGCTGCTTAGCTGGCAAAATTTGAAATTGCCAAACGATTTGCTATTCGATTAACAAGACACGAGTCGCGGAGCATGGGCAAAGACCCATCTATATGCCCATCACCAGCCACCGACAAGACCAAATGGAAATAGAATTGTGAATTCATGTTGACAACAATGGATCAGCAGCGGGCACTCACTTAGACATCCATACGGATTTACATTAGGAGTCTAGCTAAACAGATACCAAATATGAATCCAAATACCAAATATGGCCAACGAAATTGGAAATACCCTATGCGAGAGTGGATCTTTGATTGACAGTGGTTAAATGTTTGACCACTTGGATATTTCTCGGTGGGATGGGCATTCCTCTTATCGTCTAAAGAGCTTTCTCGGAAACCATTTCCAACTAGTAAAGCATATATTTGTTTAACTAAACATTATTGACTGAAAGCATCTTAATTTTAAATGGAGTACCCATATACCTTTTGTTAGCTCAATTTCGCCCATGGCTGATGACCTATATTCTTTTGTGTTGCACTACAACAGTGGACCGATTCCGGCTGCGAGTCCGGTTGTATCCTGTGCATCGCATCTCTGACTTTGTTTACAGCTAAATGCAGTCAGGGCCGGACTCAACTGAACCGAACCGAGCCAAACCAAACCAAACTGAACTGAGCTGAACTGGGCAGGACATACCAGCAGCAGCTGCACGGTAGGCGGCAAGCGGAAGGAAGCCAGTAAGGACCCTTCAAAAGTGAACGAAAACAAAACGGAATTGCCATATTGCAATGTTTCCACCAACCTATAGGTATATACCTCCCCAAATGCCCCACTCGCAATTCTTGCTAAATAAAAGATATCCGCAGATGAACGGTTTTGAGATGAATTTGTTGCGAGTGCGATGAAGTGATGGAGGTGGGTTGGAGGCACCCAAAGGTAGCGGAAATTTGCATAATATATCGACAAACAGACACACACACGCACACATGTGCCAACATAACGCCCACCTCATAAAAACTTTCAAATACTTTGTGGCTGCCTTTTCAATTGATTCGAATTGATTTGATCCTTGTTCGTGGTTGGGTTTGTGCGAAGGGTGGCACACTTCATTGTAATGATTTTGGCATTTGAAAATTTGCGAAAATGTGCCATTTTACGAAATCCGATCACACAAAATTGTCAAGCTGCCTTCAATTTGTGGCAATCAAATGTGTTCGAGGGTTTTGTGGCTTTGGCTGGGCTTATAAAGTTGCAAATGTGTTCTCGCATTGATATGAAAAATGCTGACATATGCTCCTTTTTATTGCCAGGACTTGACTTCATTTGCCAAACATGAGGTGAATTTGCAGTCAATTGACAAAATTATGTAAGAATTTGATAATGGTATTCAAATGATACATCATAAATTGAGAAGAGATAATTAAATGGTTTAAAAAAGGAATTTAATATTCAAACAATGTTTTACACATGTTAAAGAAAAAGTATCTAAAATATGTTATGAATATTTCGCTAGACTTGTTTTTCTCAAAATTTATGATGCCTGAAATTCGCCTTTTAATGACGGTAAGAGTTTTCTTTGGACGAAGCCGATTCGTATATTTTCTTTGCATTTGTTTTTCACCGGAAAAATGGCCGTAAAACGCAAGGTTTGGGAGTAAATTCGTTTATTGGCGGATTTACTTCGGAATTAGTCGCATTAGTTTTCTGGCTCAAGCGGCCGGATCGGATTCGTGTTGTTTATGGATTCGTTTTTGAATTTGTTTACCCAGTGCCAAAATCAATTGTGTTAATGGCCAGGCGTGGGGTCGTAAATTTCACCAACCAAAAGATCGACCCATTATCGGTCGTTTCGAGCACGTTCGTGCGCAAATCGGCGATATAGAAAGTTAAAGTTGAATTGTTTATACTGAAAATGGTGCGTTGTGCGGGCGCAAATCGAATTTGAATTGCCATTATTTACTATCGCCACAGGCAACTAGCAGCCAGCAGCCGGCGGAATTAAATGCAATTCGCTAGACGTTGCGCATACGCCCCGTGGTGCAGCGATGCTGTTACTTATCCGAAAGCGGCTGCCAAGCAGTTGCAATTAGTCTGACAAGTGATGAAGTGAGGCTGGCCAATGCTATACGATGACGAGCCGTCATCCGGCGGTATGTCGTCTCGCTCCTGCAACCCCTAGCCGCCATCCGCCATCGTCATCGCTCATCCGCACCGAGGGCACTTGTCGGAGAAACGGAAGCGCAGCTCGTTGCTGCGTGCAAGTGTCTGAAGATTACTATTACCCACTTGGCAGAGCATTCGCTCGCCACCCCGTCGCTCCCCCAGCGGCGGTGAATGCATAATAAACAAATCAAATCCTATAAATGTGCAAATTAGCTGGCAACGTCACCGAGCCATGCTTGCACAAATGCAGATGCAGTCGTCATCATTATCATCATCATCACCAGCCCAAACGAACCCAAGCCCATACCATCTCATCCCATCCCATTCCGCCCCTCGGCACTCTCAATTCTCTTTTCTATCATGGCATGAAAGTGAATGCACTTTTATATGCATGACGGCTAATTACAGCGGCAATTTGTCTGCCTCTCCTGCCAGTAGCCACCCACCCAAAAGCCGCCCCACCCCACCTCTTCGCTTCCCCGAGCTAAACGCTTGCCTTTGTATTAGAAATATTTAGCACATTTCGGCTTTTGTGACTATGACGCTTATGAGATTCTTTCGCATTTCTGATTATCTACACTCGGCTGGTCGTAATTGCCTGGGGAAAGCCCCCTCAATTTGTCATTGTGCTACTAAAAGTGCCGCAAAAATTCAGATGAACGGGAGCAGTTAGTTAAATGTAAAGGAAAGGTATATAAATATCTGGACTTTCATTATATATTCTATTATATATCAATAATCATATATATATATCTTTAACAAATTATACTTAAATATAAACTTAATTAAAACTTTTCGGATTTTCCTTTAGTCAGTTTTAATGTTAATAGACGGAAATACGAAAAAAAAAAGTTTTCATTATCTGTATGAAATACAAAACGCCATTAATGCTATGGAAATTTGGCTCCCACGCACACTTTCGGCTAATTAAATTTGTTATTCATTAATATTTTACAACCAGCGGTAGTAATTTTTCGCATTTTTATGCAAATATGAGTAGCAAGACAGACGCGCACTCTTTTTCACCCGTTGTCAATTGTCTTTAGCGCCGCATTTGGTCGCTTTTTTTTTAATTAACCACGAATGGAAGCTAAGCAAATTATTAATGGCCAGTGGGAGAGAGCTCTGGCATTGACTTTTCAATTGAAACAAATCATTATTAGAGGAGCTTGTGTGGATCGTGTTCAATTGAGGCGCCCTGGCGCTGGTGGAGCGTGTCAAGAGATCGCGCCCAGACGCATCCGCCTCCGGAGCTTTGCCAGGTCCCTGGGAACCCGCAGATATGTGGACACCACCAGTGGGAGCGGGATGTGTGTGCACTTTTATGATCGTGCATGGCATTATAATTTGTTATTTATGGCTGCAATGTAAACGTAATTACCAATTTGACATGGGCCATTGCCGTTTGATTTGCATGGGGTGTGAAACTGTCCATATAGATAGTACTATCTTTGGCAGTACAATGGGCCCTGATATGCATACAAAAAAGGAAAGAGCGATTTGAACCAGTTTCTCATATTACGGCTAGCTGTCGGTTAACTATGCAATTGATAGAGTGGTACATTCATTTATCTAACGTTGGAATGTATATAAATCCGATTAATATTAATGTGCACATCAGAACGCAAATTCAATAAATTGAAAAGCTTATCACTTTTAGAAAGTACACACTTAACTTCAATAAAATGTTTTACTTTATGAATGGATTATGAAATATATACATTATTTAAGTTACTTTTCGAATTATCTAGTTGAGCCAATTAAATCCGCGCGCCAATTATTTTCAATTAATGCCTGTGCAGAGACGAATTATAGGACTAATCCATCTTCGACAGCTTTCAATTGTTTATTAAATTGATTTAATCCCACAAACCAGGAACCTGTCGATTTGTGTGTCATACCAGCAAGTGCCAGCGAATGGGGAGCTGGGCAGGAATAGGGGCCCGAATGGACAACTGGGGTGTGACCAGAGCGACAACAGCTGCTGAATGCAATTAGCGTTATTTTCAGCGTGCCACGATATTGCACATACGCCATGTGCGCCGCGAGTTGAAGGTAAACGGCGACGACGACGTAGTTTATAGCATTGAAATTGAGCCGTTATGCCCACACGACATGGCGACGTCGCGACGACCTTCGGCGGACACCAGTGGCACTTGCATCTGCGACAGCAGCCGCCCAGTAACTCCGCTGGCCCAAAAGCTGGAGCCAACTGCGAACTGCAGCTGGCCAAGAGGGGGTGGCCCATAAAATTGATAATTAATTATCCTGCCAGGCAGCATAGGATGGGCTGGGTGGTCGGTCGCTCCAGCCCGCGGCTTTTCGCGGACACGCTTCGCTTATTCCTGTTTACAAGTGCGTGAAAATGTGCGCTCAACTGCTTATCACGTGCGGCGTATGGCGTGAATTTTACTGCCACAACCACTGCTGCTGCTGCTGCAGCCACTGTGATGCGGTGTGGTGGCCACTGGCCACATATGCTAAGTCCCCTCCTAAATGGAATATTTCTTCCGGGGGTTTGGACACGCCCCCCGCCGCCTGGGCATTTGCAAATTTAACTAACGGCTCCCGGGAATTGTGCCATAAATGTTGGCTCCGTTGATTGATATGCGCGGGAACTTGATTCATGGGGACACATAGTGATATCCTTGCTGTTGACAAGTCATGTGAAAGGAGAGATTTGATATTGTGCATAGTTTTAAACGCTATGATATAACGCTATGATTTTAAGCACATTTAATTACTTCAGATTTAAAGAAAAGACTTAGTAACCCCTTTAACTATTACCTTTTAATAGATTGAGAATTAAATGCATTCAGTGCTTTAACTAAACACATACTAAACTGGGTTGAGAAAATCCTACTAATTCGTGACATATACTAGAGTTAGTCTTCTACAAACTTACTGAATAATTCCAAATCCTTTCAAACTAAATCGTTTTCGCTGCGTGCTTGCTTAATTTGGCTTACTAATACCCCGCAGATAAATCAACTGAACGGAATTAAACATTTAAGTCGGCTAATTCGAGACGAAAACTTTGCCCGCCTGCTGCCTACTTTTGGGCATTGTTACCTTCGGCTACTTGGGCCGCGGGCTCAATTCAGCTATATCTGCTATATATGGACCCATTCCGGGCAAATCCCAGACAAAGCCAATGCGCTACAAAAGCCCCACTGGTCAGTGGCCACAAAAGAAAACGCAAACAGAGCAAAGCGGAGAAAGGATGCGAACGGAATGGATGGGGCAGAAGTTCAACTAGCAAACTGAGCAAAGGGACACGAACATGGCAGGAGCAATCTACTCCACCTCATCCTCATCCTCCTCCTGCCTCCGTCCACCCCGACGCAATTACATTAAATCTTGGCTATTATTCTTTTACTTTGTAGTGCTAGCTGGCTCGGTTCGCTTCAGTTCTCCATCCTCGGTGCTCGGCACCAACTTTTGCCTTTGCCGGAGACCAGGCTGCTGTAGTTAATCGCCTCCAACGTGATTGAATTCCATCGAACGCAGGTTGACCAATGACCGGGACTTGGGCATCAGAACCCTTCAAGGGCGCAGGAAGCAGGGGGCTTGTCCTAATAAATGAAATAGAGCCGCTTGACTTGACTGCATTCGGACTTGACTGTTTCTGAGAGGCTTTGGCCTCCGACTCCGAGTTGGTTTATGGCCAGTCACTGACCACTTAACTAATTGCTCCTTTGTGTGCTCCTGACACGGGCAATAAAATTAATTCCCCTGCCCGCAGAAGTCGATTATTTGCATGTTCCCCTAAGTCAATCTGCATCTTTGCTAGTTATTTATCATTGGTTGAATTAGAAATAAATCATTAGTAACTAGTTCTTATGATTTGATTATTTAGTATAAAGGAAGTAGCTTTAATTCATTTCATTACCCAACAAACTATATTGTTTATTTAAATGATTAAAGATTAAAGATTCTTTACATGCCTTTGTCAAATATTGCTTACTAGAGTTCTTTGTTTGATAATTCATTGTCACCTTTCTGATTTCAGTTCCTTTGTGCATCATGCACGACTCCGCCAAACAATCCCCCACCACCAGCCCCACCATCCCGCCCAAACAGCAGGCAGCGACGCCCCAGTCGCCAGCAGCGGCGGTGAGCGGACTGGATCCGGCGGACGATGAGGACGAGACCGACGTGATCGGCGACCTGATGGGTCACTACGGCAAGTGGCAGTTGCTGATGACGGTGCTGCTGTCGCTCTTCCAGGTGCCCAACACCTTCCACATATCCTCGTCCATTTACCAGGCGGCCAACAAGGACTTTTGGTGCCAGCGCCCAGCGCAATTCCAGCACATGCCAGTGGCCACCTGGCGGAACTTAAGTGGCTCCGTCGACAACTGCCGGCGATGGGAGGGCATCGATTGGAGTCAAGTGAGCAATGAAACCACGCTGCCATCAGACTGGAAGGTAAGACGCTAAGCTAAAATGCTTAAGGATAACAATGTGAGCAATATATCGCTATTGATTTAGACACCAGCGGAGATGGACAAAAAGTTGGTGGCCTGCGAGAAATGGGAGTACGAGACCAACGACAATGTCGGTAACACCTGGACATCGCAGTGGGATCTGGTCTGCGAGAAGGAGCACCTAAAGAACGTTGCCGAGATGTTCTTTCTGCTGGGTGTGGCAACAGGTGGCATTATCTCCGGCTATTTATCGGACAAGTTTGGCCGCAAGACAATGCTCTTCATATCGGCCGTGCTGCAGACCATATTCGGTGAGTGTCTCTCGAGCCTTAAAGGCCATTTCATTCCCCTCGCACACTCACACACACACCACTGGTCACCTCGTCCCACCTCATTTATACCCCTGAATATACGGAAGTCACACCGACATTGGCCCTGACGATGTCCTCCTCCGTTGACTGTGAACTTGGCCATGTCGGGGGGTCAACACGAGCACATCGAGTGGCTCTCTGCGGGTTTTGTGGGGCCGGGCTGTCAGGTGGTCGTTGCTGCAGTTGTGGCTGACTGGCTCTTGCCAGCCTTGTTGTCCTTGTTGATTAAATCTCTCACAATGTATAATTGAAATTTGCATTCGAAAGGACATTACTAATGACGGACTGGCATCGAGGGTGGGCACGTGTGCGGAATTGCTTTTGATTGCGAGGCTGCTGGGGATTCCTAGGAAATTTCTCAAAGCGTTAATTAACTGTTTTATATTACCACACTAACCTTAAATTACTACAAATTTAAACATTTTAACTGCAGCATTGAATTTGAAGCATTGGCCTGGCATTCGATTTTTTCTTCCAACTAGTCGTATACGTGATATTCAAAGTGTCGTAGCATTTTTCTCTCATCTTGGCTTATTTCCCAAGCCATTAAGAAATTATCATAACGTCTAATTGTTGCATTGTATATTTTATTTAGGTCTCTGGCTCTATATATGCAGCTCCTTTGAGCTTTATCTCACACTTCGCGCTCTGCTTGGTCTGGTATCGGTATCGGTCACCTACTCCGGTCTGATCCTAGCCATTGAGTATGTGGATGGCAAGTGGAGAACCATCGCCGGAATGTACAACCTGTTTCCACTGCCAATCTCCTACATGATCATCTCGGGCCTGGCCTATCTGACCCAGGATTATCAACGCCTACAGCTGTGCATCGGCATTCCGGGGATCTTCCTGTGTTTTCTTTGGTAAGTCTTTGATCGTCTTGGGCAGGTCAACTATCAGCATAATATATGGCATGAAAACAGATGTGTATATAGATCACAGACCATGTGAATAAATGAGAAAACAGCGTGTGGGTGTTTCCCCACTATAAACAGAGTGGCATAATTGCCGCGGCACATGTTTCCTGCGCTAAATTTGATTTGATTAATTTTGGGTGCTTCTGTACGTTAGGTTTGTGGTGCCGGAATCGCCGCGCTGGCTGCTGGTCAAGGGTCGAATCGATGAAGTGCGTCGAATTATTGAGGCGGCCGCCAAGTTCAATGGACGCCAGCTGCCCGCCGATTATCAACTGACGCCGCCGACGCAGGAGAGCAGTACGCAGGACGTTACCTACCTGTTCCGCTCCAGTTACCTGCGCCGCATCTCCATCTGCTTCTTCTGCATCTGGTTCACCATGAATCTGGTCTACTACGGCATTATTCTTAACATGAGCTCCTTTGGCGGCAATGTCTACTTGAATTCGGTAAGTTGTGCTGCTCTTAAGACATTAAGTATACGCAGAGTGGGCGCACGGAAATCCACTTAGGCAAATCATCGGCGACGGCATGGGAATCTTCAGCCGAAATCTTGTTAACATATAGGATCAATCAGGCATTTAGCCACTGCCAAGAGGTTCACCATTTTCGGTGCCACTGATGGCCACCTAATTGGATTTGTCAGCAATTCCATCAGACGCTGACTAAAGACTGTCGTCTGTTCGATGTCAAGTGTTCTCCGACTGCCTGGACGGTGTGAAAATGTGCTTGCAATCGAATTATAATGTTACTGGCCCACACCCACCTCCAATCCACCCACCATGTAGTAGATAAATCCTGTCGCGGCCGCAGCGCCACTCGTAGCCATCTTAGCCCCTTCCACCTGGCAGATGGCCAGCAGAATGTTGAGCACAGTGCTGGCGGGCCTTGAGTGTACAAAATGTTCGGCATGTTTGGCATTTGTTCGGGATTTGATTGTTTTAAAGCACTAAGCACCTAATGTTGTCCGAAATCCATGTTTGTTTGTTTTGTTTCTTTTTTTTTTGTGTGGAACGAAAAGCTAATGGAATTAGTGGGCTAAAGATGTTCAGTTCGCACTAGACATGTTTAAAGATTTTCGTACAGGTAAAAGTATTTAAATGTATTATAAATATATCAATATTTTTATTAGCTAAATAACATTAAACAACCTTAAATTATCCACTTAGATGACATGTGTTTATTTAGCACACTATTTTTGGCCAACTTGATGATTGGTATTGGAGTCCGATTTTCCTAGCCATTTGCTCAGCACTGTCCAGCATTCGACAATGGGCGTGACAGCGAGGTTTTCAGCTAATTTATTGCATAATTTATTTTGACAACGCCGGGCGCACCTTTGATGCCGCTCTGATTTAATGCGCACAGCCGACAGCTGACATCTTGTCCACTTGCCCTGCTCGTCCTCATCCCCTCCTGAATGTTATGTTTTATCTATCTTTTCTACAGGCGCTAGCTGGCCTAGTCGAAATACCCGCCATCGCCGTGGCCATGTACATCATCACCAAAGTGGGCAAGAAGTGGCTCTTTTGCGCCACTTTGATCTGTGCCGGCGTCGCCTGCTGCTGTGCGGCGATCACCGAGGGGCATGCGGATCTGCTCTGGCTGAAGATCACATTCCTGATGATGGGCAAGTTCACCATCAGTGCTGGCAATACCATAATGCCGGTGTACACGGCGGAACTGTATCCCACGCCGATACGCAATGTGGGCGTGGGTGCCTGCAATGTGGCCGCCGGCTTGGCCTTGATCCTCACACCTTACCTGTCGCTACTGGTGAGTTTATATCACCTTATCTCATAAGGATTACCCGTAACCCTGAACTTATGTCTTTCAGAACAAGATCGAGGGCCACCTCTTGATGACCCTGCTCACCGCCTGGAGCATCTTTGGCGGCTTTGTGGTGCTCTTCCTGCCCGAAACCGCTGTGCGTCAGAAGACAGACAACCAGGGTGGCTCAAGTGCCAATGCCAGTGCCGCCAAGCAGGTGTAATGACCGCCATTGCCAATCCTAACCTGCTCAGCCCCCGAGGAACAAAGTATTTTGGCTGGTCCAAAGTATGCCGATTAGAAGTCAGCGTAGCCAACGCAGTTGCTGTCTCTCTGCCCCCCACTTAACCCCCAAACCTGCCACGCCACCCGACATATCCACCGCCTGAAGCCACCTGAAATGTATGGTAACGATTCGATGAATGTCCAAAAATAATGCCAATTCGCTAGAGAACGTCACATGTCAGGCAGGACCTTGTTTGCGTAGCACGTAGTGAGTATGTATCTTAACAATTAACTAACAACAATGGCTTGTAGCTTATGTCAGAATCTAAGTACTGAAAACACAAAGAACACCCAGAATGTTACCAAAAACACTCGAAGTAGCTTAAGTTCTTCGGTTCCCATCGAAGGTTATAAATTTGACCCAAGTTTAGGGAGGTTTTGCAATGGGAGTTTACAAATTTATTTTAATACAGCTTTATTATATTATTTCATAATTTTATTTAAATGGTTTTAAAAATAAGAAAGTATTTTTTTTACGAAATTGCGCCACAAGCTCCCTAGGAAAAATAATAAATGGAACATTTTTTAAATTACCCAGTAAACACAGAGCGCTTTAATTACGGAATTACCAATTCAATTACAAACGAATTAAGGTTCCCACAGAGAAAAATTTAGAAAACCAATTTATAATGTTGTCAATATGTCTTGTCAATATCTCAACGTATGCATAATCTCGTCGTCGTCGTCGTCTTCTTGTTGTCTATTAATAAATGTTTTCCAAATACGAGATGAATAAGCAGAGCAGCTCAATCTTTCAGAGAAAAGAGAAATGAGAATGGCAGATTTAAGCGATCATTTGTAATCTCTAGCAATCGTAGTCAATTAATCCTTAGTCTACCCTTAAACGTATCTACAACAGATCAGTCTCTAAGTATCGGTCAATTATGGATTTGTATATATTGTCTGTTTGTGTGCGGAGACACAGGACATACAAGGAGTTTTACTGTTTGGAGCCATCAAAGAATATATGTATATGAAATGAACAAATAAATTTCCAATATAATGCATTTAACAATGTATACAATTATGTGTATATGGATATGTGTGCGTTTGTGTATGTATATGTAGAGAAAAACAAAAACAATCAAATTAGAGAAAGCCAACCTGTTGAATTACTTGTTGTACTTACCTACCAAGTTGTTATGTGCTCATTTGTATTTTGTATTATTTTCTGCAATATTATGTCGCTTATTTTACATTTATTTTTGTTGCCTATTGTACTTACCCGCTAAGATCAATCAGCTTTGTTATGTATTTGTCATTAGTAAGAGATTTCTTTAAGCTTCAAACAAACGGAATACCCGAATCTAAAACAACATTAAATTAATTGTTAAGTTAAAGTGTTGAGCGAAACACTGACATAAATTTATGAAAATTGTTGTAAATCAAAATTACCAAAGCAAACGCAATTATAGTGTCAAAATAAAACATAAATAAATAAATAAAAATAAAAGCAATTATGTTGATATAGAGAGTCCTGGCGGAAGTGAATCTCACTCAAGTCGAGCGAAAGCTTTCGCAGGCCTATGCCAAATCAATTGATCGTGGGGTAGTCGAAGCTTTGAGTTGAGCTTTTTCGATACTGGCAATGCCTTGCATATAGCTTTCGCTCTTTTGCAGATTTACAGATTGCTTATAACAGAGGTACAAACCGTTAACGGTTCCAGATCGACGCCGACGGCCGAGTTACTAACGATCGACGCGGTTTTCTACTTATTTCCAATCGATCGATTGGCGCACCAAGTGGAGTAATAAAATCGGAGTCTTTCGAAATCGCTTGATATCGTCCATATACAAGAACCTATATATATACCTCTTCGATATGAGTGGCGTGCTGCGTCGCGGTTCCCTGAATTTCGATTGTGTTGGCGGGCCGCGGGACAAGGGCAGGGGCAGCCTGGAGGCGAACCTGTATGGCGGATATCGCGAGGCAAGGCCCGGCCCAAAGACTCCGGAAATCAGTGTCATAGCATTGGACTTTCGACGATATTCCGAAGACCTGAAGAAACCACCATCAGCGGAGCAAAGTGAGCAGCCACCGAGCAGGGATCTCAGTCAGGACGAGGACAGCGATGTGATATCGAATTTCCTGGGCCACTACACCCGCTGGAGTTTCCTTTGGACCCTGTTGCTCTGCCTGTTCCAGCTGCCCACCACTTTCCACCTGTTCATGTTTGTCTTCCAGGTGAGTTTCGGTTTTATGGCTTGGCAAATATTTGCCCAGTTGATTGCGTCGCCCAAAAACATCGAAATCAAATATTTTTGTACGTTAAAACCACCCGTCCAACAATCCCCTCCTAAACTTCCCCGGATGTTTGAAAGTTTGTGCTTAGACCGGAAGAAAACATTATGCAACTGATTGATTGATAGCTGTAAACTCTGTAGAGTAATTTGCACTAATAATAGGCGGCTAATTGGATGTGTATATCATCGGAAAGGTGTCGACAATGAGTGGAAAACGAAAGAGAGTCTGGCATTACAAAACGTTATCAGCAAATGAGTTTGCTATAAACGAGTAACAGTAACAAAACAAGTGATAACAAACTGAAGAGCTTGCCACTTGACTTTGTTGGCCAGCAATCAAAGCAGCACGCATGCCAATTTTGGCCCAAAAATTCCAGACCCACTTGGCTTTGATTTTGTTTGAAATATTTTTTGAAATGCCTCTTGGCCTTCGAGCACCTTTGACCAACTTTTAGGGAGGCTGTCACAACGCTGAGTACTTAGGAGCCATTTATCGGCATGCGGGTTGCGTGTGCATCATTTGCCTACGGTTTGAAGTTTCGATGCCACAGGTAATCAGCGTAATCATCGGCTATCGTGCTAATGTCCCACTGAAAAAGTAGACCCAAATCGAAGGGAGCTGAGCAAAAACCACATGCGACCTTGACACACACGATCTGCGGAACGGTGGGTAATAGAGCTTGGCCAGAACCAATGGCAAATGCAATGGTCATTCAAAGAACCCAAGAAGTTCGTTTGCCTGAGCACAGTTATTTTGCAAAAGGTTAATTATACCAATTGAGGGGCTGTAAATTGGGGAATAAGTGGGGGGGAATGGTTAAGCTTAGCAAGTTGTGTGATGCAACTGAGAGGAAGTGTTAGCTCATTTAGAAAAAAATATAAAATACTTAGAGGAAATACTTTGACATTCCCCAATATTATAGTTTCTAGTTTGCCAAACCCATCTATCAGCTTGAAATATTGAAGCATTTGTTTAATCATTTAAAGAGACTTAATTGACTAGTAGCAAAATAGTTAATAAATAAGCATTTTTTGATAAAGGCTATTGCACAGGAGGTACTGATTTAATTGTTTCTGTATTCTTCTATTTTCCTTGATAACCACTGTGTTATCTTGGCGAAGACAAACAATAACCAATTGTTTAAGAGTGTAATCTATGAAAACTATTCTCTGAATTTACATGAAGCAATCAAAAACAGACACTCGCAGATAAGATAACGCCTGTCGAACTGAAAGAAAGTTCTTTGCTATAAAGATAACTTTATGTTGGCCAGATGCTCCAAATGAAATTTTCGCCTCGAAGTGTTTGCATTAGCCTTGTGGGTGGAGTTGGTCAAGGCACTCCCCAGAAAGGTCGACACTCTACAAAATTATAAAGTCATCAAGTGATTCTTTAATGACTCATTTGGCCGGGTGTGAAGACGGAGCTAACAAGTAATTTGACTATCGCAACATCGCGCCGTGTTCGGACATTATCTTAGGGCCCCCACAGAAATCTGAAACAACGGCGCGCCTGCATAAAAACCATAGACACGGCCGAATCTCTCTGACACACGCACTCACGGCTCTCGACACCTCGGAGCACTTCAGAACGCCGGCCCACCGAATCTTGCATCCGAAACCAATTTGAATTTCATAAGATATTTTTCGAAAGTCAACATTCTAACTCAGTTGACGTGCAACGCACGGCTTAAACGGTTGCACTTCGAACCGGGCCACAATGGAGCTAACGGATGTGAGATCGGGCGAGGCCTCGCCCATGTTGGGCGATGGGAACATGGAGGACCTAGATCTGTTGCACACTAAGCTCCTGGAGCGGCTCTTGGGCTGCCTAACGAAATGGCAGGGCATGTGGTGCGCCCTGCTCTCGATCTTCCAGGCCATCTGCACCTTCCACATATTCGTCTACGTGTTCCAGGTGAGTCGGTCGGCCTCTGGCCAACAACATTAGCCATCGTTGCGCTCCATCGCCTGCCACCTGTGCCCATCATCGCTGGCACCGCCACTGCCAACTAATATTGGCCAACTACAACGCAACCGCAATTGACAAGGTTCTGTACATTAGTAGGTTTTCCTCCCCCAATGTCAGTTATCAGCGCGTTCCCGTGATAACGTGAATTCAAGTGACTGCGATTGCAGGTGTGTGTGCCACTCAAACCTGTTGCCCGTGTTCGCGATCTCGATTGATTACGAGATTTATTTCATTGAGCGAATTCGGATGCGGGAACTTCAGATACTTCAATAAATGTGTTTATTGAACTGAATGTTATACAAAGATCGATTGAATAGAAGAATCATTGAAGGTTTGCAATTTCACTGCATACAAACCAGTTGTTGCTTAAATGTATTTGTACTTTAGGTATTATTTCTCTTCTTTTTGGTATTCTAACAAATAATTTTAATTACAAAAGTGGGCTACTTTATATTTTAACACACTCATGAGGCTGAAATGCGCCTTGGACTCTTCCACCTTAATTGTTCCACTTCTGGCTTAATTATTGACACACAATAATTGCCTGCGGAGTAATAACAAATTTGAACTGGCTTAGGCCGAAACGAGTTTGCAATATGCCCACTTTTCCACCCCAAAAGTCGTTGATTTGTTTACACTGATTTAATGGCGTAGATATTTGAAACACCGTCTTCGTGCTGAATAACCCTATCTTAATTGACTATGTCCGCAAATTGCACGCTTTTGTGTTATTTGCTATGAAGACGACAGCTATGTGGATTAGGCGCTGCGGTCGACACCATGACAACACGATTTCCCACCGTACTGGCAAGACTTTTCAATTAGTTTCCACTCCCAACTGATCCATATCAGGTGGTGCCGGTGGTTTGCTCCGAGTTCGAGCCAGCCCAAGGTTGGCTTCGAAAGGTTACTCTCTGCCACAGGCCAATATTGACCGCTAACTGTCTAAGTATATTAATTAAACAATAATAATAAAATGCTCAGAAATACCTTTGCAAGCCACACTCTGTCTGGCACACTGGTCTCCAAACCAAATTCAGATTCAAATTCAGATTTAAAACAGCAATTCAAGTACTTTCTCTATCTAGGGTCAGTCAGATGACCCTGTAAAGATTCAGTTAACGATCACCCATGAGCACCTAGACCACATGGGCGTTATATTGCATTTAACAGTCTGGTTTTGTGTAATCAGAAAATCTCTTAAAAGATTATAGAGAACACATCTTAATAGTCAAATCAATTCAATACAATTTTATTGAACTTGTTTTTAAAAGCCCGATCATTTTAATGTGAATTGTCAAAAATAAGGCGGAGTTTTAGGCGTTTAAAAAACTTGTAAGCAAAGTAAATATGCTAAAACAATGATAAAATTTATAATAAATAAGAAGTTCACAAAATACCCTAAATATACATTTTGCAAATGGCATTATGACGCGATTTTGTTGAAAAAGGATCCAGGAAATGATTTGTATGACTAAGAAAAGAAACTCCACTGACGTCTTTCAAAGCCATTGAATGCAAATCGAATTAAACTATCCGAACCACTCAATTACGGATATGTCATTAACTTTATTAGAAACAATAGTATTTGTATTTGTCACTAATCGTGCCTTTACTTGCATATCTGAACTGAGATATCTATTATGCAAAGTTAGCCAGGGTGCTTGACCTGGTAAATCAACTGCAAGATGTACCAAAGTCAGTGCTCATTAAAGGGCAATCAAATTTAGTAAATTGACTAATAGTTTCCTTGATATGATTGTAAAGTAGGAATTACGAGTAATTTGAGCCTTAACCAGTGTGCCTGTCATTAGAATAAAGCGCACTCTCAGGTGCAACTCGTGCATACATATCTGGAAACCAATTTATCAAGCGAAATTTACATGGGCCGCGTAGAGTCGGATCCAAAGTCGAGTGCTGCCCACGTTGTGGCACAGAAATCCATTGTTGGTCGACAGTCTGTTTCGCTGTGCAAATACCTGAAACGTGACATGTAACCGACTGGCGACAGAACGAACAAGTGCCACATTTTACCACAAATGACATCAGAGCCTGCCACGCGATCAACGCTCGCCAGAATTCTAACCAAAAACCTGTGCGAAAAGGGAAAAGCTAGCAATGCACCTGTACCACCTGTACCACCACTCTCATTAATTATTGAAAATGTTTCGCTTTCTTGCTACACTTCAACTTGAACTTGAAACCATTTCCTCGGAGCGCATACTAAATGCTTAATTGAGGCACGTTCAATGTCGGTCGAGGCTATCAACCTGTTGTAGGTTGTACTTGTTTATGGGTTCGATTATGGGGCGGAGTTTCGCAGTGGGCGGTGGATAACAACCTTTTCGGCTTGCCGCGATTGATAAGCCGCTTTCATTGATGCGATCATCAATCAGATGGCCGTTCGTGTTGTAACAAGATTCAGTAATTTCAGCCGTGTTAAACTGTCACGAAACATTCGCAATCGAAACCCAAATGACAAATGGGGCTGCTGTATAACAAACTAACTACGAGTTAACCGCAATCAACATGCGGAAGAAATTTAAACGGCTTACTACCGATTTAAATTGTGCCCGACAAAATCTTTTCCAGCCTGATCTGCGCGATTCGATTTATGGCTCCGCAAGCACTCAATCATCGCGTTCAAGCTTTGATTGGCTGCTTCGAAAGTTGGTAAGAGGAAATCTCTTATTTAGTGCACGTAACTACAAGCGTGAATTGAATTCATTTACATTCAAATCGTGTTGCCAAAATTCTGTCGAAAAGCTTTTTTTTCGATTTTTAATAGGATTTTTATGTGCGGAGTTATTTATGATCCTATGAAAGTCAACCCTTATAGAACTTGGATTCTTATTATGCGTCATTCGATCTCTTAATTCATTTAACCAGCAGCAGTAATTTGAATTTGGGTACACAAGCTTACAATAGAACTATATTAATCGAACTATATTAATCGAACTATATTCATCGAAAAAAGAAATTGCATTAAATTACGCATAAAACCCTAATTTCTTTTAAAGATTGCTCCAAAAGACTTTTGGTGTGCCCGGCCGGAAAACCTGATGCAGATGAGCGTCTCTGAATGGCGCAACATTAGTCAGTCCTCCAATGGCTGCCTACTCCTCGATGTCGACTACACCCAGGTGACCTACGAGAACAACCAACTCATCAACTGGCCCGAGAATGCCACAAATTTGGGCTACCGTCAGTGCTGGCACTTTGAGTTCTCCGACGAGGATGGATCGGCCAAGACCTTGGTGCAGGAATTCGATCTGGTTTGCGGACGCGATATCCTCAGCCTGGTGGAAACCTGCTTCCTGGTGGGCGCGGCAGCGGGAGCGGTTCTCAGCGGATGGATATCGGATCGCTTTGGCAGAAGGCACACGCTAATGGCATTCGTCACTATTCAGAGCGTATTTGGTGAGTAATGCCCATTGTAAACTTAAGGGATACTCCTTATTCGTATTTCTAAAATAATTTGGAAAAATGGAAAACAAATTTTTAAAATTCTTTAAAATGTATAATCGCGTAGATCCCATTTTTGCAAGTGCAGATTATACAAGTGAAATTGCAACAGTCCGATTAAAAGGACTGGAAGGACGAGTGTTCCTTTGACCATGACAATTTGAGTGGGATTCATTTTCTAATTGTCATTTATATGCAGCTTTGTCCGTGAATCGTTGGACTAACAGCTGCATTTGCGTTCGCATTTGTCCTGCTCTCTGGCCCGGCAGCGATTTTAATTGACTTTACACTCTTATTTACGTGCCCGACCTTGCCACTGACATTCCGCCAACACCCGCCCCCCCTTTGGCCAACCCTTTTTGGCCACCGCCTGCATGGGTTCTCTGCTCTCCGTTGCAGGTGGAATTTTGGCCTTCTCAACATCGGTGGCCATGTTCATGTCGCTACGTGTTATAATTGGATTCGCATCAATGACCGTGACTGTTGTGAGCTTCGTGCTGGTGGTGGAGCTGGTCTCCGGCAAGTGGCGCACCATAATCGGCATTCTCAACATTCTGCCCGTGGCCATCTCTTATGTCCTCTCCGCCGGACTGGCCTACCTCATCCGCGACTGGCGGCACCTCCAGCTGGCCATCTCCTGGCCGTGGCTAATCATGCTCAGCATTTGGTAAGTTCATCCCGGCATCCCGGGTGGGGCAGTGCCATTGTGGGCCGTTTATTTGGTAATTGAAAAATCAGCTAAAGGGAAATCGAGGTCTCTTTATGCATTTTGCTTTGAGCTCTGATTTGTATCAATGGCTAAATGATATTTATTAACGAAATTTGTTTATTAATTAAACTCATGTATTTCCTTCGTTTAATTAACAAATACTATAAGAAGCAGTAGCCATATTTTAGAGACATTTTTACATAATTTATGACCTTTAATTGTTTGCATTTTCTATACAATTCAATATGAAATAACATAGCCAATTTAAAGGTAAAAGAAAAACTTAAATCAATTCAAACCCCAGATGAATGCATTTCAACTTCAAAGCGTAAACATTTTTAGCAGTCAGTCAACTAAATGAATTGACAAGATAAAACCGTACACAACACAATTGGTCGGATCAATTAGATTCCGGCAGGGACAAAGAAACCGTGTCCAGGACATTCCTCAGTGTTTATCCTCGGGTGCCAAGCAGGCCACACAGAGCCACATTAGCTGACCGCCTTAGAAATGAAATGAAAAAATTCCTAAAAGCCAATAAATACCGGATCATGACATTGATTCTCACACCAAACCCCATCCTTTCGCTTCCATTCCTTTTTAGGTTCTGGCTGCCGGAGTCTCCCCGCTGGCTTTTGGCCCAGGGCCGGCTGGACGAGCTGTGCGGGCTAATTGAGCGAGCGGCCCGAATGAATGGCACCAGCGCCAGTTTGCCCAGCAACTATCGCAAGACTCTCGAGGCGGCGGTACCGCGGGCGGTCCAATCTCCACCAGAAGCAACGACCAGCGTGGAGTCGAAGGCAGTCGAAGCGGATGCACCGGATCCAAGTGCAAGTGGCCCTGTGAATCCCCTGCTGGTGGTATTCAGCGCCAAGTACTGGCGCACCACATGCCTAACCCTGGTCATCTGGCTGACACTGATCATTATTTACTTTGGACTCACGTTGCACCTCAGCAATTTGGGTGGCAATATCTACATCAATAGTGCCGTGGCTGGAACCGTGGAGGCCGTGTCCATTTGCATTAGCATCCTGGTGGTCTTGAAAGTTGGTATCCGACGAAGTCTCATTGGTTACATGTTGTTGCCGGGACTTTGCTGCTTAGCCACGAATTTGGTGTCGAATCAAACGGGTGTGATTGCACTGGCCACCATAGGTAAGTTGTACGCTTACATCTTTGACAATAACAATCTGTAAATGAACATAAACATATCAATGTTCCCCCAGCCAAGTGTCTCATTGGAGCCAACAACGCCATCATTCCCACCTACACAGCGATGCAATATCCCACAATAGTTCGAAACTTTGGCGTTGGCATGGGCAACCTGGCATCGGGCATTGCCCTAATCCTTGTTCCCTTTCTCTGGCAACTGGTGGGTACTCAAATCGTTTACCTGCGTGGTCTTTATTTTACCAATCTGATTTCCCCCACTTCACAGGAGCACATTGATCCCCTGCTGCCCTTGAATGTTATGGGAGTTTGTGGCCTGATTGGCGCCGTTGCCATCAGCCTTATGAAGGATGTGGTCTAACCAAGAGCTGCAATAGGAATTTGAATTTTAAGAGAAACCAGAGCTGATTTTCCGTTTTGACATGCCTAACTGTGATATTTATTGGACCTTTGGGGACATTGCGCACCCGCACTAAAACTTTTCTTCTCATTCCACCATTAACACAGATTTTATATTGTTGATATATGATTTTATTTATACTTTCATTGCATTAAAAACGAAGTATTTTTATTAAATGCTTAATTAATTTGTATTTTGTAGTAATGGGTGCTTTGGAATATAAAAACAACAAAAAAGGGTTTAAACGATTAATTTTTAAAAGGTCGAAATAAGATGTTCCTATAAAAAGATGCTATAATACTGTGGGTTTGAAGCCTGTCTAACTTTAACACATAGCCGATGCATCAACCATTGCTCATACGCTCCGTTGGTAAGACTTTAGTTTGGTTGGTCTTAACTTAAAGCTTGAAGTCGAGCGTTGCCAGCCCACTGAATAATAAATACAAAACCGTTAAAGACGGTTAAAGTAATTTAAAACTATATCACGTTCCCGGAGCTGTTCGAGACCAACCATTCTCATGTCCACAAAAGAGTGCAAAAAAGAAAAAAACCGGGCTGCCCTGTCACTTTCGTTACTTCATCGAGAGATGCGCTCCACTTTTGGCCCGGTCATTAATTGCATATCCATGCCAAACACACGCCGCACATAAATTTTCCGCTGCTGGCCAAAGCTCCGTTTGGCGTTGGAGCTGGAGCTATAAAGCCGCCTGCGCACCTGGCGTGCCCAGCATTTCAGCGATCAACGGTTGGGCAAGAACTACTACCTAGGTTTACCTGTGGATAAAATTATTCTTTTCTCGTTGCGGAAGTGTTACAAAGGGACAGGAAAGTTAAAAGGAGATTATCAATCCAGATCAACCATGAAGATCCAACTAATTGCGGTAAGTTGGAAACAAGAGCAAGGATTAAGAGTGTTAGTGTTCTCGGTCATGTCACAACCTCAGCATGTCAGTGAATCATAAATATGCAGCTGCCAAGGTCGTTTGGTTGGCCAGCTTAAGGCTCATACTCGATCTTAGATTGAGACATTGCTGGATATTTACGAGTATTTGCATTTAATAGAAAGTGCGCGAGTTGTGTTTACCTGTACCTGTGTCTCAATGCAATGCAATTAGCAATTAATGCTGCCCAATTGACATTTAATTTCGTTTGGCATCATAAAACTTAAGATCGAACCGAACAAAGGAACTCGCATCATAAATAGGCGATACAATCACCCAGATATTGGTTTTTCACTGTTGGCCAAAGAATTCCGTTTGAGGAATTACCAAACCAAGCCCTCGGGTCAGAAATTTTAACGAGCATTTGTTGGCTTAAAGCCCAGCTCCGCCTTAACTTTGCAAAATTCCCCCGGCCCCCATTATTAACCTGAATATTGGGCTCTCAAAATGGGCACACAATTGACTTAAGTTCAATTTGTTATGCTGCCAAAAATTATCAAAGATCTTTGCTACCGCGCAAAGCTGATGAATTGTCAATTATGTGATAGATAAATTATATTACTTCCGATACAATAAACAAAATCAATCAAAATAAGTTGGCGATGGAAACCATTTCTTAATTTAACTTGCTATTCACAAATTAAAAGATTAATTTGCTTTACAAACGTCAAGTAATTAAAAACGAGAAATTATTAAAAAATGGTGTTCCAAAAATACCAGATATAAAGATATATAATTTTGTATATAAATATTCATACTAAATTAAACTTCTATATGCACTAATTTAATAAATTTCCAAAATAAATCTTAAAAACACCATAAATCAGCGATTCCAATTAGATTTTCATGCTTTTGCTTGATTGATTGATTGGCTTGACCAAATTACGGACATGGCCTAATGAGCTTGCCAAAATTTGGACCAGAAAATGAATTGTTAATGACAAGAAAGACATAATTTACAGGAGTATTGTTTGGGAGCAGTTCGTCACGATACCATTTTTGTGCTAGCCCCGATGATGTGTATCAAGGTCGTTGGCGGTGCCGCAGCTAACAACTAGTTATGGGCGATTGGGATCCACAAAACGCACCCAAGGCGATGCAAATTCTCGGCACGCACGCTCCATTCATTTTTCAGTGGCTGCTCGCTGCTGCAGATTCAGATTCAGATACAGCTACAGATACAGATACTTGCCCACACTGCGACGCATTTGGGCGTACTGTGCTGGGATTACGTAATGGACGGGTATATGGGAATATATGTATGCCTGCATAAATAAGGCTTTTATACATGCATAAAGTGTTACATATTTGAGACCGAAGCCGGCTCGAAAGTGCACTGACAACTATTCCAGCGCAACGAGTCCAGCGAGCTACAAAAAAAATGCCCGGTCGGAATAGGACATATTTTCGATTTCATTCCGCTGCTCATTCGTTCGTTCGGTCAATGGCCATTGGACAGTCAAGGCCGGGCCAGAAGTCCTTAGCCAAGTTATTGTTACTAATGATGAACCCACGGGAGTGGGGTCCGCATCATAAACATCTTTTGTTGCCTTTCACTGATGCTTACGACGATGATGATGGTGATGGTTCGCCAGAGGAACACCCACGTTTGCATTCAGCTCCAACTGGGCTTGGCTTGGCTTGACTCCACCTGGCTGGGCTTCACTTTGGGAACACCTTCCATTGCGAACAGTTACACATGGCTACGAAATTTTCGGTTTCCTTGAACTGAGACGCAGACGCAAGGCGGAGTCATAAAAGCAATTAAATCAAATCAAGTTCCCCTGCCGAGCAATGCACCCAAATAAATAGCTGCAAGTGTCTACCAGGCCTTGCGCAGTTTTATACACTTATACACTTTTTTTTTGCTTTATCTGGCCTGGCTTTTATTAATTTTTAAGCCAAGTAGTTCACTTGACCAGGTAGTTGGGCAGCCAGCCAAGCCGCTGGCCACTGGAATGTTCGGCTTGAATGGGCTGAATGGTTCCCCACACACACAAACGATTCAAAAACAAAGCCATAGATCAGCTACAGGAAAGTAATGGTTAATAATAGTAAAAAAAATGTGTCGACTGCATGCATAACAAAATCTGCATGAGCCGAAGGCTTCATTGATTCGATTGATTATTATAAGCCGTAATAGTTATTTATGTTTGAACAATTGAATTATGTGCGACAGTTAAGATACAAACTGGGTTTATAGCTACTAGGAAATAAGGTTACTTAATAACGAACTTAGTGGAATAATAGTTTTATAAGGATTTTATTGTGATCATTTTATTTAAAATGTTCTTGTCCAACTGAATTCTAAATATAACACAGGAAATAATTCAACTCAAATTTTAATAGAATAATAATTCCGCCATAACCACGATTTCAATAAATAACCCTACTCAGGTTTCCAATCCTGCCAAGAACCCCAAATGGCAATCGTAATTCCGTATCGAGTTTTATTCACTTCCCCAATCATTAATTCCTTTATATAAGCTACCATGCCAATGTGGGCCAAATTGTTATCTGATCTGTGACCAGATGGAAACCGAAACCGAGGGCGAAAAGCCATAAGCCGGCTAAAAATGCCCCTCCACCCGGTTTCAGAATTATGCAACTACGGCGGGTACTAATTAAAAGTTGTCACACTGAAAATCGTGCTAGCATTAAGTATACGACTAGGCGGTCGGTCATTTGTCCTAGACTTTGACTTCTTTCGCGAACCGGAAACTTTTGGCCAATGTGCTTGCCACATGCTATATGCCGCATAACTCCGGCCATGCAAATTACGCAACTCGGACGCCAAAGTCTGAAATGTTTTCGTTTTTTTTCTTTCTGCTTTTGGTCTCGCTTTTGGCTTGGGCTCAGCTTGTTTTGGCTTTGGATTCGGCTTTTATGATCGATCGGCAGCGAGGCGGGGCAGAAATCGCGATTTGTTTTATGTTCCACATTTACAGCCATTACACAGTACTGCCACAGTTGTTGTTGTTGCTGCTGCTGCTGTGGTTGTTGCCACCGCCACACCGTTACAACTACAAATTGCTGCGGCAGTTGTTCATAAGCGGTTGATAAATTTGAAACCAGTTTACGAAGGTGCGAGTTGTGCAGTTAGCCAAGAAGTGCCACAAAAGTCTGGCTGCTGCAAGTGTGGAGCTTTTTACGAACCCCGAATTCGATTTAATTAGTTGTGGCTAAAGAAAAAGTTTGAGAAATGTTTGGAATATATATGTATGTCAATAAAAATAGGGCCACAGCCAAAAAAATCCGACAATGTTAAAAGCAATTTTTAAAGATAATTTTCTTACTTGTGTCTTGAATATGGTGCGTACCTCTTAGATATTTTTGTAATACATATACAATATTTATTTCGAATTCCATATATGTTTTTGGTCTTCTTATGAACTCATTGACCAATTAGGATTAAACTAGATGTAATAAATTCTTTGCTGTTTTCCGCCCCCAAATCGGCGAGTGATGAAAATTCTAAGAAGTCGTTGGGCAAGCAGCATGCCAAAAAGGAGCTTGTAAAACTAATTTCTTAAGAGGGGCACTGCCAAAAGCGAATCAACAGTTAGTGGAAAATTGGCCACGTGTGGCACGCGGTGGCCAAAGCGGTTGGAACGCCTTGTTCCGGCAACTGGCACAGTTGATCCCCATTTGGAATGCACTAATGACATACATTTTCCCCTCCGAATCCAGCTCGTTTGCAGCGCGATCGCTTTGACAGAGGCCCAAAACTATCCCCCGCGTCTGAGCATTCCCGGAGCAGTAGCATCACCTGGTCAAGTGCCCCACCGACAGCCTGTGTTGAGAGTACGCCGTCCAGGAGCTTCATTACGCCAGCAGAATACCATACTTCCAGCGGTGACGCAGCGCATCGCCATTGAGGAGCCTCGTCCTGTAACAGAGTCAGCGGAGGATGAGCAGCCGGAGCCATATCTGCCTAATCTTCTGCGGGAACAGCAGCTGGCCCAGGCCCAGCAATCGCAGTTCCAGCAGGCAGCTGCCGCCTTCCTGGCCGGCCAACAACCCGTTGAACAACCCTCGCCGGTGCAGCAGTTCCTTCAGTCCGATGACTCACAGCCGGCTGCCATCCTGCCTCCTCCTTCTTCTCGGTTCCCCTCCGAACGTCCATCTATTCCGACGACCCTGAACCGTCCCGCCGCCTTCAATGACTTTGGCATCGGTCGGTTTGAAAACTCGCAGAGATTCGGCTTGGAGCGACCTACTCCCACTGCAGCAGCGCCACCACCACCGCAACAACAGCCCCAGCGGGTGGCTGTGATTCGAACGAGACCAGCGTCTTCTGCTGCCCTACGACCTGAACCACCAGCACCACAGCCTGTGGCCAGGCCACGCCCTAAGCCCGTCCAGCCGCGTCCTATCATTGATCAAAACCAACTGCAGGATGATCACGTTGACCAGCAGCAGCAGCGTCGCCGTCAGCCCGTTTCCCAGACCATTCGCAAGTGGCGTGAGGAAAACGAGGACGGAAGCATCACATGGGGCTATGAGAACGACGACGGATCCTTCAAGGAGGAGCTGATCGGCACCGATTGCATCACCAAGTGAGTAAAACAGATTGAATCCCATCTATGTATGCCATTATGCTTACCGAAACTTCTCGTTTACCAGGGGAACCTATGGCTACATTGATCCAGATGGCAACAAACGTGAGTACCACTACGAGACTGGAATCAAGTGCGATCCTAACAACCGCAACAACGAGGAAGAGTTACAAGAGAACGGCTTCGTCAACTACGAAGAGAATCGCGCCGTGCTGCCCAATGGCCTGGAGATCGACATGACGCAGTTGGGCAAGAAGAAGTCGAAGCGCCCGAACGGCTTTTACAGGAACTGATACTCCCCACAACATATAGTCCCTTAAGTCAAGCAGCTCGTAGTTCGTCTTACTTGTATTCCACTTATAATTATGTCCATACTCCATTGAGTGTCAAGTGAAAGATTAAAATGATTAGAATAGATGAAAGTGCAGAATCAGTAGGGACGCTGGCGCCTGGCAGTGGGCGGCAGTCGGTTGGGCGGAGTAATCGAGATGTCCAGAAAGTCTCCAATGCTGAATTTGGCCTGAGCAAGTGTCTTATTATCATCGATTCCTTTTTGGCCCGTGCAGGTCACTCCGATTTCGCGCATCTGGAAGTGATTGCTCCGGAAGTTGGGGTACACGACGGCAAAGTCAAAGTAGGTGCCTTTCTTCCGGGTATCCGGATTGACGTCGCGCACCAGGGAGGTCAGTTCGTGTAGGGTGGCGTCTTGCCAGGTGTAAATCTGAAGCTCGTTGGTGGGCACGTTGCCGAACATATACTCCGACACGGAGTGGTGTCGTCCCGTAGAGCAGAAGACGCGGAGCAGCATAGGACAGGTCTGAAAAATACATAAACTTATTAACATATCTAGAGCAAGCGGGAAGTAAACATGGCCGGTGCCACCAAACAAACCTTCTCGCGGTCAATCTGCTTGACCTGCGTCTTTTCCTCTACAATCATAGACTCCACGTTGGCCATGTCTCCCTATTCTGCGATGTATCGTTATTAATTTCCTTAATTTTAATACAAAATTCACTTTTATTGCCGAATATTTCGGCTTCTCTTTGCTCTTTTCGATAAGTATATAATCGAATGCAGCAAACCTATCGCACATCGCCGAATGTGACCGCTTGTCGCAACCTATCGGTTTTCAGGCCAATCGATGTTTCCAGAAGCACCAAAATTCACCGTTTCTCAGCTCTAGTCCGAAAACAATATTCGCTGTGAGCGGTTGTGTCGTCGAACGTGAAACTACGCGTCTCCGCGAATGACGCAGACTGGAAGCTTCCACTGGCATGACAATCGGCTAAAAAATATTCAACAATAGCGCTGCACTTGCAAATTACCGTTGCCGCAACAACAATAACAACTGCTTCGCTAAGCAGTAGCCGCAACCACAACAACAAGGAGGAGAGCAACAACAACGAGGGAGAAGAGCCGTTTGTTATTGGCGCATAAAAGCAGAATCGCAATTTGGTCACTGAATAGTTTCTAAAAACGGTGAGTACATTGTGGCAGCGATCCATTTGCATACCGAATTGAGATTTGCACTTTTTGCAAGAGTTTCTTATGTAACGGCAACAGCAGCAGCAGCTGAGTTTTACGTGCAAATTGTTGCCGTTGCTTTGCTTGTGTTGGTGCCGCAGCGTCTGCGAAAAGTCACCCCCTTTGCAACCACCCTTCAGCCCCCCTCAAATGCCATTCATGCATCGCTCTCTCGCTCGAATTGTTTATAAACATTCAGTAATAAGCCGCTGCTAAATACCGAACTGTTTTTATCACAAGAAGTACAAGGTTATCCCATCCCCAGCCACCCACTTTCGATCTCCTCATTTTTATGCATGCGCCATCATTTGCCGATAAAAATGCCCTCCTGTTTTGTTGTTCTAAATGTTTAAGTTATTGCAGTAGCGTGGAAGGTGTGGTCATATGGTGGCTTCTATTGTGTCAACAAGGAATCAGTTTCCCAAAAGCTGCAAATTTGTTTTTATTTATAGGTAAATACCAAGAAATAAGTGCATCAAGACATTTTACATTTTTAGAAATGGAATAAACTCCGTTTATGTAAAATCGCCCACTTGAATAAACCCCCTGCTAAAAGGGTGTTTTAGCTTCGGCGTGTCTGAATATTTTTAGCTGGCTCGTGTTTTAAAGTCTTCGAATCCACTCCCACCTCGTTGATCCTGCAGCAGCTGTTTTTGCCACAGTTCCTGCTGCTCTTGCGTGGGAGCAGAATGTTTGTTGTTCCTGCTGTTGTTATTGAATTCCCCCTTCGTCCTTGGCCATTGTTCTGTTGACTCGTAATGGCCGGAGCGGAGGGGTTGTAGCCGTGACCGTGACTGACTGCCCGTAACCCCAGCAACGACCACATAGTGGACAATGTTATTGTTATCGCATACTTTGGCAACCAGTGCACTGTGGTCGGGATGACCAATATGAAGTAAGACGCATTAGAGCCGTTTCTTTAGTCACTTCAATAAATTAAAAATTTATAAAGATAATACTTAACTAAATAGTTAAAATTTGATAAAACAACGGAATGTTTTAAAACTTGTCTTGTTACTTTTTAAGTAACAATAAATCTTTAGTTCAAGAAAGACCCAACGAAGTTGAAGAAAATGTACTTTAGGTGAAGACTTACTGGCTTCAGTGGAATTGTATGTACTCAATAGGAAGGTGGGTAAAGATGTGAACAATAAAGTAATATGTTTTTCGAAATTAAATTCCGCCCACTGTCCGTGGTCGTTGCTGCGGCTGCTGGCTGAATTTTAAACGTGCCTTGGTCGAAAACTGAAGACGTGTGGAGGGGGTTGGGTGTTGTCGATTTGTTGCCACTGATGCGGTCGCTTTGTTGCTGCCGCCTGACTTCGTTTTCGTTATTTTTTCTCAAATATTAATTGCTTTGAGCAACAGTAGAAGCCCTTGGCTACTGCTCCAAACCCAATCACTTCGAATTTCCGAAAATTCCCCAAGCAGCAGCAGCACAACGAGTTTGGAAAAGTGGCAAGGCAAGAAAGCAATAAATTCACAAATGCAAATAAAATGCGAGCTTTGCTTCAACTCCTGTTCTATATACATATGTATTTGATTCTATTTTTTACCCGGCCAGTTGACAGGGGCGTGTGCGTGGGCGTTTCTACTGCCAGCCGCACAACACAATGACCTGGGTGTAAGTCTCGACCTTGGCTTTGCATAGCGACCTTTCGCCAATGCCACAATGCCATATCTCTATTCCCTGAATGCCCAGTGGTGTCCACTTGTTTGTAGCGAGGACAGATTTACTTGCCATTTCCAATCCGGGGATTCCATTTTGCAAATAGCTGTTCAGAGTTTCAGATAAAGTGCACGCTTAAGAGAATCATGACAAATTAATGCTTGTGAATGAAGTGGCAAATCATCGTTTCATGGCCAAAAAGGTCGTATTCAAAGAAGATCTAGAATTAGATATTGGATAGAACCAGCAGCTGATTGCACCTATTGGTAATAGCCAAGAAAGGTGGCTGGTTATTAACGTTAGGGTCTTGAGCACTATTGTATACAATCATGCTAACAATAAAATTGATTTAATTGCACATTTAATTGCCTTACATTGTATTACACTTTCTAGCTGTATTCAAGATTATCTCCTATTATTTGTAGTTAGTTGTTACTCATGCATAATGGCGACTTAATATTATATTTTAAACATGTTTTTTCTTTTGTTAATCTGTATTACTCCAATTCGTGATTAATTCTGCCTGGGGAAAAAAAACACTCTGATAAATTCAATTGTAAACAACAAATTTCGAAAAACAATTTAAAAATCACAGTATTTCAAGATAAGGCAAATAACAAAACCATTAACGTGTTATTGTGGCAGTACAAACTATTTCCTCTAAAATGTTATCAGTTATCTGATTACGGCTTGATGTGATTGAATCCAAAAATAAGTTGTTAAAGATTGAGGTATTTTAAGAATACCCGCTGATAACATTTCCTTTGGTGAAATTTACTGAACGGGTTGTTCAATAAAGAATTTCCGAAAGCATTCCGAAACAACCCGACTTTAAGAGCCTGCAAAAGGCCAAGGAAAGATCACTCGTCTGTGCCTTTGATTGCGAACGACCACTGAATCGATGGGAGAAAGATATGGGAGTGCGTGTATATGTGGCCAGAAAATTGTGTATACGCAGCGTTTCCTCATTGAGAGGCGCTGCTGACGCAAAATAAATGAAACGATTTTAAAATAAAAGCAACTCATAATTTTTGCCCCTACGATTGGGGCCTGTGTTGTCGCGTCAGTTGTCCATTTTATGCTATTTCTGTTTGCGTTCGCTTTTGTTTTGTTTTCCAGCTTCTTTGCCTGCTGCTCCGTCGATTTGTTGCCTTTTTGCCAGGGTTTTGCCAATTGATGAATTGAGTACGTACAGACCGCTGCCGTCGGCTCTTTCGTCAATTGGCTTGACTGGATCTAGCTGCAGTTTGCACTGACGTCACGTCCCAAAAGCAAAAGTGCCCCTAACTCACTTAACACATCGGCCTGATTGGCAGCGACGTCGATTCCATTCGACTGTGTATGCGCGCATACGTATGTTCTGGTTGACTTGAGGTATACTTGAGCTGTAAATGTCTCAATTAACCATAGTAACAATAGCCAAATGTTATCTATGGAGTCTAAATACGTCCATTTGGTGCGTCAGTGGGGACTGTCGTCGCGATAAGAAGCGAATCGAGGGGACTACCGTGGCCATGATTTACGATAACCAGCTGGTTTCAACCGGTTGAACTCAGCCTTGAACTGCTGATAAGACTTGCTTAAAAGCGATTTATTGGTATATTTGTTGAAAAGCATTTTAATTCCTTCGCGTGCGATATTGATTCATATGGCTGGAAGCAAGAACCACTGTAAACTTTTGGTAATCTCTTCATCCTACCCAAATCACCAAATTTCGGCAGCACATGTCGGCGATGGCGGCTCCTAATAGAAATCGCTTTTGCATAGCCAAGTTGGCCCAAACTATTTTCATGTCAAAGCGCTGACAAGACGGGCGCACACAGAAAGCCACAGATACACAGATACATTTGCACTTGGAGCCGCACAGTTGCGAGTGACAGGCGACAACAAAGGGGCTGGTCGAATCAGTTTGAGTCTGAGGCGAGTGAGAACTCCTCGGAATCGCCCAAGGACTTTGAGTGATAACAATCCAATTTGCAAAAGTAGTGGGCGGGGTGGATGAGCTGTTATGTGTGTGTGTGTGGGGTCCACATTAGAATTTACAATTCCGTCGAAGGTCAATCGAAATGCCAGGAATTTTCTGACCCCAAAAAATAGAAACCATTTTTCATACATTCACTTGGTACAAATGTGTTTACAAACCAATTGCGGTGCGATTCATCGGTGTGTAAATGATTTAATTAACAGTTCATGCCTGGAATTGTCGGGTAATTACGAAAACCTGATATTGTCATGCAATACCAAAGGTAAATTCAGCAAATTCATTGATTTCCCCTCGGATGCTGTGCGCAGCCAACAAAGTTCTCGGCATTAACAGAGCTATATAGTTGTTATCATCGGCGCCCTCTTGTGACCAGTTGACGGGTGGTGAACAACTGGCCAATGGATAAAGGGATTACGCTTAATGTTTCCACAAAGCAAACCCACATGGTTCAACGTAGAATTAGTAAGCATATTCGTTACGTACTCAAGTCAAAAAAAAAAATGGATTTTTAAAATATTGCATAATTCGGGTTAATTATAATCTGCATTGAAAATTGTCAGTTTACTGTAATTGAAATTTCCTGGTAATTCGATTTCCTATAAATATATTGGTCTGCATAAATATGGTGGGAATTAACTTGATATTAAATTGTAATTTTTCTAGTGTTAGAATTAATAATATCCCGTTGTGTATATACATAGCAAACACAAATCTCGCTGATCTGCAGTCCAAAGCTAAGCTTTTAAGCATTTTGCATTTTACACACATGGCTCATGCGGCCAATCGATGTCCTGCCAATCAGCTGTATTTGTTCCGTTCCGCCCACAACCACCCACTCACCAAGGTTGTGCCACTCCCACGCAAAGCAGCCCATGATGCTGAGTGAGTTTTCGGTGAACGTTTCACCTTTGGTAGTAATTATCCAGCCACAGCAGCCGTGAAAGCAAAGCTGGTTTGGTTTGGTGGAGCTAAATTACAGAGAATCTCCGTGTGTGTGGCAAGAATAGCATACTTTCAGGTGCAGCCCACAGATACGAGTATTTAAATTTCCAACAATCAGCATCGTGTGTGGGAAATTACTAAGCCAGCAGCAGCAGCAGAAGCAATCCAGCCCAGATTGAACAGTGAACAAAGGGAAGTTCCAAACTAATTAGGATTCAATTAATTTAGTTGACGAAGCTTTCAGCAAAATATCTTAAGTTTCGCACACGATTCGCGTGTTGCCCTGCCACAGAACTACTGATGTAATGCTCGCTTCGCCCGCCCAACGACCAGCACCTGACCGCCTGACCTTTTGCTGTTGCCTTGAAAGGATTCCGGTTGCAGCAACATGTGACATGTGGCAAACGAAGCCGACACTTGCAGGCACAAATATGAGCAGCAAAACCTCCACCGGCAACCGCAAGGAGCTGTAATAACAGAGAGCCGCTTTGAGCTCTCTATAAAAGGCCAGGAACAATTTAATTAAATTCCAAGCGGTTTACATCAATCGCAAATATCTGGCTCAGACGGGTGGTATCTGCCAGGAGAAAGTTTAAAATTTCAGCAGAAAATCAAATTAATCTTCCCCCAGCGTTATTTGCATTTGCATTCAAATAGGGTAAACTGAAATTGCAACTGCAGCAGCGGCAGCAGCAGCAGCAAATGCAAAAGCAGCAGCTGTAATGGAGAGTGGAAAACGCACTCGTGGGATTTGCCTTTTGTCACGAAATCGGGACGATAATGTAAATAAGGCCACAATTCACTCACACTCGTATTTCCTCGCACACATCCGATCAATTTTAAGTGGGGGACGTGAGCTTCAATTAAATAGCAACTTAAACATTTAAGCGCTCTAAGAGTTAAAAGAGTTTGAAGGATGTCCTAGAGCTTCTGATCAATATTATTAAAGCAATAAAAGGCAACGCTGTTCAGCTTAAAATGTTACACAAATTTGTTTATATCCCATTGTTGCTGATTTTTTTTGAGTGGCCCACTGAAGCTGTCTCAAATGATTTAGAGAGCTTTTGCGTGTCTTTGAGGTGGCTTACATGCGGGCTACTTATGGCTAAAAATCTGCAAAGCCTGACATGGCGGGATGAGCAGAAGGATGGATGGATTGGCAAATGATTACATGGATATGGATGGTTGGTTAGAGAGCAGGAGTCGCAGGGTGGTGGGGGACAGCAACCACTTGATATAATGATGACAGCAATTATGAATGAGTGAAGGTCGTTGGCTAACGACCGGCAGGCAATTCATCATCATGTCGAAACCACGGCACCGCCTCCCCTTTCCGAAAGTGGACGGGACTGAGAGCTACTTTTGTCTAGTTTAAAGTGCGCTATCGGCCCGATTTCTTCGCTTTTTTTTATGGATTGCGTGCAGGAACGGTGACGTCACACGCGGCCCGTGCGATTTGCATGCCAGCAGCTCGTTTATGCTGACTTGCACTTACAGGCGTACTCATTCCCATGCTGCTCCTGAGATAGGGATCAAGCTGCACGGCAAACAACGTACACACGTCATGAACAACAGTCGCATCTCCAACTGCCGCTGGAAGCAAAAGTCGAAATTGCGTGGGTGTGTCCTTTCAAGGAAATCAATCATACGGAAATAGATCAACTCGTCGTTGGATTCTTTTTTGGCCTTTGTTTTTATTGTTAGCTACGGCGCTTGCTGTTGTTGCTTTGCTCGCCTGCGTTGAGGTGAAAGTCAACAAAAAAGAAAATGGCCATTAAAGGAAAGTGAAAGCACTAACAAAGCATCAGCTATGGGAATTCAGTAGCCAAAGAGGTTCTTGCGTCGCGTCTGGCGAGCTTTAAAACCCTAGACCTTGGTCTTGTCATTCCTTCAATTGATTATTTATTTTCCAGAGATCATAAGTATGAGCTTGGCACAAAGATGGTATTACAATTTAATCGCTTTAAAAAGCAATTCACTTCACAAGAAGAACGGCTTAGTTCCAGAGCAAACATATTTCATAGATAGATAAAGAAGTAATTGAAATTTGTTACATTATTTGATAGCCAAGCATAACCCTTAACCCTTTTTAGTTATCCTTCTTTCACTCTATTCTCCTTTCTTTACAAATATGTATAATCGCATTGTTCTTATCATTTTTTACAGGGTAAATTCTAAGAAATAACAAAAACAAACTTATAATATAGTTACCCGCATAAAATCAATTGAGTTATGAGTGCAAGAAAATCCCAATACCAATTAAAATTCATTAAAAGTTCTTGGAAATTTAATTTATGCCAAAATTATTAATTAAGAAATACAAAGCAAACATTTTCAGCTGCTGGGCCGAATCCTTGCATGGAAACTCATAAAAACTTTGCACATTTCGCACCCAAAAACTAAGCCAATTTTGTTAGCCCAAGCCAGCACTAAAACCCATTTGCATTTGTTCGAAATAACTCCCTGTCCGGGTAAACAGCGTATAATTAACTCACTGCATATTGCTGATTCATGGGCCACAATAAAACACTAAGAAGAATGCTATTTTTATAGCATACAAATGGGCACCCATCCAGAACTACGACTGGCAGTTATTATAATGAAACCCACCAAGGGGAGCTCCCTTGGATTCGCAGGGAATGGGTTTCATGTCGGTCACATGTGCGAAGCAGAAGCAGACACCGTTTTTATTCTGACGCCAGTTCCTCACTAATTCATTCATTCATAAAAATTTCGCTACTATTAATCACCCGTCTGCCGCTTTCATAACAATAAAATCAAGAGCAGTTGTGAATCAACAGTGCGTCACCAGCGGAGATCCCCCGTGGAACTCCAACCCCTTTTGGTAGACCTATTGATTAGCTTCACGTGTCGATACTTAAGGTCCTCGCCTGCCGGAGACCCACTTCCTTGTGGTACCCCCGCTCCTTCCCAAACTTAGACACGTCTGTAGTTTTTGGTACCGTAATTGGTTTGCTTTGAAGGGCTGTCAGTTCCGTGGAAAGCGGTAGCAATTCTTTTGCCGTAGCGTGGCGCTCGAAATTTGTTACAAATATATTACGCAAACAAAAATACTAGCCTGTCGTTGTGTGAAGGTGTTTATCCAACCCCCTTGGCGCTTGTGCGGAATTAATTTGAGTGTGCTGTTTACCAATTTTTTAAAAATGTTTTGGAGGTGAAGGTTAACTAGCTGACAGTTCTATTTATGGAGAATGTCAGTGACTTGTTGAATCAAATTACTGTAAAGTCCGTGCTCGTTGGGCTATAATTAAAGGCCGTATAACATAAATATAGCAGTAATGGCTATCACAAAAATAACTCCCCTGAACAGCGGTAACTTCCCACATACATTTGCCATTAAAAACAAGCTTATTGTATTAAATGAGCTTTATGAGGAATTCATTTATTTGACCCCAATAATTAGTTGCTTAACAACATAAAAAGGGTTTATGCTTTGTAAATAATAAATGAACGTGTTAACAGAAGTATATTTCTTGACTAAAATTCGACATTATTAAAAATCACTTTATTTTCCTTTTCAGCCAGCCATGTCCGACGCGGCCAAGTCCAACAACAATGCGTCCGCCGATGCACCTGATCCGGCCACTCCTGACGCCACTGGCGAAGCTGACGCGGGCAATGCAGCCACTCCGACAACTCCACGTGGCAATCACAACAACAACAACAGCGCCAACGGCAAAAGCAAGAACAAACTGAAGTCGACGCAGAACAGCAGTGGTGGCGGCAGCATAGACAAGTTGTCGCCGGACCAGGACATCTTCATCAACGCCGCCGACGGTCTACCCAATCAGCATCCGTCGCTCCCCAAAGAGGGAGACGTGGATAGCGACACAGAGCCGGAAGTGGATGCAGACTCGTTCGACGACCTACCCACCTCGATCATCGTGACCAACATCCACTCCGAGGTGTTTGCCAATCCAGAGCTGAAGCACGCCATGGAGGAGTTATTCCGCACATTCAGCGAATCGGCCACGTTCCAGTGGCTGCGCAGCTTCCGTCGCCTGCGGGTTAACTATGACAATGCCATTGCGGCGGCAAATGCGCGAATCAAGCTGCACCAGTACGAGTTTAACAAGAAGACGGTTATCACCTGCTACTTTGCCCAGCCGGTGACACCGGTCAGCAACAAGAACCTGCAGCCACCGGCACCGGTCAAACAGTTCCTCATCTCGCCGCCCGCCTCCCCGCCAGCCGGCTGGGAGCCACGCGAGGAAGGCGAGCCACTGGTCAACCATGATCTTCTGGCCGCGTTGGCCAGTCTCACACCCGGCGAGTCGCACGAGCTGCATCCTCAGAGCGAGGACCAGCCGGCCATTATTGTGCACACGGCCATGCTGGCGGAGACCGGGCCGGGACTGCAGGTGAAGGCGCCAATTGTCCAGACCAAGTGCCCGGAACGGGCATAATCATTAGGTGAAGACGAAACTAAAGCTGAAAACCTGAGTTGTAAAACCAAACGAACGGGACAACGGGTTGGGACTCATGCTCTGCGGATGGTTGGGGCTTCGATTGAGTATTTTTTGTAAATATTTTCCGATTCAATTGTGATTAATTTACACATACATATATTTAGCTACGTTCGTATGTTTGTGTTACTAGGCACTCGAACTCTCATACCCTACATACTTTCCCACCCTTCCTTCAAGCGTAGCATTTACCCCAGTTGGCTTCTGATACAAGTTCATTGGCTAGCAACCGCATCTAGATGTGTTTATCTCGCGATTTGAGTGTGTCTATGTGTAAGAATATTGATGTTAAGCCATCGCGAATACCTGCTAACAATATCTACATATATCTCTGTGTACCTTCGACGGGAAATCGCTGACAGAGGCGCTACCGAGAACCGCGATCCGAAATCCCAGATATAAAGCTACTATATCTATGTAAATGTTAATGTAATTCTAAGCCAGCGAAATGGTGTAACGATATCGCATCAGATATCGGCATACACATACATACGTTTATAAATCTATATGCCTACGTGTAGTTAAAATTTAAATTGAAAATATATTCAAATTCGAAATGAATGTTCTCAAATGTACCAAACAAAACAAAATGAAGAATTACCAAACAAGAAACAAAAACCGAAAAACCAAAACTCTCTCTTTAAACAAACTTTAATTGGCGGGTGCTGCAGCAGGAAAACATCATCTGGGGCAAAGGGTAGCGATGGGTTATGGATTTGACATTGGAAATCCCTGTCGACAATTGGCAATTCGATAGTGCAATTGAGTGGAAATTACTGAAACTTTGCAAGGCCGGACGAAACCGAATTGGCTGTGTCGGTCGGAGAATAAACTTTAATTGGGAAAAGTTCGGAAATCATTTTGTTGGTGTACTGGTTTCACCGTAGAGAAAATTGTAATTAAAATACTAACTTCAAGCTATAAAATACTGTAGATTTTAAATCTGGACCTAAATTGTTAGAGCCTTAAAGTAGGCGATGCAATTCAGTAGAAATCAAGCATTTAATTTTCTTGAAAACTAAATTTTACCGCCGAAGATATAAAAGAAAAAATCCGTACAAACAAAAAAGGGACACTCAGAAACGAGTGAATCCGCATATTGGGATTCACCCCATTCTGCACATCATTTTATTCACTTGGAATGGATAGAAACTAGTAAACCTTACTACTAGGCAGAAGAGTAGAATTCTTAACAAGAAAACACAGGGTAACAAGCAATTTGAACTGGATTGTGGACTTGGGAAACAATCGTCTTTGGCTAGGTTCTACTTGCCCTCGATGTTCTTGAGCGGCACCATCTGCTCCGGATCATCGGGATACACGCTGTTCTGGCGCTTCTTGCGACCAGCACACTGACTGAACCAAGTATCTCCCTTTCCGAAGTTCTCTCCATCCTCAATGGACTCGGGCATGGGCTGGTTCATTGTCTCCGGCAGGAACATAACCCAGAAGCCCGAGATTAGGGCCACCACGCCGAACAGCACGGCCGGAATCTTCGGATCAAATGAATCCAGCAATGTAATGAGCGGAGTAAGGGCTCCCGACAAACGGGCGCACATCGATCCCAATCCCATGGCCGAGTTCCGCACCACGGTGGGAAACAGTTCGGCTGAGTAATTGTATATTACGGCAAAGGAGCCGGCGATGAGGAGCTTTCCTGCCATTACCACCGCCGTGGAGGTGGTGCTGCCCTGGGCAATGTAGGCGGCCACAATGCAGCACAGACCGCCTCCCAACATCAGGGTGGAGGTGATCGATCGACGACCCAGGCGATCCAGGACGAACACAATGGTTATGTAGCTGGGGAACTCCACGAGGCCCATGATGAACAGGATCAGGTAGGGATTTCCATACAGCTTGCCGGCACTGAGCGATAGTCCGTAATAAACCAGGGAATTGGCGAACCAGCAGAGGCACACGTTCAAAGTCTTCATCCTCAAGTTGGGTGTGCGGAAGAGGTCGCTCAATCCGGCGCTGGATTTTTCCTCGGCCGCCGCCTGCTGCTTGGCCTTCTGCACATAGTACTCCTTGTCCACCGGGATGCCCGATCCGTTGATTCTCAGGCCCTTGGCCACAATATCCACCGCCTCGGCGGCACGTCCCTGCATCCACAGCCAGCGCGGAGATTCATCGAGCCACCACCAGTGGCCCAGGAACAGGCAGCCATGCAGTCCGTAGATCACCTGCAGCCACTGGCGGTCAGGGATAAGTGCTCCCCATCCGGCCACCAACATGATGCCACCAGCGAAAACAGCCTAAAAGAATTGGATAGTTAATTTGAAAAATGAACGATCTATTGAAGTCTTTCTCACCTGGAAGGTAATGCCGCACACAGTACGTTTGGTAGGTCCCACCAGTTCCATGGTCAGCACGAATCCACAGATGTAGGCACCCGCCGATCCCACAATACCCAACAGGTAGCGAGCCACCATGAATGAGAAGTACTCGGGAATGAAGGCCACACCCACACCGATGATCAGTTGGAACAGGGCCGACCAGCAGAACACGGTTTTGCGACCCACTTTGTCGGCGAGTCCGCCAAGGGTGACTGCGCCCGTGAACACGCCCAGCATGAACACGGTCTGCACAATGGCCCCCATCCAGCGGCGATCGCACACAAAGTTCCAGTCAATGGTGCGCGAGGTCTTGTAGTACGTCGTGTCGTATACGTAACGTTCGCAACTGATGGTGGTATTGGTGCCAGGACTACTGGGATCGAACATGAGGCAAGACTCCAGCTCGCCATTGGGCTTCAGGGGAATGGCGGCCAGTATAGCGCTCGAGTTCCATGGTGTCACCGACAAGCTGCTGTTGTCCACGCCCTCGATGAAGCAGCGATGCTCGGGCACGGCGGCCACCGTGACCAGCGATAGCATGTGCATGCCAGCGGTCAGGCCGGAGAGCACCTGCAGGAAGAACTGCAGGAACTGGTACTTTCCAAACTCCCCTGGAATTAGAAAGGTAGAAAGACATACCACAATCATTAATGTCTTGGGAAAGGTTAAGAGCGCACAACGAAAGTGAGCTTAACAGATAGTGATTATTTGTAGCACCCATGAATCACGCAGTTTACGATTAAATTTAATAAAAATAAAATTAATAAAAAGAAAGTAATTTAAGCTTTTCTAGCTTAAATTATTCAACACTGTTTTTATTCGCCATAGGTCGATTACATTTAAAAAAATATATGTAATATACTGGAATAATTATTTTAGTATTTGAATTTGAATAACACGTAGCTGCGATAAAAACACAACCCAAAGAAACAGCCGACTTTTATGTAGATGGGAACTTTTAATGGGTATCGCTGGAATTGTCGTCACTCCAAAGGCTTTGCAATTAAATCAAGTGGAATTTATTCAATTCGATTTCAATTGAAGCGCATTCGCCTAGCCCGTCAAATATTTGCCCACAGTTTGGTTTGGTTTGGTTTAGTCTGGGTGCTTTCGAATGCCATGAAATGAGACTCGGATGTCTTGGAAGAATGCACTGAATCGATTATGACTTGGCTGGTGGTCAGTCAGTCCAGGGCGATCGCGTTGATGGAGGCCAGGGGCTGTGTAAATTTCTAACGACATGGACAGTATGTAGCCTAGATACGAGAATTTGACACTTGATCACGGTCCAATGTTCAATCAGCCGTTTCAATTGATTTGTGGGTTACGTTTATTGATCGTTTAAACGAAACTCTTGGCATCAAATGAAAAGTTACGTTCACCCCGGTGAACGTTACAATCGACAAATCATGAGTTAAACGTCTGAGAATTTTCATTTTTCATAATTAAAACGATTGCGTGAAGTGTAAAATTATGTCATCGGGTTGACTTAATTAATCTCAATTATAAAATTTGACGCTACGCCTAATGAAATTCAATTACGCCCCCAATAGACATAATCAGCGTATAATTGAGCACAATCTACGAAATCGATAGGCCAAAATCGTGATAACTAAACTTGGAATAGTAAATACTAATGTGGAAAACTCATAGTGGATTATCAGAGGCCAACAACTGCTAGATCATATATCAGTGATATTGTTGCTTCAGATTTATTGCATCCGTCCAATATAATTAGCCGTATAATTGTTGCCAAGTGGCCCTTGAATACGACATTTGTTTTTGGCCCTGTCAATGTTTGTTGTGCTCTTAATTGTCGTCAGCTATTATGATGTATAAAACCAACAGTTTGCACATAAAAATGAAAATGGCGCAGGTTTGGACCGTTGTTTATTCTGGGCAAACTTTTGGGCGATAAGTGAGATTGATAAGAAATAATGCAGTCATATGTATATGTCGTGGCGAAAATAATGAGTATGCGTGTAGTCGCTGTTTACTTCTTCTCCAAGTTCCCTTTGCTATTATGCGTGTTCCTATTTATGAACACGTGGCGAAAATAATGAATGCGTTTAGTCGCCGTTTACTTCTTCTCCATGTTCCCTTTGCTATTATGCGTGTTCCTATTTATTGTCAATGTGTGAGGATGAATAGATGAATTATCTAGGACTTTGCAAAAACGAGAGCGATAGAGCTGTTGCTGAACGTGGCCACTTGCGCTGCTTGGTTAGAAAGGGAAAACTATATAATGAAAAGGAAATGCCAAAAATTGAGAAGAGACAAAGCAGGCTGCACGAAACGGGAGTGAGGTCATTAATCGTGGAGAAGCCAAAGCAGACGCAAGTGGACTCGTTGACTGCGCACAGCTGCATAAAAATTATATTGTGAAAAGAGTTATGAGCAACGCTGATATGGACGGACGGACGGACGGCGAGGACCCTGATATTCTTAACCCGACATCAGAAGTGGGATCTGTGCCACACCCTGCATTTTCTGAGGATCAGTGGCGTGCAGTAGTGGAAATGCAAAATCGGAATTTTGCTGAACTTGTAAAAATCATGCAAGTGACGCCGGCACGTGAGCAGCAACCTAGTTATGATGTTAAGCTACCCAAATTTAACCCTGATGCTGCATGCGTAGAGGCAGCAAAGTGGTGTTCAACAACCGATATAATTCTAACTGAGCACCCCCTTAAAGGAAGTAAATTGATCATCGCACTAAGTAACTGCATGGAAGGAACTGCATCTCAGTGGCTAACACAAATCTCGTACCAGGGTATGACTTGGCAAGAGTTCCAGGAATTATTTCTGCAGCGCTTTGAAACCGAAGAGACGCCGGCCGCTACGTTTTTAAATTTACTCAACAGCCGCCCGACTGCCGATGAATGTTACGCGGTGTATGCGAGTCGGCTGGTGACGACGCTGACTACAAAGTGGCGGAATATGGAAATAGAAGAAATTGCCGTTACAACTGTTCTTGCGCATATGGCAAACATTGACAGTCGTTTGCAGCGCGTCCTCTTCACATCCAATGTGCGTACCAGAAGTAAGCTACAGGCGGAGTTAAAAGCGTTTACGTTCGACAAGAAGCGACATGCTCGAGATGACAACCTTGGACCTGACCAGAAGAACCGTAAGGCATCGCCAGTTGTATGCCACTTCTGTTCAAAGCCGGGACATCGAATTGCTGAATGCCGAAGTAAAATGCGACAAGATAGACAGGCGAAACCGCAGCGTGAAAAATCAAATGTTACGTGCTATCGGTGCGGCCAACCGGGACATTTCTCCAACCAATGCCCGAAAAACGGAAGTGCAGCCAAACAAGATGTGACTCAACAGAAGACTGTTAACCAATGTTGTGTGATTGAGCCAAAGGGAAGCTTGCATCAACGAGGTGAGATCTATCCAATTTGTTTCGATTCCGGTGCAGAGTGCTCCCTTATTAAAGACGACATTAGCAATAAGTTATCTGGTAAACGTATAAACAATACTGTAATGATAAAAGGCATTGGTGGTGGCAGTGTGTGCAGTACATTGCAAATCTTGAGTGAAGTCACTATAAACGAAAATATTATGGAAATATTATTTCATGTAGTCCCGAACGAGCAAATGAGGAATGATATTCTGATAGGGCGAGAAATACTTAAACAAGGCTTTTATGTAATTTTGACATCCGATAATTTTAAAGTTGTAAAATCAAAAACTGTTAATAATTGTTCCGTTACTGAGCGATCGTTTACTTTGTCCGATATTGACACCGAATTAGTCGACAATGAGAAAGCTCAATTAATTGAGTTACTTGAAAAGCACTCGACTTCATTTACCAACGGGATACCTCATACTCGAGTAAATACAGGCGAAATGAAAATCCGTTTGATTGATCCAACTAAAACTGTTCAGCGCCGACCTTATAGACTTAGCCCCGAAGAGAGAGAAGTAGTGCGAATGCAGGTGAGCGAATTGATAAGATGTAATATTGTTCGCCCAAGTTGCTCTCCCTTTGCTAGCCCCATGTTGCTCGTCAAAAAGAAGAACGGAACCGACCGTCTATGTGTTGATTTTAGAGAGCTAAACTCGAACACGATTTCGGATAAATACCCCTTGCCGCTTATCAGCGATCAAATTGCTAGACTTCGCGGAGCAAATTATTTCACATGCCTGGATATGGCAAGTGGTTTCCACCAAATCCCGATTCACCCTGAATCCGTGGAATATACTGCATTTGTGACCCCAGACGGCCAATTTGAATTTCTTACAATGCCTTTTGGCCTCAAAAATGCGCCATCTGTTTTCCAGCGCGCAGTCATAAATGCACTTGGTGACCTTGCTAACTCTTTTGTAATCGTTTACATAGACGATATAATGGTAGTATCGCCAACCAAGGAATTGGCTTTGGAAAGGTTAAAAACTGTTTTGAATGTTCTTACAAAGGCTGGTTTTACCTTTAACCATGCTAAATGCAGTTTTCTCAAAACAACGGTTCAGTATTTGGGCTATGAAGTGCGAGCGGGAGAAATTCGTCCGAATGTGCGAAAGATAGCTTCATTAAGCTCCTTGCCTCCTCCTCAAACTGTCTCCGGCGTTAGACAATTCATTGGCTTGGCCTCTTACTTTCGCAAATTCGTGCCTGGATTCTCCCAACTTATGAAACCATTGTATTCACTTTCGTCTGGTAGCGGCAAGATTACATGGAGCGCTGAGCTGGAAGAGATCAGACTTAAAGTTGTGACGATCCTCACAAATGAACCTGTTCTGGTAATCTTCGACCCGCAATATCCTATTGAGTTGCACACTGATGCAAGTGCCTGTGGATATGGAGCGATACTTTTGCACCGTATAGAAAGTAAGCCCCATGTAATCGAATACTTCAGCAAAACAACTACCTCTGTTGAATCTAGATATCACTCCTACGAGCTGGAAACCTTGGCAGTGGTAAAAGCCGTTAAACATTTTCGCCATTACCTAATTGGCCGTGAGTTCGTTGTCTATACAGACTGCAATTCATTAAAAGCTTCTCGCACAAAAATAGATTTAACACCCAGAGTTCACCGCTGGTGGGCCTACTTACAATCGTTTAATTTCGAAATTCAATATAGAGAGGGTAAGCGTATGGCTCATGTGGATTTCCTATCAAGAAATCCTTTATCACCCGAACACATTTTGTCAATAAACAAGATTCCCGAAAAACGAGTAAATCTGTCTGAAATTTCAAGTACTTGGCTTCTTGCTGAGCAACGGTTAGACCTTGAGATAATAGAAATAGTTAACAAATTGGAGTCAGATGAATTGGCTGAAAATTTGGCCAAAACGTATGATTTGCGAAAAGGTGTATTATATCGCAAGGTCCAAAGACGAGGTAGAACAAGTTATTTACCAGTTGTACCCAGAGCTTTCAAGTGGTCAGTAATTAACCAGGTACACGAGTCGATAATGCATTTAGGGTGGCAAAAGACACTTGATAAAGTGTACCAGTATTATTGGTTCGCTAAAATGAACAAGTATGTTCGAAAATTTGTTTCAAACTGCATAACTTGTAGATCAGTGAAATCATCTTCCGGGAAGGTTCAGGCGGAACTTCATTCCATTCCGAAGACAAGTATACCGTGGCACACCATCCACATAGATATAACGGGTAAATTAAGCGGCAAGAGCGATTTGAAAGAGTATGTCATTGTTCAGATCGATGCCTATACAAAGTTTGTTTATCTGTATCACACCTTAAAGATAGATGCCGAAAGCTGTGTTAATGCTATGAAATCTTCTATATCCTTATTTGGAGTACCAGATCGCATCATCGCCGACCAGGGCAGATGTTTTACTAGCTCTAAGTTTTCCGAGTTTTGCGTATCGCAGAAAGTTGAACTTCACTTGATTGCTACGGGAATGAGCCGTGCAAATGGGCAAGTGGAACGGGTGATGGAAACACTGAAAAATTTGTTGTCAGTGGTAGAATCAAGTCAACGGTCGTGGCAGGACGCACTTGGCGAAGTCCAACTTGCACTGAATTGTACAATTTCTCGTGCCACTGAGGCAAGTCCGTTAGAAATGTTAATTGGTAAACAGGCTCGACCCCTTGGATTAGTTCCCCCATGTGAGACCGAATGTGAAATAGATTTGGCAACTGTTAGAGCTCATGCGACAGAAAATATGAATTCCTTAGCGTCTTACGACAAATCCCGATTTGATAGCAGTAGGGCAGCCGTTGACAAACACCACGTAGGTGACTATGTGCTATTGAGGAATGAAGAAAGACACCAAACTAAGTTAGATCCGAAATTCAGAGGACCGTTTTTGGTGACTGAAGTATTAGAGGGTGACAGGTATACACTAAAGTCGTTGACGAGTAACCGATCGTTCAAGTATTGCCATGAAGATATACGTAAAATGCCGGATGCAGAAATCCCGAATGAGTTAAACGAGAATGTAGAGCAATAGCTGAAATATAGAAACAGTTGAATGAAAAGAAAAGCCCGCCAATGAGTTCTTTTGTGAACGAGAGATATCCGTCTAGGTGAGACGATGAATTGTGAGTTATCCGTCTAGGTGAGACGATGAATTGTGAGTTATCCGTCTAGGTGAGACGATGAATTGTGAGTTATCCGTCTAGGTGAGACGATGAATTGTGAGTTATCCGTCTAGGTGAGACGATGAATTGTGAGTTATCCGTCAGGTGAGACGATGAATTGTGAGTTATCCGTCAGGTGAGACGATGAATTGCGAGTTATCCGTCCAGGAGAGACGATGAGTTTGGATTGAATTAATAATTAAGTGTGTGTGAACTGGCGGAAGATCGATTTATAGAAATCGATAAATGATAATGTTAAGATAAGTTGTAAGCTGATTTATTACTGATCAATGGAACTGAATATGAAAACAGAATAAGTTATCCCAGCAACAATGAAATAAAAGCTGTTTTGTTTCTTCACAGAATTAAGATTTAAGAAATACACCTAAGAAAGTCAAACTAATGAAATTAAATGTTATTGAATTGTGATGAAAGTATGTGATCTTGATATCTTGGTATCTCGGTATCAAAAGCTTACACGAGGACGTGTAAATGTCAGAATGGCCGTGTCGTGGCGAAAATAATGAGTATGCGTGTAGTCGCTGTTTACTTCTTCTCCAAGTTCCCTTTGCTATTATGCGTGTTCCTATTTATGAACACGTGGCGAAAATAATGAATGCGTTTAGTCGCCGTTTACTTCTTCTCCATGTTCCCTTTGCTATTATGCGTGTTCCTATTTATTGTCAATGTGTGAGGATGAATAGATGAATTATCTAGGACTTTGCAAAAACGAGAGCGATAGAGCTGTTGCTGAACGTGGCCACTTGCGCTGCTTGGTTAGAAAGGGAAAACTATATAATGAAAAGGAAATGCCAAAAATTGAGAAGAGACAAAGCAGGCTGCACGAAACGGGAGTGAGGTCATTAATCGTGGAGAAGCCAAAGCAGACGCAAGTGGACTCGTTGACTGCGCACAGCTGCATAAAAATTATATTGTGAAAAGAGTTATGAGCAACGCTGATATGGACGGACGGACGGACGGCGAGGACCCTGATATTCTTAACCCGACATATATTAATCTACTATTAATCTACTATCAACTGTTACGTTATTTCAGAGCTTTTAAGATTTGTTTTGTGCCTAAATATCATGATTGGATTGATTGAGGTAGATCATGGTTTAAGACCTCTACTTTAAGGCTTCCTTCGTTTTTTGTTCATCCGTACTTCAACATTTTCACTTCCCGCGATTACTGACAACTGAAGGTCGATTTAGTTCTTGTTCTGTGCTGTCCACATAGCACGTGTGGAAGTGCTAGCAAAGTCATTTTAAGTTGCTGGTTTCATGGTAACCTTCTTTTGTCAAAAAAAAAACAACGAACTCAGCAATGCAGCACGCCTCCAAATTCGAAGTAATTAGAGTTGTTGCTCGCCAATAGGCCTTCAACAAAGTAAACAGAAATAAAAGAGCGATATGTGAATTTTGATGTCTGGGGGGGATTGCCATACGTTTGAGTGTGGGCAAACCAGTTTAAGGTTTTTTGCATTTCACAGATACAAATGTATGCGAATATATTACGAATAAAAAAGTCGCTAATGCGATTATTACTCCCTCTCTCCTGTCACTTTCTTATAGGCTGCTAAATACAAAACCAGTTTCGCACTGTTACCTGGGAAAAACTGTTCTATTTTAATTAACGACAATTTTAGCACAATCGTTGATACAAATTTTATAATTTTATATTCCAACTAATATTTTATTTGACTCATACATTTCTAATTTGCAGCCGTGACAAATAAAACTGTTCATATATCGATCTTCCACTGTATTCCCTCAATTAATATTAACTACTTTGCATACTGCATATAAACAGGCTTAATTTTGTAGCTCCCACAAGCTAGCTGCAATGTTTGAACGGCACATTTAGAGTATATAATAAATTATAAGCAAATACCCAGATATCCGTAGATCCCAAGATCTTTATGACGAGCCTACTTCACAGTCTTGTGACAGATACCGCCCCTTTTCCGCCCCTCTTATTTTTGTTTGCTTGTTAGCCGCCGCACTCGTTTTAGCGTCACTGTGCTAAAGCCAAGAAGGCTCAACAAGTGTCAGACAGCCTCCAGCTCAGAACTTGGCCCACACGAACATGTGTCGACTATATACATATATGTACATACTTACATGTGGTATATAGTCAAAAGGGGAGCAACAGGTCGGAGTCTCTATCAAGCTGTCATAAGTGTCTGTCACTTGGCGGCCTCGAAGATTTATTAAATTAAGAATAGTGCAAAATGAAAATAGTTGCAATTAAAAAGGTATTATAGGCGGCTTCTTTTGAGCACTTGACGTGACGGACAGCCAGCCGGATAGATTAGGCGGAGATTAAAAGCATAATACGGAAAAATTAATTATAGATTTTAAAAGCAGAACAGAAGGTTGGGCGGTAAACCTCATTGGCCGGCGGGACACAAAATATTATCCATAGAGTAGCTTGCACCGCTGATAAGACCTCTCAAAATGATAAGCACAACGCCAGGCTCTTATCAGCACGGGATGGAGACGCCTGGCAACGTAACAGCTGACCTTTCAAAAGTCTTCGCTCCCAAAAGCCCATTCCACTCACCAAGTTTCCCCATCAGGTCCTCCAGCACATAATCCACAGCCATGTTTTATGTTTTATTGCTAGTCAAAAATAAATAAAAGTAACTGTTTGCTGTTGCTTCTTAACAAATCGTCATCTTCTGCAGAAGTGGAGCATGCATGAATGGAACACCAGTGGAGCACTGTTGATAGTTACGGGTCGCGAAGATGGAAAACGAATCCGGGATAAACAACGTGCTCGAGTGAAACAAAATCGCAAACGAAGCGCTCGATCAGCTATCAACTCTTCCGACCGCCGGCAGCATTTGAACTGGCAAAAACTAACTGCGAACTGTGCCGCTCAGCGAGAAAACCGAGTGGTAAATGGCGATAAGGTCGCTCCACGCTCGGGAGCGAAGAGAGCTTGTGGAGGTCTCCAAAGTTGGGAGCTAAAGAGCTTACTCTGCGCGAGGGTAAGAGCTTCAAAATCTGTAATCATCATGGAACCATGATGATCCTTGAAGTATGAAAATAAGTGATGCCTCTTGGCAAGGATCCTTTAGAGGGTTACACTTCGAATTCGACCAGAAAACTCAATCCTTAGCAAGCTTGGGTTTGCCTAACACTCAGATACAAACAAAACATAAGAAACAAAAACACAGACCGAAAATAAATAAAATTCATTTGAAGTTAATTTTAAAATTATGTGTGAGCCAAGCTTATCCGATTCATCGACATTCCTGTACTTGGATATGCTGGCGGATATTTTAATGCAGGACAGCCTTGAAATGGAGTCAGATTTCAACACCAAGTTGAAATTTCTTAAGGAACAGGAACATATTTGCCTAGACAATGCCCAAAACGTGAGACTCAATGGCCATAGGTAAACAGAAAATAATTTTGTCATTCTACAACAGGAACTTCCCGTGGATGAAACCCTGAAATCAGTCAATCACATCATGCTTAGGGTAGAAATGGAGCTGCATGAAAACGAGATTAACCTTATAGAGGCGGAAAAAGCAGTCACGAAATTGGAGCAGAGCTATCCGAGTCCGGAGATCCTGGCCGGCCAAACGTATCCTTTGGCAAGTACCACTTATCAGGATTTGCTGAGTATGCTCATGTCTACGAAAAAAACAGCCGACCAGTGCAATCAGATCAAAGAGGAGGTCGCGACGTATAATGAGCAAATATCCGCAAAGGTGCCTTCCGTAAATTTGGTATGATATGATGACTAAAAGTTGTATTTAGAGTTTCCAATGTGAGTGTATCAACAGGTTACCAAGCTTATCGATTGCCATAATAATGCACTGGAGTCTATGGAAAAGCAGATCGAAAAATTGCAGAACCAGGTCACACAAGTTCAAATGGAGTTCGATCTGCTTAATAAAGAATATGAAAGTCAATTCCACGCAATGTGCCCCTGCAAAAAGATCAAGGAGTTAAAACGAAAAGACAACTGAAGTACGACTACGCATGTAATCTGATAACACAATATATCCAACGAATATTATAAATGCTTACAATGCTGCAAGTTCAACTTTTCGCTTAAGATTAGGTTTGGTGTTCTGGGCTTAAATTTTAGTTGTTGGCATCACGGAAAAACAACACATCGTCGGCTATGATACTGGTGCTCGTCTTCTGGTTGCCCTGCTGGTCGGTGATCTCTCCATAGGTGATCTTTCCCTGCACCATGGTGCGCTGTCCCTTCTTTAGGTATTCCAGCACGGTGTCACGCAGATTGGGCTTGAACACCACTACACGATGCCAGTCGGTGCGCTGGGCCCAGTCGCCGTTCTCATATCTGCGGGGAAATAGATTTCAAGATTTCATACATGTTTTTTAACTGAAATGGTTGATATTTTCATATGAAGAAATTGTTCACTCAAGTTAATTGAACAAGGCAATGTACAGTATTGCCGTTATTATTAGGTAATTACATACAACAAATATATTCATTACATAAATCCGAATTAGCAGCTCAGCGTGATATTCTCTTGGAGGTTAAAGCTAAGAACAAACATAATTGCCAACATTTATGTAGCTTGTTTAGTGGCATGATTTTTTTTACCTCCTCTGAGATTCAAGTCCAGTTGCAGACGCATGCTGGGCGGCAAAACGCACACCAATGCACTTACTTGTAGTTAGTGTGTGTAGCAACCGAAAAGGTGACCACCGGATGCTCCTGGGATCCACGCAGCTGCGGATCGGCGCCAACTCGCCCCAATATGGTCACCGTATTGACAGCTGTGGTTATTTATTCAACTATTAGTGCAATTTCATAACTAAACCTAAGAACTACGCACTTTTTTCAACTTTGGCGGGAGCCGCTGCCGTTGATGTTGTTGCCCCGCGTGCCGGCAAATTTCGCAGGCCGCTCAACAGGGGATTCAGCTAAAAAAAAAGAACATGTATGTTCATTGTATTTTGCAGTTTACCGGCTTTTTAATAATATTACTTACCATGCGCCTTGTGTGTTGCATCTTGATTGTATTATTAATATATCGATGTATCGATTATATGTACGAAAATGCACGATTGTAGCGCGAGATTTTTTTTACAAAATATCGCATATCGATATTTCTTAATTTGCATATTGATGTGAAATGCGACTCGTGAGCAAATAAAAGAAACGGTCGTATATGCTTATTTTATTTAATATTTAATAATTTTGGTAAATTAATTAGCATTTGGAGCTTAAATTCGCCCCACCGAGCGAATTCGCCACATACTGCTCTTTCGGAATACAAAATAAACTATGTAGTTCAATTGTAGGCCAAAAGAGGACGTCAGCGGTCAGCTGTGCATAGTTCAAATAACAGCCAAAAGGTGGCGATGATACTGACTACGTTATATAGTTGCTTATTTCAACCAAAAGGTGGAGGAACTGATTGTGGCCAATTTCCATTAGTTCAGCATTTTAATAAACAAGTGCTGACGGCGCCACTGTGACCTTTTTGATTGAATACTTAATGAACTAAGTAGTTATTTCATTTGAAATAAGTTCATTTAAAATAGGATAAGCGTTAAGAGAGAAAAAAAGAAATGATATATAAAAATGTAAGTTAAATGATATAGATATGTAGTGTTTTCGGTACAGTTATGATGTTTAAAAACCAACTTAATATTCAATTTTTGTGAATGCAAATTGTTTAAATCTTTCATAAAATAGGAAATATTATTTAGGTTTCCCAACGCCTTAAAATAGTTTTATTCAAAAATATACTATCAAAAAATAAGTATACAGCGTGCATATAAACATTCACTCAATAACGCAAATATAATGCACAATGGTTCCAACTTTACAACCTCGAACAGGATGCAAGCAAGACAGCTTAAGCTCGCACCAACCACGAGTAGTCATCATCTTGGCTTTTTTGAAAATTAGTTACCGGCTGGCGGCTTTGTTTGAGCTGCAGTTGCTGAGGAAGAAGAGCGAGCGGACAAGTGTCCGTTAGTCGGGTGCTAATAAAAACCTGGACACCCGAGAGGCGTCCCCAAAACGGAGCGGAAGAACAGAATCACCATTTTTATATTCGTATTGCTCTCGAGCCGATGCTGCTGCTGTTGCTGCAGCATCAACAGCAACGACAACATCACAAGCAGCAGCAGCAGCAATTGCAGCAAGAGCTCTCTGCAACTCTCGACTTTGCATTCAAATTCAGCTCAGGCGATGAGGATGACGACACACAGTCCGCGTCGATGTCGCTGCCCCAAGAAAATCATAGTGCCGTCCAGAGTCTCTTAACTGCCCTCCATCTGCGTCACTTGAGCAATTCTGCGGAGCTGATATAACGCTGCGCAGATATTGCGGTGGGTTCCCACTTATTAATCATATCGCGATATGTTACTGCAGAATTTACTAAATTCTACGAAGTTTTAAAATGGGCACAGTAGAGCGCGGGAAAACATATATGTTTGTATTGTTCCATATTACATATTATTTCTATCGGATCAAAGTAAAATTTTTGAATATTGGGCAGTTATTGCTTTAAAATTTATGTTTTCAAATATTTTTTCTGTGACTCATATGTTTTCTATATGTACATTCCCAAAAATATTTAAGTTTTTAAGTTCAGTTGCTACCTCAAAAAAATTGAATTCAAATGTGGTTTTTTGCCTAGAAAACATTGGGATATTTTTGAAAACCAAGCCTATTCCAGAGTCAACATATTTCAATGGCGCGCTTTTTCAAAAACCCAGATTACCTTCTTGATTGTTCCCCAAAAAACATTTCCCCCCAACAAGATCCAACACCATATTTTTGTATTCTAGCCCTCCGTCCGTATCTATATCTGCAGTCGTAGCCAAACTGAAAACAGAGCATTGTGCCCGTCGTTGAATCCAGTGCGCGTGTTGCTGCGACTCTATATAAATATACATTCGAACATATATGTATGTATGCATGTACGGGGCGCACTCATAGGAGGTTTGTGTTGTTGCTGCCCGGCCTGGCACTGTATCTGTATCTATACACGAGTATGTGCGCTCGTATCTGTATCTGGTGTTTGGGGCTCCGGCTCTGAACGGTCCGCACCGCGATACCAACAAAAACGAACGACGGAACGTACCAGGCAAACGAACCAGCGAACCAACGAACGAACGGGCGAACGTCCCAAATGTCGCTGCTTTTTCTATATTTTCAGATTGTATAGTAGCATGGCCATGGAGGTTGGCGGGTTGGAGGTACTGAAGTGGTTGCTGCTGCTGCTGCTGCTGCTGTTGTTGTTGCTGATGATGTTGCTGTTGCCGTTGGCGTTGGCCTGGCTGACTGGGCTTGTCGAGGACGTTCGCTAGATGGCTGACTGGGTTGGCCTGGCCGGCTCTTTGGCTCTGCCGTGCTGTGTGCGTTTGCGTGCCAAAAAGCGAGCGATGGCAAAATTCATATGTGCGCCTTATAGTAAAACTATAAGCGGCAGCAGCATTCCGGCAAACTTGCAATGCTGCCGCGGTCACTGGCAACAGCACTGTTTGCTGTTCAGTGCGAGACTACGCAAAGGAGTCGATCCCGGTGGCCAAAGGATTAAAATCTTCTAAAGGACCTGGAACGACAAGGTGCTCCTAAAAATTTAGAGTCAAGGGGATCGCAGTGGTTCGTGTAGGAAAGTCTTTGCCTTAACATATATCATATTATCTATTACCTGTTTTTAAATAGATACAATATTGTATCCTAATCCCTAGTAACCCTAAAACCTTTACACATAACATGATTTCTATCCATCTAAAGACATTATAAAGACTCTAGGATTACACTGCTATTATAAAGACCTCAACAACTGTAATCGCTTTAAAGAACCATCTCGAAACCCTCAGCATTTAACCCCAGAACTCGGAACCATCCAATTCCAGCAAGTTGGGCAATTTTAACCCCGCGAACAGCCCCAATCGAGTCACCGCCTCGAACTGCATCGCGAGCTGACTGCGCACAAAATTTAACCAGAAAATTTAACAGAGCAGCAGAAACTGAGACCCCAAAACCGAACGAATGGCTCCCATTAAAGTTTATTTCGAAACCGAGTCGCAGGCAGCGCAGAAAGCAGCGCGCTGAAAGGAAAAGAAAAAGAAAACGAACGAACGAACAACAAAAAAATCCAAGTAAAATTACGACAAGGCAAAGAGCCAGAGCAGTGGGCTGTGGGAATGGGTATGCGGATGGGGATGTGGATGGGGATGGGGCAGAAGGTTGACGGTGGCTGGGCTGGTTGCTTGGCCAAGTGGATGGGGGGCAGCAACGACGAAACGTCGAAAGAAAACAAGAAACTCCAGCAGCAGTGGCCCAAGGGGATGGGGCAGGGGGAGCAGGTAGGGGGAATGGTGAGTTGAATGGGAAGGCTGCCGTCACACAAAGTGCCGGTGTGTGCGTGTGTATCTGTGTGCGGTGGGGCGAAGGTGAAGCATGCGATGGCGTTGGTTGGCCCGGCCTGGCTCGGTACGGTTCGGTTTGGCTTGGATGGCTTGGCTGGTCTGGCTCCGTACCACAGGCAAGACGGCGTCGCTGATGGAAAATAAGAAGAGGAAAAAAGTCATATATATAACCAGCAAATGAACGAACCAACGAACCAGCTGAATGAAAGCGGCAGCAACAACAACTGCGAGGACGTCGCTGGCGACTCTTGCAACTGCAACCAGCGGCAGCAGCAACATCAGCCATCACCAGGCACCGGACCTGGCCAAGAACGAGAATTCCAAGTGCTGGTCATCACGCCGAAATGGGCATGCCCTTTCCAACCGATCGATGCGATTTTCATATGCCATACAATCCATACAAAATGATTGAATGATCTTCCACATAGGTAGACTTTATGCTAAAATTTAATAAAAGAAATTTAGAAAAATGTTTCTAAAACCAAATGAAATATAAATAATATATAATAATATAATAAATAAATTTATTTATTTCACGCATTTAAAAATACATAAAACTACTCATGCAAAATTCTAAGAAATGTATTCAAGAACTATGACCAAGCGGAAACCCCCAAAATTAAAGATTAAATATTAAGATCTACACAAAAGTACGATGTATTACGCATACCCACCGGATACCCAGGGTATTCCAAACGAAAGAACAGAATATCGCCACCAGAGCCATAGCCAGAGTCATAGTCGAAGTCGTAGTCATTGGCAAAGGCGGCGCTGTCGTCATTGCCGCACCGACTACTCCGAGGTCTCAGCACACACAGAGACCGGACTGAAAACGAGAATGAGAACGAGAATGAGACCGGGACCGAGACCGAGAACCCAGAGTTACCAGCAAGCAGCAAGCAGCAACCAGCGAGCGGCGATGAACAACGACAAGCAAGCGTCCAACCGACCAACCAACCAACCGACCGACCGACCGACCCGACCCAACATTAAAGTTAAAGTAAAGTTGGAATTTGTGCCTCCACCAGCGCTCTGTCCTCCCCAAGTCCCCCAACCCACAGCACTCCCTGCCTAACGTCCTTCCTTCCCCCATGCCGCCTTTTGTAATCAGAATAAACGAAAATTCGCTTAAGCCGTGCACCGTGGAGCAGAGATCTGTTAAATTAAGAACGTTTTAACTTATTTAACAATTATTTTGTTTAATAATAATACTATAGGGAAGATAATTTCTGTATTTTTATATAGTTCATAGAAACTATAACTAAATTTACTCTACACGTTTGCATAAAAGTGCACATATACATGATAAATTTTCCATTTTACTATGTTTTTATTATCTTTAAATAGGTAAAACCTTATTATATAATCAATAATATATATATATATATCATTTTCTGATATTTGCGTAACCTTTGCTACGCATAACCCCAAAATAGTATCTCATAGTTTGGACTTGCTGACCGCATCTTAGACTCAATTTGCTGGCATTCTTTAACCGAAAACCACATCGTCCCACTGTCCCCTCTTTTGGAGGCAGGATGTGGGACCGGGGCGGGCGCTTGGAGTGGAGCTGGTGCTGAGGGCAGAGGCAAAACGCAAATGTCAAGACAAACGAACGAAAGAGCGAACGCAACGAAACGAACCGGGCCGGACCGAAATGGAGCGCCAAGGAGTGGGCGGTGGGCGACCCAAGAGTACTGGTAGATTCAGCTGGAACAGAGGGCATGGTGGGGAGGGTGGTGCGGTGCCGGGCCGCAATCGAGTGTGCGAAGACCTAAAATATTCCCCTCACACCTGCTCCGTCCTTCGGCTACAACCATTCATTCTGCTGCGATAAAGGAAATACCACACTACTGTGACAACACATTTGCCGCCGACCCAACACCACGCCTCCCGCCCCAAGATCGAACCCACTGTCTTCGCATCTCGTCCTGCTACCCTAAGCCCCAAGCTAGAACCTGCAAATCTACAACGGCAAAAAATTCACCAGGCCAAGTATTTTACCAAATGTAAAGTAAATTAAGGTATGATATGATCGACTACTTTAATTATAAAAGATTTGAAGAGAAGGGTTTTTAAATGGTCTTTTGGAGGATTGATCTGATCATCTGATAAATCGGAATCTTATTTTATGATATTTCATATAGTTCTAGATCTATACGTTAATTAAGGTATTTTATTATTTCGAAATATTTGCTGATATTTTCGTAAGAATGATCAAACTATATCATAATTAAGCTAAAGAAGAAATTGAACCTGGGTTAAAATTCAACAATGTATTAAGGACAAGGGAAACCTAATTTTAAATTCAAACTGCCTATTTCCTTTCCCTAAATGATTTAAGGAAAGGTTTTAAGTTGATACTTAAAATTAATATATTTTAGCATAACTAATTGAATTTGTTTTTAAAGAGTGAATAGAATACATAATTAATATTGTGATGATACTTGAACTTAAGCTCGAATTTCAAATATTTTTTTTTCAGTGCAGAGCTGTATTATTGCTGCTTCGATCCCATTTAGAGTACGACTTCAGGCTCTTCTCGTGCCTTGCACTCAAGCCCAGCTTCAGTTCGAGATTCGAACTTCAGGCTCCGCCTGGCTGAGCGCGACTCCGTTTCTGGTTCTCAGCCAGCACATGGCCAACGACGTCGATGACGACGGTGACGACCACTTGCCATTTGCGCAACGCCACCAAAATAACCAAACCAAACGAAACCAGCGGCGGCAATAACAACCAACTCACTCGCACACACAACTTGAAGCATCGATCCGCTGTGGAGGACAGAAATAGTAGCGGACTCAGCTTTTGCGGAAAAGCGAGTGGGTGGTTCTGGGGCAGAGAAATTGGTGGCCGGGCAGGAATGGAATGGAAAGATAGAGAGTGCTCTCTATCGATTGCTCCAAATTTAAGATGGGTCAATTAAAAATGAAGGCGGCATTAGTATAGGATATAGAGCAAGCACCATAAATACATGTTAAATACCAATTTAAGAAGGATAAGGAGCGCGATCGAATCTTGGCTGTGAATGTTGGAAATTCATGCAGTCAACCCATCTTTAAAAAAAAAAAAAAAAAAAAAAAAAAAATATGTAATATTATAAAATCCTCTTAATAATTTTTTAGGGATATGAAAATAAAAATGAGTAACCTAATCAGATATTATTTCTGTTTAAGACCTCAGCATATTAATTTGCCCTAACATATTTAAAATTTAAAACTTTAACTTAAACTAAATCTTTTCTGAAAAACCTTATATTTCACTTACATCGATTTCTCTCAGGACCCATAATATTTAAATCAAACAATGGATCATTCTTTTAGTTAATATACCATTGCATTAAGATCGTAAATTGGGAGATAACTCAAGGCAATAACTGAACTCTTGTGACTGTTTGATTTTATTTGATTGCAACTATGCACTTTAATCGATTACAAAATCGATAAATCATCGAAGTACTACCATGAATTACAGTTAAATCCAATATATGTGCGAGCGGTGTGTGCTTGGGAGTATGTGCCCCACTTAGGTTCGCCTCAATGGGGCCTAGCCCCTTCGACTGGCTGTTGTTGTTTTCGTTGGTGTTGAACCAATGCCAAGTCAACTGCGTGTAGTACTGCCATGAGATATTTTTTTGGGACGTTCCCAGAGTTCAGGCTCGGTACGGTACGGTTTGGTTCGTCACTCGGCAAGCAAACAACGCAGCGTGAAAAAATTCCATTTTATGTTCAGTTTTTTCATCCGAAAGAGAAACAGCCGATAAAAACCTGAAAGTGTTGGCGATGCGTCATGCGATGCGATGCATCACATCGCAATGCCCTCTTTCCAGCAGCGAACTTGAGCCGATGGCTCAATCAAGACTGCGCAGGCTGCGATCCTTGGGGAGCGTTTTTGCGCCGCCGTCGAAATCCTCCAGAAGGGACCAAGCCTTGAGCAGGATTTCGAGCCGTTGGCGCACACAGATATTTTCCCCTCAAACCAATCTCGACCACCCCACCCACTTTTAGCCCATCAGCTACGCTTCACCATCAATGCCGCCACCACCACCACCCACTGCTCGCCTCATTCATTTAGTTTTCGTATAGCCAAACAACAATAGTTCCTGGGGGTCGGGGGAAAAACGGGACAGCAGTCCTTGCTGTTAGGTAGATTGTGCCCTGCCCATCGTCCTCGTCCTCCACCGCCGCTCAGGCGAATGCATAAAAAGCCAGGGGAGATTATAGAGGGTGACCCTTTCGAGCACAGCTTCTTTACAGTTTATCCAAAACCGTTCAAAGCCACTTATTTTTTGAGTCCGCTCGGTAAAAAAACAGCTTGACGATTGATAATTAAAGTAGAAATGATATATTTGTATCGATCAGTACTTCCTTGACAACAAATATTAAAAAACACTTACATTTAACTTTCATCTTTCGTGTATCTATGTGATTCAAAGTCTATCAAAAACAATAAGAATATTTATATATATATCCGATGAATAAGAGACAAAAATAACACGTTGGTTTTAAATGATTCCTTATAATATAAATGTTAAAATTTGCTGCGAATGCTTTAAATTATCCTAAAAAGAATCACCCTGTTTAGCGGCACACATTTCAGGCCGGTTCGGCTGTCAGTCGGTCGCTCACTTTGCTATTCAACGGCCCGGGGCGGGGGCGGGGGCGGGTAAATGGGGAAAGGACGGGCGCAAGGCGCACGGCTTAGGGTGAAAGCCAGTCGCTTGTCCTCCCACAGCCAGCCTCCCCGGCCTCCCCTCCTTCTCGTTTGTTTGTCACAATAGGGCAAAAGTTTCACTGTAACCGTTATGCGACCCACAGACACCACCGCCCGTCCAACGAGCCCGCCTGCCGCCTGTCCGCCCTGCCTCCCCCAGCTGGTAGAGAGCCAGAGCCAAAGCCCAAATGTCTGACAGGCAAGAGCAACGGAACGCAATGCCACCAACCACCCACTGTTCCCTACACTCCATACGCCGCCCTTGCCATGCCATCCACCCACCCACCAGAGCCATCACCACGGCCACCCAATCAAGCCGGCCACCCACCACGTCAGGCAGCCGCACAACCGACCCACCACCCATCACCCACCCATCTCCACCACACGGGCTACGTTGTCGGCATAACGAACGCCAGCACAGGATGGGAATAGCCGAAAAGGATTATGCCCTTGGTGGCAGAGGGAATAGCAGTACTAGAAAAACAAAAGGATATGAAATATCGCAAGAAGATCAATTAAGATATAAAATATTTTTTAAAACTTTGATGTAAGTTAACAAATCCTAGATTCTGTTGTATTAAAATATTTAGTTTGATATAAAAGTAAATTTCATAAATTGCATTAAAAATAATACCTAATAATAGCATTTTCTAAACTTATTTCTTAATTATTTACAGGCGATCCTTAGTTTTTGCATCCTAACTAAATCTATTATGGATCGCTTTGGAACTCTTTGCTGATTTCATGGTTATAGGGTAAATGAAACTTGCTCTGAAATTCGATGGGCTGCACATATACACCGCCATGTACACATACATACCCGGTAAGCATACACACACACAGCAACAAACAGCGACAAAGCATTAAGCTTTCATGTGAGTGTGTTTGTAGCCGTGAGCGTGTCTGTGTGTGTGCGAAACTTTTATTGTCAGCACAAACAGACACAAACTCACACACACACACACACAAACACATACACAGAGAGCCATTCTTGAGCGAAGGATAAAATGCTGCAAATTCACGGCAACAACAAGGAGAGCAGCAGCAGCAGTCTGAACGTGGCCCACGGTACGTATACGTATCCATCAGATAGAAAAGGCATCGAGCAGCCGCATGCTGAAATAATGAAGCAGCAAGGACTCGACTCGACTCAGCACAAGGCAAGGCAAGGCAAGGCATGGCTAGGAAAGGCACTGATGGCAAGGATGGCAACGATGGCAGGCAAGGATACGAGGATAGCCAGGCAGAGGAAGACTACTTGGCCAGAATGAAAACGAAAATGGAAAATGTGTACGGGTCTGTCTCGCAGTTGCCGCGTGTATATGTGTGCGGCTCTGTGAAAGGACGACAAGGATATTGCGCACGAGGACAGGATGGCTGCCTGACTGCCTGGCTGCCTTGCCTTACCATTCCGTTCCTTGCCTCGCCTTGGTGTTGATGATGATTACAGAGATGCGCAGAGATAGAAGCGAGCTGAACTGAAGCTGAATCTGAGGATGTGTCCACACTGAGAGAAATGCAGCAACTAGCCGTAGGATATTTTGACATATATTATTATAATTTCTGCGGGAGCAATTTTATCTTTAATTAAATAAAAATTTTGAAATTAATAAAAGATATGTTTTGTGTAAAAATTTAATGTATTCATTATGAAAAACTCATGATTGTATTTTAAAAATATTATTAGATTGCTTATTCAGTCAGAAGTGGAAAAAGTAAAGCCCCTAAACAATACAAATTAGATTTTTATAATAAAACACTAATATCGATCACAGATCAGGAAATTTTACTGATTTAATAAGCAATTAGTAGATATGTATCTGTGTGCATCCAGAGAATGCCGGCTAGGCGCGCCAAGAAGTAGGCAATGATATTCTAAAAAGGATAAACTTAAAATAAAATAGGCTTATTTTAATTGTTACCTTTTTAAGAGAAAGTTAACTATTAGAGACCAAATATTTAATATATTTTTTGTTTAGTGCAGACCGAAAACCAGCAGAAGAAGAGCTACGTCCTTTGCTTCGTTCGTTTCATTTCGAAGCGAATTTCTTGTTGTTGCCGAGCCAAAGTCTAACACGCCAAGAATCCACATTGTTTTTGTTGTTGCCGTTTGTGTTGTCGTAATGCTTCTCCATTCCCGCCCCCCAGATGTCCTGGCCTCCTTGTTTTTATACAAACAGTGGAGCAGTGGAGGAGCAGAAGCAGCAGCGGCAGCAGCAGCAGAAGAAGTGGAAGCCCAACAGCGGGGCAGAGGTGGTCGGTGGAAGGAATTGATGTTAGGTCGAGCTGGGATGGGGCCAAGGAAAGGACTTGGGGTTGCAGGACTCGTGCTGGTAGCAGCACAGAGCCCGAAAATATATTCCACTAGAATTGTTTATTAAATTTCTGGCATTTAAGCTGGAGCTGTTGTTTGGAATTGGGAAAACCGACGCTCTAGACAAAGCAAAGCACAAGAACAGAATCAAAATGCAATCTAGCAGAATGAAAGAGCATTATATTTTTAATGAGGGGTCAGGATAATAGTGATCTCGAAGGAGTGCCGCATAGTTGTCTGTTGATGGGTGGATTATAACCAATCAGATCCTCAAACAAAATAGTTCTAAGGCGGGACTTAAAAGCTACATATTTGTACTAAAAATTAAATAAGAACAAAGTATCTACTTAATTCTGACTGTAATATATTAAAATTATTTATAAATCTGCAACCACCGCATTCGTTACTAAACGAAAAAACTATTTAGTCTTTGATCTCATTTCCTATAACGTATATTGTGCCCTTGAAAAACAATAACCAGGATTAGGCATTTTATAATGCCAACAGCTGTGTCGCAGATCGGATAAAAGACGATAAGTATCACGCTATACTCCCTGCTGACACTTCATTTTCAAAACCAACCCCTTGCGCACTGTGATGAGTGTTTAATGATATTGCGAAAATTGTTAAGGCGGTAAGACTTTCAGTTAGCTAAATCAATGGTGCAAGAAAGCCAAGGCTTAAACACAAAATGAACCGATAGATTTTGTTTAGCTATTTGTTTGCCATATTTAGCAATTTATGTCCTTTAGCGAAGTATATTCGCATTTAAAACGGGTGTTGGTGGATCCGGCACAACCCTTTTCTCGCCCGCATAACAATATTTATTGCCGAATTGCAGCAAGTAAACATTCGGTAACATGACCCACTAATTGGTTTGCGCAGAAAGCGACGAAATGACTTGACCTGGTAAAAGTTTTCGGGGTTCGCAGGCAGCAGGTGAGATGCGATGACACCTCGAAGGCAATGATGGCTTAACGCCCGTCCACACACCTCCCACCACCCACCGCCCACCTGACATCGCCCGCTGTGCGAAAGGTCAGCCAAGGCAACCGCAGGTTGCGGTGCAATTTGGCCGAGAACCAGCCGTGTCCTGCTGCTGTTTCTGCTCCTGCTGCTGCTGCTGCTGCTGTTGCCGCCTCCTTGTTGGCGGCTGTCTGTGGCCCCGTGCGTGTATGCATGTGACCCAAATACATACTAACAAACAGCACACCCACACACTCGCACACATGTACAGCAGCACCAACACACAATGGCTGTTCATTCATATAAGCCAAACACTTGGCCTGCCACATGTCAAAGTGCGTCGAGGAGTTATGCAAATGCATGAAGTGTAGGAGTTCGTGTCGGTTTCCCCTTTGGCCCCCCGCGGTGCATCAGCGCCTCGCCATCATACACCGCTGCATCCCCCTTCCGCTGCAACCCCAACCCCCCACACGAGACTGTAGACGGTGACGACTCCTTGCGGCGCTTAATAAGCGGGTGGAGATGGGAAAGTCCTTCACCCCACATATCTCCACTGTAGACTGAAAAAAACGAAATATACCTGATAGCATTGGGTTTAGTCGACCATATTATCGCTATAAACTTGGTTTTCACTATACTTTAGCAAGATTGTGATATCAGCAGAGAATATTTACTGTTTATTTAACAGCAGTACGGAAAAGATCTCTGCAATTGACGCATAAATTTGAATTTTAATTAAAACTAAAACAACTTAACCCCTTGAAACTTACTGTTCAAGTTTGCAGTGATATACCATTTGGTAGCTTTGGGGTCTAAATAATCGTTTTGTAGCAGTGTTTATTTGCCGAATATATTATGGTGAAATTGGCAAATATTTAGCAAGCTTTAAAGATGCAGTTGAAAATTAATAAAATACGTGAATGTTTACTAGTTAAATTGTAACATACATTATTTTAACTGGATTTTTTCCTTTGTGTAAGTCCCCGGATCCCCTTTCAAGCGAAAGTTTCTTTTGCCGCTGCTCCTTGGCAGGCAGCAATTTCGGTTTTTATTATTTATTTTGTTTTTTTTTTTTGCGCCGCCGTGAAAAGTGAAAAACTTTAGCCAACCCCTTTAAGCGCCGCCGTCGACGGCGCAGCGCAGCGGCAGAGACGTCGACGCCGACGTCAAGCATCGAAGGCAGAGCGTATTTTCAATTTATGGCTTTGTATGCAGACTCAGACTCCGGCGAAGCCAAACTCACCCAGGATACATATATGTGTGTTCGTGTGTATGTACTCGTATGTGCATATATGGCAATGCACCCACAAAAGGGGGTGGTGGTGGGTGGCTGGTTGGTGGTGACTTGAGGTTGGGTGATGCGTCGTCTGCCGCAGAATCTCCGGCTGTTGTTGCCGCTCGGTGCGTTTGCTTTTAATACATTTTTCCAGCTGTTTGGCGCTGCTAAACTAAACCTTCTATGTCTGGTACTGCCTTTTCGAGGGTGTCAAGTTAGGTGGGTGGGGGAAGTGGCGCCAAGGGCTGGAGGGGCTGGGGCCAAGGGGGGCCAGCGCAGGGGCTCGGCACTCGCATGTGAATTATGACAGACTTTTGTTGTCGCTGCAGACGCCTAAAGCCCAGCGCCACCGCCACCTCCGACGCCAGCTTCGCAGTCGCGGTCGACGTCGACGGCGGCGTTTGTTTTGCATTTTTCATGCTCGAAAGCAGCAGACAAGCGGCGACCTTGAACAATTTACTGCCTCACCGACCCCAAACGGCCCGCTCCGCCCCACGACTTGCTGTTGTTGCTCCTCTGGCTGCTTTTTATTTATTTATTTATTTATGGGTGTTGCTGCTGCTGCTGCCGCTGCCGCTTTGTAATGTATGCAAGTGGCAGGAGTATGAAAAGGTGCGACAAGGGGGCAGGCAGAACAACCGGCGAACCTGTCACTCAAAACCATCAACATCAAACCACCAAAAAGCATTCAACAACACACCGCCACAGCCATCCATCCATCTATCATTAGTCAATGTTGCTGTTGTTGTTGCCCCGCTGTGGCCGCTGCTTCAGCTGCTGCTGCTGCTGCTGCTGCTACGTCATCAGCGAAAGTGTTACGTTCAATGCTCTTTCGGCCACTTTGACTTTGGCGCTTTCCCAAAACGACAGCGCGAAAAAATATATCGAGACCCCCGCGAGTAACAAGTGGTTCTGCCCCCGCCCACCTCACCTTAATGGCCAGAACCGAAATAAGGTTTGCCTTAGTTTCTGCGGCTAAAAAGCCACAACAAGAATGGCGTTAAGTAGAGTTCACCACTTTGGCGGCATTGCTAATTAGCGGAGAATATTGTTTCACCAATGTGGAATGTCTATGAAGGTGTATATTTAGAAATCATTATGCTCAGAAATCATTATGCTCCAGCTAAGTTGCGCATGCAAATGTAAGGCTAAAAAGTAAATAAACATATATACAGTATATATATTAGAAACTTTAATTGAAGCATCCAAAGTAAAACGAATTACTCAGCGTGTTGATCTCAGCTGCAAGTTAATGATAAATTCTGACATAGAATACACATAATAATAATAGTTCTGTGAACCAACACCTGAAAGCTAGCTTTAAGCCACAACAAAGCCATTGTCGCCAATTGAATTTAAGCTCAAATTCTTTCCGAGCCATCTTATATCTCTATTGTTCCACGGAGCAGCAAAAACACAGAGCGTTGCCATGGCAAAACTCACTCGATTTTGATCCTCAGCTCGAATCTTTGGTCAAATCGAGAGACGAAAGCCGAGAGCTTGCCGCAAACATAATGTGCGAGTTCCCTATGCAGCGGTCAGTATTTCATATGCACGTGTCCGTGTTCATGTTTATGAGTATCTGTATCTATGTACTGGTGTCCGTATCCGTTTTTGTGTATTTGCATTTGTGTCTGCCCGTACACACACACACACACGGACACATAACCGTATGCACAGGAGACTACAGTACGTATACGTAACATGCAACTATTGCATCCCCATGTCCATTGAAAGTGAGGTATGCCGAAATTGTTCGTCCTAATAGTCATCATCGTCCTGCCAGCTCACAACATGTCCCCTCCGGTTCTGACTTGGTCCGGAGTCCAGAGTTCTGGACCATCGGTGACCGTTGGCCAAATTCAGAATGGTTGTTGGAGTGGTAGTAACTACCGACCATTGCATCCCCACAGTGCCTTCCATTCAGTTTGGGACCCGAGTTCAGCACACAGACTTCCCCACTCAGAGCCCGCTCAGCTGCCCTGGCAATCAGTGAACTGCTGCCCAAAGCTCTTACTTTTACTATGCGACTATGGCCATGGCTCCAGCTCTACCTCCATTTCCGATTCTCCACCAAGCTGGCAAACTTCTTCTCTAACCGAAGGGCGGCGCTTTGTTGCATTGTTGCTTCATTGTTGTCGCCATGGCAATATATGAATACACTGAGCGATGGCTAGGTCCTTGGCAGACTGGCCCACAAAAAGTAGTTCATTTTTTTGTGTATAATATATAATTAAAACGATGCCAAAAATATGCCAAAGAGTTCGGTTTCATCAGGAATCAAGACGGAACCACATACAAAAATATTTTTTTGACAAAAGCATTATTTTAACTAAATTACTCTGAAAGAGATATGTACAAGTAAATAGCATTCGTATGCAGATGCAGAGGTATATTTTTTGTAAATGTAATAGAATTCTGATGATGACCTGAGCTTATTTGCTTGCATTATGAACGTGGCAACCCTAGTTAAGCCCCACCATGGATCGAAAGAAAGAAGATATAAAAAAAACCATTCGTTAAGGGGGAGCAGATAACGTGAGTATTTCCTTTAGATTGATGACTGAGCAGCACCCACATTCAGAATCACTAATGAACTGCTCAGCGAAACGTGGCAACTCTGGCTAAGCTCTGCACAGAAGTTCGCGAGACTAGAGACTGCAGTTTCGTCATGAATTTATTCGTTTCCTGGCTGGAGGGGGAAATCCTTTTGTGCTTTTCCAACACTATGCACACTCCAGCACTATGAGTTACACTCTGTTCCAGTACCGCCCCCATCCCGCCCTCCCAGCGACTCCCCTTCATCATTTTCCAGCCCCGTCCCCCATACCAACTCGGCTTACTGACAGTTCAATTGTGGCGCCGTCGTAGTTGTCGGCATACACAATGCCACACAGAGGCAACTAGACGAGCGAAATTTATGCGGCTCCAACTCAGCCCAAAAAGCAGCGCACACAGCACTGGGTCCAATCCAATCCAAGCCGTAGAACCAGCCAGAACCGGAGCCAGAGCCATAGTCAGAACCCAAGCTAGGAGCCATAGTCGCACCAAAACGAACCGAAATTTGGCCCATTCCCAGTCCCCGAGTGGAGTCTCAGTCCGACTCCGTCCCATTTCGATTCCCACTCCCACTGTGCCCTAGCATCGTGTCACTGCTCATGGAGCGGCAAAGGAAGAGGCAGAGGCAACAGCAACGGCAACAGCAACCAACCAGCAAAAACAGCACCCAGTTCCATTGCCATTCCCACTCCGAGAACCCAACTCCCATCTCATCCCAATCCCAATCCCATTTTCATTCGCAGTACAAGTACACCCCATTGCCATTTCGTTATTTGTACGGATCGTCGGCGTTGTCGAACCGTCGACCGTCGACCGACGAACCCGCCAACCCACCAACCCACCCACTCGCCCACTGACTCACTCACTAACCCACTCTACGACTCCCTCCGCCCCCTTTGGGTGGGTTTGGTAAGTGTGTGTGTGTGTGTGTTTGGGTGATGTCGTAGTCAGATAGATTAAATCGATGGAAATGTAGGACTGTATACACACACAAGCACACGCCACACACACAGATATACACACGTACAGGCGGAGATACAGATACACACAGAGGCAGTCATCTAACGAACGAAACGAATGTTCGTTGTTGTTCTTGCTGATGTTTTTGTTGGCGTTGCTGTTGTTGCTGCGGCAAAATACAACAACGACAACAGCAACAACAAGGGCAGGCAACGCATCACAGCAGCAACATCAGAGGCGTCCGCAGCAAAAGGGGGTTTAAATTGCGATAATCTTTTCAAATATTTCTTTCAACTTGTTACTTTTAAAGTAGTTAAGGGAACATTTTTGTAGGTGCATTATTTTTTACATAACTGAATGATTTTGAAATATAACCCATTTAGTGGTTAGATCTTAAATATTGAAAATGTGAAAACTAGAAAAATTCAAAGAAAAAAAGAACAGGCATTGCCATTTTTACTATTACCATTTTGTGTAAGATCATGACCATTATTAATATAGATTTTTAAATTTCCTTCAGTTTCTGATTAATTATCTATCTTACAATAAAAACATTTTCATCTGCTACATCAATTCAGGCAGGCAAATATATATATTATTTCTTAGAGGTCCCTGTTCAACAACCAAAACGCACACGCCCCTGGCTTACCGCATTTTCAGTTTTGTTTGCCTTCATATACTTACTTATAGATGTGTGTATATGCCCGAGGTGTGTGTGTGTCTCTGTGTGTGTTCATATAGATGCATATGTATTTGAGTATATCATGCATGTATATAAAGGCCAGCGATTGTATGTGTATGCTGTGGCACATACAGTGAAAGCTCCAACAAATGCCCTTGCACCGGCTCTCAGGTGAAATCCTTTTCCGAGATCCCCCCAATAAATGGGAACAAATCCCACTTGGGAGATATTCCTCCGTTGCAATTTCTTTCACTTCACTGTGGGGAGATTCAAACGTAGAAATGAGGGTGACCCTAAGCCAGGGACCACTGTGGCAGAGTGGGGTGGATAAGCCTCGAAAACAAAATCATCAAAGCGAGCACTCAACCCCCAGCTAGCCAGCTGAACGAAAGAAGCGGGCTGCATGGGATGCGATGTGGACACGGCTCGAGTCGGGCATGAGAAGCGCGTAGAAAGGCCTGTGGCAGAAATGAAATATCAATAAATGATTAACATTTCGGGCAATCAAGAGAATTTTATTAGAAACATAGAATTATTAAAGCCTTCCGTAGGCAAAGTCGGTTAAGACTTTAATGATGGAAGTTGAGCAATAGAAAAGGGTTATGGTTCATAAGAGGGGCTTTCAGTACACCTACTGATCATCATCAAGATGAGGAGAGGATATGTAGATGTAGATCATGGTGGTTAAAGATTTTTGCTTGTTTTTATTAAATATCATTATCACTTTCAAGTACATATCTAATCTTTTAATATCGAATAGAATAGAATGTGTTGATCATCTTCCATATTAATCTAAAATCCTTATTGCAGTAATGGTATTATATGTACATTCTTAAGATACATTTATAATCTTAACGATTTGCTTTGACCCTATTGGTTTACTTATCTCTCTCCTAATGCCGTTTTATCTATATATTTATCTAACTTACTGTCTTGATCTATCTTTTATCAATCTGTGATCAATTGATAGTAGTCATTATACCCCCATTTTTTAATAGATAGTTCTTTTAACTTTCCGGAAATTCCGACTCGCTACCTATGCGCCCATCTATCTCTACATATCCTATATCCTCCCTATGCCCCCTATTACGGGGGAACCCCGTAACCCAAGGCAAAGCATATTTGAACTTTTTTTCTTTTTGATAGAGCGGACAAAGCCATAGGCGACTGATGGAGCGCCCCTTCCCCTGTTTCTGCTCCTGCCTCTGTCACTCCAGGCTGAGTCCCCTTAGACTGAAGCTGCGACTGAGACAGACCACAGACTCCGTCTTCGACCTTTCGTAGACAAAGCAGAGCCGCAACTGGCGGCAATAACCACGCGACAACAACGCCGCTCGTCGACGGTGACGCTGTCGCTGCTGAGACTCGTTAATGTTGCTGATACCATGGCCATAGCCATAGCCATAGGTTGCCAGTTGCGAGTTGCCGTGGCCGTTGCTGTTGCTGTTGTTGCCGCTTTGGATTCTGTTCCTCTGTTCCTGCTGGTGCTTCTGCTTCTGCCGCTGCCACTGCCACTGCGATGTTGTAAAAGTTTTGCGCACAAATCAGCAGCACAGCCAAAGGATACGCAAAGTGGATGAATAACAGCGGCAACAACATCACCACACTGAGCGCTCAAACATTCATACGGAAATGTATTTGCTTAAATAGAACACATTATTATTAAGCATATGTTTGACAAAATAATTGCATAGAAATATACTTTATATTGAGTAGGTAGGTACTTTTTAAATATTTCTACAATAAAACAAAAATGTTAAAAAACTTGGTTCTTGGTTTGTTCGTAAAGATATTATAAAACTATTAACACTTAGAATTTCCTGAGAAAGGTAGAGCTAACAATATAAGCTCGTGTTTTCCATACTATTTACTGCAATATACATAGAGTTGTTCCCATTTTTTGTGAAGTTTCTAAAACATCATATTTGTTTTCAGTGAAAATGGCATTTCAGCGCTTGGCGCTCGAAGGCGAACAATGAATGCCACAGTCGCCAGAATGGCCAACATCGTTAAAGCTTTAACCGACTCCCCTTTCTGCTAGCCGCCCATTACCACGGCGCTGTCCCCTCTTTCAAATCCCCACAAAAAAACCCCTTTTGCCAATTTCGAGGCTGCGCTGCGTCGCACAAATTTCAATGCGCTCTTGCCTCGAAACGGTGCAAAATGCGCGTCCGTTGTTAGTCGGAAAACGTCGTCATCCGTCGACGGTTGTTTTGGCTGCCTTTGGACCAGGAGTTTTCCGCCAGCAGAGGCAGCGGCAAAAGCAGCGACCAGGACAGAACTAGAAATCCGGCATTACACTGGACAAAAACTTTTGCTAAGCTAATTATTAATGAACTAAAAAAAAAGCGTTTGCATAATGTCCTAAATTTATGAACAAGTTTCATATAATTTAGAATTTTTCTACCTGATCAATTTTTATCAGAAGTTTTAACTATTTTATTATCTATTCTTGTTTAAGTGCGGCTTTAGCTTTTGCCTTGTCAGCAGAAACTTCGGCTCTTCGTTCGGCCTGGCTCTCATAAATGAGCGAGAGAGAGAGAGGAAAAGAGGGAGGTGGATGACGGTTGGTAACTGTGGGAGAGCCTGGGCCAAACAAAGAGCCACCCAACTCTCTCCTCAGCACTGTGTGTGCGTGCGAGTGTGTGTGTGCAGCGAAGCAAGCAAAGCAATCAGCAGTCAGCGGGGTCGGAGGGTGGGGAATTGCTCTCGTAAGTGTGACTGTGTGTGGGGAAAGAGAGCCAAGCCACCCGAACCGCCCACTTTTATCAGTCAGCAAAAGGTCGTTCGGCACTGTGGTCGCTTCGCTCCGCAGAGCACCTGACTCACTGTCAACTTATAAAAGTCGGCGATATCAGGTGCGACGTTATGCCGCCAGCCTTCGCAATCAGAAAAAATGATATGAGCACTTAGGATCGTCTTTGAACGGATTTGAAATAAATTTATTTGATCATCATTTAAAACTACATATATAGGAGATATGGCTATTTCTAAGATTTACATATTTTAAGGTCTTAGTAATTTAAGATACAACTTTGCAATTTATACAGCCAACGTATGATCCCTACCGATCTTCAGAAAAATGTTTTACTGTTCTTACTCTTACCAAAGTCATTTATAAAATGATTTTCGCTATATCAATCATACGCCCTATTAGCCTTGCAGAATGAAAATATAGAAATATTTGTAATTTTAAGTTTACAGGACACTTCATCTTACAAAATCATCAATAATCTGTTGGAAATCTTGATTTATTTTACGAGGCCAAAAAAAAGTGAATATAGTTTACGTTGCGTATAAGTTATATATGATATGGTTGTAAATTCTTTACAAGCCGCAGAAGTTCGATTTCTAGCACAAAAATATCGATCCTCCATTATCAACAAAGATCCAATATTATCGATACATCTATGTACTTGGCTTCGTGCAGAAACCGTTAGGCGCCAATCACAATTATCGACTTTATGAAAACGAGCAAAGCGGCCAAAGCAAAGCACAACCCATACGAGCTGAGCTGAAGCAATCCGAATTGAACCCAGCCAAGGCGAGTTGGCTTTGTTTGTTGGTCGGGCTCACTAAAATAGTTCAGGAAATGATGAAAATGTGGAGCTGGGGCGAAGCGGAGAGGGCGGAAGGCATGGTACATTGAAAGCATTGTGGGTCTGAGTTTTGGTATTGGGATTGGAGCCATGGCTTTCGCCCGCTTGTGTCCCAGCCTGGTGGCTTTCCACAGAGCAACTGAAAATACGAAAATTCGAGTCGGAAAAGCTGGCAACAACAACGCGCGCATGTGGCAGAGTTGCCAAAGCGCAGAGAGTTTTCCAGGCGCGGCGACGGCAACCCTGGCCACCCGGCTGTCGAGTGTGTTGGCCAGGCCGAAAGCGTTCAGTACGAACTCTGCACTTCGCACAACAAGACGCCAAGCGACCAGCGACGACGACGCCAAAGGCGCTCGGCCAAAGCCACAGAGCCCGAGCAAAAACTACGTAAATTTTCCACAGCGATTTTCCCCATTTTCCCAGTCGAACAACAGCGCCAAAAACAAAAACATCGGACCAGCGGTCTGCGTGTGTGCTTGTGCCAGAGCGTGTGTGTTTTGTGTGTGCTAAATAGTGAATCGTTCTTGGCCCGGCGATCGAGTTCCCCATCACCCCCAAACCCGCAAACATGTGGAGCTGGGGCTAAGGAACTCCACGGAACCCAAAACATCCAGCGACTCAGAAAAAGGCGCCAAACTTAAATAACCGCCAGCCGAGATTACCTCCTCAAGACTTCGCAGGAAACCATGAAAATGTGGACGGAATCCAATGTGAGTAGATCGTGATAAGGCCTTACTATGGCACACTCTATAAGCACCGACCTTGATCTTGTCCAATGATATTGGCCATCGATTGGTTATTGTCATCGTATTTGTTCTAGCTCTAGATGGTCTACACTTGAATCTTAATTGAAATTATCAAACTATGATCAGAAAATACTATTTCAATTTCAATTAGTCCAGCATAGGATGTGATATCTGAGCTTAACTTACTACATATAAATTTTAAATGTATAGCGATCATTCGTATTTTAATTCATTAATTCGTAATTTAAAGCTATGCAATCTATGTCTCAGAACATATACATTTCTTAAAAATATTACCTTATCATTAACATTCAGTTTCTCTACATTTATTGGATCCATGCTATCACGTATGGTTTATTGCGGTGTATGATATGATTGCATATGAGTACACATGTGAGGTGCATTCGCTATCTTTGTTTTGATTCTCGAATTTCTTCTATCGGCATTTACGCTTTATGCGCTTGTTTCCTTTGCCGTTTACCGGCGAATCCAATTGAAAAGTCATTTGGCTACGGCCGGGAAATGTTCAATGGATTGGCGTGGGGTGGCACGATTGGGGAGCATCGGGGGGTCAAGGATGGGGCCTCCAGCGGAGCAGCACGCACATCCATGTTGGGCATTTGTAGTAGGCACGCACAGCACGCGTCGTCAGCTAGCCATTTGCTCGATTCCCTCGAATCCCCCGATTCTCGATGCCCGATTCCGATTCAGATACGATTTCCATTCCCAAGTTGGGGTCTTTCCCGACAAGCCCCCATCGCAATCGAAGCCAAGTAAACAAAAGCCAACAACATCAAGGTTTTTTCTCCCTCTTTGTTTTCTTTCTTTATTTCTACCGCTTGCAGCAATTAAATGAAAGTTTTTGTGATGATGGATGATGAAAGGGGGGCGGTGGGTGGTGCGGACGTGATGGTGATTGTGGTGGTAGAGGCGTAGAAGCCGGCGAGCAAAACAAAAACGGCAAAAATGTCATACACGTCGAGGGGGTGGCAATCGCATGGGGCGGTGCGGTTGGTTCGGGACATGTAAAGTGCATTGGCATTTAAGATTCTTTGCAGGCTTCACTTCCAAGTTCCCCAACAAATAAAACCCGAAGTGGAAATACATTTTTGAAATAAACTTGACCCACAATTGGACAAAGTGTTCGATGCAAGATATGCTGCCTTTGAGTAAAATGTTTGCTACCAAGAATTTGTCGGGCAGCATTTTATTTAAAAATATTTTGTTCGTTATCATTTTGCAAAGTTAAGAGTTTATTTAATAGTTTGTAAAATGACTTTAACTTCAACAAGGTGTACAATCTGCTATGGGGTTTTGGTAATTTTTCAAATGTGTAATGTTTCAATTTTTTATTTGAGGTGTTTAGTTAGTAGAACTGCTAAGGGAAATGAAGTATATTGTTGTTGCTGTTGTTAAAAAGTCAACGGATTCGACAGCTCCACATAAATGATTAACAAGGGCAAAGGTCGTAAAACGGAAAATCAACAATAAATACAGGTACCAGTCCCCTCTTACCAATTTACGCACACACCGCAATGGAATCCACTTGTCCTTGACACAGTGACGTACCAAAGTCCGAACGTTGTATAATAATAGCATCATGACTTGCGCTTGTTCCGCTCCTTTCTGGGGGATGGCAGTGGGCGTGGCACCCCGGCAACTCATTTACATTATCGGTCCCATGCAAATGCCCGTCGCATACCTTAGGTCAGTTTCCGTATCATAAAAAAGCCCGGATACGAGTCACATTCACGGGGAGAGGGGCAGCAGCCGGCGGCGGACGAACCCTTTTTTCCGGGCTATAAATACAGGCAAAAATCTCTAACTCGAACCGCAAACATGTGGTGAATGAACAATTGCCGCCCTTGGAAATTGAAGTTCTACATTTTATTTGGCGCATTTAAAGAGGTTCTAATTGTTTTTATAATCGAATTTTATTTAAAGATGTCACTTCAAAATTGAAAATGTTTGAAACGGATATGAGTGACAAGAAATCTTAAAAACTTGCAATCCTTAATGCACTGTGCAAAAAATTATGATAATATTTAAGTACAATTTTATCATTATCGTTAACATCAGCGTTTGTACATAGATGTTTTTAAAACGTACCTATTCGCATTATTAACGCGGAGTAATGAACTTCTGTATGCCGAGTGGTATTTTTGCACAATTAATGCGGACAATTCCATCTAGTGATGTTTGACTGTATAACGGCTTTATGCGTATTTACCATTACGCTTTCAATGCGCAATAATAATGGACAGTGTGCTGCCTCTAGTCTTCTTCTTCTCGCTCTTTGCGGCCATAATTTATTGGCCACTTGTTTCTAAGCGACGGCAGAGCAACCTGCTGTCATGAATGAACGCAGAATGAGTTGTTGGAGGGGGAGGAGGCGGAGGACGAGGATGGCAGGGTGAGTGACTGGCTGAAAGAGTGAGTGAATGCCACTCGCTAATAAGCATCAAGAGCAGACACAAAAGGGCAAAAGCAAAAGCAACAGCAACAGCAAGAGTCAACAATAACCAGTGCAGGAGTGAAAGAGAGGGAGGTAGTAGGCCGGCAGCACGTGCTAAGCACATTTAACGACAACTACAACAACAACAAACAGCGGCCACAAAAACGATTAAATTAAAAACCAAAACAAACTAAAGAAACGGCGCAGCGCAGCTCTGCCAGGGGCACAGTCGCCGTCGCAGTTGACGTCAACGTCGACGCCAACGCCAGCGGCGCAAGGAGAGAGATACAAAAACAATGTTGACTACACACACAAAGGCACACACCAAAATAAAAGGAAAACAATAAAAAACGGCAACGACGAAAGCAGCGCGCATAATAAACGTCAATTTAAAAATGCTAAAAGCTCGCGACGCCTACTGCGACGGCGACAATAATAATAATAATAAGAAAGAAAAGAAAAATCCAAGGGAAACGCCGAAAGTTAAGAAGTAAACACAAGCACTCACATACACTGACACACAGGCAGAGAGCAATAAAAAATAACCCTTTTTCCGGTTTTGTTTTGCTTTGCAGTTTCTAATCACGAGGAAATACATGAAAGCTAACCAAATGCCGCTACTTTTTTCTTGGTTTGGGGCGGTGAGATTTCTTTTTGGCATTTAGCATAGTGAAAACACCGCAATCCTTTTTATGTTGTGCGAACCAGTGACACAAAGCGGGAAACAGAAAACAAATTGACAGACTTATCAAGGGTTGAGCATATTTACGTATTGAGTGTTCATTTCGTGAGTGGAAAAAAGTTAAGTGATTCGGTAAATAGTGAATAAGAATTAGGAATTATAAAGGACTAACTAAATGACACTAACTAGTACTGAAATAAGTTAACAGTGCTAGTAATAATCAAGAATGTATTGAAATCAATGATTACCTTATCTTAACACAATCGTAGATATTATATCTATAGATTTGTATCTTAAGATATGAATAGCAAAACATTTTCGAGATTATCAAGGGGGAAGCCCGACAACGCTTCATAGTAAAAAGCATTAACGATTAGATCAGCTGTCCGTGGCATTCATTGAGCAATTTTTCAACGCCAAATATTTACTACGAGTTCACACATACCAGTCGGCGCGCGAGAATTCACTCACTATCAACCCACGCCGATTATTCAGTGGCTATAAAAACAATAAAAATCATCTCTCAGCCATTTACATAACGATCAAAACAAAAGCACCGCGGCACGGCCACCAGCTGATTGGGGTAGGGTCGAAGTCGGATTCACTCACAATCGCATAGACACTCGCGTTCGATGCCGGGTGTCATAAATAATTTCGATTTGACTTATATTATTAGCTAAATAAATATGAATGAAAAAAAAAGCGGACAGCTCAGCAGAGCAGAGCAGTAAAAAAGAAGGCAGACGACGGAGGCAAACAAGCCAGAAAGAGGCATGAAATTGAATGACTGAGTGAATTGGAAGACAAAGCGGCGCCGCCGTCGACTGCGCTGCTTAGCGTGAGAAAACCCATTCAAATTGTCAAACACAAATGTCTACGTAATGATCGGCCCCTAATAAATGACAATCGAATGGGAATGAATGAACGAAACCGGCGAGCAATGCCGAGCGAGAGCGAAAGTTAATTCCAATAACGACGAGACCAAATGCGGATCGCATGGGGAATACAATTGGGTCAGTGGAAAGAAGTCGTGTCAAGTGCCGCCAGATACTCGGTACAATTGGATTTCAGAAATATCAGCTGGTCATGGTATTAAATTAATATGGTAATCCATATTAAAGCATATCCTTTGAGCTAAGCACACCACTCAGCTTCATAGACACAACTACATTTCGATTATTTAAGCATGTTACCATACCATAGATTCATTTAATATACTCTTACGTTGTTCGTTATCGAAACTCATCTGCCTAGTGGTTGATAAGAACTTAATAACGAGCGATTACCGTAACACTAGCTGCATAATTAGCCGGCTGTTAATCAACTGCCGAAGCTCAGCTAATGTGGATGCCTCTTTGCGTCACAAAAACTACATCAACAATGTGCAGCAGCACATCAGACGGCCCAAGTCTGAGTTGACAAGTACACAGAGTCATCCAAACTGTTCCCCTCTTCGAGGATTGGGGGCTGGTGCTCTTTAGCCAAGTGCAATGGCAACGGCAAAGGCAAAAACAACGAGACTTGTTCGCCCATGCCACCAGAAAACCCCGCCCCCTGCGGACCGACAACCCAACCCTTTGGCAGCACGAAGTGGCGTATCAAAACAAAAAAGGCGACGACAGCGATTCACGTTCTGAGCACAATTAATAAATTATAGACGGCAGAGGAAATGGCGGAGACCAAAAGGCAAGAGCTGCGCTGCGGCAGAGGACCAGTGGTGGGGGATGGGGGTCGAGTCACGTGTAGAGCGGCGAACCAAGTGATCAAAACAAAAACCGACAAAAAACGAATTTATCATTACAACAAGCAATAAAATTAATCAGCAATTCAAAAACTGCAAGTGGCTCGGCTCTTTTTGTTGTTATGAGTGTGTGTGTGACTGTTGTTGCTTGCCGTCTGAGTTGTTGCGGTTGGTTTAATAACCCGAAAATAATCGCGGGCGAGCGACAGAGATGCCAATAGTTGGCTCGAAGGAGAGGGAGAGACAGCAGCGGCAGAGAAACAGATGAAGTAGAGCAGAGTCGTCGTCGTCGGCGTCATTAAAACAACATAAAAAGTAATAAATAAATATGAGTACGGCCGAGAATGTGTGTGTGTGTGTGAGTGACAGGGAGAACGAACGACCTTCAACTTCCTACCCTCTCACCCCTGCCGACAACATAGACAGTGGTCGCTCGCAAATTAGAAGCTCGAATGTTTTTATTTGGCCAAAACTTCTGGCATGCGAAGGTCTTCTCTCGACTTCGTCAAGCTCGTTTGAACCGCGCAAGTTAAGTTATTGCTGGGGGACTTCCCCTCAAACATAACTAATTTGTGTATAAATAAATATTGCACCTTACTGCCATAAATACCCATCATCGTTTTATATACGTAACTCGTGATGCAGAACTTTTACAGGAACTAGAAGAGCAAAACTAAGCTCCGAAATCCATAATTCGCTTGATTTCCAGTTTTCGAGTACCCACTGTAGCTTAGGTGACATGTGAGGTGGCGCTACCTGTCCGCCTGTCTGCTGTCAAGCGCTGACATTGATAGCTTTAACTGTAAACGCCGAGCTGCAAGTCGAAGAGCTGTGACAGAGCGAGTTGGATAGACATTTCTTCACACAAACGTATGTACATTCGTGTGTAGACGGATTGCACTAGCCAGCAAGTCAAAGAGGGATGGCGGGCAATCGGCATAAATTAAAGGCGAATGCAACATGTGAGTCTGCCCAGTCGCAGTCTCAGATTTTTGGCTGCTCTGCGGCGCTGCCAAGTGTTTTGCATATATGCAAATCGTCCGCACACAATCCACGGCCGACCAAAACACACTCACACACACACACAAGCGTTTCGGGATTGGGGCAAATGCACCTTGCAACGTCGCGAATTCGAACTTGTTTGGAGTCGCCTCGAAGAGAGCGCTCTCGTCAGTCGCCGAAGAACTTCAAAGCCAGCAGCATGTTGCATGCCATAAGCAGAAAAACAAAAAATAAACGTAATAAAAACTGAACAACTGAACAACAACCGCAGCGGCAACGCAGTCAGCATTCAGCTTGCAGCATCCACAATCCCTGGCAGCGGCAAATTAAACTAATAAGCGTAAAAGGAACAGCGAACCGATTGCAGAGCTGCAACTGCGACGCTGACGCCGGCAGCGCTGCTGGAGCAAAACTCTTGGACTGTCGAAATCCATTATAACCCCAATCGGCAATCGCATTTCTTCCTTCGAGTGGCGCGGTCGTGGAGCTCCAATCGTGTGGCCCACACCCTCTCTATTTCACAATTCCCCTACATATTGCCAGCTGCACTCGAAGAAAAGTTTGAAGTACCGCAAGCACATGGGGAAACTATGATCTGTAGTTTGTTTACTATATTTCTTAACAATATATTTTTAATGTAAGATGTTCATGAAAACGTAGTATAATACATACAGTAATTAATTAATTACAAAATGTAGGTTATATTTAGAAAATAGTTGTTAGTACTACAAAACCACCTAGTTTTGTAAATATCTCTAGCAAACATTTGGTTATAAGATACACATTTCCAGTGGGAAAAATCATAAAACTGAAGTTGCATTGATACCCTAGGCGTCCCCTCACGGCAGCAATAACCGAAGCGAACTGAACTGAACGTAACCAGCTTTTGGCCCTGGCCAAAACTCTAATCCGACAGGGACAACTCGGACGGGGCTTGGGAATTGGCAGGGCTAGAGAGAGATTGGTCAGGGAAACAGGGAAACAGGATGCCAAGGGCCCAGTGGAAAAGGGTGGGGCAGACGAATCATGCTAGGTGGGTGGCTGCAATGCAAGCTTTCGGAAATTGAAACTGGCATTAGAAGAGTGGCTATGAAAACCAGCATTTGTACAACAAACTGAATACTAAGAAGCTTAAACACACCAGTTACAGTACCCAGAAGATCAGGCGATTCAATGCATTTCTAGTAGAGCCAATGCAGATAGAAATTCTAATTTAAATATTAGTTAGTTAGTTATCAGATTGTTTTAAATAAATAGAAATCAATGTACATTCAATAAGAGATACTCATATCTAACTGCTAAGTATTTTCCATACTCTACCTCAGGATCTGTTATTCACCAAGAACACTTAGCCCGAAGTCAGAAAATTTCGAACAGCTCGGTATGAATACAAAGATCTATTCTCGTGATTCCCAAACCGGTGACCCAGAAACCAAATGAAAGAACACTTCATAAAGGAACGAATGCGGCGCCAATCAGCCAATAGGAAACCCCAAGATTAGCAATTTCAGGCCATCTCGATTCCTGGCTGTGCACCTGATCTCAGTTATCAATGGTGTTCAGCCCCCGGAGAGATGATCATATACATAAACGTATACCCGTGGTACCGATCATTTCGACAGTCGCAATTCCTCGCAAGCAGCCGGGCAAAAATAGCCAGCGCCTCCGAACACAAACATTATTAATGCCTCTGTTGTTGTTTGGATAAGTTTTACTCAATCGCATCGCAGCGAGTCATCATCATCATCATCCAGTCAGTCCATTCCGCGGTCTGCAAAGGCGAGGCGATGGCGATGGTGAGAGCAAGCAGGTCTCCAAAAATAATCCCAACAACAGTGCGACGAACACAAGGCCAACAGCTGGTCGCTCGTCTTTGGACCCGAATCCGCATCTCTGAATCTGAATCTGCGTCTTCATCGACACCAGCATCCAACATCGCTGTGGCTGTCGCCTCCGTACCCCCTTTTTCAATTCCCGTCTACGTTCCTGGCTGGCGTCGCATCCATTCCGTTCGCTCTGTTTCGGCTCATCGTTCCACATTCACATCGACATCCACACAGAGCAACATATCCACACTAAAATCCGCCGAAACCTGCAGCTCTGTTTTACCCTAACCCGTGGAGCGGCGTTCTTATTTTGCTAAATATTTTGCAAAGTAGCTTTAATTTCTAAGATAACTGTTATAGGAGCACTATTCAGCTATATGTATATAGAATTGAATGATGGAATTGGTATGTTATGCTGCAATATGCACAGATTTGCAGTCATGTCTATATAACTAAATATATATTCGTATATAATGAGTTAATAATACTTATACTACGATCCCACAATCAGAAACACAAACGCGGCTTTGCAAGGGTATTTAAAGCTTCGGTTGCAACATTTAAACCTCCTTTGTGCGCTGATATTTCAAGTAACTAGCACAGGCAACAACAACATCAGTTCAGCAGCACCAGCACCGAACATGTTCACAGTTTCTCGGATGCGACGGAGACAACCAGCACAAGCAACAAAAACAACAACCAAGAGCCGCCTCCGCCGCACACTCGCATAAAATTTTAATACAAAAATGCTGCCAAACATTTGCCCACCCCCGCAGTAGCAGCACAAGCGGCAGAGGCAGTGGCAGCAGCAGAGACCATTACACAGGGGCCTCTTTCTTGCGCTCCCCCATTCTCTTCGACCTGGCACTCAACTCAACTCAACTCAGCTCAACTCGCCGTTCAGCAATTTCATTTCAACATGCTTCTAACAGAGCTCGAGCTCGAGCACAGCCAACAGATCTTGGTTCGCTTTAGCAAAAGCATCTTAAATTTTTCTGTTCAACCGTGCCACCTCCCACCAACCGCCACCATCCACCATCGGTCGGTCCCGTCGACCCCGTACTTTATAGTCGTACTTTGTTGGTTTTCTACCCACAAGTCTTTCTCTTTTTCGTTGTCGCTGTAGCTCTGTAGCCAGAAGAAGAAGAAGAAGCAGAAGCACAGGCCGGGGCAAAAAAACGAGGGAAAAAGAATTTTTTTATAGGTATTATTACGTTCCCACATACGACGCGCCGAGGCGAACGACGGTCGGTCGGATGGTTTGTTGGTTGGTTGGACTTTTAGTCCCACAGTCGTCGGTCGGATGGGACGATGGGACTATTCGACGGTCGAAATGAACGAAACGAGAATGAGTGTGGGATGAGAGGCAATGAACGGTCGGGGGAGGGCAAGGAAGGGGAACGGCAGAGGCCGTGACAGCGTCAGCGCATGTATGTACATATAAAACCCGATACTACGTCAGCCAGAGTTGCCAGGGTAGCTGGGCAAGCTAAATACGTTTCCCGGAGGAAAAGTTGCAGGATTGCAATACTGCATAAGTTAAATATTTATTTTTTATTTTGTGACCTTTTTTATACGCATGCAAGTTGAGATCGAAAATAAGTTGAGATCGAAAAAAGATCTACATAAAATCTGATCTTAAATTTGTAGTACCATAAAATGCATCCTTTTAGATCTGCCCTAGCAGTTTCAATTTGTTTTTTAACATATTACTTATTGGTATTACTTAAAATATAAGCCTAGCTAATCTAAGGTTACAAGGAACTCGTTATATTGCTCGCAATATGCTCTATGGGACCCCGTTGCGAGGGTTCAATGCCGTTTCGTATGGCCAACCGCCTGGCAACCCTGTGCACTTGTGTTGCTGCTTTAGCTGCTGCTGCTGCTGCTGCCTCTGCTGATGTTATGCCGCCTGTCTGCCAACCAGCCTGCAATGTCCCGCTACCCGCTCACCGTTCCTGCACCACGTCCGCCCCCGCCACGGCCCCATGCCATCGACTGTACGGCCATCAAGCCATTTGCCTCTGACAGCGCACACGATGCGCCGCACAAATATCGCCGAGCAGCCAGCGCATATATAGCGCAGGCTATATATTTTTGTAGGTTATGTGTATATAGCTGGCGGTCGGTGGAGCGGTGGAGCATTGCGATTGTGGGAGAGAACGAACGAAACACCGAACGAACGAACTTCGTCGTCGCAACGAAAACGAGCTTTGCTCTGCAGCCCTCTCTCTCTTTTTCTTACGCTATGTATGAGGCGTCAGTGTGTGGGGGAGTGTATAAATACAGTGAGTACTGTTGAGTAAAGAAAGGTTTCTGTAAGATATATCTAAAGGAATTATTTTATTTTAATTATTATTCTTGTTCTTGAAAATAGATTAATGTTTAATTACAATATTAATAACTTGTAGCTATTAAAATTGAAATTATACAATCTGAATCTCTCGAGGTTTTAGTCTCGGACGGTATTTCTTACCGAGAGCCGCCTGTGCTCACTGTACATAAAATGTTAAAACTCTGATTATGACGATGACGTTGGGCTGCGGGGTGAATGGTGGGGTGGCATCGGGTGGAATGGATGTTGAAGAGGGGAGCGGGCGGTTGGGAATCGGGGATGAGCAACGACAGCACAACAACAGAAGAGCAGAGCGCACACACAAAATAAAGCAGAGAAAAAAGAAGCAGCAACAGAAGAGGGAAAAAAGTTTCAAATGGAAATTTTGAATTAATGAACGAAACGAAACGAAATGAACTAAACTGGTTTCATTTGTACTCTGAGCTCAGAGTTGTTTTTGCTTTAGCCTGACGTTCCACACTCTTTTTTCTGCTATTCCTGCTGTTGTTGTTGCTTGTGTTGTCGTTGTTGTGCCGCTTTCTTGGCGGCCTGTATGTACGTTTCTCATTTGAAAATATTTTCGCCTCGAACGAAAGAGGCTAATTAAGCCAAAGGAATTTCTCTGCAATTTCCAGCCAGCAGCAGCAACAACAATTGAGTTTCGTACGTTTCAGTTTGAAAACTTGTCGTCGTCGTCGTCAGCTGGGTTTTAACTTTTCGTAGTTTTTGCAAGAGGAAGAGAGCAGGAAGTGAATGAGAATTCTCTTTCCTTTTGTTTTGCGGCGAAGCGATCCGCAAAGCTATATGTCGAATTCGCCGCGAACGGATCGCTTTTGTTTATTGCTGCCACTTTGGGCTTGCTCGCTTTTCAAGGCAATCAGGTGCAATAGTTTCTCGCTCGGCGGTTCCGAATGGTCGCCTTTGTGGCAGAGTTGCTGTTGTTATTGTTGCTGCCCCGAAGCAACAACCAACTCCGGCCTAAAGCGGAAATGAATGGATCGGATCGGATAGACCGATGACGATAGGTTCGCGGCAGAGCGAACAAGTGCAGAATCGGTAAGGAGCGTGTTGTCTATGTACTTAATGCAATTCTTTGTCTGGACACTGTGGGAGAAAAGACGTACCCTTCTATATTTTTAGTGTTGATTGGATATTCTTCAGAAAATCCTTTTATACAGCTTAGGACCGGACTTATATAAAAATACTGTAGAGTATCTGATCTCTTATAGTTAAAAAAGTGATTAAATTATTTTACAAGCTACTTCTTAATTGCCACCTGAAACCTACTCGAAATTGCAAATAGCAATAACATTAAGCGGATTTTTTTAGTTTCGTTGATCGGGAATCTATCTGGGATCTATGCATCTGAAATGCTGCCTAGGTATGGATGATGTTACTTAAAGAACACCAACTTACACCTGCCTAAGTATTTAATAAAGAAGCCTTCGGTATTTAACCAAATGGCATACTTTCGCGTTTCTCCGTTTCTTTCAGTGAAGATGAGTTGTGTGTTGGCGCTGCCGTTGATTATTGTTCCTTGCACAACGGCGGCGACCGCTTCCTGTTCGAATGGTTTCTTATCAGCAGGTTGCACCCGATGCTATCGGTCAGGGTCGTCGGTTCGGGGAGTTCGTGGCTGCAGGTTGCTCCTCTTTTTCTCCTGCTCCTGTTGACAGATTGTATAATTGGCGTTGAATTGATTCGATTACTGAGCGTCGCTCGCTTCTTCTGATTGCTTTTATTCTGCTTTATAGTAAGGAATGAGTAGCACGCAGTACCCATATGCCCCATGTGCGATTCTGAGTGATGCAAGCAGTAATTAGGTAATAAACTTCGTAAGGATACAGGTTAGGAAACAAATCATGTAATTCCCTTTAAATTCAGATTACAGGAACATTGCGTTGCCAGTTACGGAAGGTTAAAATACAAAAAATATATATTATTAATTTCCCCATAGGAAAAAATGTTGATGTGCTATCTAAATAACACCCTTTTAATCAGAGTAATTAGCTTATTGTACACAATATATTGCCAAATCTGGAAAATACCTTAGGCTATTTATACATAAGTAATTTAGCTTGAGTTATGGCTCTGGATGTTTTTAGCTTAATATTAAAATATTGGGACTTAATAACAAATATCTTGCAATTATCTTCAATAAGTTGATATACAATTTGAACTTTCAAATGCTACCTTATGTCATCTTATCATTTTAAGGCTTTTAAATACAAATGATATCATTATCTGATGAGGACTATAACTGAGCCCTGTTGATAACTTTCCAGTTGACCATATTCAGTCTTTTCCCAACTATGAATGCCAAATATTCAACTGGAAGGCAAGACTATGCAAAGCGGACACCTGTTTTTGCAACACGATCGCTATTGTTGTAGCGGGGCTGCCGATGTTGCTGCCGTGGATGTTGCAGCAGTAGCAGTATAATGGTGGTGGTGCTGCTGCTGAAAAGTCCTCCTCCCCAACCCCCTTCTGCTTTCATCTGCTGCTTCTGCAACTCGGGCCATTTATTCAGCATTCAAAACTCGTCTAAATCTAAACCGAAGCAACATGTGTGTTGTTTGCCAGTGAGTGAGTGCCGGCTAGCTTTCAATGGGACACGTTTGGTGGGGGTGGCTCGTTCGGTTCAGTTCCGTTCAGTTCAGTGGTGTTTTTGTGGGTGGGTGTTGTCCTCAGGGGGTGGCGCAGCCTCTGGGCCACCAACATACATGTATGTGTGAATAGCGAATGCTGGCAAAATATTTGCACGACGCAGCCTCGCCAAAACACACGCATACACATTTAGAAAAGCTAACGGCAGCGGCAGGCGCAGCGCGTGTGGGCGGTTGCGCAACGTCGCTGCCGACGTCTCTACTGCTGTCGCAGCTGCCGCCTCAGCCGACGTCGCTTGCATTGAACTCGGAAGTAGACGCAATAGAAATAGAGAATAAAAATAAAACCAGTTGGCGACGCGGGCCAACATGCAACATCAACATCATAACATATTCAAATCGCCAACAGCGCCGCCAGCGGCATTGTAACAGCACCATCAACGTCACTGTCGCCGTCGGCAGCGCAGCATTCGAATCCGGAGCTTTTACTCTCACGTGAAAAGCGATTTTTTATCACCGCCGTGCCGTTGTTGTGATTTATTTGCTGCACTGCCTCGCGTCACGAATTAAACTAAACAAGCAAAGTGGCACAGAAGAACAGGAGCTCCCGACGCAACGATACTCAGGAAATACATATCTGAAATCGGGGGTGATTCGTTCCTCTTCTGCCTTCCAATTGCAATGATCGATCGATCGATTTATCTATCAGGGGATTGAATCGTCAAAAGTATGCTGTGGAAAATGTCAGCAAACGCAAGAGATTGAATAAATAGATAACTAAGGGATTGCAGATGCACATATTAGTAGGGAACAATCAAAGCATTAATCATCTAAATCGAAAAATTCGAAAATTGTGGATATTATGAGTCCAACATGAACTTTCTGAAGATCTCAACAATTTTAGAACCCCATGTCGATCTTTTATAAAAACCTAAACTAAAAACCCTGCAGTTGCATTTTAGTTAGGCTTTATGCCTCTGCTAAGGATATTACCTTCCTGCTAGTAAATAAGTGCTCATATTCTGAACTCTTTCATCATACAAAGTTTGCATCAAATCACAAAGATCATAGATCCCATTATATTATCCAAATATTCCATAACAGTACGGTTGCCTTCAACCATCTGGTACAGTCATCCCTTCCCCGCGAGATACATAGTACCCGGGGACCCATTGTACCGCCGTTGATAACCAATAGCGATAGCCTCGACCAGTTGCATGTCCGTCATCAGCTGGACGAGAACCCGAACTACCTTTGTACCCCTGTCGATGGGGAATAAAAAATAAACCCCAATCTCGTTCGCCTCGAAGTAATGACATCAGCGACTGAGACGCCGCAGAGACGGAAGCAGCGGAGCAGGATACGGCTAAATATGCGACGCAAAATTGGTTAGGTTGGGTTGGATTTTGGTTGGGTTTGGCCATCCCATTTGCGAGCCGCAGCAGCTCGAAAACAATCAGTCAGCGTTGGTACGCAGCCTGCGACGGACTGGCCGACTTCGACTTCTCCTGCGCTGACCTTCAATCAAGAGTTCGCTTTGGCCAGGCGAATTAGAATTGGCGCGCGCTTTCTGGCCAATATGCAGTTGTCTTTATTTCATTTCATTTGGCGACTTTTTGGGCCAAAAGAGATAAGCTGGGCGAAAAGCAGGGAAAAAACGAAAAACAAAAAATGTTTCAAGGCGAAATTCGCACAGCAATCTTGGCAATAGCGCATAAAATAGCACAGAGCGCACACGAAGCGGGCAAAAAGTACCTGGCAGATACAGATACGACTGCCAGTGTGCGGAGCGAACCAGTCAGCCAACATCTGAGATACAGATACGACCGCGCCGCTGAAATAAACAAAAATGTTTTAACAAAGAGGGGTTGTGAGGAGAAGAGAAGGGGAGAGGGAGAGAGAGACCAGAAGAGAAGAAGCCGACGTCGCCAGCGAAACAGCAACAGCAATAGCAGCTCGAGTTCAGTTTTGCTTTTCCCAGCGAGCGTTTCAGTCGCTTTGCCTGAGTTTGCTTTGTCGCTGCCTTCGCCGCATACCACTCACACACACACACACTGACATAGACTGCCATGCATGTGCCCATGTGGAAATGTACCTTTATATAAACGAAAACGAACGACCCGATACGAAACGAAACAAAATCCCAACTGACAAGCAAGACTGACACACAGATACACGCACACACAGCGGAGAGATACACCGTTGGTGGTATTGGTGTAGACTGTTAGTCAGCATTTGTGCGGCATAGGGTTGCCATATGGACGAAATCTACGCGGTCATGGGGCTTACTCTTTGGCGGTTTTGGAAAAGTACTGGGTAGAAAAATATTTTCATTAGTTTTAGAAAAGAAGCCATATATATATTATTATATTTGTATTATACGAATATATAGGACCGCTTGAAGAAGGACCGCTAAGAAAATGTAATTTTAAGATAAACTCTAATGATAGACTGATGGAATGATAGACTTGAGTTGGTTGTTATTTGTAGAGTAGTTTGTAGTATTTTGATTTGATCACAGTTCTATCAACTAACAATTGATTATAAGCTGTGATATTACTTTCAAGACTGAATATCAAAGAAAGTTTTTTTTACAACGTTAAAAAATATAAGAATAATAAAACAAGGAGCTTAAAAATTTCTGACAATTACTAAGAATAAACATGACTATCAAAACCCACGAACAAACATTAAGCATAATAGTTTCAACATAAACTGTTGGAATATACAAGTCTAGCATTCTGGTCTAGCATTCTGGTAAATACTACTGTATGCCTATCTGCATGAATGTAAAATCTATACAACTCTTCTCAAATACCTTGTCAGCACTGAAATGTTTCAAAAAACCTTCCCGATCGCTATCTCAAAATGTCAAAATCCCTATCGACTTTTAAATCGAGCCTTGCACTCTGGCAACGCCACAACAGTTGCTTGTATCTTTTGAATACCCGCTCCCACAATCGAACCGAATACCGAACGAACCGGCGGGCCAAGCGCCTGGTTTGGTTTGCTTTGGCTTTGGGTTTGCACAACGTTTCGCTTCGCTGTTCGTAGTTCGTTATTCCGTAGTTCGTTATATCGCTGTTGGGATTTCTGACTTGCTGGGCTAAAATTGGTGGCTGGCAACGCCGCTCGGCCTCACACACAGCTGGCAATGCCCCTGTATTGTGATTGTTGTGCGCTCTCGCTCTCTCCCAGTCAGTTCCACCGCTCTCTCTCCTCTCCCACCCCCGCTGCTATCGAGAAACTCGTTCAGTTTCAATGCTTTTTACATAAGTGCGCGTCGTGGAAGGGAGACAGCGTATGCAGCGTGCTCGCTCGCACTCACCACGAACGGTGCTCGTACAGGGGTGCATTTACTTGCGTCTGTGTGCGTGGCTGCCGTTTGGCTGCCTGCTGCCTGCTTCTTGAGCGCCGAACGTTTTATTTGTGATTTTAGCACGGCGCTGCGAGGTCCACGTCGCTCATTTGCTCCGTGCCCGCTCGACAGCTCCAATTCGAAAACGACGTAAACGCCAGCCGTTCGCCAAGCGCGCGTAATTCAAAGTTATTAACTCGAAACACTGTTTCCCGGAAAAAGTGCACACCGTTAAATGTGAAATATTCAATCAAGTCAACTGGAAAATATAAAAAAATATTTAAAAAAAAAGTAAAGTGAACTGCATTATACACAGATTGATCAGTTTGAGTAGTGCCAGCCATGTCGTCCAAGTTCTATGATGCCGCTTTGGGTCGCTCCTACGCCTGCTCGTCCCGCTTTCCTTCGGGGCACCTGCTGGCCGCCCTCTGATCCGCCCACGCCGCCCAGTGACTGACTGAAAGGGATCGTACCGCCCTGAACAAAAACTCCAACGCGTTACCTTTTTTTTCGTTTCCCATCTATTTGGCTATAAACGTTGTGAAACTGGGAACGGCCCAGCCGAAAATGTGCACTGAGGTGAGTCTTCCAAGTCCTGCCAGGATTGGATCCCAATTATATATAAGATTTTCGGAGAATTTGCCATTTCTTAAAAAGAAATTTCCGTTTGGTCTGAACACTTGCTGTTTAGAAAAGCTGAAATTGTTGCTTGCTCTGATCATAGTTACTAATAGATAAAAGGATTTCCAGTTCGTTTAGGTGATAGATGATAGATGCATTATGAGAATATCAAAAAATTAAAATGCATATCAAACATTTTTTTTTATTATTTGACAACATTGTATAGACCAATGACTTTGCTACGATGAGTCAAAAAAAATGATATTTTCTTAACTTAACTTGCAATATGTTTCATCAGTACTAAAGAAAACAGCAAAGATGTTCGGAATTCCCCGTTAACAGTTGAAGTACAAGTAAGATTATTGCCTGGCTCAAATTCCAAGTAATACCAATCCCTCAAACTGAACTTGCCACAAGTTCAGTTCGCCCTAGAACTGATAAGGCGACTTTGTGGTTGCGCCTCTGCCAATTGGGGAATCTCTCAGGTGGCATGCCGCACCTGCAGCGTCTCCTTGCGAAATGCGCGTAGCTTCAACATGTGGTTTGTGAGCTTATTGGCAATGCGTGGGCAAGTGTTTGACTCAGTGAGTGGGTGGCGATGATGATGGTGGTGGCGGTGCTCTGGGCATGACATGCAAACTTAGGTGGGTGGGATAATGCCAGCCAAAACCATGGGGTAAGGAGTAATGAAGGTTCTCAGCAACAAAGGGACATGGCAGCGAACCCAAGAACAGCAACAATGCCCGCTCTCGGTGGCTGCTGCCATTCAGCAATGTAAACAATGCACAAGTTGCACGTGCAGCCAGCAGGCTGGCCAGTGCCCCTTTAACACCCAAACCGAAACCCCTGACGAAACACAGCAAGAAATGGGGTGACACCAAGTATTTTATATTTAAAAAAACGGAACCTCTTAAAGTCTAGCAGTATATTTATAGTTAACAATCATTTAAAATGCTTTGATAACCGCATAACTTCATATTAAAACATAAGCATTAGATATAAGGAGCCGAGCTAGGTAGATATTGTGCTTTTGGTAGTCGTTGTGGGATTCCCCGTATCTGAGCAAAACTAACACTTGCCCGCTTTTCAGTGCAGTAATAACCGTCTGAACTGCGGCAGTCCTTCTCCCTCGCACTTTGTGACCAGGCCGGGCATCGTGAAGCGCCATCTATTGGCACACATTCGCACAATATGCTAAATAGCCGCTGCTTGCGTCAACGTCTACGTTGGCGTCGCTGTCGCCGGCTTAGCCGCTGCGCTTGTCTAATGCAACGCAACAGCAACAAGCGTCGGCAGCAGCAAAGCAGCAGACAGCTGACTTTTGGGGCCTTTTAATTAATTACATGCAAACGCTCTTTTTCGGCTCTCCTCATGCTCGCTCTCTCAGCCCGCCCCCTCGCCAACCGCCCGTCCACAGCTCCGCCTGCTCCCCCGCAGAAAACAGCAACAAACTTTTTGGCGTCGCCGTCGGCGTCAGCGTCATTGCTCTGTTTACGTTTTCTCTTTCGTTGACGGCAGCGGAGCAGCTCGCATTAATTTCTTAGTTCTTTCGACAGTAAGAAAAAGTTTTACAATGCGTTTAGTTCATGCTAAATTTGCCGGCCACTACGTAGAACACCAAAATAGACTTCAATTATTGCATTAAAGGTTGAGATTATCCCTGTAGATTTAAAACTAGATAAATAACATGATATACTATTAACGTACATCTTATGGTTCGGCAGTTGCATTTAAATCACAACGACTTCAAACTTCAAATTCTCCATTATATACTCCATTAATATGACTTACAAATCCCCTTATAAGAAGTCAAATCTTCAAGTAAGAATTGGTCCCGTCCTTTCTTTCTTCGAGTTATGTTTTGACATGAGGAAGTTGCAGTTTCGAGTGGAAGTGTCATTAAAAACACACACCCTGTCCGACACCTTTCTCTATTGCACAATAATCCGTTTTGATAAATGCAACTCACAAACGCCTTCACCACCGATTGTTTACTTTCTTCCCAGAGCCAAAGGGCATTTCCCGTTCGTTGCAGTCTTGATTCTGAGCGCCTTATCTTTATTCCTTTTCTTGGTCTGCTTTTTTAATTGTTCTTTATGGTTATATGCTGCTCTGAATTGTTGTTGTTTTCGTTCCTCCTCGTCGTTTTGGCTGCTCGTTTGGTTTGGGGTTTTTGGGGTGGTGCAAATTCCGGCACGAGACTTAATTCACTTAATTGAGCAGGCAGCGCCGTCAGCCGCGGCAGCGACTGCGACTGCGGCCGAGGCATCAGCAGCAGCAGAGGCAGAGGCAAAAGCACGGGCCTGGCAAATAATAGTTTGGAGTTGGCGCCGGACCGGCATGGCACGGATGTGTACATGGAATATAGGAGGCGGCCGCCTTTGGTGATTGTGATTTCACTTTCAGATACATTAACACAAGTGCGCTGAAATGCGCGCGCCTTTTGAGTTATTGGTAGCAGCGACGTTGGCTGCGCAGCACAAGCACCAGCACCAGCAGCAGCAGCTTCCTTCGTTGCCCATTTTCTTTGGCTCTTCGATTTTATGAATGAAAATCGCGACTTGGTTGGTTTGGTTTTGGTTACGCTTTGGTTGCACATATAGCCACATAGCCGCTGCTATATTTGCATGAGTGTGTGAGTGGAGCGAAGGATACGCATACACATGTGTCTGGTGTCTGGGGCAGCCATAAAATAAATGCCTTCAGGGGGCTTCAACCACGCCACGGAGGGTGTACGTGTGTGTGTGTGTGTGAGTGTGCCCCATTAATACCATTATCCTTGGATGCTCTGGCTCCCTTAATTTGCCCTCGCATCTTAACTTGTTGCCGGCTCCTTGGGTCAAGTGCAACACGAAAACGCAAATTGCTCAATGAGGAATGTATAATCAAATAAGAGAAGGAGGAGTTGGTGTTTCTTTATTTTTGTTCCCTTCTTTTGTTGTGTTACCAGTCTTCTAAAAATGTAAACAAAAGACTGCCACGAAAGGGGACGGGCGATGGCACCGCGTCGCATGAGCGATTTGAGTCCCAGTCACGACTTTTGTCGTCCCGCAGGTGAAACAGGAAAGAAATCCAAACTAAGTTATGGATCTGCTAGATACACCTGGAATGTACGAAGTATCAAGAATATCTCAATACTCGTTTCTTAACCTTCATGAAATAATTTAAGCCTTATACGAGAGTATCGCTCAACTAAGATATAATCAGTGATACCTAAACTTTGACCCATTGTGAATTGCTTTATCATTGCACACTTTTAATAACTATCGGTAGTCCACCAATTAATATTTCAGTTGCTGTATTAGCCCCATAAAACCGAGCCCCTTGTTAATGACTTTCGATTGGGCCGAGGGTTAAGTTCAGATCCCTAGATAAGAGCTATCGTAGGCGGTGGGTTCAACAAACTTCAGGTTGGCTAGTTGAGGGATTTGAAGGCGGATCACTAGCGTTTCTAGAGCTCGTGCTTATCACTCACTGATGACATGCAAGTTGTGCCGTTGCTAACAGCTGTTTTTTAACCACAATAGAGAGCGTGGCAAGTTGACTGTAAAACAATCACTGTGCCTCTTTAGGTCCCCTGTTGACCGATTGAAAGATTTGCTCGCACAGAGCGTATATGGCAACGCGGTCTTAACTTGGCTCGCCTTGGCTTAATGTATGCCCACACATCCACGGGCAACATACAAAGACAGCTGGCAGCGGCGAGTTGTGGCACGAAATCTTATCAATGAATGCGCATCACTTGCACTTGTTTGCACCACCTGAGGGGGGGATGATGTGGCTATATGGCTATGGCTATGGCTATGACTATGGCTATGGGTTCGGGGAATTACCGGCTGGCGACGACGTAAATGGCTCGACGATGACGACGATGGCCGTGTGATGATGACGTGACTGTCAGACGGTCCAGGGCGCGAACAACAACAACAGAAGCCACTACACGTGCAATGTCCAACTACCAATGCACTTCCACACGCACACCATTAGCATTATTAAATCGCCAGCCGCAAATTTGCGGTTGCGTCACCTACTTAGCACACGGACCATAGACCATGGACGATGGCCAGTTGGGCAACTGAGACGGAGGCTGGGGTGAAGAGCGAAACAGGAGCAGCATTCACGGGTTTGCTTAAGGATAACAGTACTACGAGAGCGCCAGCGAAAATTTCCATTAAGCCAAATTAAAGTTATCGTACGCAGAGCAGCGACAGAGCAAGGCTCTCCCAGCTCACCACTCCATGGTCCACCCCAATTCCCCACCCACCCGAGCACACTGGCAAAAATAATGCACCCAATATCGTTATACTGGAAATATGACACTAGAATCGAAAGCAAAGCTTGTCAATCAATTCTCAATTATGAATTCCAGGATAGTACATACAATACGTTTAACTGAAAGGTATCTTCACTAATTTACATTTTGTTTCTGCAGATAGCATTTGCAGAGCTTTAAGGCATCCTTTAAAATACAAATCTTCCTACGCATAACATATATTCCACTTTAATTTAATTTTCCACCGTGTACATTTGATCGTCCTGCCTCCTCCGCATGTCCTCGCTTCCATTTTCATTTCTATCACTGCTCTCTCTCTGACAACCGCCCCACCACCCACACAACAACAACAGCAGCAACTGAGTACGGCAAAAAAGGGGAAGGCAGTGGAGTGGTTTGAAACATTCCATCTCTCTTTCTCCCTTCCGCACTCCCTTTCTCTTTTGCTCAGCCCATGTAGTGGTGTACGTGCAATTGGAAAAGTGGTTTTCATACTAGTGGATGGCCCAAAACCACCACCACCACTAGCGCCGACAGCAGAGCAGCAGCACCACCACCATCAATCCAGCCAAAACCCAGCGCATTTCTCGTCCTGTTTGGTAGGCTTTATTATGCCAGAACTTGGGGGTTAATGGGAGGTACAGTGGGTGGCATAGCATTTCACCCAATTTCATTATATTTGCCAACGTTTTTAGCTTTTATACGTCACACGGTATATCTCACCACACCCAACACGAGAAGTATTCAGAGTGGGTGGTTTGGGTTGATTTTATAGGGGGGATGTCGGAGTATGGAGCGTAGGGTCGTACGATAGAGAAAAGCCGGCTCGACTTTACTGCGCAGGGTCGCCAACTCGACTCGATGAGAGGGGTTGGGATGAGGCGAAGGATATGGAAGGGCTGATGGTGGATGGGTGGTTGGGCGGCTGGTATATGGATGTAGGTGGTTTTCGGCTGCCTGTGCTGCCAACCCATTATTATAAAGAATATAATATTATAATAATGTCAGGCATAAAGTGACAGAAAGAGAGAGACGGAGAAGCAGAGAGGGGGTGTCTCGGGAAGAGGAGGATTCACCCAACCCTACGTGGAGCTGATGGAGCTTACACACACACCAGCACAACGAATACCCGTGTACATGTGCAAAATAAGGTTATTTTATAAACAGTCCATGGTGTTATAAGGGGGAACTGACATCGGGGGAGAGTTGTATGTATGTGTGGGCGGCCGTATCGAAGCAGAGCCGGAATATACGAGTGCGGGAGTCCGGGAGTTGGCGTCATACTCACGGATGAGCGCTCGTGGGCGGACATGGGTTAAAGCGGCAAGGCAGCCCTTAAAGAGTGTTAACCATGGAACCGTAAAATAAAGGACACACAGATTATGTTCCGCGATAAATCTAAAACTTCAAGATCAACTGAGATAGGAAAGTAGCTATGAATGTTTAGCGTTGATCGGAATATACGATCAGATCAATATGGCCATAAAAAGTAGTCTTAATTTTTTGGATTTGTTTACGATCAATATCGACCTTAAAACTATCGACTAAAAACGGCTAAGATATCTTATAAAACTACTACTATATTATTTAATGTAGACCATATTCTTAAAAGCTGTGAACAATTCTCCTCCTTTCTATAGTCTTTTTCATTCCGTGTACTTCGACAGTATCTTCGCATTTTGATTGCCTCATGCCGTAGGAAAATGCCAGCGGGCAACCTTGGTTCGATCCGTTAGCTTTGTGGCGCTGCGCTGGCGAGTCCAAATCCGAATCCGATTCAAACTACGTGAATTTGCGCGCGCTACGCTGCGGCCGTTGTCCGACATCCGACGAATACAATATCCAACATCCGTTATCCCACCACGCTAGCAACCTTCGCTAAAACGAGCGCGCCGTACTTACCACTTACCATACTACAACTGAAAGTGGGGGGTTTTTGGGTGGAATTCTTCGTCCCCTTTGAGATTTTTGCCATTCTAAGTGAAACACACTAGAAAAACGGTCGCTGTAAGCCTCTGCCTGTTCGTCTTCTTCTTCCCCGTTCTACTCTTCTTTCTTTGGCACTTCGAGTGTTTTCGAAACGCAAAAAGAAACAAAAATATTTTCGACGAAAATCGGAACGCAACACTGCCAACTCAGTCGACGACGAGTCGTCGCTGTTGTTGTCGTTGTTGTTGCCGCCATCATTTATTTTTTCGTTTCTTTTTTTTCCTGCTACGTACTACAAAATTAAACTCGAACGAACCAGCGAACGAACGAACGAACGAACGTTCGCTTGGCTCCGTGCTTTTGGAACGGCAAAAGTTGCGATATTACGTCCCTCGCTATCAACAGCACAGCGATGGCAGCTCTTACCCTGTACAGTGCATATACACGAACAAGCGATTTTAATACATGAAATTTTACTGTGCAGTATACACACACACACACACGCATGCGAACACATGCCTGCATACATATACAGCACACTGGTTCCATCATCATTATTTACCAGCATTCGCTTTGTTGTTTTGCCCTCGCTCGCTCTCTTCTTCTTCTCTTTGCCTTCCTTCTCTCTCGTGTCATCTCCCTTTACCCCTCAGCGTTGCACCGGCCCACACTTTATTTTTAACTGTGCGACTGTACTTCGTGTCGGTCGTTCGGCTCGTTCGCTTGGACATGTTTTTACATATATACGAACGGAGCGTCTGTATGTATGCGGTGAGTCGAGTCAGCAACATTGGATGTAGCTGTGGATGTACATATGTAGGCATGGGATGTGGAGTGGAGTCTTTGTTGGTTGGGGCTGTATGTACATTCAAACATATATACCCACAGTTTTTTCCATGGTATTTTTTGTTTTTGTAATTTTGTGTTTACCAAGCGGCTTGGTGAATGTACGTACGTACGCCTTGATAGCTGTTTTTGCCTCGTACACTGCGCGACGTGCAATTTGCGCAGTGTGCTGTCGCTCCGACAATTGTTAACGGCAATTGTTGTTGCTCGTTGCCTGTAGCCCTGGTTCCGATTCGGAGCGATTAGCGCACTTGACGCAATGCCCTGGCTCTTTTGCTCTGTTCGCTCTACTCGTTCTCTTGTCTTATCAGCTGGTCTGTGTGATAAGAGCCGTGCGGCAAAAATTTTTGCATGCAGATCGATGATCATCGGCTATCTGCCCAGTGGAGAAGAAGCTATTGGGTTCGTGAGACCATCATCTGGGGATCACTATTCTGCCTTTTCATTCCAAGGCTTAAGAGTGGTAGAGAAATTAAGGAACAGATACAACTAAGATATTAAAATTGGATGCCTGATTTTTGAGATCTCTCGACATAAGATTCGCATAAAAATAAAATACTGGCGGATGTTATATAAAAGTTACTTTTTAAGGTTCAAATTATTATTAATATTAACATATAACTTCATAAAGTTGGCTACAGAATCTGTATGATCATAAAATTTGAGTTTAAAACTAATAAGTTGGTGTCAATATTCCTATCGAAGGAAGTTCCCACCAACATACAGGTATTGCTCAGACTACTTCTTATTAGCTGGGCTATCAATCGACCAACAGGTTGATTTCCTGGCAATTTAATTCCCATTTCGAGTCGCCCCGCTACTTGGCAAATGTTCAATCACAGTCGAATTCGTCCTTAAAGTCTCGACAGTCGGAATGACATATTGATGGATCGCTTGGGATGGTCAGGTAGAAAGTGAGTGCAGCAATCCTAGAAAACCGAAATTGAGCCCGAACCCACTGGCGTGTCTAATGCCCTGCATCCTTTTCGGGGATTATGCTTCTCGACCTTAGGTAGAAATGCTCGCCCGACCCTTGGGCGGCTTACAATGGAATGGGATGATATGGGTTGGTTGGATGGTTGGTATTGGGATTTGTGAGGGTCTCGGGTCTCGACTCACGTTTCACGAAATGCCTCACTCTGCCGTACACATCTCGTTAACAGCTGAGTTGCCTTTGCCGGAAAGGAGGCGAGGTTGGGAGGTATGGTTCATTGACCAAAAGTTACCATTCTTAACCCCCACATCCCCCACTTGGCCTCCTCTCGTATGGGTAATGTATGCTGTCAGCTGTTCCCCCATTTCGCAAAATCACATACACCATACACATTCACGTACGCAAAGTGGGAAGAGCGAGAGATGCCTTGCAAATTTTCAATGTCACCAATTGCGATGCCGCCAACTTCGCTGCCGGCGTCGCTGCTTATAAATCTTCGACATGAAGCGCAACAAAAAGCCGCAAAAAAAAGAAGGCAGAAACAGCAAGCGGCGCGCATTGAAAATTGCTCTAATTCGCCAAAAACAGCTGATTTGGTCGACGACGCCGCCGTCGCGGTGGCTTCCTGTCTCCGTCGCGACCGCTGCCTCCGCCTCTGCTGCCAATCGACGTCCCCACATCGACACGGGGACTCGGACTCGCACTCGAAACTCGGTATCGGAATCGGAATCGGGGGTTTTGTGTCTGTCAGTCGTGCGGCGAACTCCGTGGTGCGGCAACATGAAATGGCCGACGCAAAATATGCGCACATCAAAAAAGTCTGCCTCATACAACGCAACCCACAAACTCCCCACCACCCCAAAAAGCATAGCCCAACCATAGATAGCTCGAGCACAGCCTTGATTCATGTTTGCGTTAACAGTCTTACTTCTATTGAGTGGACCAACCATTTTACAAATATTCATCGATACAGTTGACTTGTAGTCCAAAATATTTGTTAGAATAAGGTATTTTTAGATATTTTCGTAAGCATAACTCTACTCTAAAAATATGAAAAGCTTATACTGCATATTTTTTTAAACCTTATAAACTTTTAATTGTATAGTTGGTATAAACTTTAACTTTACTAATGCTATACCTCCGATTGTGGAAGTTCAACGTTAGTGGAAAAGCCGGGCTCGAAAATCTTTCCGTTCCCACATCGTCATGTGCCGCTATAAGCAAATAGTTCGCCCGCTCTGTTATTGTTGTGGGTGTTTGCATTCAAAGTTTTCACCATGAGGGAGGGAAAAATAACTAAGCCAGCATGGGAAACTCCGAGCGACTAGCCAGCCACCATATCGGCGTCATCTCGAGCTTCCCATCCACATCCAGATCCACATCCACCAACATAAGAAACTAAGAGAGCTGTGCTCGAGAAAGAAGAGTGGGAGAGCGGGTGGTGCGTCTTCGCCCCTGTCTTCAATTCAATTCATTTTTATTATGATGAGCTGAAGACCGCTCGGCCGCTGCGTCTTCGTCTTCTTCTTATTCAACTCCGTTGAACCCCAGCTTGCTGGTAATTTTTTTTATTATGCCCCATCGTCGTTGTCTTCGGGCCGCGCGCTCCTTTTTATGTTTCCAAAGTTTCTTCTTCCTCTATGGCTCGTACACCTAAATTGCTTTGGCGGAGATCGCGGCTTAAACCCAAACCCAGCTCGAAAGCCGAAACTTGACTTTTTTTTTGCTTCTACTTGTTATTTTTTTCTCTTGACGTTGTTTTTTATGTGCGGCTCTCGGCTCGACTCGACCCGACTCGATTCGCAGCTATCGCACGTTGTGCCGTGCGCCCCAGCCGAAGAATTCAAAGTGGGGCCCCAGACCAGAGCACCAGACCCGCTCCGACCGTAGTGGATCGGGCCAGAGCCACAGTCGTAGCCAGACCCAAAGCCAAAGCCCACAGCCCAGAGTTAAAGCCGGAGTTTCAGAGCCCAGGCACTGGAGGTAGCAACAACGACAACGGCGACCGACTTAAATGCTTGGAAGTCGACTCTCGAACGGGCACAATGAGACGGAATAGGAAAAAAATTATTTAGGGTCTTAAATGAAATACAATATAATTTAAAAAAATTATTTTCAACCAAAATTTTCTGTACTATAAATTATGATAAGGGTTTAAATTGTTAGTTAACTAAACTTCAGACTTCGCCTAAGCTTAGGATCGTTTCTTAAAATACTCAGATCTATGCCAAACCATGACTATTACTATTATATTTAGACCATAAAGCTTTAAAACTTTAAACTTCATTGATAAAGAGCCTAAATAGAAACAGAGAAGATCTGATATAGTACTAAAAATTTAAAATGTAGTAGTTCATATTAAATTATTAGACAGCACTTTTGGGTCAGTTTTAGCCCACTGTGGCCTTTCGGCCAAACATTTCGTTTCGTGTTGCTTTTGCTGTTGCTGCTGACGATGACTGGCTCCGGCTCTCAGGTTGGGTTGGTTTCTGTTCGCTGGCTGCTTGGTTGGCTCATAACCTGAAACTTGAATATTGTGGAATTTGAAGGTAGCGACGATGTTGTTGTTGTTACTGCAGCGGCAGCAACAACAACTGCAGCGACGCTGCGTGCGAGCTTTAGACTCGGGCCGTCAATTTGGAGCCAGTCGAAGTCGGAGCCGGAGCCGGAGACCCCCGCGCTCCGCCAATCCCCTCCTGCCTTTTCAGTCAGTTTTCTGTTTTCAGTCCGCTGCCAGTGCCAGCTGAAACGAGTTGCTGTCGAAGCGTAAAATGCTGCTGCTGCTTGCTGCCGTTGTTGTTATTGCTGCGCTAGTGTTGCTGTAGATGTTGCTGGTGGGTAAAAAGCAACGAACGCTTGACGGGGACTGGCTTTTGTGTTGCTGCTGCTGTGCTTGGTTGCTGTTGCCGCTTGAAACTGCCTGAGTGATGTTGGTGTGGCAATAAAATTCAACTTCCAGCAACATAGCCAGCGAACGCAGCTCGAAAATCATCATCATCAGCCAGCCAGCCAGGCAGGCAGGCAGGCAGTCAGCCAGTCCCAAGATGATGGCCAGCATTGTATAAATTTTGTTTTCTGTTGCGGCTTATAATGATGGCCAGCATTTCTCCATTCGAACGAAAATTAGCGTAGAAAGTTTTCTTTTTCTTTTTATTTTTTGTGTGTGCTGTTTATGCTCGCTTTGGTTTTCCCGTTGCGAAGCTCAGCTGATGGGGTTTGATTCGATTGAGGGGGTGAGCTTTTAGCTGATTGGTTTTTGGCGCAGCTTTTAAGCGCACACGACGTATGCGCAACGAGCTTCGGCAGCATTACACATACGACCAGTTGTCAACAGAACAATGAGCAATGAGTGGACGCCGCCTCGCCTTTAAAACGACGACGGCGATGATAAGAATGAGTCAGCCGAGGCGGAATGGCAATGAGTGTGGAGCAAAACCAATAATTCCGAGAAGGGAACTTCTCGCTGCCGCCAAAGAAGACGTTGTATGGTTCTTGGCTTGGTTGGTGCGTTCCCAAAAGGGCGAACCATCCGGAGTCCGGACGGCCAGCATGTCTAGACTCGCTCCAGCCCCTATACCAAAAATAACACCGAAAATACAGCTGCAGACGCGAACGAGAACGGTACGACGACGAGGGATGAAATGCGATGATGAGACATGCGGCAGTGGCAAAGGCAAACCCAGAGGCAGACAGGCAAACAAGGGAAACCGGGGCAGAGCACAGGGACAGGGACAGGGACAGAGGCAAGGGCAGGGGAACGGGGCATTGGCAGGGCCGGGGGTAGAAAAATGCGAAACACATGCGACTCAGCGACGACGGCGACCGACCTCGATGACGATAACACACAGCGCACACAGCACAGCGGACTGAAAACGAAACGAAAACTCACCCTCCAAATCGGGTTCTCGTATTATATTCCCCCAGTACTGAAGGGAACTGCAGCAGCAGCAACATCAGTGGCACGGCCGCAGCAACAGCACTGGCAAATATGCGAGCATATGGCAACCCTTATGGATATATGGATATGACAAAGGCCGTTCCTCGGCCGACGTACTACGCACAGATGTTCAAAACTCAGTGGGGAAAGTCTCGGTGAAGAAGGGCACGGAAATTGAACAGAGTGCCGGCAATTGAAGGGTGGCAACTCTTAAATATGGGCAATGTGAGTTGGAAATCCCCAGCCAGACTCCGCGATCGATAGATATAGTCTAAAACAGAAGGGTGCTGACATTATGGGGAAACAGGAAGCTTATTGAAGCTCAAAATTTAAGGGATAGATCATTTAAATGTCAGATGGATTTTTATATTTATAAGCCCAGGAGTATTTACTATATACTATATCTAGATTTTTGTAATTGGGATCCCCACATAACATATATACAATATGATAACTAAAAACTTTATCCACAATTTTATAACTTTAAATAAAACGTATGTTAATGGATATATATTTAGTTTTTCCGAGAAAGTATTGTCCAGCATTGTTTGGTTGCACTGTTGATCAAAAATCTTGACTGGAGCAGAACTCGAAAACTTAAAAATAGTTTCAAAACAGAAAAAAGAAACGGAAAAAAGTCCCACAGCAAATGTGGCGGAAGTTGATGGGAAAGTGTCAGTAAAAGAAGAGCATTCAGAATGGGAAGACTACGGCAATCGTGGCAGCCCACACGATTCTCGAGGTTCCGCCCTCTCTTTTCGTCTCTGTGCGTTTTATTTTAAGAAGATTTCGAGCAGCGTCGATGAGCAATGCCATCAGTCGAAAGGAGGCGGAGGTGGTGGGGCTGTGGCTGGGGTGGTGTAGAGTGGAGAGTGGGTGGCTGGGGTGAGGCGCAGGGTGGCTGACTGACGGAAAGACAGCCTCGACTTGCCTGGCTTGGCTGCTGTTGTTGTTGCCGCCTGGCATTTTCCATGCCATTTTCATGGCTCGAGTGGGTGGAAGGAACGAGGGTGGTGCGGTGGCTGGTTGAGTGGGCGAAAGGGGGAGTTCAAGTCCCTGCCTGACTTCCATTTTCTTTATAAGTTTTTAGCTGGCTGTGTGTCCTTTGTTGGCTCGTGCGAACCGTGAGGAAATTTATGATGCACAGAGGGAAAATACCGAACCGAAAACTTATAAATAAAGAAATTTATTTGAGAACGATTGTAGCTTAAAGATCTGTGGTCTACTTCAGAAATATTTAGTTGTAGCTTTCCTGTCCATCACAATTATTTCTCTAAGTTTACTTGCCATGCTGTTGGCAGCGTGCTTTTTATTTTGGCGGCAAATCACTAAATTTATGTTATATTCCCTCTTATTGCAGGTGAATTCCGCGATGGGTCTTCAAGCAACAGCCGCTACCAAGCGGAAGCATGAGCTGACCTTCGACAGCAAGGATGCCAACACCACCTACACGGGCAACTGTGCCCCGCCCCCCGTCAAGGCCAACAAGTGGGCCATCAGCAACAACAACTACCTGGAGTCGCTCGAGGAGCAGCAACAGCAGCAGCAATCGCCATCGGAGCCAGCTGTTGAGTCCAACAACAACCACATTGTTTTAGAAGCATCCATGGATGCGTTGAAGCCAACGGAGCCAAGTATTAGCAATGGTCATGAAGTTACTACCGCCGTCGCAGCAATGAAAAGTCAAGCGGAGGTGCCACTGCCGCCGACAGCGAGTGCGGCGATACCGGAGGACAGTATCGCCAGGCTAGAGGTGGTCACCTCAGCCGTTCCTTGTGAGCCCTGGACGAGCAATGGGCCCACTGCTCCTTCCGCGGTGACAGGACCCGCTGCATCCGCGGAACCTGTGGATTGCATCTCCAAGCTACAGGCCGTCGCGGTGCCCAGTGATCCTTGGGGTAGCATTGCCACCCGCTCCACTCTGGCCACGACTTTGCTCAGCGCCGATGAGCTGGACGACGATGATGATGATTTTGAGGACGACTACGAGGAGGAGGAGAGCATCATACCCACCTACTGTCCCATGCGCTATCATCCCTTTGTACCGCATCCGCACCCTCATCCGCACCAGCTGCCGTCCCATCCCCACCAGCAGCAGCCGCAGCAGCTCTCCCAACAACAACCACATCCCCAGCAGCAGCAACTCGCCCAGCAGCAGCAACAACATCCGCAGCAGCAGCGAAGCTATGCCCCCGGATATGGGAGCAGGCAACCCAACTACTACTCGGAGCCTTTCCCGCAGCAGAATTGCTCGCGGACGGGAGGACCGCAGCACATGACGCAATCACCGCCGACACCGCAGCAGGCGCGTGGTTTCGCTCCACCCCAGTGGGCGACAGCGGGTAGCAGTCCGGCCAATCCCTCATCGGGACCCCAGCAGTTCTACGAGCCGACCAACGGTGGAGCTTATGCCCCGCCAGCGGCGCCACAGCAGACTATTCGTTGTGCAGAGAACGGCAAATCCTATCTGGACCTGGGCTGCAGCAGTGGCGCATCCGGAAACGCTGGAGGATCGCCCATCAGTCCGCCGCCCTCATCAGCGCCCGTTGTTCCGTTCGCCGGCTTGCCTCTTCATGGCCTGCCCCTTAAACGGTGCTGTGATGGACGACCCGGTGGCTGGTGCAGTGCCAACAGGAGTTGCTACAAGGACACGCGCCTGAAGATACGCAATCTGTCCATGTTCAAACTCTCCCGTTTCCGGCAGGTTTCCGAGCAGTCGCTGTACCGCTCGGTGCTCATTTGCAATACGCTGAAGCGCATTGATCGTGAGATCGAAGCAGAGGCCAAGGAGCTGCACCAGGCGGCGCAACAGCACCACCAACAGGCGGCAGCAGCTGCAGCCGCAGCAGCAGCAGCGGCGGCACAAGCGGCTCAGTACCACCCTGCCTACCAACAGCAGCAGCAGCAATCCCCGCCAGCACCTCTGCATCCGCATCCGCAGCAGCAGATGGACTATGCGCCCGTGTTGAACTGTGCCCGTTTGGCCAACATGGATCACTACCAGCAACTAAGTTTCCAGCCCCAACACCAGCAGCAACAGCAGCCTTCGCAACCGCATGGCTACCACGAGCGTTTGGACAGCCAACCCGCCTATAGGGGCGTGGCAGCGGGTGCGGGCAGCTTCGCCACGCAGCCGAGCAACTGTGATACATCAGCGGGTGCAAGTAGCAGCAATACCAGCGGCAACAGCAACAATTCCTCAGCGACGGCGGTGAGCAGCAACAGTAGTTTGCACCCCTACGATCACTATCCCTTTCGGGAGTCGCAATCTGGTCGAGCAACTCCCTTTCCGGCCTGCCCCACCACAACAGCAGCAGCGGCAGCAGCTTCGGCAGCAGCAGCAGCTTCTAGTGGAGGAGCAGCAACAACACTGAGCAGCAACATCAGCAGTTCCCCCGCATCAAGCAGCACTAGCAGCAACACCACTTCCTCAACGGTGATGAGCAGCAGTAGTGGGAATACTGTGAGCAGCAACGGCACCACGCCAGTTGCAGCTACCGCAAGCAGCAGCAACTGCGATACTAGCGATTCGGGTTATGCGGACGACGACTCCACGCGATCCATCAACTGGAGTTCGGTGCTGAGCCTCAGTTCGCAATCGGCGCTGGATCCGCTCAACAACAACGATTTGTTTAGCATACTTCCGTCGGCGGCCACACCTACAGCGGTGCCAGTTTCAGTACCAGCCAGCAGTTCCAGTTCCTCCTCGGGGTCCACGCTGGCATTCAGTGGGAGCTTCACCACCGTCCAAGCGAGTGGCGGCAGTAGCAGTTCCTGCGGAAGCAGCTCCACCACCGCCACATTCACCACCCTGTCCACCATCTCCTCGGCCACCCACTCGCTGACCTCGTCTTATGTAAGCAGCATTAGCTCCAATGTGTCGGCGGGCGCCAATACCTGGGAGTACGGATTCCTGGACATGGAATTCGGACTGGGGTCGGAGTTCACGGAGCTGGTACCCAGCTGTAAGCTCAGCTCCGAGGATCTGTTCAAGAGCGGATTGGGCGGTCAGGTTGTGACAGCCTCGCGCCTGCATGACAACGAACTGGAGCACCCGGCCCACATCATGGTCGGCAGTTAGTATCAGTTGTAGACGATGACGGCGACGGATCCCCAGCGGATGGCGGCGTGCTGGTCGCGTCGCCTGCTGGCGCCCACTAGCAATTCCAAGCAGTATTGAATCGACGAAATGGGGGAGGGGCTGAGGGGATCTTAAATGCTAATTGTGCTCAGGTTGTGAACGTGCATGAGAATATAAATGTATATTCATGGTCCTAAATACCCCTCTCCCTTCCTTCACACAAGCAATCGGGGACACAAATTAATTGCAATCTTTAATGAAATTCTTAAGAGAAATCGAAGAAATGGCAGAACAATGAATATGACAAATGAGCAAGCAAAACTATTAGCAAATTTTTCTAAGTGTAAATATTGTTAGTCTTAAGGCAAAACAGCGAACTCCTAGCCAAGTAAGTTTGAAACGGAAGCGAAACAAAATTCTATATTAGCGTAACTTTAGCATTGTTAGTTGCAATTGTTGCAGTTTTTCGATTCAACACCACACAAGAACAACAATAGCATCAAATCGAACAACAAAAGGCCGTTGGAAATTTTTCAAAGCCCAAATCAATTAACAAAATTTATGTTTTGGTGGCCTACAGACGATGCAGCATTTGGCTTGCAAGGCGAAATTGATGAAAAATCGAAAAACGTTTACTATATTACTAGCCATAAGTATTATTATTTATATACAAAACCGCAGAAAACAACAAACAAAAGAACAACTTAAAACAAAGTTTTATAAAAGAAAAAACAACCGAAAAAAATCACAAAAATAACAAAAAAATTAAAAACGCAAGCAAATATAAAGAATTTGTTAAAAAAAAAGTACAATATCTTTCATATTTTTGGGTTGGGAAACTTTCTTTGCAGCTGAACATATCCTGAAAAGGATTTATTCGCGCACATCTATGATTAAAATTCGAGCTCTCTCTCCCTTCGCGCTCTGCAAAAATTTTAATTTTGCGCGCCAATCCAGACAAAGCGTTTCCTTAACGTAATTTTCCCAGCCTGCATTTTAGTGTGGCCGTTACGTGTAAAATATTTCTTTAGGGTCGGGTCTCTGCTGTACAAAGCAGTTTACACTGCTTGTCTAGTGGATGCACCGGATAAACTTACACTCATATAAAGGGTCACACTTTGTTGGGGCTTTTAAAATCTTTTATATTATCGATTAAAATTTGGACAGACGTTTGGGGTAGAAATACATATTTCGAAATCTTTTAAGTTGCGATGCAGGAAATGATGAATTTCAAGAATTTGTACAAAGTGCTTTTAGTGAAACAACGAAGCTATTGTTCTTAAAGTACCAAACGCCTTTGATAGTAAAGGAATTGATGTTATTGAAGATATAAAATTTGATAAAGTGGATTCCGCTTAATAGTTTAATTGCAATCAGACTTTGCGACACCTATTGAGGAGAATTTGCAGTATGTACGCATACATTGCCAAACAGAAAGTTGACATTGCATTAACAGAACTGTTGCGCGCTTTGGCCCTTAGATGTCGCTTCACTGGGCACTGACAAATATAGTTGGCAACTCGACCTTACTACTCCTACTCTCCGCTAGGTGGTGTAAACAAAAATTTTACGTATCGTAGCGCGATAATTTAACGAATAATAATAGTCATGAGATGGTTTCATTAAATTTGGTTTAATCTAAAATAAATTTTAAAAAATGAATAAAACCAAGTGTGTTTTTGAGCATTGAAAGATTTTCTTATAACCGATTTCCCAAACATTATTCGTCCGCTTGTCAAAGCGAAATAAAAATTTAATTTGTAACAGGTAATTTATATATATTTACTTCATACTCATATATAGGAAAACACTGCGGACAAGTGAAATTGGTGGAAGAGCCAGCGAGAAGTTTAATATAAATCTCTCACAGTGCTGGCGCGACCGAATTCAATTTACAGTCTACGTCCAAAGCTTTAACATACGAAATGCAACGACAGCAGTTAAAATATATACCTCTTATTGTATATTCTACTGAGACAGTGAATGTAGGCTTATAATACAATTATCTGTGGGTCAAACTTAATTGCATATATAGACGAACACATCTTCCCGCCAACGATTATGTACAGGCTGTTAAATGCATACACGTAATCGATATGCACTATTTTGGTGTCTCGGCTGCTGGTTGGTGGTCGTTAGTGAGATAAAGCCCTGTGCGTACCAACTTAAAGTTAAGTGATTAGAAAACTAAACAAGTTTTGAATGCAGGTTGCATCTACTTCAGCATCGGCTCCTCCGCGCTTTATAGTTTGTTGGCAGTTAGCGTGAGGGGTGGGGCAGCTGTGCCTGTGATGGATTTGTGATCAGCACGCTCCTGATCCGAAAGCCAGGCCATCTGCAAAGGATACATGGTTACCAAAGCACATAAGTTTATACACATTTTCAAACCCACCTTCTGCTTATGCTGCTGGGCAGCGGAGTAGCACCTGTCCAGGACCATCTTCTCGGTGAGCAGACCATCCTCGGAGGCATAGACTGCCGCCTGCCAGGACACGCCCAGCTTGGAGATTTCTCGACCCGACATACCCTCGCACAGAGCTGCCATCTTCGAACACGTCTTTCCGTAATCAAAGGTGTCCAGCTTGAACCGCCTAGACGATTATAAAAGGTAGTAAACAATTGCTACAAAATGTTCCAACTGCAAGAGCTCCTGCAATACTCACTTGGCACCCGCAGCGGCAGGCTGCAGCACATATTTGTCGAAGTAAAGGCGCAAGAGGCGTTCCCGTTCCTCCAGGCCAGGCAGCGTGAACTCCACCATCTCGTCCAGACGATCGTTGATGGCATAATCAAACTGCTCGGGAGTGTTGGAGGCCAACACAAGCATGAACTTGGGATTCTGCTCGGAAGTGCGGTACAGGAAGGCGTTCAGGGCAGCACGCAGGTCCTCCGAAATTTTCTCAGAAGAACGTTTGCGTAAGAATGCATCCGCTTCGTCCACGAAGAGCAGCAGTCCGCGGCGTGAGGTGTGCGACCAGTCGAACACCTTGTGGATGGCGGTTACGCCCTCCTTGCCCATGGGCGCCACATCGCCACCGGTCATGATGGCAAAGTCCATGCCAGAGTGCTCGGCCAGCTTCTTGGCGAACATGGTCTTGCCCGTTCCTGGTGGGCCGTGCATCAAAACGTTCCTGTACAAGCCCCTGTTGATACGTGTGTTCTTTGTGGCGATGGCAATGTCACGAAGCCGCTCCTCCAGCTTCGGATTTAGCACAACGCCCTGCAGGGCATCGGTCGGCTTGGCGCGCAGCCTGTTCAGGTAGTGCAGCGGGTTCTTAAGGGCGTCCAGGAAAGCGAAGCGGGAAGTCTCGCCAACTAACGTAGGTTTACCAATGCGCGCCTCCACATATCGAGAGACCACTCCAGTGGCGCCCTTGGCCGTGTACACACCCAGGGCCAACAACGAAAGTCCTCCGGCGGCGGTCAGCACCTTGTCCCAGTCGGTGAGCATAGCCTCAGCACCGGCACCGATGACAGTACCGGCGGTTCTGTGGATAAGTAATACAAAATCAGTTATTTCATCTTGCCTAGTTTGGGGTATTACTCACTTGATGCCCTCCAGTACGGTTGTTCGATGCTCCTGCGCCTTGAGACGGATCTTCTCCAAATTGATATCCCGGTTCTCGCGATCCACTCGTGCCTTGGCCCGCAACTCGTGTTCCAGAAGCTTAAGCCGGTTCTTCTCCTTCATCTCGATCTCGTGCTCGATGGTCTGGCGCCGCATGGCCTCTTGGCGCTGGACGCTCTCCTCCTGCTTGCGCAGGTTTTCCTCCTGTACTCGCTGCTGCTGCAACAGCTGATCCTCATACCGCTTGCGGGACAGCTGATCCTGGTACTGGGCACGCTGCTGCTGCTGCTTGGTCTCCTCGATGAGAGTTTTGCGGCGCTCCTCGTGGTCGATGCGCTTCTGCTCGACCTTGGCCTGCTCTATATGGGCCTCGTACTCCTTGACCTTGGTGTTGTACTCCGTTTGCCGGGTGGCCTCCTGCATCTTGGAAAGCTCGAGGGCCTCCCGGGCGTGTTCTGCACAAGATTAACATGGGTTATAGACATGAACTCTGACGCATACGCACGCTGTGATAGCGTGGCGCATGTCGGTTATGCAATTGGCTAATAAAATTTTGTTTGCTTACTTGAACGCTCCAGGGTTTTGGCAGCATCCGCTGCACGTTCCAGCGCCGACGAATCGAAGCGGTACGCTTCCATGGCTTTGCGCTCCGCCCGGCTCAGTTGCGAATCACCGGACTTTTCGCCGGCCGTCCTGCCCTCCGGATCGGCAGATCCTCCTCCATCCGAAAAGCCGGCGGTCTGATCCGGCTGCGGCTGTTGGCGGTTCCTGCCCAAAAGCCACGACATTGTCCTAATACGTTGGCTTGCGCTTCTCGCGCTTTTCACTCAGTGTATGGGAAAAAAAAAACAATCTAGAAAATATTACGAAATTTAGACAGCTTTCGCTTGACAACGTGATTCTAACTACTGTGCAGCGTTGCCAGATTCGGTAAGTTGGAGACGGACAAATTGGTATCAAGCTATAAATACATCGATATATTTTTTAAAAATGTGTGCTTTTTTGTTGAATTTATGAAAGGAGCTTTTCAGCACTTTTTGGTAAGTTAAAAAATAAAATAAAAAAATTAGCAGTGGTGAATTTGGAATTCGAAAACAGCTGTTCGTGGTGAACAAAGATTGTAAACAATTAGGATTCAACGTTTGCGTTTGTTTGATTTCCCGGCAATTTAAGTTGTCCAGACGAGTCCACCATGTTCGAACGCAACCAGAAGACCATCTTTGTGCTGGACCACACCCGATACTTTAGCATCGCCAGCGAGGAGTACATCTCGATGGACTTCCTAAAGGGAAAACCATCTGGAGACGGCGGCGCAACAGGAGCGGCGGGAAATGCAACCGGCAGCGGTGGATCCCAATTCAGCAAGAGCCTGTGGACATGCGCCTGCGAATCCTCCATCGAGTACTGCCGCGTGGTATGGGATCTCTTTCCCGGCAAAAAGCATGTGCGGTTTATTGTCTCGGACACGGCGGCGCATATCGTGAACACTTGGAGTCCCAGCACGCAAAATATGTCGCACGTGATGAACGCAATGGTAATGGTGGGCGTGCCGTCGCGCAACTTACCCACATCTTCAGACTACTCGGTAATCCATGGCCTTCGGGCCGCCATCGAAGCGCTGGCGGAGCCCACAGATGAGCAGTTGGCGGCGATGGCCGACCTTGGGACCGACGAACTATCGCGCATTCCCAACAAGGGTCGCGTCATCTGCATCACTTCAGCGCGTGACAATACCAGCATGAAAAGCCTGGAGGACATCTTTAACACAGTGCTGGTGCAGCAGAACACCCTAGCAGCGCCGCCCGCCAAGAAGGGACTGATCATCGACCATTGCCATTTAGTTATCCTCAACATTGTGCCGCTGGGCGTTGAATCGTTGGTCACCAATCGCAGCCTGCTCAAGATCTCGCCGCTGCTGGATGTCGAGATCCACACAGTCAGTGCCCCGGATATTTCCTATAAGCTGACGCACCTCATACTGAACCATTATGACCTAGCTAGTACCACGGTGACTAACATACCCATGAAGGAGGAGCAAAACGCCAACTCCAGCGCCAACTACGATGTGGAAATCCTGCACAGCCGCAGGGCCCACTCCATCACCTGTGGCCCAGATTTCAGTCTACCCACGAGCATCAAGCAAGGTGCCACATACGAAACAGTGACTCTTAAGTGGTGCACACCGCGCGGTTGCGGCTCTGCAGATCTACAGCCCTGCCTGGGTCAGTTCCTCGTGACACCGGTGGACGTCACCTCGCGGCCCAGTTCCTGCTTGATTAACTTTCTGCTTAACGGACGGTCAGTCTTGCTGGAAATGCCGCGCAAGACCGGCTCGAAGGCCACCAGCCATATGCTGTCTGCTCGCGGTGGCGAGATCTTTGTGCACTCCCTGTGCATCACGCGCTCCTGCATGGATGAGGCTCCATCAATTACTGATGGCCCTGGAGGACGTGTCTCGGACTATCGCACCGCCGAACTTGGTCAACTGATCAAGATGTCGCGCATGGTTCCGCTCAAGGTTAAGGATCCATCTGCTCCGCCTTTGACGCGCAGGTTGCCTCGCTACTTTCCCCTGACTACCAGCTCTTCGATTCTATTCCACCTACAGCGCCACATCAGTTGGCTTTCGCATTTTCTCCATCTTTTGGTTAAGGAGGACATGGATAAGCAGGACGAGGTGCGGTGCCAACAGCACATTCACGAGCTGTACAAAAGCGCCTCGCGTGGCGATGTTCTACCATTTACCCACACCAATGGAGCAAGGTAAACAATTTATAGACAACTTTTATATATTTCGATTTTTTTATATTTATAAACCTCATTTTAGACTAAAGCTTTCCAAGGCCAAAGACCAGTACCGCTTGCTGTATAGGGAACTGGAGCAACTTATCCAACTAAATGCCACCACAATGCACCATAAAAATCTGCTGGAAAGCCTACAGAGTTTGCGAGCCGCATACGGCGATGCCCCGCTGAAGTCGGAACCTGGAGCAAGTCTCCTGCGCTCTTTCACGGAATCCCCACTCTCTCCCGAACGGCTCGAGCCCATCAGTAGCGTCGGTGCTAGTGGCAGCAGCAACTCCAATAGCCTTCTCAAGGCGAGCAAGCGTCGCATGTCTAGTTGTGGGCAAAGGTATTTTGTATTTCTTAATAGAATCCTTAATAATACTCACCCGATATTTATCCCCAGATCCCTGCTAGATATTATATCCTCAGCAGAGCGAAGTCAGTCCAACAAACGATTGGATTTCTCGGGACGCCTTTGCACTCCGTTGGGTCAAGTGGCCAAGCTGTATCCGGATTTTGGTACCAAGGACAAAGACGCAGTTACGACGGGTGCCAGTATTACGCCCAATGTTAAGGAGGAATCCGTACGCAGTTAAAATGGCACGGAGAACCCCGAATTTAAGATGGGACTGTAGTTTATATATATGAAAAGAAACATAATCATTTCCTTAAACAAAGCTTAGTGGTTTAATAGGAATTAATTTGAATGTTAAATTAAGTATTTTTCTGAGTTTCGTATAATCGCTTCTTTAAGACTGGGACAACATTACTGTGGAAGTCGACATTATAATTCCTTTATTTAAACTGCCTCAAAATTGGATTAGTTTATGATTCAAACTGTATGTTTAACTTAAGCAAATATAAACATGGGCCAATAAGTTTTTCCAAACTTGTGATTGTGATCTTTGGCACGGTAATAAAGATTTTTAAGCCTACTAAAAGCACCCAGAATGCAGATTATGGGCTTTGTAAAACACATTTTAATATAATTCTAAATAAAATTCGTCAATTTGTTAAACGGATTCCGAAATTATCAAAATTGTGGCCAATCAAAGTATCGTTTTTCTTTTGAGTTTTATAGACAAAATTGTATTCGAATGCTAAATTCTCAGATCGAATTTGATATTTCCCAAAATTTGTGTAATCTTTTGGCAATGGCGAACAATTATACCGCGAGAAAAGCGATGCAGGTATCGGAGGAGATGGCACCAGCTGTGCACAGTGAGCATTGTTATTGATTATTGTAATATACAGAGTATTGACTAACTTTTCTTTGGTAAGTTCCCATAATGGTGGGCAATGATATCTTTGTTCTCACCCAGCAGGACATTCGTCGTGTGGAAGACACACGGTTGATTAGCTACAGTCGTCTAGGACCCAACGGACATTTTATTCCCTTGGACACTTCTTCACCAGGTGCAGTTTATGTCCCCCCGCCAAACCCCACGCATTTCTGCACTTTGGATGATCTTCTTCGCAATGTTTCTGACAAAAGGGTCCGTATGCAAATGGACATCGATGAGGATGTGAAGCACCCTGCAAAGTCGACTAATGATACATGTCTTTTTCTACGGGAAACCTCGAACCCGCTGAAGACAGTTGCAAGTGTGTCTACTCAATTGGAATGGTCAAAGAAAAAGTCAGACTCTAAACACCGTTTGCAACTTTGCTACGATGCGGGCACCTCGACATCCGGGTTAATGACAAACACTGGATGCCAGCACTGCCCCAAGTGCGAGACGCAACACTCGAGCTGTCAAACTCAAATGTTTGCCAAAACGCAGACAATTTTGGAGCGCGAGATAAACCGGAATGCGAGTTGCCAAACGAAGGACACCGGCACCGCAACTAGAACTTCTATTGTGAAGGAGCCACAGGATGTGGGTTGCCAAACTCAGAGCTGTCTCAGTGCAAATACCCATATAAAGAATGAACCCGTAAATTTGAGATGCCAGGCTCAGCGCAACACAAACTCCACCGGATGCGGTACATATAGCCACCTATTTGAAACGGCCTCAGCAGAGTCCTACACATCAGCTGAATGTTATTACACTTCATCGGCCGAAAGCACTAGTCCCTGTCCCTGTCAGCACTGTAAGTCACAACAGACCTGCACGGAACAGACGTTGATAGTGCCAATGGAACCTCAAGTTCAGTCGCCCGTACGTCCACAGGAGCATCCTTGCACATCTAAACATATCCGCTTTGATCCCTGCACCCAGGTTAATAATTGTCCTAATTTTGAGGAACCTCATTTCTATAGGACGATACCATTGGGACAAAATCTATATCCGCGAGCTCAAGTCTCCAAGTCAATAAGGAAGCCAACATACGGGTTGGACGAATCTCAATTGTGATCACGAAAAGCTTCAGGCAAAACGCGTCCATCAAGAAACATCAGTAATGCTATTGTTTTTATATCACCGTTTCTCGCAATTTCTTATGCTGCTATATGCCAGTTTTTTTTAACCAAAATTAAAGCTATTTTGTTTAACTTAGTAACATATTTTAGCTACATATTTCTATAACTATTTCAAGGCCTTAAGGGTCGAGCTTTTTATTAGGCGTTTCTTTTTGGGTGGTGCTTCTTTCCCGGTGCCCTTGCGTTTCCTATGCTTTTTCGGCTTTGGTTTCGACTCCTCCACTGCCTGGTTGGCTTCAAAGTATCGCATGGGCTTCTGATGCTCGCGCTGTTCCCGCTTGAGCTCCTCTGGTGTGGCGATGCGCAGGTAGAAATCTTTCAGTAAGAGTTTGAAGTCCTCGAGCAGCGTTTCCTTGAGAACTTGGACCTTTCCATTACCACAAGGCCTGCATGCCTGCAGCTCTGTGACCTTGAAAGGCTTTGCAGCGAATTCCGTTGTGGGCCGCCATACAATGGCCAGTTCCTTGCCTCCGTGCGGATTGTAAAAGAACGCAGCAAAGTCGGAGTATGCAGACTACCGGCAAGAAGAGGGGAAATGAGAATTTTCAAATAATTTTCTGCTTTATAACATCTTACTCTTAGTAGTCCCACAATTCGGGCAATGTAATCTGATCCCGCGCGGGGCAAGCTAAAGTTTGGCTGGCTAAATGAAACAAATGGTGACCCCAGATCGTAGCTTAAGGAGTTCGGCACCAGATCTGGCTTGAATTGTATAACCAGATCGTAGCCCTCGTTGGAAGCTCGAAATAATTGGGCCGGCCGCACAAACCTCAGATCTTTCGACATCAGGCTGGTTTCGATAATCTCGAGCGCTCGACGGGCCAGTCGCGTCACATGTCCAAGCACCCGTTGGCTGGGGGACTGATCCGACGTCCACAATCGTCCGGCATGCTGCATATCGTAGGAGGTGGCCACAGCCAAAGGAGGATAACTCTGACGGTTGCTGCGATAGTTGTGCTCCAGATCGGCAATTTGTTGTTCTTGAGAACGTAAAGTTTAATTATATTATAACATTATTAAGTGATGACAAAGAACTTACCCTGCCAGCTATTGTTGAAGTTAAGCAGGAAGAGCTCTCCATTAAAATCGCTATGGGAAAGCAGCTGCAGGAAACGTATGAATCCAGTTTGAGGTGCCGCTATGGACTGTGGTGCATATCGCTGCTGGAAGAGATGCGCCACCAGTAACTCAGTAGCCATATCAGGCCACAAGCCATCGTCCAGCAGTTGTGTGGCCAGCCAGCGCTTGGCCAACAGCACAGTGGAGCCAAATGCGCTGTAAGTTTGATGAAGCGAATGTAAAGCCCCACTTACTTTGGGTAGAATATAATGTTGACGCTCTAAGAAACGACTGGCTGCATTGTCTACATATGTAGTTATGCCACGCTCAGTAACTTCCTGCTTCAGGAGGGCCAGCTCCTTGTTGTGTGCCAGCTCTATAAGGAAGCAGTAACCTTGCTTGAGTACGAGAAGACCGTCGGCGGATATCACCCAATGAAGCCGGCACTGCGCCTCCAATTTTTCGCCAATTTCAATAAGGAAGGCAGTCTTAAGAGCACGCAGTGCACCAAGTTCAGTGGGCCACTTGCCGCTTTGCCCGAGCTGGATAACCACACGCTGAATGGTGCTTGCCAGGATGCGGTTTTCTACCAGAAGCGCCTGTGGGAGAACGGGCTGCGGCTCGCAGTATCGGAAAATGGGCGAGACGCCTGATATGGAGACTATCTCTAGAGGAAGATCATTCAGCCCGTGTAGTTGACGTGCCAACTCATCATAACATCGGATGACGTGCGGACTAAGTGCCTCTGCATCGGTGTCTTGATCCAGTGACAGCTTAGTCTTTAGCTTATTGACCTTAAACCAAGGAGACAGCTTGTAGACTTGGTCCAACTCGCCGCCTATGTATTGTACTTCCTTGCTGTCCAGTTGTAGGTGATGCTCCAGTAGATGCAGCACAACATGGCGAACAATTAGTCGCTTCTTGGCGGGTGAATCCTGGGCGGTCCCCCAAACCACAGCTTCTGTAATGCTGCCATCCTGAAACCGACGAAGGTTTGACTTCTCTCCCCAAAACCGTCGGAATTCTTCAGCTCCCGCAAGATCATCGTTGGCAGCAGGTCCTTTGTTTAACACCTCGTATGCGTGCTCTGGCTGAAGTATAAGGCCTAGTTGAATATACTTCCCTATAACGGGCGCTTTGTTTTCCACAGGCCAGGCGGCTGTCGCAGTTTCTAGGGGTAGTATGGAGTGGACACGTTCAGCAAGTCCCTTCTTAAGGAGCCTATAATTATGATTATTATTTCTTTGCAAGTTGCCTGAATAGCTTAGTTATCTCACTCTGTCAGTAAATGTAGCAGCTGCGGGTAACCATAATTAGCAAAATCGTACTTAATTCGAGGCTGGGAATGCAGTGTAAGCATTTGATTTATGCATGAATAATTGGAAATCCTGGGGAAAAAATAAAGTTTATAATTGATTAAGTTTATAATTATAAGTAACATTTTAGCTGCACATACTTTAAGATATTATCCACCCTGCTGTACAGTGGACACTTTTGCATAAAGATAAGCGGGAAACTGTTTAGCTTCATGTCGTTTAGTAGTTCCACCGCCAGTTTGGCCTCCTCTCGAACTCTCTTATACAGGTAAAGCGGAATATTTGCGCATAGATTATGCTGGCCAGTGAAGTCTATAAAGCAAACGTCATAGTGTTCCGCAAACTTGTTTAATTCTTCCGTTTGAATGGGATCAACAGCCAGGCTAATGCCTTTCGTCCAGTCCGTGTTCGCCAATTGGTTCCATACAGTGCGTGCCACTTGGTAACTGCTGCTTGACTGATGCAGAATGCGCTGCTTATTTAGGTACACAATGAAAGCGGCCAGGATGTGGGCACCAAACCCACTGTAACCTATATCCAGTTGCCGCTGACGCAACCATACTTTAAGGAGCAGCAGACCGTCCTGGAAATTACGCCTGCTCTTAAAGGCCTTATCCAATTGAGCCTGGTTCTCGGACAAAGTTAGATCAAATAGTACGTTTGCGTTGTAGTGTTGAGTGGAGGGCAGCGGATCTTGCTCGTCCCATTCGTCACCGTAAAACGAGGGCCGAATATTGTTGTTCCAGGGAACAAATCTGCCTGGCTTAAAACTGCTTAACGGGGCAGTGATGAACAGCCGCACTTGCAGATGCTTGTTTACTTGCTTAGTAACTGGGATCAATTCCAGAACCGGCTTAAGCGGGTTGTTAGCATAGTAGTTGAAATTAAACTGATCTTGTGCATAATCTGGGGACTCCATCATCCTCTCCGTCACATAAGTAAGATACAAAGCTCGCTTCTGGTCATAGCGAAGGTTTAGGTAATCTTCTTTGTGCAGGGATTCTTTTGGCATCTCCAAGGCCACATCCACTACAATTTTGGGACCCAGCAATGTGCCCGTTGCAGCGGCTCCGATCAGATAAGGTTCCCTGGTGGGCTTGGAGAAAACAAATCCGGTCGGCTTTTCAGAAAGCTTCATTGGGACTTCCAAGTGGGTTCGCTCCATCAAGCCATCCTTTAGCTGTCGGGTAAAGACCGTAAAGGATTCCAGCCAGTTTTCAATGAAATCTGTGTATTTCTGCTTTAACTGCAGCTCCTCCAGCATTTCCTTAACTTGAAGCTTAAAGAGATTGGAGTGGAAGAGGTTTTGGGTGTCTCGCAACTCCTTCATCTCCTCCAAAGTGGGCGGCTTTACATTCTTGGTATTACCCCTTTGCTTGAAGTTATTCTTCTTTGGTATGGCAGTGGACGGTGGGACACTCTTGGCGATTGGGGGTTTTGGTTCATCAAAGCCATCGTCTGTACTTGGAGCGGAGTGCTCCAGGTCGCTGTGATCCTCGGCATGTGCATTTGCTTGGGTACCTGTTCGAGCGGCTTCCTCCGAGGAGCCCACCTAAACAAAGTAAGTTATAGGCCAAATACTTTCCATATAGATCTAGACAATCTTACCAACTTTCCTGGCATGATGTTTCTTAGTACAAATCGCATATAATATGAAATTTATTTACTTTCAGGAGAGAGAGCTAAACTCGCACGTGTTGCAGATGCGGTATTTCAGAATTCGGTATTTCATTATAGGTTTTTGATGGTCACCCTAAAAGTGGGCAGAATCGTTTTTTAGTCCCAAATCAGCCGCAAAAACAAAGTGTAAAAATCGAACGTAATTATAATTAAAATATTGAAAAGGGATTATACACTAAATAAATTAGGGCATAATATATTGCACGGTACACAGTTATTGAATAACCAACAGATTTAGTCAATGTGAAGTGTAAGTCTCTATACTAATTGCCGATAAATCCTTGGATCCAGGACCAATAAATAAGATAAAAATTTCTCGTATTATAAAAACATATTATCAGTAAAACGCAAAAGATATGGCCGTGGGCTTAAAGTTATAAAGAGTAGATAAACAAAGTTACCGGCTAATTGGCTTCGCCAAAAACAGTATTTTAAACAGTATTTTTATTTCATAAATATGTTCAAAATAATCTTATGTAAAAAGGACTTTGGGTAAGTTCTGCCTTTACCAAAAGTATATAAATTATCAATTTAAAATAAACAGAAAAAACCAATTTAATTATCCCATTTTCTTTGGCCTGTAATCAGCATTAAATCAGCCTACAGTATTTCCCTCCTTTTTCTATACGGTCTTACTCCGTCTTAGTCCATGTATAAGCGTGTGTGTGTGTGTTTGCAGGCAGGGGAAAAAATCGCACCATTTTTCTCGTGCTCTTTTGCGTGCGTTTTTTGGTCTTTCGAGGATTGTTTCGTAGGAAATCAATTAAACACGAGCGCAGCTTAATATATTAAAAGTAGTGAACTAAGTAGTTATCCATAAATTGACGAGCGCACAGTAGCAAATCGACTTGCAAATTTCAATATTCGGTCCGAACGTGTGTAACTGTGTCTGTGCGTGCGTGCGTGTGAGAGTGATGGGTGAAAAATGCGGCGTAATGAAAATGCGTGCAAAACTGTATAAAAGGTAAATCGCCAGTTAAAAGTGGACTAATTAATAAAGCCCACAAGTCGTTCAATTGCGTAAAGATCAAAGCAAACCTTATAAAATGATGCGTTGGCAGAAAGGCGGCCCATTGAAAAAAATATGGCCAAAAGTCGAGTAGTTACACCCTCTCTGCCTCTTTGCCCCTCTACCTTTCTCGCTTTTCTCTCTCTTATTCTCTTTAGGTTTTTGGCCATCGCCGCCTTGGCTCATTTTTTGCATCGAATAACAAAACTTGAAAATTTATAAAAATAAACGAAATCACGTACGGAAATATTTACTTCGACCTTGCGGCCCCAGACATTTTTCCAACATTTTACACGGCGCGGTGGCCGCGGCAGCTAATTGGCCTAATTTTCTGTAATTTTCTAAATTTTAATTCAGTACCATTTAGAAGAGAATAACTTTCATTTCTAGGACGATGACTTTAAAAGTTTTATGTTAGTCAATAGTAACACTTAGGAAATTAAATGAAAATCAATTGAAAAAAAAAAAACAAAGTTAGTTAGCGCTCTCATCAGTGCTTTCAGTGTGACCAGCATGGTTGGCCTAACATACCAAAAGAAATACCGCAGTTTCTTACATTCATTAGTCTATTTACTATTTTTATTATCCATACAGAATGAAAAATGTTTAAATCGTCGGTAATACGAGTTTTTTATATTTTGTATGATATTGTATGATATTTCGATCATGCCAAGTCAAAACAAAGCTTGGAATTAAAACTGACCTTTACGAATACAATTTATTTTATTCAGCGCTTTACTTTTCTGACGATTGATTTAACTTGTCATTTTTAACTTCTTATTTTTCAGATTGCTTTGATTTCCACGATCGTGAGCATTAAAAGATTAGGCGTGATACTGACCGGTTAAATTTACCTTAACTGAAATTTAACTACATATTTAAACAGCAGCATAGTCACTTTTGCCTAAAATGTCATCAAAAACTGGGAGGAAAAAAATCATAGCAACAATCTGAATGAATTCGGAGATTCAGATTTGTTGTCACAAAAATTGTTGGATAAAATGTGCGAAAGTGTGTTTGTCAAATTGTTTAGCCAAAATTATTTGTTTACATAGTTGTTCAGCGTAGCACGAGGCTGTTTTCCTTAATTCTTAACAACATAACACACTCGCCTTGGCTAATTTTCACTGGAAACTGAAGCCGATTAATAATAGGAAAATAGTCCTACGACAAATAGCCCGCCTTTTGACATATGAACACAACTAAACTACCACAACACAGCTCACCAAAAACATAAAATAAATTCGGAAAGTATAGCACTAAAGCTAAAATTTCAAGGAGATGCTGCTCAAATTTCATACTTGATGTCAAACAACGACGCCCCATAGCAACAACAACAACAACAGCTGAAAGAGAAGGAAAAGGAACAACTGGAATAACTGTAAGCTAGGGAACAGAGGGAGAGAGGCAATCTCTGTACACACACCTGTCGTCCAGCGGGGGAAAGAGCAAAAGAGAGCGACGGATCTCCCGTGTGTGTTGTTCGCATGCGCGACATGCGCGGACGCTAAGTGAGTGCGAGTGAGTGCTCGAATGCGTGTGAGTGTGGGCGGTGAGGATAATTCGCTTAATTCGCACGCATCCCACAGATCCTGCAGATCCTCCAGTTTGTTCGTCAAACAGAGTCAGCATTTCGGATCAAACCAATTGCCTGTCAGCAACGTTAGAAACAAAAACAAAAGCAGCAGCGGCAGCCGATAAAAAATCATTATCAAAATTACGGAAAAGCGATCAAAATTCAAGCGAGATTAGCTAGGCGAAATGCAGCGACGAGAACGGCAAGCAAGGTGAGTTATGATTGTCTCATTGTATATCGATTATCCTCCAAATGCATAAAAATTAAAAATTAATCCTACCGTTTATGTTGGCATTGCTTTTGGCTACAGCATTGAAACCCATTCTTGGTTTTCTATTGTCAATCGAAAATCAAGATACGCGAATCTATCCCTCTGGCTTTAACCCTGCTTTTGAATCTGAATCTTTTGTGCGCCCCAGAGCTTTACCTTCCAAGTCCAAGCGGTACTCTAAATTTTGAGTGGAGACCATAGGCTTGCGACATGTTACAACATTTTTTATAATTTTGCATTAATAAGCCGTGCTAGAAAACCATTGCCTCTATCTACGGAAGCGACGCCTGTTCTCACAAATGTTCCATATTCGGTACTATAGTACACTGTTATCAGGCGTAGAAGCGGTTGGATATTTTGATAGCGATAAGATTATGAATGTGTCGGTAAACGCGTGTTTGCAGGTTTTAAAACTAAAAACTTTTGATTTTGTTGGTTTAGTCAACCAATAAAACTAGCTTTTTCCACTTATAAAACTTTTAAAATTATTAACGAAAATAAGTCTGGTTTTAAATAATTTTATTTCGTTTATCTCTAACGTTCAACATAAACATAAATCAATTTCCTTAAAGCTAATTCCTTTTAATTTCCTAGCGAATACTGTACACTGTCAAAAGTTCAAGCAACAGATTTAGTTGTAGCTGCCTTTTTTCCCAAACGATTTTATTTTTAGCAAAGAGATGTTTCTATTTAAACTTGTGTGTTTGATTTTATTTTATTTTCGCAAGTGTTTTTGTTGCTTTTGGCTTATGGCGTCTGCGTTTTCTCGCCTCTGGCACGCCAGCCAAACTAAGAAGAAGAACCATGGGTGAATGAAATGGGTTTCCAATGCAATACATAATACCCACATACATATGTGGGTGCGTGATAGATAGCACCGGTCTTTGTGTAGGAGAGCGGGAAACGAAGTGCACACAACTCACGCACATTGTAAATATTTTATAGGTATTTTAGTTGATCGGCCTCCTTGTGTCAGGCCGACGGAAGAGCCGCCGTTTTAGCCTTGAATGTGGGTTCAAAGCTTTCGTTGCTGACGATTTTACCTCGTGTTCGCTTATTGACATTTCTAGGTTCTTGTCCGGCCCAAGTCTTCCTGTGTCTGTGTATATATGTTTTGGTTTTTTATAGTTCTTTATACATATGTATGTACATACATACGCGCATATGTTTGCCATTGGGTCTTCCCAATGTTTGCTGTCTGCATTTTCGGGTCTTCCAGCTATATTTACTCACACAAAGCACTTGTTTGCTTGTCGCTCATCATGATGGCTACGAAACGGGGACTTCAGGGTGCACTTTATCGGGGATTTACTAGTTGACCTCTGGGAGTTAGGTATATGAGAAATGGTGAACTAGGAAGTCAGAAGACGTAGATTCTGGTCCTACGAACCTTAAAAAACTGTTTGATGACCCGTTTTAATAGATTTAGGTTAAGTAACAACTGGTGGTGATTGAGCCTTTTCTCTTCAACGTTTACTCAACGAAATGTATGAAAAAGCTAAACAGAAATCATGTTACAACATTTATTTTCCACTCCACCGGCGGTGCATAATACAAGAAAACGGAAAGCAACTAACCCTGCTAGACTAACGTAATTTTGTTGCTAGCCAACAAAACAAACTTACTCACACCCATCTAGATATTCACATTTCCACACATTTTAGTTGGAGACAGCGAATGTAATAAAAAATAAACTTTTTGTATTACTATTTATTATTTAATAGCCGAGCTGTTATGACAAGTGAACGGTGCAGGGGCGACGGGGATAACCTAAATTCTCAGCTAAAAACGAGAACACAACCAACATAACGTAGGCCACGCCAGTCTTTCCACCAGTCATTCGTACAGCACAAACTAGCGTTGTTGGTTTAGTATCAACATTTTTTTAAACATGATTTAAAATTAAAATAAGGACGCCTTCCAGTCCATATCTACGCTGAAATAGGTAACATATATTTTTAAATTAGTCAGCCTTATAGTAGAAATTACGGGGAAAAGAATCTCTAGTTTTTTTTTTTTTTTTTTTTTTTTTTTTTTTTTTTTTTTTTTTTGTTCTTTACTTTTTTTTTACTTTTTTACTTTAGAAACCTACCTCTGAAATCATTTTACGATTTATTTTAGAGTTTAATCTAGGGTAGCTTTACTGTAGAACAGCAAAAAGAAAGAAAGCGAGTTGCGTGTGGCGAAAAGTAGCTCCAATAATAATACAAGAAAAACGCTGATGAAAAGCGAACGAAAGCAAGAGGATAATGGCGATGGACTGGGTGACCAGTGAGCGGCAGCTGTGGTGCCCCATAAAAGCAAGGACAAATTGCGGATTTAGCAGAATTATTGTGAATGTAAAGGCGAACACGGCGAAGTAAAAAAGCAAAGCACAAGTGACCAAACATTTGCACACACACATCACGCACTATTTACAGGTGACGTCATTAGGCAGTTGTCGACTGTCAATCGCTTGGTTTTTGTTTTTATGTATTTTGCTCCACAAGTGAGTGAGTGGTTGAGACTGCGGGGGGGTGTTTCATTCTCTCTCGCTCTCTCTCTTTCTCTTTCTCTTTCTCTCTCTCCCTGTGAGCTATTGAAAAGCCCGCACATATTGCTCATAGTGAAAGAAAACTGGGTGGTACAAAATTAAATAGTCTATAGCCTTTACAAATTAATTTCTTTTAGTAATTAATAAAAACCGGTTTAATTTCAGACTTTGTTTTATCACATTTCCCTTAAATATTTTATAAGAGTATCGAAATAACCAAAATGATAAATAATTAGATTAGTGTACTTCATTAACGTAAGTGCTAAGTGTTTTTTAATTTCACTTATCAACTATTAAAATAATCGTAAGCTCTGTTAAAGACTTATAAAAAAATATCAGATGAAGCTGTAGTAACTCTCTTTTGTTGTGCTCAAGGAAATGCTTTTCACTTGGCTGGTTTACCTGTGTCTTAGATGAATGCTAAAACAAGAAAAAAAAACTACTACTGAAATGCATGAAGAGCAACGTCAGCAAAAAGCAGGAAAACAGAAAAACCAATATTGCGAAAATTTCTTCTAATTAAATTAGATTCTCGATTTCCGTAAGGGAAACGAGGGAAATGAAAGGTGAGGGAGTGCACGTGGGCGAAAGTAAAAGCCTGTCAAACAAATCGATAGGATTTCACATACAAACAGCTGACACTAAGCTTTAACGGTGCCTCTTTTTCCTTTTTTATTTTTCCCAGACTTGCGGTTGGAGCGTTTTAAGCCTTTGTCAATGAATCATCAAGTAATTGTCAGATGGTAGATTACAGGGATTTTTTAAATTATGACAAAAGGGGTAAAGATTAAAGTTGCACAAAAGCACACACGGTTTAAAAACTCGATATAAACAGAGTAAAAAAAAACAAGCAAATGCGATCTTTGATTGCAGTCTAAACTTTATAATACGATTAAAAAGTCTTTTAAAATAAAACCCTACAAATTCTTGTCAAATTTCTTGCTCCAGCTCTTGAAATTTCAAGAGCAGCACCATGAAGAAAATGAAAAGGGACAAGTGCTGTTCAACTAACTCAGCTGGCTTAAGTTCGCTTTTATCTTCCTCGGTGCCACCCCTTGAATCTCCGCCCCTCTCCCTTTCTACTTGCGTTAATTTTTCATCTCTGTATATATCGCGGTGTCTGGAGTCGTGGAATTCCTAGGGTGGAAGGAAAAGCGGACAAACAGATTAGACGTGGCTTTGGAGAGGAGCCTAGAAAGATGCTCAGGTCAAGTCTGGGTTTTGTTTGAGTTCCTTTTGTCTCCACCACTCTCATTGCGTTCTGTTCTGTGATTCTTGCCGAGTATTTGTCAAGTGTCTGGGGGTATAACGAATGGAAACTTTTGTGTACTCATAGTCTTCGTAATATTAAAAGGTATATCTATATTTGAATATACAAGTATTCCGAATAAGGTTCATATTTGTATTTATAAAAGTATTTAATTTTTTAATATTCATCAATTAAAACTTCGAAACTGAAACTGATGTTCTGCAGTCAAAATCCCGTACACGTAATAATTTTCTGTGCTGTAGGTATTTACCACAGTAAGATGTGTGTCAAAGAATGATTTCAGTCATTTTCAATGAACTCTAAGAGGTGGCTTTGAACTCTTTTCCCCTCTCTCTTTGTCCTTCTCCTTCGCCGCAAGATTGTCAGTCATGTGTGTAATTCGTCTACTTTACACTCATGTCTACTGATAATTAAGCACCAACTGGTTTTTCCTTGTGCCATTGATTTTGTTCTTGTATTCGCCTCTTGGGTTTCCACTCATAATTGTTTTTAATTTTCGAAAACAAATAAATGTCGTTGAAACAGCAAACATAAATTACATTTTAATTAATTAATTGCTGGACACCAAAAGAAATCCAAAAGCAACAGTAAAACTCACAGAAACGCACTGTTAATTTTACAGACATCCCCAGCTATCGCCGCCTCTGTCGCTCCTCTGCAATTGGGGTCAAATGCGTTGTCGCATATCAACTGCAGCAACCTCTGAGCGAGACAAAGAATCGGAGAGAGGGAGCTCAATTAACCCAAAGTCGATGTTGTTGCTCGAGTTTTGTTTTTGCAGTTTCATTTTGATAATTACACCACCAGCTGGGTATATCGACATGCAGTTTAAAGAAAATTATTTGATTGAAGGTTAAGTCTCTTGAGAGCCTTAACTAAATATTTAATCATTTAATTATTACCGGCGGCGGAATCGATATCTAGTATAGCAAGATAGTGGTGTACGTTTACTCGTGTACGCTTTAAAAATAAATCTGTAATTGGTTTTTCCAGATTTTTAGAGCGTTTCCTTTAAATTTTGGAGATGTTATGTTGAAATGTAATGCTAATTATTAAGAAATAACTAGTTCGTTAATACGATGTGTAGATATGATATAAACGAATTTACATGGATAAATGCGTTCAACCTTATCGAGTCCACTGTGGCTATTTCAGGCGACTTCTGCTAACAGACTCTGTTACGGCAGCCAGGCATACAGCTTATCGCTGTTCAGGCATGGCACTGCTGTATGAGTCACTCCCTCACTCACACCCCTTTTCTCTGACTCGCTCTCGATGGTAAAAAACTTCACAGTTGCGACTGCGCTTCAAAGAAATCCCATTGAGCCAAAGCCGGAGACCATACCCTCTCTTACCGGCTTGGTTCACTTATTCCGATTTTCGTTCTCTGTTCGCCGTGCTCAATTCTCCAACTCATTTTGGGGTCTCTGTGTGTTTGACAGGTGCGTTTTGTTTGTGTAACGAGTTTGCTCGCGATAGTTTCTCGGCCTCTGACGCATGAACGCTATCTGTCTCTGTCGCACGTCATTATCAGTTTGTCGCTCGCTCTCGCAGCTGGCTGTTGTTGTTGCTTTTCTCCCTGTACAGGGACAAGAACAGAAACAACAACATCAACCAGCAGCGGCATGAACAATAATTACATACAAATACAAACTGCTCAATTGCCGCATTTTCACACGCTCACAAGTGTTTTAGTCCGCTCTCTCAATCACAAGCTTTTGTATCTCTCTTCTCCCAACACAGAGAAAAATTCAGCCTAATAACGTAGTCAAGGTACTAATCAGAAGCTTATGAACCTTTCAAATAAAAATGAATATTTTCATTTCATACAACCGATTACAAAAGAAAAGAATCCATTTACTTTGTTACTGAGAATGTTATAATCTCTCAATTGATCTTCATGATCTACCATAATTTCTCTACGTGTGTGTTTAATTTTACGCTCTCTCCTTCTCTTCCGCTGGCTTCGGCATCGTGTGTTCTTTGCGCCGGAGCTCACTTGATTTTCGATCGCTCGGCGCGGCAGTTGTCATTCCGTCTCCTCCTCCGCCGTATCATTGTTTTCGCAATCGCAGCTCTCTCGCAAATCTGACGGTGCGCTGCGGGTGTGCAGTACATATACTTGTGAGAACTTGTGGTGTGTGTTATACGCGTTAATCGCTTTATCGCTGTGACGTTGAATAAATTGTGTTTGCTCCAGTTTCCTTTCGAAATAAATTTCAATGCAGTGTAGCCACGTTTTTTATTCGCTCTTGTTGCGCTCTGATGCGTGAGTGTGTGTCAAAAGTTGGAGAATAAAATAAATAATGGCCTGGAACATAACAGAAAAGAGTTGTGGCTGTCAAACTGTTGCTAAACACCTCTTATCTCAATCTTCTTTGACTTGACAGTCTGCCCACAACTGGAAAATTATCTATCCTCTCTTCTCGCTCTGTTATGTATGTGTGTGTTTGTGTATCTTCTAGTTTTTTGAGTCAGCTGTCTGTGCTTTATTTTTCCATCTCCTGCACAGCTTTAACGAGTTTGGTTTTCCCCCTTCCTGTTAATGTTTTTTTTCGTTCAGTACTATTCTTAGCTCGCTCGCACTTTTCTTCGTTTTGCTGCACACTTTGTTTACTGTTGCTGTTTCTTTTGCTGCTTTGGAGCTGCCTGTTTGTACACCGGCAACATAAACTGGTTTTTCGAGTTATTTATGACTTTTTTCCACAATTTATTTTGCCTGCCTTTTTGGTATCTGTATCTGCTGCGGCCTTCTCCCTCTTTCTCTCTCACTCTCTCCCTCTCGCACTCCTTTGTTTTCAGACTTTTGACCTGCAAAAGAAAAGTAACTAAACAAAAAAGTGTTTAAAATCAGTTTGTTGGGGGCGCTTGGGTCTCCGGCTTGGCATTAATTTCGTAATGTGGCGAAAGCTGAGCGGATTTCTCATACATTGCTGCATATTTTCTGATCGTTCCCTTCCTTTCATACTTCTCTCCCTTTCCCGATCGCACACACATGCATATAGAAAGACAAAGCGCAGCGGATATGGCAAATTAAAAACATTTTCCAGTTGGGATTTAATAATAGTACGAAATGAGCAAACACAAAAATACTTGTAATAAAAATTTTGATACCGAAATGTGTAGAGTGTAAAGAGAAGAAAGCTGAAAAATTATTGAAAAATATGGTTGCAAAGCCAAAATAAAATTAATGTTTATTTGTTAATTTTCAAGGCAACCAGATGTGCAATAAAAGTGCTAAAATTGTGAAAAATCCAAGCCAAGCTGCCAACTAAACAATTATAACAAAGGCAATAAAAATTAAAACACGTTCTCAAACGCAACAGCATTAAATCAACAGCAGCAGCAACAAATACAACAAACACAACAACGAAGAGTGAACGGCCTCAAAGTCAACAACAGCTGCTTGCAGTTTTACAGTCATTGGGCGTCGGCGATCCCCCGCGACGCTCTGCTTCTTCGTCTTTCACGGGATTCCATGCATGAGGCCCTTCTCGCCATCTCGTTCCCACTGAAAGTACCGTTCCACGGAGTCCACCGGGTTAGTTTTCATATATTTTATTTTTTATTACTTTTTCGTTTGTTCCTTGCTGAGTCTGCCAAACATCGTCCACTTGTGTTAAACACATGTTAAGGGCTCAGTTTCGAATGACATGCAACAGAAGGGTTGTGGGAAACTATTTCAGATACACTGCAGCAGTGTGACCACAATCTTGTTTATCGTAGGAAATACTGTCAGTAACCAGAGTATTTTAAAAGTTGTGTGGCCTATTATAAGTACGTGGGCATCAGTACAACTTATTCAGTGATAATCAGATATTGCTCTCAGAAAACGTCGCTGAACCGATGAACCGAACCAGTACCCGAAGAAAGCAATATATGTAGACATAGATCTAACTTTATTTTCATATCAGTAAAAGAGAAGATTCAAACTGTCAGCTGTGTTACTTAATAATCAACTTTAACGCTTATGCTAGCAAATCTGTATTTGTTTATTCGCCATCCGTTTTAGCAAGTCCGTAAATAAATAAAATAAAGAGCCATATTTGAAAAGCAATTATTTGCAAACTGAGATGAATATTTTCCACTCTGTTATAACTTTGAATTTCCATTACTTAATTAAGTCTAAAGTTTATGTGCGTAGCAAAAATATGTTAGATAACCTACGTTTCTTACTTATTGATGATACGCAGTCGATGAGAAAGTGCGAAAGTCTTTAACGCCGAATTTAGCTGATGGTTATTATACAGGGCCGCACTGTATTGACTTTTCCCGGCCTTCAATTCGGCAATCGACTGACAGACCTGCCGATTAAAGATAAATAAGAAAAAACGTGAAAATGCCATTGCTCAAATTGCATTGGCCACGACATTGAACTCGCCAAGAAGCTGCAAACATTGCACCAAAAAAAAAAAAAAAAAAAAAACAGTAAAAATAAAAACCGAAGGAAACAAAACTTCTGTTGGCAACGCAAACGCACGTGAGGTTTTTCAATGTCGAAAAGCCACGCCCACGTCAATTCCCAAACGACCACCAAAGGCGGAAGGAAGGAATCAAGCGTAAATGACGTAGGGGGCTGTCCGGGTGAAGGAGAATCACTGGGATTGGGGTTATCTCGGGGTCACTCTCACCCCTTCTAAATAATCCGAAAGGTTGAGGCATGCCGGAAGAAAAAACTAGAAAGCAAATTACCGGCAATTTCCATACGGTTGAGGTGTAGATAATAACCGTCGGATCAGGTTGGTTTTTATATTTTCGCTATAATGTACAAATTATAGATAAGATTCTGTTACAATTTTTTATTAAGTATTAATTCACGTTGTTGCCTCTACGTTAAAAATAGCTTGGGGTTTTTAAGCAATGCTTTAATAGGAAATTAATAAACTTAATATTCTTTAAACCAGAATGTTTTACATTTCCTCATCGTAAAGTGACAGAAAAATCACTTGCACTTAAGTAAATAACATTAAGAGAGCTTAAGGTAAAAGCAAATGTATTGCGTATATTGGAAAGAGGATCGCCTTAAGCCTTTGGCGAAATTAATTGGGGAAAGCCAATTCATTGGGGCGATTAAAAAAATTTGTACGAAAAGCGGGAATAAATGCGTACAAATAAATTTCACAAGAAATCAATCGCATATTACATCTTTTGTGCTATTATTCAACCCGAATATGTTGTTTAAACAGTTGATTTTGTTGCTAGCTTCTATGCTTACCAGAGAAAGTGGATACCATTTGACCTCTGTAGAACCCATTTGCATAGCTCTTGGCTTTTGTACGTGTTCCAGCTGAGGCTAAACTAATTAAAGCACTCGCCACAGAAGCTCACAGGCCGATACACGGGGCAGATGCCCCACAAACAGGATATGTGTGAGTAGGTGGGAGGGAGGGGAGTGTGGTGTATTCGATTTCATATTCAATGTTAATCTAACATGCAAAGGTCAATCGGCCATTGAGGCGCCCCCATAAATACATACACACATCCACTCACATACACACAAACGTAACGGACATCATTGTGCAATTTCAGTTAGAGGCTGTGGCGTTGATAGACTACGTCGTCAATGGAATTGTTGTCTCTGCTTTGGATGTGGAAGTGGGATGGGTGACGTGCTAGCCCAGCCCTAAATTGAACGCAGCAGGGGGGTACATTGGCAAATAAACAATAAAACAAGAAAACTTACTTCGTCGAGCCGAAGCTAGTATACCCTTGCATTTATGATATAAAATATAATAATAATAATTTTTATGATCAAAAACAACGTTCCGCCCCGTTCTGACTTATAAAATGAAGACTTGAGAAGTTCTATGCAGATAGGTTTACAGCTAATATACTAGTTGGCTTAGAAACGGCCGGACGGAAGGACAGACAGTCCTAGCTACATATACTCAGCTGTTCATAATGATCTAGAATGACATCCGTAACTAATCGAATCCAACAACTTAAGTGTTGGTAAGCGTTAGTAACTATAACTATTGGCATAGACAGATAATTGGTTATGCACATCAAAGACACAGAGCTCTGACTTAAAAAATTAATTAATTCCGTGATGCCGCCCACTGTGCAAGGTGCAGTGGCGCCTGCATCTCTCTATTCGTAACTATTTCCATCTCTTTCCCGTTTTCCCTGCCTCCCCATTTGAGCTGACCTCGCATTTTTAGATGTGCAGCGCCTACTTCCCACTCTCCTTTTACACACTTGTCACTCGTTCATTTCGACTCGCTATTGTCTGACGTCGCTGCTAATCAAGGCGCGCTTATCTAGCCAACTTTGGTGTGTATGTGTGTGGGGGCTCTCGAGTGGTTTTGATCTGTGTGTGTGTATGTGTGCAAGGCTCTCGCGCTCTCTCCGGTTATCAGTGTGATAGGTCATTTGGTGTGATGCATGGAGAGAATGGCAGAGGGGAGACCTAGAAGAAGAAAGCGCCACTGTGCGCTCATTTATGTTTCGTGAATATATGCGAATGCTGCAGCCATTGTATTAAGTTTTAGTTGTATGTATTTGTTGTGCTTCAGACTGCCACTTTGCCTGTCAAAGCGTCAAATGCCAATGAAAACGGATATTGACATGTTACGCTATGTCGTTATGCTGGGCGTAATAGCAATTCAATTACGACTTGATTGCCAACAACAAAAATCACATTAATAGCATATTGTCAATTGAGCTGACTTATCCACATCGGCAATTAATGTACACTTCCAATATTATTTGATAAATGATTCTGATGTAAGGAGTTAAATTGGCCACTGGCAAAACTGGAAAATGATAAAAAATTAGATGATAATTAAAAAAAAAAATTTTTTTAAACACTGAAATATAAATCGAACAAAGTTGAAACCCTAATTTTTATCTAAATATAAATACAATATTCAACGGCATAACCGTTGCAGATGTTTGTATGTTAGCCTTTCAATTGATTTGCATAATTGGAATTCAATTGTTCGTTCTGGAAACTGTAATGAAATTGTTTCTTTTTATAAATAGAAATTTTAGCAACAAATATATTGTAATGCACTTCAAGAGGAAAAAAGTGAAATACATACAAACAACTCACAAATCTCCAGCTGATAAGTCACCCAACAAACACACAAGTAACAAGTATAGACACACGCACTTATCACTCGAGTTTCCTTATCATTGTTTATTTTAAGCGCCGTTTGTTTTCTTTGATTGCTTAGGTAATTTCCCTCATTTTTGGTGACCACCTATGGGCTTTATGGGGCTTCCTGTATAAGTTGGTTTTTTGGGCTTTAATTAAATTTGCAATTATATGAGTTAGTCACAGTTTAGAAATCACTGTGTCACCTTGATTTCCAATCAATATTCCGTCCAATTAGGAGGAATTCTTTTGCGGTTTCATCTTGCTGTTTCGGGCAGGGATACACAGTAACAAAGGCAAACCTGTATAGCAATAGGAATTTTGTATACATTATATTAGTTCATATTCAACTTTTAGAGCTAAAAAAGGTTTTTTAAATATTTTGATTTTTGTAAATTCAAATGTGTTTTAAACTTATAGAACATGCACATTGTTCCCACCTTTTTTTTTCTGTGTTGTGATTGTTGTCACTAATGTTGTGGATTCTAATTGGGATTTTCCGCTTTTTGCTGTTTTTACTATTGCCGTCATCAACGCTAGTTCTCTATTTTTCCTATTCGCTGTCCTCTGCTCCAATTCTCTCCTTTCCTCGCCCTTTCTTCTTATATTCGGATTTGTGTTCAATTTACACTTGATTTATTTATGAGCTACACACAGCTACAGATAAAATTGTCTTGCACACACACACACATGCCTTTCCGTGTGGTAGTGTTGATGAGTGAGTTTGGTCAACCCACCTTGAGCATAATTTTATTTATAGCGTTTGGTTTATTTTTAATTATCGATTTTGTTTTTCCCTGCTTTCAAACGCAACAAACAAAATATAGAATATTAGGAACATGTGTGTTTTTTTTTTATTTTCTCTATCACTTTTCTTAAAAACGGGTTTATTGTCGTTTTATTAATCAGGAAACCCATTTGGTTTTGCAACAAGTGTGAATTTGTTGAATGTTATGTCACACTGTTTTATCACACAGAAATGCGAACTTTCGCTCCCAACTTTCATTAATGAAAATAAATTGTTTATAACAGTTCCCTTGGTGGTCTTTAAAAACTCAGATATTTTGACCAATTCTAACAACAATTATGCCGTACGACTACATCTTACAGTCTTGGAATAATTTTAAATCTTGAATACATAATTTCAATAAGCGAGTGTTGTGCTTACTTTTTAACCCATGGCCATTCGGAAACCTTGTGTAAAACCCCAGGTGCAATATCCAGCTAAGAGCCATTGTTACATTCTGATTCATGAAAAAACAGGCTATCTTTAAGAACAACCGGGAGCGACAAAATGCGAACCCGTTTTCATACCAGGCCAGAAGCAAAAGGCGTAGAAAGCTAAGAAACCAAACCGACACCAAAAAGTAATAAAAACAAAAAAGAAAAAAAAAAAACAGTACGCGGAGTCCAACCAAATACAAATGGGTTTAAGTGGGGAGCCAGAAACACCGAAGAAGTAGAGTCAAACGGAGATCGATCGGTGGACATTCAGCCATTTATACGTTAATTCCCGTCCATATGTACACAGAGATACAGATATTGGTGTGTGTATGAACCAGTTTTACCCCCAGGATATTAAGCCATAATACAGTCAAAGCATTAACAAGAAAAGCATGAAAAATGGGACTTGCCGAGGCAATGAAATACCCTAGGAAAGCCAACCAACTAGAAATACCAGACCAATTAGCTATTGATGGAAGAGATACGTTTTGTTTTCATTTTACAAGGAAAATGTATCATGAAGAGAACTACTGGATGTTTATAATTAAAATCTTGATCAGCATAAGCATTCTTCTCGTCGATTTATTAAAGTTTCTTTTCTTTAACTTGACCAAGTGAAACAACCGTTTGGTGGACGATTTTCGTGGTGTGCATTTAACATAGGCAAGTGGTTCTGTTATCTAGAGATGAGGTGATGTTGGGGGATACCGAAGGAACTTGTAATCGGAGTAGAACTCGAACTCGAACTTGTTTCTGAATCATTTCGTCGTCTTTGCTTTTGCCCACAGCAATATACTCTTTAATTGTTATCGGCGGTTTTTAGTCTTTGTGATTTTTTTTTACAGTCCCGGCTAACGGTACAACTATCGGTTGTGTGTATGTTGTTTTGCTTTCTCGTTTGTCGTTGGCGAAAAAAAACTAGTGGGTAGATAACATTTTCCGACTCCCGTTCGCAGCTGGCAAGCAATCGAAGACAGACGGGCGGGCAGACTGATATTAGATGAATGTAGAAATTAAGGCAAAGGGTAATGGAGAGGAGAGTGAACCCGACCGCAAAACGAGTGGGAATACCTAATTATTTCCTGTTAATCGTCTTGGGCGGAACGGTAACCAAGATTCAGGCTTTCCTTTCCACCAGTTAACCAATTTAATACGGCCGTGTGCTATTCGGTATTGTATGTGATCAGCGTTATTAACTTAAATGCCGGCCAATCAGATGTTGTAACTTGAAATTAAAAGAGTCTTCTATTTACTTTGCTGATCCAGTGGCGCGATTAGTAATTTGAGTTTTTTAAATTTTCGTAACTATGTATTTTGAGCAAATAAAGTTTTATAATATGGGAAATACCCTGCCCAACTTTCAAAAATTCGCCAATGCATGAAGAAGCACCTTATTTTTTTTTTGTTTATATTATATTTGCTTTTGATTGTGTCCGTCATATTTGTCACATTGTCTCCATTCTCGGGTGACTCATTTGGTTTACATTATCTTTGGTAAACGTGACTCGCAATTACAGAAGCCCACGTGTTACCCTTAACTTAATTAAGCAACTGCTGCCTAGTTGAAGTACCGATTAAACCGACGACATTGAACTAAATTTGGCAACAATGAAAAGCATGGGAAAATATGAGATCTTACAGGGGCCACACCCACCCGAGCTGCAACAAAGCAAAACCTTTTGTCTTAATCAAACATATTTCCCTTGTCTGGTGGCCATGAGTCACTCCACTACAATCCACTCGACTCGACTGGAGTCGATTCGAATTCTCTGCCCCCAACTGCCCTGCTCTGCCCATGAATGGTTACGCCTGAGCGAGCTCTCTGGACATGTGGCCATAACCAGCAGCTAGGTCTCTATTCCCTCTTGCAAGCGTTTAGGTAAACAGAAACTCATCTGGCCTACACAACTCGATTCGAAACGATTTTTCTTCGCTGTGCAGGGCCACTTGAAAATGCAAAAAGTTTCTGTGTCATTGTCCTGGGTTCTTTTTTTCTTACTGGGACAATAATAAAAACTTATTTATGAGTCGATAGTAACGCCCACCTATAACAATAACACAATATCTGTTTCGGTCGGGCAGGTTTTTGAACTTTACTACCTTGATTTCCGTGTGTCAATAGTTTAGATCCTATCTACCCGGGGCTTTTTGGTCGTTCAAAATTAAATGTTGCGCAAATATATATACATACAAAAAACAAACATCAAGGCGGAAAAGTACGTATTAATATCGTAGCTCTTAACAATCATTTAGCTTACTGTACCAAAGAATATAGCGAATTAAGAACGAATTTCTCGTCGTTTTTGCATTTAAGTATCTTGACATTTAGTGTTGGGCACACTAGGACTTAAATTGTGCCCGACTTTAAGCATATGCTGCTAAAGACCCTTAAAGCCAACATCAGGTGGCTGTTGCGCTGCGTCTGCATCGCTGTAAAATGTTTATTTTTATTGCAAATCAACTTGTTACTAATCGATTTCCGTTCTGTTTCCTTGCAGTGGCGGTGGCCCACAAACGACAACTGCCGGTCCATCCGCTGGTAATGTGGCAAATGCCACCACAGCCCTAGCCGGTGGTAAAAGCTCAAGCAATAACATGTATTCCACCCGCCAATCTGTAAGCACCACGACCGGTGTACTTATGGTCGGACCAAATTTTCGTGTCGGTAAAAAAATTGGCTGTGGTAATTTTGGCGAATTGCGTTTAGGTAAGTCTAAATAAATTACACATTCACTAATAATCAATCATTAGTTTATTATGATAACACTTGTATAAACGTTTTCAAATGGTTTTCTGGGCACATGATATTGGGCATATGATATTGACGATTTATAATAAAAAAAAATCGTTTAAAAAATGTTATGCTGATTGTATTTCACGTTTCTTCAGCTATCATTGCAAAGTTTGCAAGCGCCGAGTATTGAAAAATCATTTTAAATTCCAGAGGATCCAAAACACATTACGTTTGAGAAAAGACTTCCGCTTAAATAATTCGAATTTTTTTTTAAGATTCAAAGCCCCAAGCTGCGTACCGTCCGCCACCCCATTGACCCATTCTCTCCCCGAATTTTTGCCTGTTGGCATGCAAATAATGTCGCGTTTGGGACCTTCGGTGTTTTATTTTTCTTGCACCTTTTTTTCGTTGGCCACTTCCTTTCGACGGGCATTCCTTTCCAGGTCTGTTAACCACAATGGGAACAGTGGTTCCCCGCTCCTTTTCACTGTCGGCGAAGAGTGCACAATACAACACAAAACGCCATTCCATTCCGCCATCTGTTTTCTTGGCATCGTCGTCGTTGTCGTCATTTTGGCTTTGTTTGCTAAATGCGCTTTTATAAAGTTGTTTCAAACCGGCCCCGCCCCTTCGGCCGTTGTTTATTTTTTTGGGGCCTTCCACTTCCTTTTGTGCATTTGTTGTCACATTGCCAACAGGTAGTACTATAAAGTCTAGCTAATTCTTAGTCGGTTGTAGTGGGCTATGCCGCTCAAACTGTAATTATCACGAGGTCTCCTTCTCAGACTTATCAGACTGTCTCTTTCTTAGCCATTCATTCTTTCTCTTTCCGACGGTCTGAGCCACATGCTCTTTCTTTGTTTCCACCTCAGCATCTCGAGACTTTTTGTTGCATTTGTTTTGTGGGGTTGTTGTTGTGGGGTTGACTCATTAGGCCGAAGCGGTGACAAAAAGCAAAAATAATCACTTAAAAGCTGTGTTTAATTGGCTGGTTTAATTGCCTATTCAAATTATGATAATCGCACAGTTTGAAATGTACTGGTTGCTTATGTTCAATTAAAATTAAATACGTTTCTATGACGTTGCACAGCCAATTTCGTTTCGCTTATGATATCATTTTTATTATTTGTGGTCTATAAATACCCTTCGCAAAGTGTGTGTTTGCTTGTCTAATTTCTTTTGTTGTTAAATTAGTTAAGTGCTGACGTTTAAATAAAAGGGAATTTACATTTTGGGCATTTTCTTGCAATCTGCGGTCCCAATGACATAATTTTGTTTTGATTTTTAGGAGGCCTGTTTCTTTTGTTATTTACCCATTTCAAACCCAAAGAATAAGTATGAATGTAAAAGCATTTGGGAAACCAGAACGTTGACCAACCTAAATACTTTTCCGCCCATTTTCTTGGCTCATTGGCGCATATAAACGCCTTGCGTGGGCGTTTCTCATTTAATTTGGGAACTTTCGCTTTATTTTTGTTTAGCGTAGCACGCCCTTTATATAAATTGTTTCTCTCTCATTGTTTTAGCTTCTGTGAGCTATTTTATTGTTTATTTCAACGAATCTCTGGAAGTTTATTTTCCATTTTTTGCAGTTTTACAATGATAAATATTTTATATTGCGTTAGGTCACGGTATTTGTGGATGATACTCGTATACATTGAGCTTGGGTCTAGAAATTTTTGATTTTTGGGTACACACTTGTATCCAATGATCACGACTTTCAATAGTCCTCACTTATTTAATGTAATTTACAATATCCTCTATAAAGGAGACTTCTGAAATTTAAAGTTTGACATCTGCTGTGCACACTTTCAAAAGAAATTTAACATTGTTTTCGATCGACCAGAAACCTTTTTTTTGTCTGCGTAGACAAAAAATTCCAGACCAACAAATTGTTAATTTTGCATTTTTGACTCTTTGCTCGCATGTTTTTAGTGAGGGTTCTAAGAATTCAGCAAACAAAACATTTCTAGGGGGCCAGGCGGGCGGATGGATGGATAAAAGGCATTGCTGGCGGTACTTTCTAGCATGTAATCGAAATCATGCGGCTTCCTATCGCCGATTTTGTTGTATCTATGTGTATATGCGTATGTGTGTGCGACGACTTACTCTATCATCAGCGTTTCAATGTTGTGTCTGTTGATAAGCAACGTCTGTCCCACCCATCCACTCACCCAGCGAACTCATAAAAGCCAAACCCAAGCCACCCACACATTCTTGGCGGGCTCTCTCACCGACTTTCTCATGACATAATTTCGCACATGAGCGCACTGTTCGTTGTTGACATTTTCTCTCAGCTTCTGTCTGAGGCTCCGTCATGTCGTGGTATCTAAAATGCAATTCTCGAATTCTTGTTCTCAAATTCGCTTCCGGACGATTTGTTTTAATTTCACATTACAATTCGTATATTTTGGAAAGGTTCTTAGCCAGAAAATACAACATTATTTTTTAATAGTAACAATTTAATAAAGTACAAAACGACGACCAATAGTTTTAAAATAAATCCTCTGAGTATTGAAGTTCGGGTTGAGAACAAGGGGACTGCTGTAAAATATTTCATGTATTTCTTACTATTATTTTTCCCCCATTTGGCTAGGTCGGCGAATGTGTTGCTTTGGTGGTGGTGTCGGAGGGCGTAATGGGCGTGGCACTACTGATAACGGTGGGGCAGGTAAACGCGTTGAATGCATGTGCTTGGCGATAGTCTTAGGCATGTAAAGCCACATGTGCGTACAAGTCTCTTTTCTTATTTGGCATTTGTGTTGGAGTTGAAGATTTGAAATTAATGTTGTTTTATTTATTTAACTTACTTTAGAAACATATAATTAATGGCAATTTTTCTTTTATTTCAGGCAAAAACCTTTACAACAATGAACATGTAGCAATAAAAATGGAGCCTATGAAGTCAAAGGCTCCGCAACTACACTTAGAGTATAGGTTTTATAAACTTTTAGGATCACATGGTATGTAATCTATCGCTTTACAACTCGTCTGTTCTACGATCCATAACTTCTTCCAAAGCTGTCGTCCCACTTAACACAAAATAATAAACTAACAACAAATGTCCAACGACCTCTATAGGGAATAAAATTCCAATTGCTCTGAAGACGTACGATTTGTACATGATTATCGAAGCCGGTCTCTATTTTCCTAGTCACATTTTATTACTCCCCTTCCCTCCCCGTATATTTTACTAACAAACTAATTACTGAAAGTAAAGTTTTGCACCGTTACCACCATTTTATTAGATTCATATGTAAACGAATATATTTATAATTTTTGTAAAACACTTCTGGTACCTCGCTAGTGGTAAACGCACTGCGATGAAAGAATACGACGAAAAGAAAAACATGAATAGATTTTCTCAAGCATATTTTCGGAGGTCGGTCGGTGCGTGAAGTGAAAAATTAAAAAATTATTTAAAACAAGAACTGTAAAAACACCACGTCCCTTGTCTATTGTACTTCAGTAGTAAAACAGCTCAGGCTACAACTCCAACTACTATTATTACCGCCAATGTAAAACAGCTCGAAAATCAATTAAATCTCTATACATATATATGTATTAATATATATTATATTATATTAATATATATATATATATATATATATATAGATTTCTCAACTATTGCCCAACTTGCATTAATTTTTTTTTTGTTCTAAATTCCTCTGTTTTCTGTTGCTTAATCTTATTTGTTGTTTATTTAAATATCTTGCTCTCTGTTACTCCATTATTCATCAACTACTACAACACCGAATACCCCAAATGTTTACTATGAATTATTGAACAAAAACACCGCTAAATTAAAATTTAAACCCGAATCCGAATCATCATGCGCTGCTCTCTATCTATCTATATATTTCTCCACGTGTCTGCTGCAATCTACCACAACATTACAACCAACTCGATTATGAACTGAATTGAACCAACCTTCAACCAACCAACAACAATCAACTGTTGCATAATACATTGTGATGCTATGTTGCTATAATATAATGCTATGAACCAACCCCTCACCACCATCCCCACCACTAAATTGGACCCCAAATCGGAATTGGAATGGGATTTTGTCTGATCCTGAACAAAATACAAATAAATGCTACATCGGAATCAATATCGAAATGCAGCCGATAACGCCCCAGATGGCATACCACGCATTTATCATTTGGGCACTTGCGGTGGCCGTTACAATGCCATGGTTTTAGAGTTATTGGGATTATCATTAGAAGATCTCTTCAATATTTGCGCCCGTAAATTTTCACTTAAGACTGTATTGATGATAGCGAAACAACTTGTAAGTGTGGCATCCACCACGAACGGAAAGATCACCAAAAAGGTGTTGTAGACGAAAGTAAAGCGGGTTTCACTTGATTAAAAAAATAATAATAATATTGCGTGGGGAAAAAAATTTGCTATTCCAGGGAAGTTGTAAAATGCTAGATTTTTACAAAGAACGGCAGTTTACGTTTCTGCCTCTCTTATAAATCTTATTGCCAGGAATTTAAATTAACTATTACATTTTGAAGTGTCCTGTATAACAGTCATATCTTGTGAAATCCGCCAGCATCTCGTCCATGAACCAATTTTTTTTTTTAATTTTGAATCAAAAGTGTCTCAACGGCTAATATATAGGTTTTATTTTTGTTTTCTTGATTTAGTACGTTTTAGAGTCTATGCAATGAACGTTAGTCAACTTTTTAGTTTACTGTAGATATGTTGAAACTGTAGTAAAGGTAATAATACTTTTATGTTGCAACTTTCAATATCGTTTAACGGATCTGCAATGAACTTATAACACTAAAAAGCAATCCCTTTAAAGCATGTAATGCGTCGTTTAAAAATTAATTATTTAATCAAACACCTAATTGTACATAAACCCAAGTGGAATCCTTTATTCCATAGTGTTTTCAAGTTAAAAACAACTGAAATTAAGTCATTAGTATAACAATTTCATTGTCGAACTTGTTAACACTTAACTTTTTTTAATTTATCATTTATCAAAACTGACTTTTGTAGTCTCTCTTTTCTCTTTGACATAAAAGTGCAATGTATATAATTTAACCAAAACTACTAACACAGTTGCAAAAAGATCTATCGAACTGTTTATCAGAATTCAGAGAATACCAAACCTGTTATACACACCACACACACCGCCATGGAAACTATTTTAGTTTTAAGATTATTCGTAAGCACACACAAAACTCTGTTATATCCGAGTTGACGTTTCTACTGGTTAGGTCAAATGAAGTTCGGAGGAGGAGGATGAGTTGGTAGGTGAGTTCCCGTCTCCAGGTTGGTCTTCCGGCAGTCATTTCCTTGTGTATATGCTTCGAGAATCTCTATTTTTGTTGTTCTTGTTGTGTTTAGCACAGTTGCCCGAATAAGTATTTATACATTCGCTCGATTTTTGTCAAATGAAAGGTGGTAATATCGTAAGACGCGCTACACTAACCTCCAGAACAAGAGCCAAATCCATCGCTCTCTACACATCACTTTCCCACTCTGTTTCTTTCCTTCTTTTGTGCCCGAACCGTCATATCAATTGAAATGCAGCTTTAAAGAACAAGGACTTGTTATTTAAAAAAAAAAAAAAACCAAGTTTGTATCTCTCATCTTTTTTTCTTCTCTCTCCCATCTCTCTTTTTATCTCTTGCTCACGAATTGTTTGCAAAAATACAACAAAAACAACAACAAACAACAAATCGATCAACCAAAAATCTTTTGTGCGTTGTCCAACACTCGTATAAATAATAACACTCGCTCGCTTCCTCCAAACAAAATTCTATGTCGACCCAACCGAACAATCAACAATAAAATCGACCAATCAATCAATTAATCGATCGATCAATCGATAGCAGAGGGTGTACCAGAAGTATATTACTTCGGCCCCTGCGGCAAATACAATGCTCTTGTTATGGAGTTGCTTGGTCCATCACTTGAAGATTTATTCGATATTTGCGGCAGACGTTTCACTTTGAAGAGCGTACTTCTGATAGCTATACAATTAGTAAGTACTACCACAAAAAAATCCACCAAAACAAAGTTAAACAACGAAGCATAAAACAACAGATATTGCAATCGCAAAGTTTTCCTTAAGCACGCGCATAATTCTGCACATAATCACATTTACAACACTGGTAGCCGAGGTCCAAATTAACCAACACTAGTGCTAAGATCAAGATCGAAACACCTTTTGTTTGTTTTGCGTGTGTGTGGGTTGGGGTGTGTATATGCGTTTTTATTAGAGTTGCTTGGTTACTAGCTTATAGTTTTAACTCTTTTTATTTACTATTTATTTAATGTTCATTACTAACAAGAAACCAATAGGTCGCTGCCTCCCTATTTTGACTCTCTCCGACTCACTCTTTCTGTCAAAATCATAGCTGCCTGGTTGAGGTTTTATTTGTAACTTTTGCATTCATTACGAGGCATTATTCACTAAAAAAATACTTCCTTACCGAAAATAATCTTATATTTTAAAATAACAAAAATTAGCTAAACAGGAAGAAAACAAACGTTCATTGTAATTAAAATAAATTTGCATGCACACATCAATTTGTAGCTCAATATAGATATTTCTGAGTTTTTTATATTTATGATTTAACAGCAATTAATAATAAAATCCGAACAAATTTACAGTGAAAAACATAAACAGCTAGTTGAGACACTACAGAAAAATGTTCAAATAGAATTTTATTTTATAAATTAAAAGCTAAAAAGAGCATTTCATAAGCAAAAATGCCTATATAATGCTCTTTTTAAAATTTGCACAATTAACTAATTTTTCTTTCAATATTTTCCCAAAAAACCCGTCCACATATAAAAATATAGCTCCACCGGATCGAATATGTTCATAGTCGGCACTTAATATATAGGGATGTGAAACCAGAGAACTTTCTCATTGGCAGAACGTCAACAAAACGTGAAAAAATTATACATATAATTGGTAAGATCTTAGATGAAATTTTAAACGTGTACTGCAAATTTAAACATAATATCATCAACAGATTTCGGTTTGGCCAAAGAATACATTGATTTAGATACAAATAGGCATATACCATATCGGGAGCATAAATCCCTAACTGGAACAGCACGTTATATGTCAATCAACACGCACATGGGGCGTGAGCAGTCGAGACGCGATGATCTGGAGGCATTGGGACATATGTTTATGTATTTCTTAAGGGGTTCACTGCCGTGGCAAGGCCTAAAGGCTGATACACTCAAGGAGAGATATCAAAAAATCGGTGATACGAAACGAGCAACGCCCATCGAGGTGAAATATATCCCAAAAATTCCTCTAATCTCAATAAACCTCGAACTAACGTCTTATTTCCAACACGCAGGTGCTTTGTGATGGACATCCGGAAGAGTTTGCGACATATTTGCGTTATGTACGGCGGTTAGATTTTTTCGAAACTCCCGACTATGATTTTCTGCGAAGACTGTTTCAAGACTTATTCGATCGTAAGGGTTACACCGACGAGGGCGAGTTCGACTGGACAGGGAAGACAATGGTGAGCTATATATTCGTCTACCCCATTTAAATTACACGTTCTTAAACATTAAGACTCTTAAAAAACATTCCACCGAATTCTAAAACGTGACCCCTAATCTAATTCATAGGAGACATAGTGAATTGCAAGCACTTAGAAATATATAAATTGATATCCATAACGTCTCGAAATCTCAAAATATTTTAAGTTAATAGTCATGTAACTGAACAATCATTTCTAATGATGGAAGTATCAAGCATGATATCAAAAATCGATTGACTGAGCCAACCGCCGCCATTGCCCTTCAAACCCACTAAGAATGATTTTAATTCACCCAAAAATGAATGAAAGCCGCATGGAATTATCGGTTTGTATGACGTCAATGTAACAAACTACTAACATGGCAGGATCCTTGCTGTCGCGCTATCAGTTTTCCGCCACCCGCCGCTGCTGCAAAGAAGATTGGGCTCAGTTTGTTCTTAGTTTGATTCCTGTTCCCAACGACATGTGTTATCTTTACCGCCTTCACCGAATTGAATGAAATATATATTTTTATAAAGTGCCTTTACCCACATTCAAGATAGAATCTTAAATTAAAGCGCAATATAAACAGTAAAGACACATAATCAACTCCGAAAAATGCTGTTTTAATATTTAAAAGTGTTTCCCCAAAATTTAGCGGTATTGATATTAAAGCCCTTTCCTGTTTCGATTTTAAGACCAAGGAACAGCTGGACCAAATGAAAGTCATAAAGAATGCACCGCCATCGCATTTGGCCAAAAATAAGTCTGACAAGGTACAAAAAAGAAACCCAAATGGCAAGATATATCGTTGAATTCTATAGCTAAATCAGTACTGCATAGTTACGTATGACGCTCGATGATCACTTTCAGTGCAGGACAAAGCTTGTTGTGTCAGTGTGTAAGCTCGTTGCTTTAGGTGGTTAAGCTATCGTATGTTAAGTACAAACAATTAATGACACAAACTTAAGGAACCAAGTGAAGCCATTTATAACAGCACTTTTCTTCTCTCCTTGATCTCTTCTCTTTTTCGGTTGTCACCACCGTTTCATGTGCGTCTAACTCTGTGTGTTAATAAAACCTACTGAATCATCTATATATAAACATGTTAAATTTAATACATGCATTCACATCACTGACATAATACAGTCAACACCCGTCGGATCTCTGCAAACTGGCCATGAAGTCATCATTTCACCAAATAAAGATCGTCATAATGTTACGGCTAAGGTAATGTATATAGTAACATTTTTCTAAAGTAGTCCGAAAAGGAATCAAATTTGTGCTCTCGATCACAGACAAAATTTAAATTGATTATTTTATATGTTTATAAGATATAAACAGTTATCCTTGATTATACTAGCTTTAACAAACTTTTTTCACTTTGGTTACTCAGTTCTTTACTTCTAACATTCGTTATTCACTGCTCTTCTTTCTATACTTATGCTCAACGCTTTTGTTTTGATCCTACTTTTCTTCCCAACACACATTTGATATAAAACTTAGGATGTTTCTTATTTTGATTTTGATGACGAAGTTGATGATGAGAATGAAGAATATATAATACTCCAGGTTAGACGTTGTAGACTTGAAAATTATCTCTGTAATGGTTAGTGTGAAATAAAGTGCTCTTCTACTCCTTTTAAGCATACATATACGCCTGGTTGTAGATTACATTGCTAGGTTTATAAATGCTTTGGGTTTAATTCTCATTTTCTTAGTGAGAAAAATGCGAATACTAGGCTAGGATGTTGAAAAAGGAAAGCCTTAAAATATCTGCTTGAAATATATAGAATATTGAAAAGCTGATGGTAGAGATGCTCGACTAACCTAGTTTTAAAAATGCACAGAAATGCTTCAATCGATCGGTGAACGGTGTTTGTAAATTATTTTTATTATAATTTGCTTAAATCTTTGCTATTAACTTAACCCTTGTTTACTATAATTAAATTCGCCTTTGATTGTTGTATGGACTACATTTTTTTATGGTTTTATTGTAGCACATTCTTGACTTGCTTTAGTTTTACTTAGACTCACTCTCAATCCCTAAATTATAAATAGCATATAATATAAGAGCTGTCTGTCTCTATGTTGTACAGAAATACAACTTTTTTTGAACTTGAAATTAATTATTGAACAAATTGCATAAATCCGTTTCCACCAATTGCCTGATCGCAAACCGAACTGAACTGTACCGAACAAAAATATTCAAAACCAACTGTCCAAATCCTTCACCACCACTTCAACCACCACCACCATAACCCAACCACAGACAAATGCCAAAGGAGGTGTTGCTGCGTGGCCTGATGTGCCAAAGCCGGGGGCAACACTGGGCAATCTAACGCCGGCCGATCGGCATGGTTCAGTACAGGTAAGTTGCGACAACCGGCCAGTGTTGTACAAAAGATTTTTCTTTTCTTCCGTTTCCGTTTTATTTCTGTTATGTCGCTCGTTCGCCCGCTCAGTCTACAGTCTGTATTTGTGCATACATAATCTAAACTTAGCAAACTTCAGCTCCTTGGCAAGACATAGCATACATATAAATAAAAGACATTTGTATTCGCCTCATTACGTTATTGAATTCTTGTTCGACTGTGATTCTGTACATAATTGCCTAAATATATTTTCTATAACTATTACAACGAAACATTATCTATCGCAGACTGTTATATTTTTGGCCTTTTCAATTCTAATGTTTTCACTTGATTTACTCTACATTAGCTCAACAAGGTACTGAACAATAATCTCTCCTCCCAACGTGTGTTATTCCTACTCCTCTCCACTATAGTTTATTTCACTTCCGTTACGTTTGATTTGATTTTTCCAACACGTTTTGTTAGTTTCTTCTTGGGTGTTTTTCTCGGATCTTCCTCTTATTTTTGAACCTAGAGTATTCCTTCATTGAAAAGATTGATGCTAGAGGATCCTTATAAAATCTGCATGAATAACAAAGAAGAAACGTAGCCTTTCTCTACTTGTGCACGGTACTAATGCAAGTTTTAGCAATGCATTAACCAACACAATTTAGCGGTATATGTTATTGACTGCATGCCACACAATACATAACACTATTCTAGAGACGCATGGATCACTTTACATATCCGCAGAGTTATAACAATAAATAGATTCGGCTGGAGGAAATTCATTTTTCATAAAGTGAAATCATTGGCATTTATTTCGATCCGAAAAGACCACTTTTGATGCATCGAATCAAATTCGAAACCAAAACACAACTTATTACAGAGATTGCCTGAAGATTCAAGCTCGGATGATGATAGCCCCTTTGATGCTTATTATGAGAAAAGCGATCCCGAAGACGACCCTAAGAAATAGGACACCAACGAACCACCAACACTTCTACTATTCTCCCAAATACCACATCTACTGCTTCTTTTTAAATTTTAACGACATAAGACAAGACAAACCCTGTTTACTTTCCTTTTAAATGGGCTTTCCAAGGTATTTGAAATATAACTTGTCTGTCCTAGTCCTCTGATCTTGTGCTGTGCCCATTCATCATCTAAATGTATGATCTGCCAAACGTCCTGACAATCCAGGCAATCTCCGATATAGGTCTTCATATTTATTAATCCTTTCCAAACCGTTAAAGGTATTGAAAGTGCAAAATAAAAATTTTTCATTCGTAGTCTACTTGGCTTTGTAGTGCTGCCAAGAAAGTCGTTGTTTGTATAACAGTTTTGTTCTGTGTGATGTCTGTACTGCCAATCCAATCGATACTTTTAAATCGACTGTACTTAAACTGGTTCTTTTTTGATTAGTAATTTAAAAAAGCGGTTTAAATCGTTATATTATGTATAATCACTTCTTATTGTACATACTCGTTCTATATGTTTAGTACAAAAGTTAAAAACGAATGGAAATTAATGTTACAATTGTATTCCTTTTCTTTTCTCTTTAACATTCCTTTGCAGGTTGTGAGTTCGACGAATGGCGAACTAAATCCGGACGATCCCACGGCCGGACACTCAAACACGCCCATCACACAGCAGCCGGAAGTCGAAGTGGTCGATGAAACAAAGTATGTGTTTACTCAGGCGGTCAATTAATCGGTATATCGATATGTAGCTTAATGATAGATGTGTTGTGGGACAGATTGACCTTTGTATAGAGAAAACATTGTACAAAATAAACTTGTTTATAGATACTCAGATATAAAAGAATGGGGAATTTTAGAGGCACGGTATAGATAGATGTGTTGCGGGACAGATTGACCTTTGTATAGAGAAAACATTGTACAAAATAAACTTGTTTATAGATACTCAGATATAAAAGAATGGGGAATTTTAGAGGCACGGTTGTTGCGTATTACATGTAAATTAAAGTAATTGCATACCATATCTTTTGGGGGTGTGTTATTTGTTTTAGACGATGTAATGCCAGCAACAAACCAAAAATAATACGTTTGCTTTGGAAAGCGGTCTTTCTGAATATATCGATACATTGATTAACAGATCCACAAGATATTTAAAGAATTTTTTGCTTTGTCGTTTTTAATGTGCAACTTCCGTTTTCCGTTCTCTCTTTCTCTTTCTCCCCCGACCAATCCACTGCCTCTGCCTATGCCTACGTCTCCCTCTATGAATCCGTATCCGAATCCGAATCCGTCTCGTTTCTGTCCCTTGGTTAACTGTCTCCAGTGGTTCCTTATATTCCAGATGTTGTTGTTTCTTTAAACGAAAGAAGAAGAAATCGACGCGCCAAAAATGACTAGACGGTGTACAATGTAGTCCAGAACGCGAGGCAGTCACCCTGCTGCGTGCCACTTCACATTCAAACTCACGGGATAGCGTATTGAATAATCCGAGTCAGGATTATATCCAGCAGGCAACGTCGCAGCATACGTTGCGTTATCCTCCATCCGCGTCGATGTTGACGCCAACACCAACTACAAACACACCGACACTTCCGTTGTAATTTATATAAATATAAAGCCAGATGCAAAATGCAGAAAGCAACAAAAAAATATTAAACGAAACCCAACAAAACAAAACAAATGAACCCCGTATACATTAAATACACTAAAAAACAGTAAAAACAAACAAAATGCAACCAATTTTGATTAATTATTGTAATGATTGTATTTTATTATTATTTTTATTATTTACCAATTTTGCGTTTATTATATAAATTATTATAATTATTAATTATATTATTAATTAATGCTATTATAAATAAAAAAGAAAACAAAATTCAAACGTAATTCAAAACGACTAGAATCGACACGGCGACTCAAGCCAGAATCACTCACAGCCAGGGCAGCTCCTCCCGTCGGTGTCTTGTGAAGGGAATCGGAAAGAAAGCTCCCCAAAACCACTACCACTATCAATACCCCTCAGAACCCTATTGCTCTTAACTGAAGGAAACTTAAACACACAAACACCACTTAAAGCATATTTATATATTATATACATATTAAAAGAGACAAAAACAAAACTAGTGCAGCATCATTTAATGAGAGAAAGAAGAACATATTTATACGCAACCAACAAACTTGTAAATTATAATGAAAGAAAAGAAAGCGAAAATAAACGTAATTTTTTAAAACTATTCAACTTAATATATGTATGTATATGTATGAAGCCATATGAAATCACCTTAGCCGTTATACGTGTACCATCGTCAGATAAATAGGCTTAAAGGTCGTATATTGAATTCAATGCAGTGTTAATGGAATTCGTATACCACCTTTCGCCATATTCTAGCATTCTTCTTCGATTGACTTTTGTTTGAGAATGTTGAGAATAGAATAGTCTGGAGACTAAAAATTAATATTTTCAGAGAAATCCAAAATTTTCGCTAGGGGAAAAATAAAAAGCGAAAATATGGAAGTCATTATTTTGCAAACAAAAGAAATCAATAGTTAATACTTCCGTGCCCAACCAAATAATAAAAAAAAATATATATATAACACACAATTCGATTAATGGGCTTCCCATTTAAAGAAATTTAATTTGGAGAGAATAAAAGTGATTTCAAAGATTAGCTTGGTGGAAAGACATTGGCTAATCGGTTTTGTTTTCAGATCCTGAAGGGGACACTTGTTTTCCGAAAACAAATACCAAATAAAAATGGTTTGTTGATGTGATATACTTTTACTGTTCTAAAAAGAAACACATGTTTTAAGTACTTAAACGATCCAATTTTATGGTTTTTTATAAGTAAAATGGTTTTAAAAAGTTCTAAATATCCCTGTCAATCTATTGTGAGTACCAATCGTCTCGGAAAAATAATACCCGTTTATTTATTGATCAAAACATTCGCTATTTGTCTGATAATGGTTATATGTATATAGCTATATGATGTACTAGATATACAGTATGAATCAATAGGCAGCTTGGTTTAGCTCTGTTTTGAATGCACTTTTCTATACCTAATATGTACATATATATACACAAGTATTTTGATATATATACACATCTATGTATCGGATAAATCAAAATGTAGAAATCGCTTTTGGTAGTCGAATTAATTTGGAGCATTTAATTTTGGATTGTTTCCTAGATAATTCCTTGTTTATGATGTGCGAAGTTAGCGGAATAAATTGTTAGGAAACTTACCAAGTTTCCGCACAGATCAATCACTTGATAGGTAAATACTAATGTACTGAGCCATTTCTTTGATATTACGTGATATGAGTACTAAACTACTAAAAAGTTGCCTGCAGCTAATACCCACTTCCCAAAAACACACATCTCCGACTCTGAACGAATTTGATTTTTCTCTACACTTCTCCATGAAACGCGAAAAGTAAAGCTAAAATCAATAAATTGTATGTGGAAATATATATTTTAAACAAATTTTTTATACTTATTACAAATATACATATAACGAGGAAAACAAATATAGCATTAACTATACAAGGACAATGCAAATTTTTCGTGTTTTTTTTGCAGTCTTTCAAGTATATAAAAGCAGGAAAAACATTGAAAACCAGCAAATCAAATTTCATATTTTACATGAATAACATTGCATAAACAATTAACCAAAATTTCCTGTATAGTTAAAAAACTCATTTGTATTATATATGAAATATTAAAGATACACAAACAAATTACGCTAAAATTAATATTTCTATGACGAAAATGGAATCCGAAAAACAACAAAACCGCACTAGTTTATATAAAGTAAATTATAAAAAATATACATACATAATTGACTTTAAATGTTGAAAAACAAAACCAAAACCAGATGAAAAATAACCCATGCATTGATTAATGTATTCAAGTACGGAAATTTACATATTTACGACTCAAAAAGGACAGAGTGCGGAGCAGATCAAAGATAACAAAAAGCGTTTAATGGTTGGCAAGCAAGCAGTGCACGCAGGCCTTTTGCTATTTGCAGGTATAGCAGTTAACATTGTTAACTGCGGCAAAGCAGTTTTAACACAAAAGTAAAGCGAAACAATTTAATTATAATAGAGCTAAATAATAATAAAAAGAAAGCGAACGAAGACGTACTCAGAAATATTTTCCAACAGGAATGTTGTAGGCATTATATCGTTTGCGAACGCGAATAAAGTAAAATAACAACAGAATTATTGTGTAAAAATGGTTTATTATTAATGTATAAGTATAACAGCAAACACAAATGGTAACTTAAAACAATGTAAGCAAACCAAGAAAAACAACCAACAAAAGAACGAAAAAAATATGAAAATTAAAAAAAACCAAGAAAAAATTAAAACCAAAATAAATGAAAAATTATTACAAAAAGTTTGTGTTTTTTTGGCCATAAATGGAGCTGCTTTATTAATTTATGCAATTTTTGTTCAGCAAATTACTATAAATGATAAGCTGTGCAACAAAAAAACAAAAGAATTAGACCAATTACGGTGTGCTTGATTATATTAATTAATAGATCATGGGTTTTTAACAGATACCTCACGATCTGTCCACGCTCCCATCTGGTTTTACCGACTCATTTCACAAACACGATTAAATTGTAGTTTTTCAGGTAGCCTTTATTTCCGTTATAACCGTTACAAAAAACAATTGATTTTAATTTCACAAATACCTAAGTTACCTTCTACAATACATCTTTTTAGTTGATACAAATGGTATTTTCATTGCCTCATTTAATCAAGATGGAAAGACTCTTTCTGCTTTAGAGGTGGCAACCCTAATTAAGGCTTACTTTGCTAACCGTTAGTTACATGTGCTACCAACTAGCCGGGACGCAAACCCAGACCGCAAAGCAGAGCTTTTGCTTCCGGCCATCTTAATAGCGCCAAAGTAAAAGTCGCGATCCTACATCTTGGCTAAGGTCAGGCGCCTTTTAATGCTGCCCAAAGTGAACGGATGCAATTACTCAATTACTCTGGCCTTTGTGCATTGTCTGTATATATCAATATGTGTATGTGTATATATATGTATATATTTATGCTGGGCCCAAGACAATTAGCGCTATTGCCAAATGAAACAGCGGCGCACAGGTGAACGTTCGCGAGTGGGAGAGCGAGCTTTAAAAGCAGTTTTCTTGCTACTTACCTGCTTAACTTGCTGCTCATGTCTGGTCTTCGTTAGTGGGAGAATCGGAAAGAGCGTTGGAGCATTGGAGCACGGGAGCGTCGAGCCCGCGCAAGATATTCAAGTGAACTACCAAATCCCGACTCCGTCAGTCTGCGAGGTCGCCTCAAGCGCTCAACACCTGTGCGCAGCTAGAAAAAAACAGAAACCTACCTAAATACCAATCCAACCCAATCAGTACTACCAATAAGCACAGGCTCGTTACTCAAACGAAGTGAAAGAAAAGTGACTGAAAAAGTGAAAAGCGGCATGCAAGTGCAGAACCCAGCCCAACCAGATGAGCCCAACCCACAACCCAGTCGATTGAGATTCAAAACGCGACACATGCTGCTGGTGCTGGAATAACAGTTTTAGCCAAGAGAGCTGCTTGTTTTCGACCACAAGTGGTCAGAGAGGAGAGCCGGAGCCCAGAGTCTTTTAGCTGGTTCGGGAGATCTGTGGAAAACCAAACAAACCAAGTAAAATCGAAACAAAACAAACAGAAAACAAAAGCAACATGAATCAAACGCAAGTGAATAATTTCCTCAAGTGCTTCCTGCAAATCGATGAGCCGTCCAACCGTTGGACATCACGTCACGACGGGGAGGATCACGATCATAACGACCATGATCATAATCATGATCATGACGAGGACGACGAGAGTGGCGTTCTGGTTGCCAAGGTCACAGCCATGGTGGTGCTATTTTGCGCCAGCGCTATCTGCGGATCCATTCCCTTCTTGCTCAACCGTTGCTATCGCTGGACGGAAAACCAGACGAATGCACGATCCGCCATTGTGGTCAAGTGCCTGCTGTACTTTGGAGGCGGCGTCCTTCTGGCCACCACCTTTCTCCATCTCTTGCCCGAAGTTCAGGAGGTCGTCGAAGAGCTGCAGGAGTGCGAGATCATCGGGGAGCTCACTTTTCCGCTGGCCGAGCTGCTCATGTGCTGTGGCTTCTTCCTCATGTACTTCATCGAGGAGGCCATGCACACGTATGTCCATCATCATCAGAAGGATGAGGCTGGCGCCGCCTTCGAACGGGGTCACAGCATCCGAAACAGCCACCTGCTGAAACCCACCGAAGGCAATGCTACCACACCCACTGCCCCGCCGGCGCCTTTGGCTGGCACCGCTGAACTTGGAACACTATCGGTGCAGAATCTCCTGCAGAACGATCTGGAGCAGCAAAAGTTTGCTACCAAGCCACAGCAACAAGCTAATGGACACGGACACAGCCATGGGCATGGACATGGACATAGCCATCTACCAGTAATCGCAGACGATGCCGATGCGGGGGACATGTTGGCTTCATCTCTGCGAGGACTCTTCATCGTTTCCGCTCTGTCGCTGCACGAACTCTTTGAGGGCATGGCCATTGGCCTGGAGGGTTCCGCCAGTTCGGTGTGGTTTATGTTCGGCGCCGTTTCCGCACACAAATTGGTCCTGGCCTTCTGCGTGGGCGTCGAGCTGATCGTGGCCAGGACCCGGATGTTACTGGCCGTTCTCTATGTGCTGACCTTTGCGGTGGTTAGCCCGCTGGGCATCGGAATCGGGATTTTGATAAATCACGGCCAGGAGACATCCGGACCCAGTTTGGTCTCCGCCATTCTGCAGGGATTCGCCTGTGGCACGCTCATATACGTGGTGTTCTTCGAGATACTCTCGAAAAATCGATCTGGTCTTCGCGCCTATTTGGCCCTCTTCGTGGGCTTCCTTGTCATGTTTGGCCTGCAGCAGCTGAGTAAGTATCACATTTAAATAATATTACTTGTTGGGGCCTTTGAATATGCAAAGCGTAGTGCAAATTTAGTGAGACAGAAATTTGCGATGTAAAATACGACTCGGTCTTGTCACTTAAGGCAGTTTGCAATTAATTATATATTGCTTTTTATTACGTAAATTTACATCCAATGATGATTAGTTTAAATTTTGCTACTTAACCAGAAATATTGTTTTGTACTGTACAGGTTGTTCACTTACATTGATTTCTATGAATTGCATAGACACATTAGACTTTAGAGCCTGCAGCTTTAATCATTAATCCTTTAATCGCTGATACTTATTAATAACCAGGCTTAACGGTGTTTAGTATGATCGTTGCCGGGTGCGTCAGATGACATTCTTTAACCGGAATCGATTCGGGGGAATGGGGAACTGGTTCTATATAGCTGATCTGCTAAATGCTGCGTGGTTGACCTTGTAACAGACCTTGCTGCGATTTATTTTGCATACTCATATACAAGACGGTGTGTCAGTCTGTGTACCTAGAGTACATGTGAAATAAAAATCCCGTCCCTACCATGAAGTCATCTCGCAAAAATTAGGGGGTTGCCCATGTGAAAAAGCACCGTGAAAACCGCACTCGCATTTGTATTGATGAGCACGGGATAAAAAATCAGACGAGAAGTTTAGCCCGCAAATATGTGATTAACCGAAAGTCGGATAGGTTTTTATATGGTCTAGGGCCAGATAAGGCAGGACAAAACGCTCATAAATCATTTCTTGGAAGTGGGCTGTTGGAATTGAATTCCCATGCTACCATGACGAAAAAATGTTAAGCAATCAAGAGAGAAGTGTGTAAATCACCATGAGGAAATAGGGTCTACCCGATAAGGATTGGCATTCTTAACAGCATATATTGTTCAACCCTAGAACGTGTAACTAACCTTCCGTACCGCTTACAGCTTCCGGCGGACATAGCCATAGCCACAGCCACAGCAGTTGCTCCTCGTCGGACACACACACACACAACCACCAAGAGACTGAGACTGAGACCAAGTCGGCATCGGGCCACACCCATGGCCACGAGCACGACCATGATCATCCACACCACCACAACCACGCTGAGGAGCTGGCCACGGTTCACAACTATGAACAGCAGCTGCAGCTCCTGCGGCAGGTGACCCAAAAACTGCTTGAAGCACACCCCAAGAAGGACGCCTAGATTGTACCCTGTTCAGCAGAACCTTGGTATACTAAATGTATATGTATTTATGTGTATTATATATTTGTACTGTGTAAAAATAGTGAAAGTAGAAACAAAATATATATTATTAAAAAACTGAATCGATTAATTCCTGACATTAAATGCAATTGCTAAAGTGGGTCAAAAAGTAGTAAACGCATAAGAGAAGTAGAACTCTTATCTATGTCCGTCAGTTGTGGCCTTCACAGCATTTTATGAGTTTTATAACATAGATGTCATACTACATAACATACACAAGTTTAGAGAAACAAATCATTTATTTCTGTGAACTTATAGTTGAAACCAGAAAATGCAACAAGGAAACTACATAAAATATTATAAAATATTATTAATATTTTCTAATGTTCAGGTAGCTTTTAAAAGTTTTTCCTTCTAAACAATAAAGATAATTAGAGATTCGACATTAATGATTAGTCGTATATTAGGTTTCATATTAACTGAAAATCAAATTTGCCCATATTCAGTGGTTAGCGCTTACGTGTAACAAAGTGACTTGTTTTTGAGTCAATCGATCAGATTGAAAAATTCATTAGCAGATCCGAATCGATTGATTAATAAAATATGTCAATAAGGCTAAGGTATGTTTAATTTCAAAATTTGGCCTAATAGTATCTTAATTAGCTGAGTAAGCGGTTTATACGTGCTCTAAAAAAATATTTCAGACATTTCAAATTGGGTTGAATTCTGAAGTTTGATTGCTTTTACGATTTTTTTCGAGAATATCCGCTATAAACCGAAGTACGTGCCTGGGCATAAAGTTCCACCATCAGATTGCCGGCAGGCCCCGTTTGGGAGTGCGATTCTCGGCATTGTGAAATTTCAGCACGATATCTCTACTGCTCTACAGTTTGCGAATCGTAAAGTGGCTTGGATTTGTGAACGAGGCCTTGTTGCCAGGTATATGTTTGTCATGTGATCGTCTTGTTTTGTCGCATTGGCCATAATAAATACAATTTTTCAGCTGATAGCTTCGTTGCTTGCGTACATTTTTTACACGATATCTCCACAAAACTCGCAACAGACCGGTTTCCGAGTTGGCCCCGCTGCTGTTTCTCACCAGACGGAACGCTATCTCTCTGTTTTTTGATAACTGCGATAAGCGCATGTTCTCCGCTGGAGCCCAACATCATGCCCCCCCCTCGATCACCAAATGTCCGGGCTGCAGCGGAAATTAGCGCGTCAAGTGTCAAGTGTGAATTTGCCAGGTGGTAAACATCGGCTGTCGATGAAAACATCTTGGTGGCTCAATTAGCGCCATCGGGTGATCTTATTTACATCTGTGCTGTTGCCAATGACGATGTCAAAGATGCTCAGCTTATTGGGAACTCAACCCCACCCCGCTGTATCCAACGGAAATCACCTTATCGGGTGCGCATCACTCTCTCTTCTCCTCCGCTATCCGCCTCCCAGATGTTATCAAGACTATCTCAGCGGAGTGCACACACAATGAAGTGTGGCAAAATCGTGGGGCCAAAGGCTTAACGGCAAACGGAACCACTAATCTCTAATATTCTTGGCTGATAGGCAATATTATCATTTGAACTCGAGCTCTTGAACCATATATACAAAGGAGTGCCGCCAGTAAATCATATAAAACAGGGGTATGCGATAGCCTAAAAACAAGATGTGAGCAAAAAAAATATAACTTGTATGTTCTGATTGAGATTCTGATAACCGGTAGTGAGTAAACGTTATTTCCGAAATTGAACTTTCGTTTTATATGCGTTAAGATCACACTTATTAGTTAGAGAGTTGGTCATTAAAAACTAATTTATTTATATGCACTCATTTTTCAAGAACTACTAAGAATACTTGCTTAAAAATTACTTATTCGTGTATGGAATTCTACAAAAATTATACTGCTTACGATGCGAAATAAAGGTCGGCTATGCCTAAAAGTATGTTCACTTTTCCCCAACACCACAAAAAATAATGGTACTAAGTTTGTTCGTGATAAAAGTTAATTCTTTGCAGTTTTATTTGATCGTTCTTTAATAATTAATTTAATCTATTAATCTTGAGTTAATTTGATGACATTTATAACGTGGCAATTACCATATATTTGTTCGATTTTAAGCTGGACTGCTACAAAACGTCTTTAGGAATTCGGGTAGGGTACTTAACAATTAGAACGTATCTAGTCCGACATAAATATGGTTTTAGTTCTCTAATACACAATAACATTTTCAGTTAGCATTGGCCAATAAATACAATTTCATTTGGGTTCGCTTTAATTTATAAAATCTTTGCTACGTATGCTCAACTAATTTAACTTTTAACCATATCGCTAAATAATTTATTTAGTTTACGTAAAATTTCGGTACTAAATTTATGTACAAATTGGTGGCCTAGGAGCTAGTCAAAAATGTAGCTCTAACTATAAATATTGCAAGCCAAATGTAGCAAGGACTGTACTACACACAGTCGCATTGGATATGTGTGCTGTCTAGGTCCAGCCAAATCTTTAGGCCTGGGCTGGTGTCACAGAATGCGTGCGCAAGAATCTGGGGGACTGCTGAAGGGGCGTCTGCTTCCAGGGACGCCGCTTCATGTGCGACTGCTGCGAGCCAGTCAATCTGAAACAGTATGAATAACAGGATGCACTCGTGTTCTGTTAACTCTAGTCGACACCACTTACCTGTTGTATTTAGACAGCTTTCGCCGCTTTATCGGAGGCAGTCCTTCCATATCCAGTCGTGGGCCTACGAAGGCATAGTTGCCAACTGCACCCGCGAGAGGAGCTGAAACAAGGAGGAACAGGAAATAACAAATCATTTGTCAATATGTTCAGTTAAGAGGCTTACAGTGCTTTCGTTTGTTGTTGCGGTGCACTTGATTGATAGGTAGTAGTGGAGCACTGGATCCGCCGTCCAGGTGATTCTGGTGTCGCCGGATGGTGCAACTGCGTCCTCGACAGCCCTTCAACTGATCTAAAGCATCGTGCATGTGGGATCTCTCTCCAGGCGTTAAACCTGCTGCACGGTTTATCGTTTCAAAGCGATCTAATTGGGACGAAAATCAATGCATAAATATTATTCGTTCATTTTTGAATTTCTTGATGGTGGCCTCTTACCAATGGTCAGGTTATAGAAGGTTATAAGGCCTGTGGTAAACTCGCAGTACAAAAAGTTGTGGGTGCCATTAATGGTCCTTAGGCAGGAGTAGGTGTTATTATTGGCGTTCATACAGAAGCAAAATGGACTGTCGTTCCAGAGGGGAGCCGTTCGCCAGTGCTGATTGTCGTGCGAGAAGCAGTTCATCTTCTCGGACAGACACTCCTTTTCCAAACGAGCCTTCTTAATGCGCTTCCTTTCCTTCTTGCGCTGTCGCTCCTCTTTAAGCTTCCGGCGTGCCTCACGCGCCATTTCCTTAGAGTCTGCATGGCTAAAGGTGGAAAATAATATGTGAGATTGGCCGAATTATCCAATTCAATTGATCTACTTACTTCTCGCCTACATCTGGTTCGCAATAGCATTCTGCTTGCGGTGTAAACCGATGCGACTGCGTTGGCTCCGATGAATCGAATACGTTTGCACCTTCATATCCTCGGAATACTTCCTTTTGACCTACCACGTTCGATCTTGGCGTGCTGCTGATCTCAGTAAAGTAGCTCATGTTGAATTCTGATCCGGCTCCGCTATCCAACACATTGCGATCATTACGCCGTCGGTTATCATTTCTTCTGCCAGCCGCCAAGGCCTGTTTATTGCTTTCCCTCAACTGCTTCTTCATCTCCTTCAGCTTGCCAATCTTGTCCTTTAGAAGTTTGATCAGCATATCAATTTGGGTACGTGAAGTACGCCACGTTTTTTCGTCGTCGTATATCACATTTGAGCAGTTCACTTTAGCCGTGGTGGCATCCACGAAGCACCGATGGCCACCAGATTTTGGGTATTTTTCTCCTCGCTCATATGAGTTGCCACTAGAGTTGGATGCGTGTAGCTCGTGCTCGTTGAATTTAAGCTCCAAGATCTCCAGGGTGCTTTGTATCTGCTGAATGACCTGGGCAATAGTCTCGTTGCTGCTTGCTGGTAAATAACGCTTGCTGCGATGCGTATGATCAACAAGTTGATCTACCACCTGATGGAGATCCAACAGCTCCTCCATCTCGTCAGGTAACTCTGTGTGGAACACCTCCCGCTTGTTTCGACGCCTTCCTGGGCCGTGATGTGTGCGCTTGTTGACGCGATGCAATCCAGCAGATGGGGCTCGAATCTTGGTATAGACTACCCCGTCGGGAGTGAAACAGGCACAATTACGTTGATATTGCTTCCGGGGCATCGCAGCCAACTGATGCTCTAACTGAAGCTGAAATAAAGTATACATTTGAATATAAAAAGGTGTACCATTCAAAATACTTTATATCAATACTTACATGGAATTTGCACTTGTGCTTCCGCCAACGTCCCTCCTCATTGACGCACTTCCATTTTTGCCCAGGTAGACAGTTTTTGAGTAGCGCCGGGTCAGAGCACTCCGAGTTAAGGCGCATCATCTTGGTTATATAGGGAGCCAGTGGAAGATCGTTGTTTTGTTGAAACTCCTGATCAAGCTCTTCATCACCCTCCTCGAAGGCGGCATCGTCGAGGTCATCGTCTTCCAGTGCTGCTGCTGAGCTGTCCATGGCACCATCACCGTCTACATCATCTTCTTCGTTGTCCGTTTCCACTTCCTCTTCCCCATCCTCCGGCTGCTGAGCGGTTGAGCTAATCAATGTGGCAGCGGTGCTGCTGCTCGAAACAATGGTGGTACTTTCGCCTGCTCCTTCAAGGAAATCTTCAAGCAGCGAACTGTTGACCAGTTTCATGTTTCGCCTTTCGATTTGAAGGCGGGCACGAGATTCGGCTATCTGCTCAGCTGTCTCCCTCCTGCCGGAACTTTCAATGAGGAAGCTATCTGGCCAGTTGTCTCGGACAGCGCGATTTCTGCTCAGAAGCAGTGGCAGTATGCTGCGCCCATCCATGTGCTGAGGCGTTGGCACACCACCCATGTCCAGGAAAGTGGGGGCCAGGTCCACATTCAAAACAATCTCATTGACCCTGCCGGAGAATTTATCATTAGCTTCAATACCTCGATAAAGTCAAATTACTTACACCTTGGAGGCCTGAATCCCTGGACCACGGATAAGGAACGGCACACGGACATCGAACTCAAACGGAAAACTTTTTCCCTTTATAAGTCCAAACTGACCCAGATGATAACCATGATCGGAAGTGTAAACTATGTACGTGTTGTCCAGCTCTCCGAGTTCTTTCAGCTCGTTATAAACCCGCTCCACGGCAACGTCGACACTTTGGAGCGTTTGCAGGCGCTTCGTCATGAGAAGATTGGTGAACCTTTTGTGAACAGGCTGCATGGGTTCCGTGACCCTCAGGATCCATTGCTTGTCTGGATTTGGGGCGTGATCATACGATGGAGTGCTATAAGTGCAAAGTAAATGTTAAAAGCTATTGACAACAAGAAAGAACAATATAGTTGGAGTTCAGGGGCGAAATTTGTTTGCATATTTAAAGAAAAAAACTTGCCAAACCGAAACAAATGAAAAAACAGAAATCCAAATAGTTTTTAAAAGCGTATGCTTAATCTTAACTTTATAGATGGTATAGTTTTAAAGATCTCATACGGATGGGCACACGGACAAGCAGACCTGATCAATAATATACGTACTTTATATTCCAGGAAACGCTAATTTCAACATGTTACTTATTTGTTAGTAGTTAAGGCATTTACTTACTGATGGGTTGTCACATTAAAGAAGAGATGACTATACTGAGGAGCCGAATCCTCGGGGCCATGTGGTGCAGGAAAACTCATGGTGAGCAGCACAGGCTTCCGCTGGTTCTGTTGCTTTGAGGAGCGGAGGAAGGCAATCGAGTCATTGGCTATCAGATCCGGATAGTAGTCCTTAGCGTAGTCAAAACCGTGCTTGATTTTTTGTCCATTCAGGTTGATGCTGTAGTTGTAGTACTTGGAGTTCATGATCAGTCCTCCCCACTCCCGCCAACCTGGTGGGATATAGGATCCATTGTACTTGTTTAGATACTTCCCAAAATAGCCGGTGCGATAGCCTGCATTCGAGAGGTATGTGGCATAGGATCGCGTCTCATGAGTGGCCTGCCACTGTGGGCTGGAGCAGTTGTCATTGTTGGTAAACACCATGTGGTTGTGGACGTACATCCCAGTCAGCAGGGAGGATCTCGCCGGACAACACATGGGTGTGGTGGTATAGGCGTGTCGGAATTCGGCTCCTCCATCTCTAAGAAGCCGCATCGTGCGCGGCATGAAGTTTAGGGAGCCCAGCTCCACATCCTGGTCATCGGTCAGAATGAGGATTATGTTTGGGCGTCTCTCACGTGCGGAGTTCGAGTCCCGCGAGAATCTCTTCGCCGAATGGCTGCGTTTGTGGGAATGAGATCCCTGTTCCTTGCTGAAGACATGAAACACGAAGAGGAGGAGTATCAGGCCGCCAATTATAAGGCGTAAACTGGAGTGCCGCATCATCGTTGCAGGTGGGAATAAACGCAAGGCTTCAAGTCACGGGCGCTATTCTAGCGCCTCTGCAGCCGCGCTCAAAACGCCAGCGATTCACCTAAAAACTGCTTCATGTTTTTGTATCCTGTAAAGAGAATGGTAGAATATAACTTTTAACCTCTTTGCGGCATTAAAGGTGCAACATTTGCTTAACCACGGTGTGGAAATAATTTGGCTTCAGAGATATTCTTTCCCGCGATTCAAGCCAACTCATGCATCTTTTTTGGACCTGATTTTGGCTGCCGGTTTTGCAGCTGCTTTGCAATCTGCAGCTGCTTTGCCTGTCTCGAAATTTCATGCACCAGTTGACCTCTACCCGAGTGCCCTTGGTACCAAATATTTGCCAAGATTGTTTGTCCAAGAGCGGCAAATCAGAGCGATGCACATTTTGTCCACTTATCACCGAATGTCGGTTACTGCCAGGCCCTTACAACCACCCACTCACCTACCGCCTGGTTTCTGGTGAAGTGTATTTTCGTCCTTGGTGAAATTTATGTGCCACTTGCCGTTAAGTGAAAACTGCATTCGCAGTACCTTTTCCCTTATCCTGCGGCACATTCACGTAAATTTCCTTGTGCAGTTTATGCCTGCTTGGCAATGAGCTGCCATCCCAAAATCCAAGCAATCCACCACCCACTCAACCTGCCCAACCTGCTCGCACTACTTAGTCTAGTGCGGGGTAAATAAAGAGGTTTACTGGGGCCGTTTAAGTGTGATTTATGTGGTCGCAGTGCCGCTGTTTGTTGCATTGCAAGTTCCACCAAAGGAACTAGGCTTCCACTTTAGCCGCTTCTTTAAGATTCGAACACCATGAAAGTCAAGACCTTCTGCATTCGGCAGGCCACTTAACGCTTTGACTCGACCTTGATGTGTGCTAAGCGATTCAACAACAAAAGAAAAAGATCGCTCTTCAAGATAGTCTTAGCTTTCGAGGCTGAACTTTAAGGTCTGTGACGAACTCTCTGCCAATAGAGCCGTTCTCGGCGCTTCTCAAAAGTGTAATGATATACTGCAATAAGTTCAATATATTTCAAGGAATTCTCTCCATTTGGCAAGAACTTTAATACACATTCTGCTATACAGTCCCAAGTCGCCCTGTCCAATCTGCAATTTTTCACTTCAAGCTCAGTCCCAACTAAACTGTTGCACAACCACAATAACTTCCTGCAAAAAGTTTTGGGAGTGGAGTTTGAATTTGACATGCTCCGAAAAAAAACCAAACTGTAGTTAAATATGCAACACAAATAAGGCCAACAGAAAATAAAACTGGCAGCAACGATACAACGCAGGTTGCAACACAAATAGCTGATAGATGGAGATGCCGAACATCCGGCGGTGGATGCAAGATGAATTGGTATATGGATGGCTGGAAGCCAACTCAATGAGCCACTTGAGAGTGGCACAATAGAGAAAGCACCCCCACTCCACCGCCTTCCCAATTGCAAATGCAATATTTTGCCAGGCATTTTATTTATTCATGCTCAATTATGTTTCGTTCTTCCCTTTCCAATCGCAATCTAAATGTAGCAGATTTGCCATCGCAATTGCAGGCCAGCTTGAGTAGAACGAAGGAAAGCCAACTGAAGTGCATCCATTGTGAAAGCAGCTGGAAACCCTCATCCACTTGACTGAAGAAACTTCCTTATTTCTCCAAGGCTGCTTTCGGACGGTTTGATGGCTGGCCCATGTGCAGCCCCAAGCAGCCAAGATAGAAACAAGTTTGGGTCAGGCCTGACCCAACAACTCCGGCCCTAAAAAAGGAAACATGTTTCTCGGCAAACAGACGCGGCCGAAAGAGCCCGATTCTCGTTCTTTTTGTGCGGCATCTTCCTGTCGCCTGCTGACAGACGTCACGCATGCTCAGATCGCATCGGTATGGGGATGGGGATGCTTGGAGCAGGAGGCAGGGACAGCCGGTTGGGAGCGGGCGGCCTCTTCGGTCTGGACCACAGTGAACGTGTTCCCGACTTGGCAACACCAGCAAACTTGTCTCACCAAACTCAGCCGAAGGAGTCGAGAGATTGACGGCATGCAGGGAGGATGAAAGCCAACACGATTTCCTGATTCATTCATGAATTTCATGACTTTGGTCTTGTGTCCTTCTCCTTTACTCCCCGATTCTTCAGACAATCCCACCTCAATTCCATTTTCTGCAATCTCAAATCGTGCCTGTTGCTAGGTGATCATAAAATTTTATTACCAACATTTGTAGGCACAAGTTGATTTGGAAAAAATCTCTGTAGATATTAAAAGAAACTGAAAAGCAAGCCAAGCCCTAAAAATGCTAGATCAACAGCAAAAAGAAGTAGCGCATTTTAAAGCGATTCCCAATCTGCATCTTATTCTACGCCAGATTTTCAAAGTTGTCTTGTCATGGCAAGTCCAGTCCAATAAAATTAATTAATTTCGAAACCTCTGTAAGACGTGTCAATCCAATTGCATATCAAATAAGGCGAAGGCTCTTATCCAGCGTACAAAATGATTACACAGTCGACGTGAAAAGAAGTCGGGCGGGAAAACCAAAGCAGGCAGGAAAGGGAAAGCCATCAGATAAATCTCCAGATGCGACAAGGAAGCATTCAATTACACAAATCTTAGAGTCAAAGTCCATTTGAGAGTGTGGAGTTACAGTAGCTGCAGACTCATGCTCCTTATGAATAAGCAAAAAGATAGTGATGTTGAGTAATCTGACGGCCAGGCAAACAAATTATAAATTCCTCGTTATCAGCCCAGTTCCTGGTAATGACTGCGGATTGGAGCGGCGACTCATTAGCCGGCGTGTCAGCGAGACTCAAGTGGGCCAAAGTTGGCGAGCAGGGAAGTCGGGAGTAGGGAGTTTGGACTGCAGAGTCTAGAGTCCGGAGACCCGGGCCTACAAATGTGGAGCAGCGGCTGCGTAGGCTGAGCCCCCTGCCAAGTCCAACTTTGCGCTTAATTATGCAATTAACAAGGCAGCCAGGCGGCTAGGGATTGGGTCTGACATGTGACCAGTTGATGCCTTTTGCCGAGTCAATTTAACGCTTAACTAACTATTTAAAAGCTAACTCATGCTCCGCTGTGGCGAATGCATCATGGAACATGGAACGTGGAGCTCGGAGCAACTCCCACTCGCATCCGAGTGCAGCAGCAGCGTCTTCGTTACTTGCGGCTTTTCCGGTTCGATTTATGCATATTTAATAGGGACCCCAAAAGCTAAACCAAAACGCCTACATTATTTTGTACATCCACAGTCGGGGCAAGAACGTGTGGCAAGTGTCACTTAAAGGGGGCGTGGCTGGGGTCGACTTGCGGTAAGCCAATTTGCGTTTTTGGCTTACTCAACTCCGCAAAACCCCTACATGTTGTGACAGTTTTGTAATGGACTTGAAATATTTAAGTCCGCTTTGGCCTGACACTTGAGCAGGTGATATTAAGGGGAATCATCAAACTAAAGCGAAGGAGTTTATTATTCAGGATGGCTAAAGTGCTCTTCGAATCTATTTGACAAAGTTAAGATATCATTCAGCACTCGGGACGGAAAATTATGAACTTATGCGCACACTTTAATCCATTTAAATAATACTTTTTCGTATGAAAATTAAACGCGAGAAAGGCAAGATAATGTGCAAAAAAAGAGCACAATGTGAATGACTTTGAGGCACGTTCCGAATGCGGTCAGTCAGACGACAAGTGTTAGACGAGGAAGCCGAAAAAATAAACAAAATACATGTGTACATATATAAATATATATGCGAAAGATCCCAACGGATCGGAGTGGGTTAGGAACGATTTGTTAATGGAAATAAAAACCAAATGTCGTGAGTGAGTGCTTGTAGCGGAACATATTTAAATCGTGTTTCGCCGGCGCAACAATAAATTTCAATGGCAACAAATTGTTTGTGAAACTACAGCAAATAAATCTTTTGGGTTTTTTTTTGTACTTTTGCATGTCTGTTTGTCATTTTGTCAGAATTATAACAGGGAGAGTGACACCAGCCAAGTGTCGAGATTCACGTTTAGCTCGATTAATGGTTCATTCCCAAGAGGGCAACGCCCTGGGCGGGGCTCCGTTTTAAAGGTTTCAATTGGCTTTATGGCCGTGCCGCATTACCAAATGAATATTTATTCCTTTTTAATAAAGTAGCAGCCAAATTAGTTTTTAACTCAAGCGCACATATCTGCAGTTATTTTGTAATGAAATCGCTTGCAATTTGTTTTACACACATTTTAGCAACTTATTTTGCAGCTGCTGCTGGCACAAAAAAAGTCATAAAAACAAGAATTTATGAAATTAACTCAATTACAAGTTATGGTCAGAAGGCCCAAACCACTCGGCAAATGCAATTCGAAATCGCCAGCAAAGGTTAAAAGCGATTGAACAAGCTCAGCTAGCATTATATGTAAGTGGGTTGAAAATATCCTACAATTGCTATATTAAAGCTGTCACACAACGTCCTGCCCCTTCGCAAGTCAAAGGGGACTGGCTGAAACAAGTCCTGTCGCTGTGGCATAAACAAATCAAATCTAATTGTGACCCACTTAGCCGTATTCCACTGCAACACACACTCACACTGCCTGCAAAAAGTCAGCTAACAGCGGCAACTTCACTCGTCCAAACGCATGGCTATTAGGAGTTTCACGAAGGAAAATTGTTGCCTGACATTTGCATATAAGAGATACCTTTTGAGGGTAGCCTTTTTCCACGATGTGCTTGCAAATCGATTTTTTACACTCTTTCTTTCTTATCACTAAAGCTGGTTATCAGTTAAAAGACCTACACATGTACATGCCCAAAAACTATAATATTTTCAGCAATTTAAACACGCAAACAATATAAATTGCGCTTTCCCTTCACAATTGCTCTAATCTTCCCAGTTCTTATTGCCGTCAAGGTCTGGTCCCAAAATGAATAGCACCAAAAATAGAAATTCTAGCGAAAATGTTAAACATTCTCTTGACATATGAAAAGAATGTGTGCTTCGATTCGCAAATAGTTTGCAACAGAAAGGCCTCCAGGCGGCCAGCACAGAATTCTAAAGTGATGACACACAGAACAACGAATAATTAAAATAATAATAATAATGCGGGGGAAACGAAAAAAAAAACGGACAGTTGTCAAAAACACACAAAATATAAGGCTTGTGGTCAGGCGATAAATCATAAACAATGTCAGGGCGGGGCGAAGGCGTGGGGCAAGGCTCTGCTCTGCTCTGACTCGGATTCTCTTTCAAAGAAACTACTTTCAAAAATGTGAATCATTAAAAAAAAACGACAGGATAGCAGCAGCGAACGATGATGAAGACGACGGCTGACTCAGTGGACTTCAACTGGGGCTCAGCTTTCAGCGCCGTTCGTCAAACGGAAGCCGCATTAGTTGCACACTCCCGAAGGCTCAAGCTGGAAGGTGCTCCTCCACATATGTATTAAATATACATACATATATGTTTGTACCATACAGAGGATCAGGTTGTATGCCATCAGCGACACGAGTTCTCTGGACAGCGGACTTCAAATTTGATAGCAAAATAAAAAGAGCATAGGGAACCTGGTTATTTAGAGCAAGTTTCCATCTTAATTTTCTATTACCAATAAATTTTTTAATATATACATTACGACAAAAGAGCTTTGTCTGTATATTGACTTGTTTATTAGTTTCCACTTGTTTTTATTTTAAGCTTGATAAAAGTTTAAAGATCACAATATTGTTTCTGAAATTTTGCCAAAATAATGTAGCCTTGCCATGTGACGCATACGCCTCGTTCTCATCGTCGCGGTACTAAAACGTATTATTATACTTGTTTGGATTGTCATGTTTGTACCATAACGTAATAAAATTGAAATTCAAAAAGATATTAAGGTAATAATTACACTCTTCTCGCTACGACATTTATTTTGTATTCAGCACACCTATAGAGAGAAATTTCAGCTGGCCAAACCCGGCAGCTGCAATAAGTCTTTGTAAAATTGATGTGGACTTTAAGACATGCAAGTGTCAACATACATTTTTGCAACTGTCAGTGCTTGTGACAGGCTAAAAATGCAAAAGTAAAATGTATTCAGAGATTTATTTGTATGTCTTCATAAATGCGCTTTAAAAATAAGATGTACTGAAAAGTAATGCCTGTACTCTTAAACAGGGAAGGTTTAAATATACTGGCAAAGTACGCGAAATTCACAACTTTGATGTGAAGAATCCAGTGGCCGAAATAGCTCAGTTGGGAGAGCGTTAGACTGAAGATCTAAAGGTCCCCGGTTCAATCCCGGGTTTCGGCAAAATATTATTTTGCAATAATACTTTTTTTCTGATGAATAATTTAAGGTAGCTTGACCATTTTAAAATAATATGCAATTTATGAAATTTAAAATTCAAAAGTTTTCAAACCACCCAAACATCTGTTTCCGTGGTGTAGTGGTTATCACATCCGCCTAACACGCGGAAGGCCCCCGGTTCAATCCCGGGCGGAAACAACAATAAGACATTCTTTAATTTTTTAATTTAAGTCATATTTTTTAAAATCTATTTTTTGGAAATCAGTCTTTGCCAATAGCCGAAATAGCTCAGTTGGGAGAGCGTTAGACTGAAGATCTAAAGGTCCCCGGTTCAATCCCGGGTTTCGGCAATATTAATTTTTGCACAAATAAAGCAGAACTCACATAAAAAAAAATATATACATTCTGGAATAATTTCAGGGCATAACACAACACATGCCGTAAAAACTAAGACTTTTTAATATTTGAGCGATCTGATAGTTCAATGTGAACTTTATCCAAATCTTTTTTAAAATTACTTTAATCACCCTCAAAACCGAAAAGCTGTGAATCCACCCCATCACGTGTTTCCGTGGTGTAGTGGTTATCACATCCGCCTAACACGCGGAAGGCCCCCGGTTCAATCCCGGGCGGAAACATAGGAAAATATTTATTTTAATGCATTTCCTAAAATTATTTTGCCTGTATAATTTAAATATATTTATTCTGTTATCTGAGTTATGTGTCACTTTATCAGTCCCCTGTAGTGCTCAAATTGTTCGGTTTAAGGTCTCCTCTGGCAAACCTCCCCTAGATCAGCGGCATGCCAGAATCTTCGTCCTGGAGTCGCACCTACCTCAACTGGAAGCGGTTGCTGTTCCTCTCGATGAAGTGCGTATACTTAATGATGATTGTGAAGTTTAGCCAGAGGTGCCTGGAGATGGCCTTTAAGAGCCAGTTGGCCCAGATGCAGACGGTAAATGCACAAGTGGGATCGCAGAGCCGAGGAGAAGCACTCACTTGATGGTCATATGACGATTCCTATATGTCTCATTTGTAGGAGCTGCGAGGAAGCCGATGAATAAACAACAGTTGGAGAACGTCTGTGCGCTGTCTTAATACGTTTTTATTAGCCAAGAGATTCGAGTCAGGCTGTCGGCTAGAGTAATTAGACTCCATTAGTGGGCTGGCAGACGTCGCCGCGTTCCACCCGAAAGCAGCAGTACAGAAATTTATGCAAAGTGCTTAGGAGCCATGTGCCACTCCAGATCTATCTCCATCTACAGACATAACCATACTCATACCCCACCCCTACCCACACTCGTATATCCGTAGCCACATGTTGGCGCTCATAATTTTTACGCCATTAGACAACTTTGTGCATAAACTCATTAAAATGTACTTGAATCCCTCGAAACGAAATGGAGATGGCACTGCTGATGTGCCTGGATCTGGAGCTGGGATGCCTTGGCGAGGCGTTTGGCTAATTTGTCGAGCAGCGTCAAATGACAGGGAAAAGACAACAGTCTGTCTCCCCGATGCCCCACCACTCGAATCCGTGGACATGTGGCGCAATTTGACAGCTTGAGGCGCAACAAGATAGATTGACTCGCAAAGATGCTGGGCTGGCCGGACTGAAGTTGGGTGTGGATGGAAATGGCAATGCAGACATTACGCAATTTGAGACAACTCAAGCAAACACTCGAGTGTGGCCGCCACTGGGATGATTATGATTACGATTATTATTTTAAGCCTGATGAGTTTGTCGCTGTCTTGCTCTCTGGAATTATAATGCCAAACATAATGAAAACGATGAACAGGCGCTGGGGAGTCATCATGCAACACATGGCTGCATCCATCCAGGTCTGGGATAGTTTGAGGATAGATCAGTGATTTACTGTCATAAAAAAATTCGAAAAAATAGCAACGCTTTTTTTATGGCATTTCCCACACGTGGGAAATAAAAGAAGCACATGTGTTATCAGTCAACAATAAAGGCCAATGATATATAAAAATTATTTTTAGTTTACCCCACCGTGTTGACCACCCGAAAAGTCCCCATTTTCCCTGATCATGAATCATATTCAAGGCCAAACGCCCAATTGAATTGAATCGAATCGAGTAAAATCGGTGAAGACACTAGTATCTATAAACTGATTATAATGTCATTTACTTATCAGCAAGATATCAGTATCGCCAAGTTCGGAACACCTTTTGTCCGATTTAAGCACGATTGTGGACTTGTAGTGGTCCCCAGTAACGACCGAGCTACCGAACGAAAAATATCGACTTTGTAAGAATGAGTATGCAAACCACAACTGTGGACCCAGTACCCAGCCCCCCAACGGAAACCATCATCATTTCCACCGCCGCACCACCACCTGAGCCCAGAAAACCGGCTGTGACCACTAATAACAGAGGATACTTTACCCGCATCAATAAACAGAATTATGCGTCCTATGCAGGTGAGAAAATGGGACTACATAGTCGAGAAGTGCATGTCTTTATCGACACTCTCCTTCCAGTTTTCTTCCTATTCATCTATGGTGGCATGGACCTAGCAGCCAGCTTGGGCTGGAGTCAACCCTACAGCGTCCTCCTGTTTACGGAGTACTCGTACTGTTGGTTTGTAGGTGTCATCATTGGAGCACTGGCCGCCACTCTTACCATGACTTTTCTGCCCAAGCTGGTCTACTATGTAAGTTGAAGACGCGAGAATGCTCAGTATGTATAGAAATATGTATATTTATGTGTTTTCTTAAAACAATCTTTAGGTTTTTGGTGCTCTGATGCAACTAACTGGATCCATTATATTTACGGCTGCACCTGCAGACTATTCGGCCTGCCTGGCCGCCCGCTATTTGGCCGGGTTAGGGATTGGCCTCATTACGGTGCCCTTCCTCATTCACAACGCTGAGGTGGCATCTAGCAACTTACGAGGAGTCAACGGCGGAATGGAGCAGTGCGGTCTAGCCCTCGGAATTTGCTTTCAAGTTATTTTTACTACGGAGTGGACTTCATTAATTGACTCAAACCCAAACGAGATCCATGGCATCCTAGGGATCATAGTCTCATTGTTTGGTTTGGCGATGACTGCCCTGGTGATAGAGTCGCCAATCTTCTTTCTACGTCGAAATATGGAAAACAGGGCAAAGCAGAGCCAGGAGAAACTTTTGAGCCATAATCCCGGTGGCGTTAATGCAGCTCTCAAGGAGGCCAGAAGGTACGTGGCGGAAAGCGACAACCGGACCCTGGGCGAGGAGCTGGTGGCCTCGGTGATGCCCTTCTTGAAAATGCTACTCTTTCGCTGCTTCGTGGCATTCTCCTTCTCACTGCCATTGACCATGTCGATCATCTCGAGCACCGCAGTAGCGGAGAAGGGCCTCAGTCTTTGGCCAATCTACCTATTTGGCGTTCTTCGTGGGATTGGAGTCATGGTGGCTTTCTTATTCCTGGACACTTTGGGTCGCAAGGCGGTGTCCTTGGTGGGTCTGCTCGTTATGGCCGGACTAATGCTCGGGCTGGCGGGTCTATATGCCAACGTGACCAACTTAATTAGCTTTAACTTAATGACGGCAGCCTGCAATATCGGATTGGCCTTCCAGGTATTCGCCGGACTCTTCGTGTGCAGCTCATCCGCATACATGGGCGAGGCTTTTCCCATGCGGGTCAAGTCGTTCCTGGTCGGAGTGATTGTCATCATTGAGCAGATCGTCCATATCGTGCTAATTGCCTGCGTAAGCTCTGTGCATAGCCAGGACTTCTTCTTCCAGTATTTTTTGGCCGTTGGCATTATCATGCTGGTGGGCATGGTCTTCTTTACCGTGTCTATGCCGGAGACAAAGAAGATGACGCTGAGGAAGGCTGGCCAACGTTTTCAGAAGTGGTACGACCTACAGATGTACTAGGTCTAAGACTCCAAACTCATATTTGTTTAAATTGCCATTTACTTTCTTACTAATTTAAGTTAATAAAATAAGATTCGTAAACATATTTTTAAAGTGTCTTTCTGTGATACTCATTATAGCAAAGCATTTAATTGGAATAAGAAAGAAAGAATTAACAGATAAATAGTTTTTCGTAGTTTTGTAAACATAAAAAAACCCGAGAAGCTTTCGATACAGAAATATAATAATATAAACGAGCAACAAATAATTCAATTGATAAATCCTAGTTAGCTTATTTACGCCAAGAATCTGTTATTGGCGAAACTTTCTTCAGCAGTTTGTCAAATGAAAAGTCAACATTTTTATCGACCCTCATTGGGTTTTACTTTTACTGTCGGAACTACTTTAAAGAGCCATAAGACTATATTTAAAAGCTTATAAGATTGTACTTTAATCCCTCAGGAAATGTGTACGGCACTACAATTGGTTTTTAGAATTCATGTAGTTCACACTTGTCCATCAAGTTGAGCGGATCGAAGAAAAGCCATCATCCCGTAAAGTTATAAGAAAGAAGGAAGCATGACTATCGCATACGTTACGGCTGGCCCGGATACTTCTCCCACCAGGGACTACGCCGAAGGATTCAAGCCAAATTCACCTTCTCGGGATCCACCGATCCAAATAAATTCATCCGCCAGCAATCCAGCATCCGGAAGGCAAATCAACGAGCAACTTAACGTGGCCTGTGCAGGTTGGTATTGCAAATGAAGATTTTGCATTTAAAGGATGTTAATTTTCTCCTTTTGTCAGTGTTTTTTCTGTATGTCTACGGCGGCATGGACTTTGCCCACAGTGCAGGTTGGAACCAGACATTAAACACCACGGCCACGCAAGTTTTTAAATGCAGTTGGTTCATTGGAGTTCTGGCTGGAGCAGCCTTGGCCTCCTTAACCATGACCTTCTTACCAAAGTTGCCTTTTTATGTGAGTGAAATGATACCAGTTAAGACACATGCAATACGAATATTATGCAGGTTCTTGGCGGTCTAATGCAATTGACTGGAGCAATTATATTCACGTGTAAACCCTTTGATTACGGATGTCTTCTGGCTGCTCGTTACGTGGCCGGAGCAGGAATCGGATTAATCACTGTACCGTTTCTTATTCATAGTGCCGAAGTGGCGACGGACAACCATCGCGGGGTTAGCGGATCAATGGAGCAGTGTGGTCTGGCCTTGGGTATTGCCATCCAGGTTTCTAATTTATTAGACTTCTTATAAAGAAACGTATAAAGTGTGCTAATAATCTTTCAGGTTATCTATGACACTCAATGGGTGGATGACAAGGAAGCATCTGTTAACCAGGTTCATGGCATAATAGGAATTGTGTTCTCTATTATTGGTCTTGGAATGACAGCCCTCTCGATTGAGTCGCCCATTTACTATTTGCGAATCAAACAGAAGGAGAAGGCTCGCAAATGCCACGAGAAACTATTGGGAAGCTTTAACCACTCAGTGGATCAGGAATTCGAGGAGATTCAGCTTTATGTAGCGGAGAGCCAGAAGAGGACGTTTTGTCAGGAGCTATGGATCTCAGTGGTGCCCTTTATAAAACTGTTGCTTTACCGCGGATTCGTCGCATTCTCGTTTTCCCTACCCCTCTCCGAATCCCTTATCAAGAGTGCTCTCCTGACCGAAGGATTCATTTCCTGTTGGCCAGTGACTCTGTGGGGATTAGTGCGTTTGCTAGGAGCCCTAGTAGCCCAAGGATCTATGGACAAGTTGGGGCGCAAGCTAATCTCACTCGTGGGTCTACTCTGCATGGCCATCCTGATGATCTGCATGGCTGCCTCGTATGCAAATCCGGCGAATGCACTAATGACCTACTACATGTACCAGGTTTGGAGACTGGGAGTGGCTTTTCAGGCATTCGCAGGACTCTTCGTTTGCAGCTCATCCGTCTATCTGGGCGAGGCGTTTCCCATAAAAGTGAAGCCCTTCTTTGTGGGATACATTATAGGTTTCGAACAAACGATCCACATCATTAATATTGTCGGATACAACAAGGGTTACGAGAATTTCTTTTACCATTACTATCTGTCAGTGGGAATCATTCTCCTTGTTGGAGTGGTTTTCTTTGGGATCGTAATTCCAGAAACAAGGAAAACAACACTACGGGAAGCTACCAAGCGATTCCAGCGATTGCAGAACATACGATTATTCTGAAAATTAAGTTAATAAATATAAAGAAACCCCTTTAATAAATTCAGAAAAATTAATTTGCTATAAATTTGACTTTGCTTAAACTAATTGAGAGTAAAAATAGGAACTTTTGTTTACAAATAAAATTTTTTGGTTGGTACAAGACCGAACAGCACTTCACTCGAAAAGTTATCTTTGACATTTGTTAATCAAATCAATCAATTAAATGGGATTGATAACACATTTCAAAGTATCTCCAACACGTCATCCGCTTATCCAGTGCAAATTAACTATTTCAGAAGGTCTCTTATTTTTTGTGGGTATACCCCTAAACGATGTCTCATGCTGAACTTTGTGCCCGCCAACCGATCCATTAGAACAAGTCAGCCAGGACACCACAATGGGGGTGAGTAACAACACTGGACCCATGGCCCTTGAATATTTCTGTGACTTTATCACGACTTATCGAGGCTTACTTCAAATGAATCACGGCCAGCGACAGGCCTACCGTAAAGTGGAGAACGCGAGTATCTACCAGCTGATAAAATATATCAATTGTCAGATATCTTTTTTGCTGATAGCTACTACTTACGCGGAAATATTTCATAAAAGCTCGCCCAGTCAGCCAGTGGCCACCAATCCGAACGAATCGATCCAGCTCCTTGCAAGTCAAGGTACATTTTGACCGCTTTTTATTATATAAGGCAAACTATGACGACCACATATGTCACCGCGGGTCCAGTGCCCGTCCAGCAAACCACCTACATAACCACTGGACCCCAGCAGACCACATATATTACCAATGGACGCCAGCAACAACCGCCACCGCCCCCTCCACCAACCACGGTGGTCATCACCACCCAATCGAACAGCCGCTGGGCAACCCCTTCTCAAACGCAATCCGGGACAGCAGGTAGGATCAGCAGAACTAAGAAATAATTTTATGAATAACCAAAATATACTTCAAAAACAGCTACCCTTCTCTTTGTGTATGCTGGTATGGACATGGCCCAAGGTCTTGGTTGGAACTTGACTGCCGTTTCCGCCAACACCCTGGAGTTCCAGTACAGTTGGTTTATTGGCGTTATAATCGGAGCTGTGGTGTCCGCCATTACATCAGCATTTCTGCCCAAAATAGTATTTTATGTGAGTGGAAAATGGTAGCTTTAGATTTCCTAGACTAATATCTATGTAAATTCGCAGGGTCTGGGTGGTGTGATGAACCTAATTGACGCCATTATCTTTGTGAGTGCTCCATATGAGTACGAGTCGATCCTGGCCGCCCGATATGTGGGAGGAGTGGGCATAGGGTTAATCACTGTGCCATTCCTAATCCACAGCGCAGAGATTGCTTCGAGTACCAACAGAGGAACCTGCTGTGCATTGGAGCAATATGGTCTGGCATTGGGAGTGGCCATTCAAGTAATCTACGACTCACAGTGGGCTCAGGGATTGGGCATGACCATCAACCGAGTGCACGGAATCTTTGGAATCGTTTTTTCGGCCATTGCGCTGGGAAGTGTAGCCATCACGATCGACTCGCCGATCTTCTATATCCGCCAGAACCAGGAGCAGAAGGCACGTGCCAGTGTGAAGCAGCTAATGGGATCCTATTGGACTCGAGAGGCTGGAGATCGAGCCTACGACGAGGCCAAGCTATACGTAGTGGAGGGCAGCGCCCAGGGAGTAGGCGAGCAGCTGGGAGAGTCCATGATGCCCTTCCTTAAGCTGCTGCTTTTCCGCTGCTTCGTTGCTTTCACCTTCTCGGTGCCACTGTCGTATTCAATATTGACAACCACGGAACTGGTGGAGGGCACCCAGTACTCCTGGCCCACGATTATATTTGGACTTCTACGCCTCATCGGTGCCCTGATCACCTTCGCCGTTCTGGACACCGTGGGCCGGAAATTTGTTTCACTGCTTGGACTCATGTGCATGGCTGGATTAATGCTGGGCATGGCCGGAGTCTACGGGGACTACGTGCACATCTTCGACTATTACTTTATGTGGCAGGTGTGCCGTCTGGGCATGGCATTCCAGTTCTTCGCCGGTTTCTTCATCTGCAGCTCATCCGCTTATCTGGGCGAGGCCTTTCCGATGAGAGTGAAACCCTTCTTGATCGGCCTGATTGTGTGTCTAGAGCAGGTGATCCACATCATTGTGATCGTCAAGTTTGTTCCCACAGCCGAGTCCTTTTACACGTACTTTGTCGCTGTCGGAATTATTATGGTAATAGGCCTCGTGGCTTTTGCCGTTCTAATGCCAGAGACCCGAGGATTGACGCTAAGACAGGCAGGCAAACGCTTCCGCCGGGTGCACGACGTCATGGCCTACTAGGTGGCTTCTATTTATTGTTGGTCCAATAAACTGTTGACCTCAAATAAACCGATGAATTAGTTTTTAAATATTGCAAACATTTTACAAATATTGGAAGGCAATTTGGAAGTTACTGATACGAGTAAAACAGTAAGTAGCAGATAGAAGGTATCTGGTAGTCGAGGAGCTCGACTTCAGATTTCTCTCTTGTTTTTCTACGATTTAACTTCCGCATGAGGAGTAAATGCATTCGGCGACTGCATTGCCATTTTTTCTAGACATTGAAACATATTTATGTCTTCTCAAATTTTTAATGCGGTTAATTCCTCCTTCGGTGAGCCACTGGATACTATTTATATATGCCCTGCGGCTAGCAGACTTTATTTAGAACTTTATTATGGGCTAATTTATGTCTCCGCTAGCTCTGCGCGCTTCTAATCCCCACATGTGTTCCATTTTTGACACTTTGATGGCGCTTTTGTGGTGTTCGCCCGAATGCCGAACATGTTTGTTTAACTTCTCGCCGGCGGTTTATGCGTTTTTAATGCACTTCCTTGGATAAATTTTGTTTCATGCCCAATTAAACATTTTGGCCGAAAGGAGCAGCTGTAATTTGAATTCTTGGTATGAGGATACACTTGTGAACAATGTATTTAGCAGTTGAACTTAGACATACAAAATGAATATATCATTTCAATGGCCAACAAATTGAGGCTCGAGTGAATTGTGGCAACGATGCACTCAACAGAAACGAAAGTCAGGCACTTACGCCGCCGGTCACAGAGGCCCATCCAGACAACAATACGGCGAATTATATGAATTACAATTCAAATGATCCTACAAGTGACACATCCATCGGCAACGGGGAAGTCGAGTTGTAGGGAACAAGCCCTTTACAGCGCACAAAAATGCGCATAAAAATTGCATTAAAATGCCATACCAGACTCGGCAGCCTAATGAAGGAATGGCAATAAAGGACAATTGCCAGCAGCAAAAGCAGCGTGTTCCGCAATCACTGGGAAAAAGCTGGCGATGCCCTTAAATAGACGAAGCGAACCAAGCTGGGAATCCATTGGTTGCCCAATCGCATCGACCAAGTGCGTGCAGCAATGTTGCCACGTCGCTCGAGTGGCTTTCTCGATTCGGCGATTTCCCATGCCCCAAAGTGAATTAAATGCAGACGCGTGATTCTGCACATTAATTACGCGCAACCCCCTTCGCGGCCATTTCACCCCAGAATTTCGTGGGGTGAGAGTTCAAACCGCCAGGCAGTACATCGGATTCAAGAGGAGCCAGCCAAAAGGAACTCAATGGACAAGCCAACTGCATTCACGAAGTGCGAAGAAACGGATTTTATGGACCGCAGCTTTGGATAATTACCTGCTCGAGGGTAAGGCGCGTAATTTTTCTACACTGAGGTGGTTGGTGTAAATTAAGGAATTTATTTTTAGCTTAAGACTCACCCTGGTTTTCAATATTTTCGACTGCCTTTTGCCTCTGCCAGTATTCCTGCAATTCAAAGAAACCCGAATTAAAATATTAACACCTTGAAAGAGATAGGAAATATTGTAGCAATGAAGGAGAAAGACAGCTGGAAAGTCTTATCATTTATTCATCTCAATTAAAACAGTCCGTGTTCCCCACTCAAGACCGGCGACACTTTCAAGAAGCCAACTGCAAAGACCGTCGTGAACTTTCTGCTCATTTACAACTGACACATTTGCACCTGCCTCACAGGCAAATGAGCGGAATGATTGATAGTTGGCCCATGGAATGAGTGACGAGTCCGTGACCCGGCCAGGAGTTTTCCTTAGCCGGGCAATTTCCATCTGTCAGCTGTCAGTTTTGAAAGTTGGCAGGCGCTGAACTTGGCATTTTAATTGAGTGCAAAATAAAAATAAGCTCAATGGAAAAAGAGACTGCAGTGCGAATGTAAATGCGGATTAATAGGCTTTCAGCTGATGGACGTAGCAGGCAAAGTGACTTTCAAGTAGTGTATAGCCACTTCGTTCAATTCTCCCAAGTTGCTTTCGAGTTAAGGCAAGCTTGTTTGGCTTTTATTGAACAAACAGCTGCCGCTTAACTGACTTCAGTTGAGCAGTTGTTTTCTCGTTTTTACGACTTTACTGCCGCCACGTTGCGTATGCGCAATGCACACCGCCCCCTTAAGAAGTTAACTTTTAACCCAGTTTTTGGTGGTTCCTTTTTTTTGTGTTATCAGCAACACCTTTCTGACATGCAACCAGGACCTTTGCGCTAACTTTTTACCAGCACAACCTTGATCGCATTTAAATTAAGTCTAATACCGTGCGATCGAACTAACAACTGCACACATTGCGTATACGCAGCGTTCGCAAATAGGAGGGCAAACAAAGTGCGACAGAAGTGAAGGGGGGAATACATTCTACGGTTTATTTGCCTGCCTATCCGGTCCGCGTATTTACGGACTTATTTACATGCGAGACAGGCAAACAGAATGAAAGGGAAAAACATAAACTGTTTTGATTGCAGGTAAACAAACCGACCCACTGACTAACTGGCTGGCCAAGGAAGCACCCAACTCTACGTTATTGATTGCTGTCCATTTATCATGCCGCTTGTTTATCAAAAGACCAGAACTTTTGATAAGCGCCCAGAACCCGCTTCGCACCACCAAACTCCGTTTGCTGGTGTCATTGATCTTGGCGACTTTACACTTGGATACTTGTGACGGACTATTGCGCATTTGGACCCAGAAACGCACTCAGGAAATCATATCAATAAAATTCAACAACAATTAGTAGTTTGTAATTGATAAGAACAAGAACTTGGATGCACCCTTACTTGCCACAAATTATAGTTCGGTTAAACTAATATTTAAAATAATTTTCAAAGTGGTAACAGAGTTTTTCCCTGTGTAGAAAAATTACGGAAAACAGGTAGTTGCATGTTGATGATTTCATGGAGCCAAATGAACAATGCAAATAGACAATCAATGCAGACAATAATGCTTTTGGTAACGCTTCATTGAATATCAAAGGTAAGAAAGGCTGGAAGTTACGCACCAATTAACATCAGTTGGCAGATTGCGGGAAAGCATTCCAACTGATGTGGGTAAAAAATGTGTTCCATATGGAATTATTCACATAGCATTCGAGGCATCTAACAATTATAGACATTAGCGCAACCCATTATCAAGCACTATTTCAATTAAAGCCCACCATCAAATGGCCTGTCATAAATCGAATAAAAAATGTTTATATGGCAAAAATAAATAATATTGAACAATAAACAATGCTACAAGCAAACTGGCATATAGTATGTATATTCGTTCACATCATATATCGAATCGCACGCAGAAAAATGTAATAAACGCCCGCGGTCAGAGTTGAGTTTTGATTGAATTCGAAATGGCGCATGCAAATCACAATTAGGAATTATTATTATTGCGATTGTTAATTCATTTTTTATAGCTGTAATAATGTTTTTCCATTGCATTCTTGAGAGCGACTTTTAATTGATTACCGCGCAGAGCATTGTAACCGAATCAATTATTCAGCAAGTTAACAATTGATTGAGCGCTCTGGGCAGCGAGATACTTTTATGGATACTGGAACTGAATTGGTTGACTTATGTTCACTATCCTTTGTTCTGCGCGTGTCAGTTGTCGTTAATTTTCCCGGTAGAGTGTTGGCCCGAAAAAGGGCAAAGAACAAACATGTTTAGGCCAAGAAAGAGCTTTTGGGTCGGACCCTTTTTTTCTTACCTTTTTGTCTGCCGTGGACTTTGACAAAATGAGGGCTATAACATTTGCAGGAAACAATGCCATGATATATTTTTGTCAATTCGTCAATGTAGAAATTTGAACGGAAATGACACGATGGAGTGAGTGGTTCCTCATATCGAAGAATGGGTTCACCAGAAAACACTTTCAACGAAACGAAATCCACCAATGCCAGTGGACTCCTCACACAAACTACCTGATAAATTGAACGCGCATATGTTGACAGCAAAACAAATGGCTTGAACGAAACACACTTGGAATTCCTGGAAACGTTTTCAATTAGCACTCGCTTGCAATTATTAAACATCGTGGAGTTCTGTTTAATATGAACAAATTATTCATAAACATTAATATATGCCTTCACCAAGGAATCATTAATCATCAATTGTGGTAGTTTGAAGCTCATTTAGCAGGGATACCATTTGGCCTTTAACATCCTATTTTGATCTGGAAAATCGAAATCTGACCAATTTAGTGTTTTTTTTTTTTGCGATTTTAATTGCTTTTCTTCGTATATGTATTTGTGCGAGTGGAAGAATTATTCGACTTGTTTTTGGTTTGTGGAAAGCCACATGTGATTTTCCATTATTAATTTGTTTTGCACGTAAACAAACACGAACTTTTATTGATGTTATAAATGCGGTTCTTAGCGCCGTCCTTCTTTGGAAACGAAATCGCGGAAAATATGCAAATCGGAATGCTTTTAGTGCTGAGTGTGCCTGCGGATCAGGTGTCCAAAATATTTTCAGCAATTGCTTAATCATAATCGCATGATGTTTTAATTCTTTTGAACATTTATGAATTTTAGGGTAATCTGTTGGATGATTTACTAAATGCCATGCATAGATAGAGTATAGATCTATAAAACATGACAACGGCTTAGTAATTGTTACTTTGGTTGCATGTTTATAAAATATTTGGTCTTATGTTCGTTTTGAATCATGAACTACAGTGTAAATATTGATCCACATCACTACCTTTTCAGAATGTTCAGTTTGTGTAAATGTGGATTTTCTTTCTTGGAAACGACAAAATTTTTAAATTGTTTACTTTTTCTAGGGTATCATTTCATTCCGTCTAGCAGTTGAAGATAATTTTCTCGTTTTGTTTTCTTTCCTTTGTTTGTTGGCGGTTTGCTCTCCTAGCCACACTCCCTATTCATTGCCCACTTTATCCTTTCTGGCCCGGAGTGGAGCCAAGTCTGGGAATTGGACTGGGTTGGTTTTGCTCTCATTTTGCCTTTTTTTTCACGCTTATTATGTGTTGTTTGTGGTTTTTTGTTGTAGGCTTTATTTTGCACATATTTACTATAGGTTTGTGTACATATATATTTCTTTTCGGTTTAAATGTTGTCAGACAGGATTTTCCACTTTAATGCAGTCGGCGTCGCTGCCTTTTGGCGCATTCCTGCCGCACAGCTCATCATGGATAATGCTCCTTTTTCCGCCGCCTGCCTCCTCGTCACCCTTAAGTTTTGGGCTCAGCTCAGCCTGCGTGCACCATTCCACAATCCGTGGCCGCAATCCATCCTGCAGCTGCTGAAGCTGCTCCTGCTGCCGTGGCCACCATTCAGGTTAATGCAGTCTTTATTCATTCCATATTTCTAAGCGCATTATGTGCTGCGAGCCAAGCTCACAATATTAGCAAAAATTATGTTAATCCCTTCGGGCTGGCTGGGTAATGCTTTCTGCCCCGTCCTTGTCGCGTTTAGCCCGCAAACAGAGGCGCGTTAAATTATTTTAATAGCCGCTTACAATTACCAGGGCCAACCCTCTCGGTTCAGGGTAATGTTTTTAATGTTTGACGCGATTTGCTGGCTTTTCACTGGCGTTTTTAAACGCGCCTTGCGGCCAGACAGACGGCCAAGTCGTAAAATAGGACTACAAACCGATGGTGCACGATAAGTTAATGGTGCGTCTAGCAGAGCAGAGCTAAAAATAAATCCAATCGCAAATACCCCGAACTATGCAGGCTTTTAATTTAGTTATTTTGATGTAAAATATACATATATAGTATATAATTTCTTAGACATATAGTCTAGCCGAAACAACTAATATTTAGCATGCTCTATTTGAATGTCCCACCACCGATCTGCTTCCAGTTTCCTATCTGTAATAGTTTCTAAAACATTTCAATAAAACTTAATTCACTACTCAATTAACCCAAGATAGTGAGAGTTCGTCACCCATTATCCTTATCAGTTTTCAGAGGGACAATGAATAATTGAAATTGATGCCCGAGTGCATGTGTTAATTTGCACTTGCCTATATAATAGTGAAATGCATAACCAACTGCTCCATTGGGCGTTTCATTTTCCATTCATAGAGCGAAGACAGTGAGTATGCAAATGCAAATTGAGGCGTTTAAAAACGCTTGCAAATCGCGCACCGCAATTAAACGGCGCCCCAAACGCGTGCCCCATGGAACACGCCTCCTGGCCGATTTTATGGCTGTATTTAATGCGAGCCATGTTTGACGGGGTATCAGCCCATATAGGCATAGTTTGCGGCTGGCTAATGACTCCGCATGGGGATGGGGATGGGGATGGGGATCGGGAATCGAAAGAATCGTCGGGGAATGGGGATGCAAATGGGAAATGCCGGAGACGCCTTGTCCACTCATTAAGTGGTGTTGGTCAACCAGTTCCGAGGACAGCATGATGGATTGCCGGCCAACTGAATAACTCAGCCACCAATCGCTCATTCAGCTGGGCATTCATTCATTCGTCCATACGGTCGGCCCGTTGACGTATCGTATCGAGCGGACCAAAACCGAAAACTAAAACCTGATTGCGGTAAAAGGCCAAATTGGACCGTTCTCGTTGCCCTGGTCGATGCCTTGGGGCCAGCGTTAGTCATCGTCATCATCATCATGAGCCTTAGCCGCTCCCGCTGAATTGACCGAATTAAAGCTCTGGGATTGCGTGGAGCGGGCAAACCAGTTCCTGGCCGCCTGGCCGCCACACTCCAGCTCGGACTGCAACTCTAAAAAGACCAGGAGAAATTGCCACAGTCAAAACAATTAGACGGACGGGCCAGACTCGCGTCTTCAACTTGTTGTCGCCGCGGATAAAAGTTTGTGTCTTGTGCTGGGAAAAGTAAAAAGTGTCTAAATTAATGCTTGTCCAGACTGGCTTCGGAAAATACGACGGGCTTGAATGCAAACAAAGCTGTACGAACCCGACATACCCTTTAAACATACCATTAAATTCAAAAGTTCTGAGTGTGTAACGTATTTTTGAAACTTTTGAAATGAATGCCCTGAAACTATAGGACACCATTTTTTGCAGAATTGCAGAGATATTATTTCTTCTATGTAAACAAAAATTATCTTATCTCTTGATGTTGCGACTTTATCATATCATCTAGCAAACAAATCTTTTGTTTTACTGCGAACTTCCAGTTAAGGCAAAAAGTTGTCTGGCATCAAAACTCACGCTATTGGGCTATTGGGTATCCGGTATTATTAAAAAATTCCCACAATTAGTCAGCAATAGGTAAATATTAAGGGTGGTTTCGTTATACGCATTTAATAAAATTTCCTCCAAGCGATTAGTGAATGGACCCGGTCGGAAAGGCAAGGCACAACAGGCAAACAACAATTAACATAAATTGTTACGCGATGCGGCCCATTGAGTGCCGGCAACAAGGGGTTAAGGGGTCACAGTTGCCGCCCGTCAATCATTCGGGCAAACGAACAGCGGTACTTGAATGGTCGAGCGAAAAGGGTTTCCCATTTCCACGGCTACCAGTTGCCAGTTTCCAGTTGCGGTTCGCCTTTTCTTACAGCTCCAGCGGAAACTTCAGAATGCACCTGTCGCAAGGCGGCGGTAGGTGTGATAAGCATCTCATCACAACAAAAGATTAACACGCCGGGGAGGACAAAGAGCGGAGCCCGGTCATATGGACAGGTCTCCGATTAGAGACGCACAAGGTATTCAAACGAGCTGCCTGCACAAATATGCACTGCTACAAATAACTAGCAAGAAATATACAAAATAAGCGGAATGGAACTATAGATACATTGTTTACTATTAAAACAATTAAACTGAATTCTAAAAACTACTGCTGAATGTGGATGCTTATGTTACGCACATAATTGTATATGGATGCTAGGTACTCCTACAGATAGCTCAAGTTTTCTCACAGTGTTTGCTTAGATGAACAGGAAACCGACGGGGCGGAGACCTTGAAGACCCTACGCAGGTTGTATTGCAAGCAGTTAGTTAGGTAGTAGCCACAAGGCAACACCTTTGGCTTGGCAGATCGAGTTACCGAAGAAGCACCCTACTCCTAAGTGGGTCACATTACCAATGTCAAGCGATCGAAGCCAAGCCTTACTTTCACTCAGGAATATTGAGGAAGTGCTGTTGAGTCGGTAGAACAAAGACCAAACAAGATGCGATGATGCCTCATGAGTACCATAAACGACTAGTATCGCAAGATTTGTTTGGATCAGTCGATCTTCCACCGTAAAACTAATTTCAAGTTATGATCAATAAAAAAACCTTTTAAGTTTCAAGCGAGAACAATGACTCCTAGGGGGAATTCGCTGATGCTGCGCTTTCAATAGCCAACTTTAATGATCTCAGCAGTTCCGTGGGCTTGCAAAACATCCATAAAATGCACTTCTTACCTCAGGCTATATATACCTATATATATCTGTAGTTTTAACACACTATTGCGATTGTGATCAAGAACGCTGTCTACCGATTATTTGGACACTTCAGCTTCTATTTATAGTTCGCGTCGTGCCGAGCGGCTTCGAATTAGATGATAAACCCGGTAATTGGTTGTACAATCGCGATCGATTAATAGCTTCCTCAGTCCCACTGACAAGCCGCAGATAGGTAGTACGTCCGATCGGTAGAGTTCAATAAAACTGGAGCCGAAAAAGGCGGAGATAAGCTGGATACACCGCCGGAAAACACAATTCATAAACGAAGGGCCGCCGATCTGGTGAAGCACTGTATTGAATCCCACGACCGTCGGATATCTTCTCCTTCAGCTGTCGAATGACTGCCCACGAAATTGCACTTTCCGAATTATTTGTTATTTATTATTTAAGTGGGTAAGCAATTTGGTATGCAAGTCGTACTTTCCACAGGGTTTTCTAAGGTTTTCCCGAACTTTTGGCGCACTTTTCTCGTGTCAGATGGTTGATTTTAGAAATTCGCCGTGACTTTTATTTTGTTAGCGCGCGTTAGTTTAGTGCGTAAATATAAATTATAATCCGTGTGCGAGCAGTTCGTTCCGTTCGAAATTATAAAAAACAACAAACACAGCGCAGTTCCCACGCGCGTCCGAACAGCTGGCGAATATTTTTTGAAAAACCGAACAAAAAAATGCGCGTGTTGCTTATATAGTTTGTTTGCCAGTGTGGCCGTGCTGCCAAATGACCAAATATCGTTTTTTGCGCAGAGACATGTGGGATTTTGCGTTGAAACAAGGCGTGCAGCATTTCCCTAATAACAGTCCTCTGTAAAAATACATGGGCGGGAAGTTTAAAATTGGATGCGGCAAAGGTTGTGAAATCTAGACTATCTGATCACAAGCCTATCCCGCAGATAATACAACCAAACTTAATATGTAATCTCCATATGCACCCATCTTATAATGTAGTATTAAAAGAATCATATTTTCTTAATTTTTATGAATATTTATTGTAAATGTGGATTTCATTTCAAAAATATGTTAGGACTATGGCTTATAGGTTGATCGATAAGCAAGGAGAACGAGAGAACTGCTCTGTTCCAAAATTACTGTGGTATTACATTTTATTAGGTTAACGAAAGTTCATGCAAATGATTCGGGTGTGGGCTATAGTCGGGGCTTATGAATTTTCGCCCTTCTAGTCAAAAAATGGAAAACAAAACGCACACGCGACAATCGCCACATTTCGGAGGCAACAACATCAATGGAGACGAAAGATTTGGGTAAAGAATATATAAATTATAAACTAAATAACGCAAATTAAAAGTAAAAATTGATGTGGCAATCTAACATACCACTGAGAGGCGAGACAGAGGGAGACCGGAACGTATCGGATCGGACCAGACCAAGAATCACTATCCACTATCCAGCGTTGGGCGCAAGTCAACGTTGGATGATGCACAGCAAATCCGTGAAATGACAACGACAGGGGCGCGAAGGCCAAGAAATACGCGGTTCCCTGGGTGAGCTAGTGTCTGAAGTGCGATCCAAAGAAGGCGACAACAAAGCGTGTGAGCCTGTCCAAGCGAATCCTAATCCCGACCGTTAGGCAGATGCCGAAGAAGGGGCGAGGCTCGAAGAGATGCGGCCGAGTCCGAAACTGTATGCTTTAGTCCTGTCCAAGGGCAACGCAAGTGTTCCTCACCGTAACCGATGCCATCGACATTCTCCTCCTCCAAACATCCGTTAACCTGAACACGACCAAAGTTCACACATAAAATCCTTCAACAATGCGAAATTCCTGTCTCCTCCTCCTCCTCCGAGGTGCGAGTTAGCCATGGGACACTGCATCCCACGTTGTCCTAGCGAAGGGCTCAGGACAATCCTAAATCCAAATCCAATCCTGATTACAATCGAATAAATATTTTCATATTTATAAGATCTATAGACAGGTCCTGCCTCCACTAAATTCAATCCAAATTTATCCAATCCACGCCAAAATCAACATCAAAATATCCTTCTCCTCCTCCACATCCATTAATCCTCATCACTCTCCAAACATAAACGCGCAAAATGGGGAAGAGAAGAAAATAAAAATTAAAGTATTAATAGTTTTCTCATCAATGTGGTTGACATTGCGTTGTGTTCGGATTTCTGTTTCATTTCTTTCTCTCATTACAAACATATTTATTCTGTATCGATGTTTCTTGTTTTCGTTAAGGTAAATTCTAATAAATTATCTTGGAAAACGTGCAGCCAAAATAAGATTTATAATATAATATGTAGGAAGCAGACTGAGCAAAGGCTCGAAATAAAACAAAAGCAAATCAAGGAATGCCGAGCGCTTGTGGCCAAAGAGAATTCCTTGGTTTACAGTTGTCATTTTAGGAGTGTTTTTGTCAAATTTTGCCCGGTGGATTATAGCTTAAGAGAACATTTCTGCTTCTTAGAACGTGTGATAAATTGGAAAAGCAAGTGTTTTTTTTAAATATGTTGGCTTCGGTGAGAGTTCGCAACTTGACTGAACAAACTTGATTGGTCGTTGATTTCAATTTACAAATAAATTTACAATTGGGGTATTTGAGGGGTCTTGAACAAATATTGATTGGTATTTCCTAATATAGCTTGCTTTTCCTGTTTCCTGCTCGTTGAAATATTATAGATTAATGGATAATGCTTAGTTGTGTTTAATAGTTAGAACGTGAGCGAGACCTGGAATAGGATTGACGTCGCACTGGGGAGTATGTGGGAGTACCACGACGGCGCGGCCTCGACGAGAATGAGCGCGAACGGGATCTGTTGGGTGGATTCATAGAGTAAATATTAAACAATAAACTGTGGTAATAATTGGTTTACCTGTCGCGGTAGTCACGGCTTCCACCTCCGCCGCTGCCGCCACCACCTCCACCGCTGCCGCCACCACCACCACCTCTGTCGTTATCGCCGCTATCCTCGCGTACGCGAATGTAGGCAACCTCGCCCTAAAGACAATAAAAATATTAATATAATTTGAAAAGTGTCGACTTATTACTATTTTTCAAAACGCAAGAAGAATTGCAAACTATATGTATGCAGCTAAACAAATATAACTTAATGTCATTCCTGAAATTGCATTTAATTATTCCAGCTTGTGAATAATGTATGCTGTCAAAATAAATGCAAAGGTAAATTCTCTACCTTGAAACCCGAATACATTTGAATTTTACAAAGTTGGAACTCGCCAATTTACATACCTCATGCGAACGGAAGCGAGAGTCGTCCAATTTCTTGATTGCGTACTTCATGTCCTCGTGGCGCAAGAACTCAACAACGCCGGAACCATCCTTGTATGTGTCTGCGAAGCAGACGTCGCCGGCCTCGCGCATGTGATCCTTGAGATCTTGCCACGATCCGGAGGCGGGCAGTCCAGTAACCATGACGCGGTACTGCGAGCGCTTGGCTGGCGGTCCGCGCCCGCCCATGCGTCCGCCACCGTCGCGGCTGCGGTCGTTGCGGTTGCCGCCGCGGTAACTTCCAGGACCACCGCCCCGCGGGAACTCCACTCGCAGACGATACCCATCGTAGTCGTAGCCGTCGCGCGCCTTCACCGCATCGTCGGCATCGCTGAATTGGGCGAAGGGGCAGACAGAGGAAGAGAAGCAGTTGTTGCGAATTAGTTGGGTGTCTTCGCCGGGGCGCTGGGCCAGCTGTGTGTATTCGCATTACTCACCGCGCATCTTCGAACTCAACAAAAGCAAATGGCGGCCCACGCCGATTTTTCAGATCGACGAAAGTAACTTTGCCGAACTTGTGGAACAAGTCCTGGATATCCTTGGTGCGTATATCCGGCGGAAGGTTGCCCACATAAATACGGCACTCGTTGCGTGATCCCATTTTCTCCAGTTTAAATCAGACGCTTCAAACTATTTCGATTTTCAGAGAACTTATTTTTGTCACGCTCGCAATGACAAATGGCCGACGCAGTATGACCGTTGGTTCGAGTTGGGGAAATACCTTGGGTGGACAGTAGTTATCGATAATTGTAGCGTTGATACGAAACTATAGGTGGAAGTTTCGTTGCTCATATCGATAGCTACCCTGTAAGTACTTACTACGATAAGTTGGAGTTAGAGTTAACCTTCGAAGGAAATAAATTAAGAAGCTGCGCCAAGCAGCTTCTGGCTTAAAGGGTTAAAGGCGGGGAAACATTTTGTCGTTCCTTTCTTTTATATTATAACAAACCGATAGTTATTGCCAATCACGCCGAGCTGCAATGTATTCGTGCAGTGTCACCACTAAGCGTCGTTCAGACGAAGAAAAGACAACAAATATTTGCATGTGCAATACACTAAACATAAATAGCATTTGGAAAACCACTAAGCCACCGGAAAAATGGCTGCGGCCGGAAGCAACGTTCGCTGCATTAACTACTACGACCTTTGTCGCATCTGCACGGACAGCACCGATCACAAGACGAACATCTATTCACCCGAGGGACGCGCCAAGAATCTGAGCCAAAAGATACTCGAGTGTCTCTCACTGCAGGTCGTGATAGTGCACCAATCTCCCATTCCTTTTGACTAACAAACCCATACTTCTTGCAGATCGATGAAAAGGATCGCTTGCCCAAGGTGGTGTGCGCCCAGTGTGTGCAGTTGGTGGAGCAAATCCACGGACTTCGCGCCACTTGCCGTAACTCACAGACCATGCTGAACAACTGTCTCAATATTCGCCCGGCACCAAGCAGCGACAAGCTATACATTCGGGATGCGGTCGATGAAACTGGGAAAAGCCTCAGTGTGGCGCAGGCAGCTCCACAAGTTCCAAATGGAGCTCAGCAGTCCGGAAATCTCTTGAACAGCATAATCCAGGCGGTAAACATGCAGCCCCAGCAGCAGTACACCATTACGATGGACAACGGGGTACAGCAGCAGCAGCAGCATCAAGCTATGCCGGAAGTTCAAATAAAAAGCGAAAGACAGACGTGAGTGGGTAATCCATTTCATGAAGATCATCTCAAAAACTTTCTATCCATTTAGTGCTTTGGAAGAGTTTATACGCCTCAAGCCGGACATCAAGATAACGCCGCTGGGGAAAAAGGAGCCCATAACGCCTGCCAAGCCCCAGCAGCAACATTCTCTGCAGTCGCAGACGGTAACACCTGCAATAAACCCTAGTCAGTTGCAGTTACAACCGCAGCTAGGCGAGCAACTGCAGCCTCTGTGGCAGCAGATTCAACAACTTCAGCTTCAGCAACAGCTACAGCAACTGACCAACCAGCTGCAGGCTACCACTCAGTACTCTGTCGCCCAGGATGATACGTCCAGTTCTGGCGACAGCAAAAAGCCAAAGTTGAACTTTGTGCTCTCTTCGCCTACAGCGCCCCAGTTCACCACTTCGATGCCGCAATTCGGTGGCAGTCAGCCGCAAATACAGCTGCAGTTGATGCCAGGTAGCGGGGGAGTGACAAGTGCAGGGACAGTTCCTGCCCAGACGCAGTTAAATGCCGCTGCCCTACTCTCCAGCCTGGCTGGTCCGCAGTCTACTACCAATCTGCTGTCACCAAATAAGTGCTTTCTGCCCATCACCATTCGGGACGAGAATTCGGATCAGCAGATCGTGGCGCACATAGACACCAAGAACTTAGTGTTGCCCACGACATACCAAGTACAGATGAAACTTCAGCCTCAGCTGGCCACTGCCGATGGGCAGCCAATCATGCAGCTGACTCCAACATCAATTCCGGCTACTCTGCAACTGACACCGCAGACGCTGGGCAATCCAGGAAGCGCCTTCCAGGGCACGACGGTGGCGCAAAACCAATTTCTGGCGCCGCAGCAACCGCCACAGCAACAACCGCTTACCCAACTACCAAATACGGCACAAGTGACCTCTCAGCAAATCATTAGATCTCCACATACCAGCACCACCAATTCGCAGTTGGTGATACGAAATGTGACCAATATTCCAACGACTCCCACCACGCCCACCAGCAGCAAGGAAGCCCCCACTTTTAAGACGCCTTCACCAAAGCAAAAACCGATGCCATCGCCAAAGAGCAAAAATACTGTGGGCCCGCCCTCAGGTGGAAGCAATGGTCCGTCCACAAACGAGTTCAAGCGATTGATAACCCAGACAAAGCCACAACCGCAGGTGAAGCAACAGCAGGCCGCAGGACTCTCTGCTTCAGGCGCCCCGAAAGCGACGTCAGCAAATCAGGCAGCCATGCAGCGGCTCTCCTCGAATACAACGATTACCAAGGTGCCCAAGCAGCCTGCTTCTTTGCCAGCACCAGCTCCCACATCCAATCCCGCCAAACTGCCCATGCTGAACAAACAGAATATTACAATCAGTCGAATCTCAATGCAGACAGCGCCAAAGCCGCAAAGTAAGCCCTCTACTACAGCGCCAACTCCTGCTTCACAGCCGATTCCTGTGTCCGTTCCCGCCCTCAGCCAAGCACAACCACCACCGCTTGCGGCGCAGCACAAAAAGATCGTACGCAAGCCTCCTGAGGACCAGGAAATGTCAGGGCAGAAAGTTAAAGCATCGCGACCACCGCAGCAGATCCTTCCTTCTCCACAGCAGGAAGGACAGAACGCGACTCCTTCTGGGAGCGAAGCGTCCACAACTTCTGGCCTCATATGCCCCACCTGTAAGCGTGAATTTAAAAAGAAAGAACACCTCACCCAACACGTTAAGCTGCACGCGGGCCTGCGACCCTTTAAGTGTTCGGAAGAGGGTTGCGACAAGACCTTCAGCCGCAAAGAACATCTGTCCCGGCACTTAGTATCCCATTCTGGACAAAAGATGTACACGTGCGAGGTGTGCAAAAAGCCCTTCTCGCGAAAGGATAACCTCAATAAGCATAGGCGGTCAGCATTTAAATACTTCGAGTTAAATTCAACAGAGGTTAATATATATCTTTTCTTTCAGAATTCACACGCAGACATCAACCGAAACTTTATACTGTTGCGATGTTTGCAACAAAAACTTCGCCACCAAGTTGCACTACGAGAAGCATCGGGAGATGCATAAGAAAATTCGACCGGAAAGCGCGACTCCGGGTGCAGCTGCACCGCCTGCAGCAGCACCTGCGCTCACTCACGTCCGTAGCAATGGTCAGGTGCCCAATAAGGTAAGTTCGTAACACTATTCACATTATAAAAGTGCTAATCCGACTTCACATCCCATCCAAGGCGGTTTTCGAAATCAAGCAAGAACATTCTGCTCAGCGTCCTCAGCAGGCGCAAACACAGCAGCAGCCGGCCCAGGTAATGCATGTTGTGACTACCCAGGATCTGGCCGGAAACACAATAACGATCACACAAGCTCCCGACTCCAATATGCCCGCATCTCTGGCCAATTACGTGCAGCTCGGCTTTTCTCAGTTCCAGAATCCCAGCGCATCAGCCGCAAAGTAATTAGTTGTTAAGCTCGAGAAGTGAATCCACCTTACCTCGTATCCTAGTCCGCGGTCTATTCCAACATCTGGTCGCCAGTTCCTTGTATTGTATAGTTTTCCTCTTCATTTTCTTTGTGCAATATTATTTATAGCAAATTTTGAAGCGCGTTTACACGTTTCATTTATTACCTTAACTTATTTTAGTTTTATATGCGTTATTTTTTTTATCAGTAAATCGCAAAAGTTTTATTAGCATAAGTCCCTAGAGCGTTTGTGTAAAGATTCCTATTTTAAGGATAATTGTAAGCATTGTAAATATCTGTGTATCTATTATGTATGTATGTACAAGCTGTAAACAATGGTAAAATACCTTTTTTGGGTGAACAAAATGATTCCATTGCAAAAATAAATATAATGTATAATTTATGGCAAAAAATTAATGTGTATTTCGTTTGGTATTGCATAGGAGCCTTCAGTTTTGTAGCGCTATATAGCAGATGGCAGGCCCCAATGTTTACGCAAATATTTTTGGTAAGACTCTTCTCGCTGAAAGTATGAATATCAGACGGTTATTTTATTCCAGGGGTCGGCCAGATTTCGTAATCTAAATCTACCATGCGAACAAACGAAAAACAAATGCAAGCATGTTTCCCATCGGTTTCCGAATCCAAATTTATTAGCATTTAAGAATACCAATTCCAATGAATTTTGTGTTTACGCATTTAATTTGTGGAAAATCCACTTGTCAGGCGATTTTTAATACTTGGCGTGGCCTGTATTATTATAGGTATTACAGGAAAAGCTAACACTTACAGTGTAGGTTTACAATTTGAATGGAAGACTTCAGCAAGCGCGAAACAGACACTCGAGGTGTATTATACATAAAATTCTTTGGCCTTACAAATACAATTGCTATCAACTACAAACAAAGAAACAATTAGCAACTGCAAAGGATAGCAATAGGACATAGCAGAGCTAGTGACGTCATAAGACAGATAGCACCGAGGTGAGTGATATGTGACTGATATACATGTAAGTATTCCGTGAATGTGTGGTTTGTTAATGCTTATTTGGCTTATCAAACAATGGAATATTATCAAACTCTTACGGCATCATAAAGATATAAGTGGAAGAAGCAGCACTTTAGCAATACTATTGAAAACGATATTGCCTTATGTTAAAGAAAAAAATTCTATTTAAATGCCATTTAAAATTTGAGTATTTTTAAAGTTGTAAACAATTAACATAGAACATAAAAAAAACAAGTGTGTTTCAATTATATTTTTGAGATTTTAACAAATAAATAAATATTGGTTTAATACTGTTTAAAAACCACAATCATCTTGATGGGAAAATGTTTCTAAAGCCCACGTTCAACAAGAACTTGTAGTCAAATTATAATGATACTCAACGCATTAACAAACGAAGTAGTTGCGTGTTGCCACTGCAGCGAAGTGATTTAGATGGGTGCGGAATCCAACAAACTAATTAAAACTACAGGTGAGGGGATTAGGGTCGTGCGGTGTTAGGACTAAAGACGCCCGCCACCGAACTTGAATCTATGCGATTGAAGAAAGAATGCATTCAATAAGAGAACTACCTTGGGGATCATGGGATCTTTGGGATTCTTCTCCCAATCAGTTGTAGCTCAGGGCAAACTGGTTGACCTTCTGTACATCGCCCCACACCTGTACCGCCTGGATGTCGGACAGGGAGAAGAGGGTCTCGTACTCGGTTATGAAATTGTGGCCCGAATCCCTACCCTGGTACACCCGCATCATGGAATTTGCGTAGTCGAAGGCGAACTCAAGGCAAAATGAGGACTCTGTGGATGAAAGTTGGAGCGCCTCGTCAATTTCGGTTATAATGCGGGCAAAGCTCTCTGTCATATTGGGGTTCTTATCGCTAGCTCCTGTACCGTCGAAGATGTTCAGGTACTTCTCCTGGTGCAGGCTGCTCCACTCGCCGTTCCGCTTATAGTTCTCGATAATCGTCTGTGTGGGAATCACGACCTTGAAGTGGTATGTGATGTTGTCCGTGCAGTCCGGACTGTTGACAAAGTTCACCGAGAATCTGTGGCGGAGGTAAACATACATATGTTTGTTAAAAAAATCTGGTGTGTATGTCTTATCACTTCTACGCTTATTTTAAAGTCCATTTATAAGAAATAACTTAATACGTGACTAGCGACATAATACACACTATGTATTTAATCAAAGGCGGTGAATAGCAATGTATGAATGAACTAATATAATATGCATAATAAAACCACTAACACTAATAGTTCCCTCGCTTAAAGCGCTATAACTTATCACGTATTGGTGCTAATGACGTCGTTATTTGAATGTTTGACCCCCCATTTCAAGCGCTTAGTCATCATAATTGTTTGAATGGCACATGCTGGTTCGGTGAGTTTTTTTTTTCATTTTTGGGGACCGGAGCTCCCAGACATTAATAGTGAGTGTGAGTTGGCGCGAAAACGTGCAGCGCATTCAAGGAACGGAATTGGAATTTTCAGCGATTTATTGTTAAAAATCCGTTAGTCAAGCTATGGTATTTCCAGTAAAATATTCCCCTTATCGAAGTACAAGAACTACTTGTTTCACGGAATACTATCATGACACATTTAGGAAGCTATCACTAGAACCTTATCGATCTAAGGAACAGATAAGAAATGTATTGTTTTGATTTACCAATTGCGTTGAATTTGTTCAATTAGAGACCCGTATTCTTGAGTGATGTAACTGATGGTTCTGATTAATGGAGATAATTTGACCATTCATTCATAAGCTGATTAACAACCTCCCACCCTCAAGCATGCATAATTCATGGTATTCTTCTTTGCCATCCAACTGCTTTGTTGTGTTCTTCGTAGCCGGCATCTTCAGCGCGTGTCTGATTCAATTTTAGTCTGGTGATGTCATATACGATGGACTTGATACAGTAAAACCAGACGACTACTACGTATACATCTGGCGGAGATTGCTTTATGGTCCCATCACCACCTGCCTTATCACTCTAATAGATCATAAACTCATAAGAGGTCTTTGGAATTTCTAAAAAAAAAACATCATCTGGCAGAAGATGTATAAATTATTTAAATTCATTAGCCCATTTGCATGTTTTTTGTGTGCGCCATAAATTGTTCGCGAGTTTTGTGAGTATTTCGTCTAATCGGGTCACATACGTAAACGATTTTTAGGGCACTATATTTATATTTTCAGCACGCAAAGAGGCAATTTCTCCACCTCAGTTCGCGGGAAGTGGCTAATCGATTTTTTAAAGTTCTCGGAATTTAATAGCAAAATATCAAAGGACTCACTGCTGGGGATCCTGGAGCAAGTTGCCGCTGACGGACAAACGGGTTACTCGATCCGAGGTACTGGCATTGGTGGGCAGCACGGCAAAGAACTTTACATCAGGCATTTTAAACGCTTTATTATGATGCGCTGCTTCTTTTCCGTTTTATTTATAGCAAGGTGTGTAATTGCAAATTATATCCGGATAATTGTAAATACGTTTGCTGTGGCAGTTGCCAACGGTTACAATAACTCCAAATAGCCGGGGGAGTAGTTAGCACTTGGACGACTTGGTCAATACTGTTGGCGGTTACACAGATACGGGGCTATTTTAAGGGAACTGGAAGAGGATTAAGTCCAAGACGACGTCACGGGCAAAGTGCGTCCGAGCATATTTGTTCCGCTTTAACTAATTTAAATACGGGCAGTTCCGTTCGCTTACGCGCGTGATTGAAAACTGAGCAGGAATGCCTCTGCGCAAAACGGAGCAGCTGAGCGATCCCCACACCTGTTAGCCAGTAAATTCCGGACCCCGATAGTATGACCATATCGGTGGTTTCCCAATTTGAAAACGTGGCGCTGCCCCGCCGATAAATGAGTACTTTTATCGATGCCTTGCCTATCGCTAAATACCCATATCTACGGCCACCTAACGCTAACAATTCGGGGACAAAATCAAATTGCAAGCAGAGAATTAAGTTTAGTAAATTAAAGTACGCTCAAGCACAGTCAAAGTAATAACAAAATGAAGACGTGGCACATGGTGGTAGTGATCGGCTTCCTGGCGACGTTGGCCCAAACGTCGCTGGCCCTGAAAGAGGAGGACTGCGAAGGTATGTGGTTGGCCACGTAAGTGGTTGAGATGTTCTCGAACAGATTTTCACCGGGCTCTATTCTTTCGTTCCGCAGTTTGCGTCAAGACGGTTAGGCGGTTTGCGGATTCTCTGGACGACTCCACCAAGAAGGACTACAAACAGATCGAAACGGTCTTCAAAAAGTTCTGTAAAACGCAGAAAAACAAGGAACACAGATTCGTGAGTAGCCGGCAAACAAGTGCCGCCCCTCACCCACACTTCCTATTCTTTGGGAAAAATGATACACGTATGCGTTTCTTTGTAGTGCTACTACCTCGGCGGTCTGGAAGAATCCGCCACGGGCATCCTCAACGAGCTGAGCAAACCCCTCAGTTGGTCCATGCCAGCTGAGAAGATCTGCGAGAAACTGAAGAAGAAGGACGCGCAAATCTGCGACCTTCGCTATGGTAAATATTTTAGTTAGTGACTATATACAGTGTGGGTATACAGAATTCTGTATGAAGCATTTAGCATTTCTTAGCAAAAGAAAAGAATCTGAATTCAGGAATTCAATTTTGTATGTATGCTTTATTATTAAAGCATAGCTTGTTAAATTATTTTGTGGTAACTATCATAAATTTAAACATTTTATCAGATTTTTCATCTTTTACTAAGAGTGTCGATTAGAAACATAAACTCTTAACTTGACTTAACATTTAGTTTTCCTGTCGCTGTCCTTCGCCTAAATATACTTCCACATATATTTATGTGGATTATTTATTGCAGAGAAACAGATCGATCTGAACAGCGTGGACCTGAAGAAGCTGAAGGTACGCGACCTGAAGAAAATCCTCAACGACTGGGACGAGAGCTGTGATGGTTGCCTGGAGAAGGGCGACTTCATCAAGCGCATCGAGGAGCTGAAGCCCAAGTACTCGCGCAGCGAGCTGTAGAGCTCAGTCAGTTACTTGTGTAGTTACATGGAACACGCCCACTTAGCTAAAACAACAACCACATGAAACGCCCCCTACACATCCATATTTTTAGTTAATTTACAATTTTTATAGACTTTGAGAGAATTGAATATAACTATATATGCCTAATGATAAAACCTATATTTTGAAATAAAAAACAACAAACACACAAGACCTCGTGCTCTCAAACGGTTGATAAATAAACAGTTTTTGTTTTTATTTTTGTTATTAGTTTTCGGTTCTTGAACTCCTCTTTCACAATTACAAGTATTACGTACAAATTACAACAGAAATTCACATAATATCTGGATTAAAGTTTTATTTAAATGTTAAATACATAATTCCATTGCACTTAATGCCACGGGCCGCGTAAATTCGATGTGAGCGAAGGGCTGGCTCGCCCCAACTAAATTAAAATTATTAGTTAGACATAATCACTAAAAACGAACATAAGAAGCTAGGATGAAGATGTGTGGGTGGTGGATTCTGCTTCTAGAATGCAATTTCTGATGAATAGTGCTCCTGGAGATCCTAGCGACGGTACGGCTGCTTGTTGTAACGACCGCGCTCGTTCTCCTCAGACAGGTTGGCGTATTCACTATAGACCACGCACCAGCAGTAGGTCATGATCGCTGAAAGATGCAGGAGGAACATTGGGTTATGGCATGTGCGCGCAAAAGAATGCTGTCATTTTATATTCTACATATATCCCATTTTACACGGTGTAATGTAAATTGACTTTTAACTCGTATATGGTTCATTTTTGGTAAAGGCTCTTTGGTTCTTGCTTCGGCAGAACATATACTAAGGTAAAGGCTTTATTTTTACTAAACGTATATAAATGTATATAAATTAGTATATTTATATATTATTTCTTTTATTTCCGAGACCTAATATCATTTTTCAAAGGTAAAAAAAACGAGGAATATATGTCTAAGCCTGAAGCATTCACAATGTCATTCGTTTCTTCAACTTTAATACCGCTGAATGAATACATTTTAATTTGTTTAATTAATTTAATAATCGTATTAAACACTCTTAAAGCTTCACCAATAAACTCCTATCAAAGTGCTGCAGCAGACATTTCTACAAATGGCTTCAACAAGCCACTTTGCGCTTCATTTGCTTGCACCACCCGGCAAGTGCGCCGGGCACTTCTGTTTTCAGCGCACGGGCAATCATGGCATGATAAATGCGTCTATAAATTAAAAACGGCTCGCAATAACCGCCATCCGGTGCTAAAAACCGCACATGGAGAAGTAGCAAGCCCCCTATTTTCCACCAACCAAGAGGGAGTGCACTTACCGGAGACAATTAGGCCGAAGATCAGCCAGAGGACGCCCGTCAGCACGTAGCCGTCGATGAAGAAGACGATGCCCGTGTAGATGACGGAGATCAGCAGACCGATGGCAATCATAATGCCGAGGACCACCCATGGAACCATCAGGAAGTGGTTTCGCTGGAACATAAACAGAGATTCTTATTCTATGCATTCAATTAAATTAGCTAAGTACACACCTTCAGGGCACCTATGATCATGAGCAGCGATATCAAGATCGTCATGCACAAATTGATGACTAGAATTATCTTCACAATGTCATTGGGGATGAAGTCAAAGATTATCGTCTTGAAGTGCACCCGCGTCGTGAAGATCACCACGATGGTGATGATCGACAGGACTATCGCCAGTATGCCCGACATAACGGAGCCATTCCGGGTCGATTGGCACAGACAGCACGAATTTAGCAGGGGCTTCGGCATTTTGGCAAATCTATAATGTGATGATTACCAGCTGAAAATATTAAGAAATACAATTATCAATCATTTTGAGCTCATAAGAACCTTAAAGTATAACAACCCAGCAGTCTTTAATATTCTGTGCTTTTTGGTAGTGAGTAAGTTCTAGGTAATGCCCCATAGATATGTTTTGTAAACTCAATTGAAATATCCTAAATATTGCAAAAGCAAAGACAACCAATAATACAACATTAAAATCCCACAGTTTGACCAGTTGTGACGTCAAGCACACGAATACAAATGTTTATTAAACAAATGTGCTTTAAAAATAGAAGGAACGAAGAAAACAATGGACAGAAAGCGTGAAATACTTGAAAGACGTAAGCTTTATATTTATGGAAGCTTTAAAATAAATAAACGACACGAATGACTAATCAATCGTACTATTCCTGCAGGGATTCGAGCTGGAATGGCAGTAGAGATGGCGAGCTTGGGAAAGTTTATATCATCGGCGCATGCGCACACGATCGACGGAACTGGTATATGTGGGTTGCACCCATCTATCCAGATAGCGAAATAGCGCCACCGGGCATTGTCATTAAATTAATCAAACGCTTAACGTGCCTCGGACCCGGCTGCAGATTGATGTGGCGCATGTTGGCACTTGCAAATGCCGCTGCAGCTGGTCTGCAACCATTGGATGCGGGCACTTGTGTATCCATGTGATATATCTGATGTATGCATGTGCCTCACGGCGGTCTCGGATGAGATAATCACATGCCAAAATGTCTTGTCTTACATGGAAACGCTTTGAGTCATTATAGAAAGGCTGGCTGGGAAATGCCTTGGGCAAACAGCTAAAGTTCAGCCAACGGATACAGATACAGATACAGATACCATTTGTATGTAAAGCCCATTTCCGTTGAGTTTCACACCTCAAACGATCTACAACACAGCGAAGAGATGCGAACAATCTGGGCAACAGAAGTGTTATACAAATTGCGCAATTATCAGGGGCGGCGGAGAGGGAGCGTGCCAAAGATCACATCGCATTCTTTAAATTATAGCAGTTCGAAAACTTTTTTTTATAATGGCGGCGGGGCTGATAAACCGGACATATGGCGCATTAACCTGCCGTTTTCACGCGTTTCGCACGGGTTTTCAACTCAGGCGATCTCCACGTTTGCGTCTGCTTATAAATGGTACCTCAATTGGATACAAATCCGAGCAGAAAGCATTTGTCTGGTTTCTGCAACTCAGACAGACGTCTTGGGTTACTTTCTGCGGCTGTGCGATATCGCTGTTTTGACCTGGTTAGAAGAACCAAACCAAGTAAAGCTAAGACACGTTAGACCTCGGCGAACCATTAGACACTTCTTCATATCAGTGGAAAGGGGTAGACAACCTCGATATGGAAGCGATCAGCCCACTCATTTATTCATTGGCGTTAATATTCGCAATGAACTCATCTAATGCTGACGTTGACTTCCGCTCAGTGGTTTTGCTATGTGTATATATAGGCGTGACTCGCAGCTTTTGGAGTCAAGTTCAAGTCATGGCGTAGGCGACTCATTCCGAGGAATTCGTGCCTCCACTTGACATAGGCTTGGAGTCTTGGAAAGTCTTCTGACTTGACAAGTGCAACTGGGCAGTTGGACGTGCACTACGTAGATGGATGGAGTTGCTTTGGGTCTGAAGTGTGATGGTGTGGGAGTAAAAGTGTGGCGGATGCTGCCGGTTTTGTGAAAGGTAAAGTTTGTCGACAAGCAAATTAAAAGGCATTGGGAATGCACTTACTCAAGCATGAAATTTTGACGTTTTTCATGGAATACATCATTATTTTATATTTATTTTAAATAGAAAGTGGCTTTAGAAAATGCAAGCCAGAAAAAGAAAAACAAAAAACATTTACCGCACGCTAATAATCCAAAACTTATGGTTCAGAACACCAAAAAATATAGTCATATTGAAATTTATATGAGATAACAACCATCAATAAAAATTGATAATAAAAATTATTTTAACTTCAAGTATCTACAATAAAATTCAAATTATAAAAACACAATCATAACCATTTATCGTATGCCATTAACCATAAGCTGACCCATTTGTCTAGTACAGCGAAGTGAAAATAATGTTCATATAAATCATTTCAATTGCCATTGCCTTTATGCTTGTGGAAAATGGTTTCAATCCACAAGTAAATGCTAATTTTCGTGTGCAATGAGCGCGTGTCCAGCTTTTACATATATGTATCTGACAGATACTTTTTTGTTTGCGGCTATCATCTGTTGTCGTGGGCCGCAAAACGAAGCCAAAGCCAATTATTCTCGGCTTTGGCTGTTGTCGACTTTATCGCCATTCGAACTTTTGTGACCCCGCTGCCCGCTGAACCCCGCAAATCCACTCGGCAATTAGTTTGCGCTTCAACGCGTAATTAAGTTTGACATTTTTCTGCGCTACTTTTTGCGCCAGGCACAAAAGATATCGAAAAGACAAAGGCATTTTGTATGTGGTTGGAAATTGCACAATCTACAATCTTCGACAGAAAGTGGGAGCTCACTTGAGTGGCCGGGTCTGGTTTTTTTTTTTCATTTATTTAGGTCCATTTGAAACCGGTAGAAATCGTTCTACCAAATTTGACAGGTCCAAAGCACGCGGCATGTTAGCTTGTTTTATTTTTTTGGTTTCTGCTATTCCAGCTCCCACTTGACTTTTTGTCTTTGATTTTTTGTCAAATTGGCTTTTTTCCGCGGCTTTTTAACATTACTCGACTTGCCATATAAATCAATTAAAACCGTTGCAGCTGCAAACTCAATTGCAGCCTTTGAAGTTTTCATTTGCCGAACAAGATTTTGTAATTACTAGTGGCAGCGGCGTCTCTTAGACGAAAGATACAAATGTGCGCGCATCCATGAGATACTTTTCGTTCTGTCGACACTACATAGTTTTCAGGGTCAATGAAGCCGCGACATTGGACGCGATCAAAAACTCAATTTTCGGGGATCTTTCGTATTTTGGGCTTTCGTTTTCCCAGCCAAACGAAAGTTAACTCATAAACAGATCGCCCATCAAAATGATTCATATATAAAAACACGAAACACTTATTAATAGATCACAACAAGGTCGCGAGCATCTAGAAATCTAGAGAGTCGACAAAAGCAGTGGAACTTTTGGAACAGCTCTCACAATCTCTGATCAGTGGCTGTCTGGGGTCAGGAATGGAACTCTACCTTATGATTTTGTAGCACCTGTTCGTCGAGAATTCTACGCCCATGTGCCATTTCGTATGGCGTAGGTGTGCGAACGCCTTGGCTTGTTCTGCCAGAATATTTTTTGACAAATACAATTTGGTGGCGTTATCTGTTGCCTTGTAAATTGAGTAACCTTCACATTGTTCACTTTTCACTGCTTCCAAGTGGATGCGCGTCACTGAACTTCGCCAAATGTGGGATTTGGAAACGGTTTTGTCTTGAAGAACGTTTATTTACCTTCATAATTACTTCCCAGGAGGAGTGGCCACTTAAGATTCAATGAACGACGCTTTCATTTGGGGCTTTGATGTGATTTTTATGGTTCGCGACTGAGGAGAATAGCCAAAATGTGGCTCAGTTGAAATATATGCCAGACGCGCATATTACGTATACGCCCCCGCACACCTGAACTCTGGGCTGTATGGCCCACTTATCCCTAAACTCGCAACGTGTTCAACTTGAGATCACCAAGAAAGGCAAAGGAGAAGGCTTTCAGGTTGTCGCCGATCGCAGACTTTCAATGTCAGTTCACCATTCTGACATCACCGAGTGCATCGACTATATAGATCGCTTTGCCTGCAGCAAACAGACTGACTTTGTATTCATTCAGATGCATTCATTTTCTCAGCCAATTTGGGTCAGCGATCACTAAATGCAAACAAACAGTGGCATTATTGTTTTCCAATTATTTATACGCTGCGGTTTTCTCAATTTTACCGCAGCTTTTGCGGGCGCTCAGAAAAGTAAAAAGTCAGGGGGTTCAGCTATCAGCGATCATTTGAATATTGAAATTACTGGACGGCCAGCAGCAACAGCTTAATGAAATTGAATATATTTTGTATAAATAAGCACACACAACCGCAAGGCAGACGAGCGCGCCTCAAGTCGGGTAACTGGCTGTATAGTATAGATAGGTATACGAGTATATGGCTACTGGGGGCTACCTACTCCTTCCACTCCTCACGCCGCCCTTCCCCGAGAAACACTTCTGTTTGATCACACATATGCATATGTATCCACCTCCGGCGGCCAGCTGCTCGCCTGTTATTTCAATTTCGAGGCGATCGTTTATCACTCGATTTGCATGCGACGGCGATCGATTGATCTCCCGATCCGCCCAATCGGCTGCCAACTGCCTGCATTTCTCCGCTGATAATGTCAGTCAGTCTCCTGGCAGCCAGCCATATATTCACTTACACTTTCTTATTTATTTTTGATTTGATGGTGCGGCACTGCTAAATGCAGTCGAGGGAAATCGATTTGATTCCGCTGATTCGGGTGCCTCGTAACTAATTATTCTCATATATTTGATATTTGCCACCAAGTGCGTAGCGTTTCAAGGCGATTTGGATCCGACGACTTGCGCGCGATTTCGATGTGAGTGCGACGGGTTTCACGGAGCGACTGAAAACGCGGGCTGCTGCCGCCAACGTGAGAGCCGACTCACGATCGCGATTTTTCACATCTGCGAGCGTTTGTTGATTTTTCCGCTCGTTCTCGGCTAGCTGCCTGAAAAGTTCTCAAAACTTGGACGCTGTTTTTAGTTAAGACAGCTTTTGCGTGGCCGGCAAGGAGCTTTCTCCGAAACAGAAACAGCAGAAACCAGTTAGGCGATTGGATGGCCCTCGCTGCTCTGCTGTTCCGGCATGAAGATATCAAGCACTTGGTCAAACAATGGTGGGGCGATCTTCTACAGCGCATTGCACTAGCCAAGCCAAACAAATCAGTGAACGTTCTCATTACATCCGTGTTGTTTTCCTCGTTGAAGGAGCTCGAGATTCCAGCCGAAGATACATCCGCACGCCATGACCCCATCTGCCTTTATTGGTCATGAATAAGATAGTACACAGTGGCACAATGTATGAAGATCTATTTGAAAACAGATAGGTATTCCAACAGATAAAATTCAAAGTATTTAAGTTCCAATGACTTAGTTTACCAGTCTTGCGCTTAATTCTTTGTTGCTATTTTCAATCTTTTCTTATACTTAAATAAAATAAAATTAAACTAAAACTGAAATTTTATTTAGCAGCATGTTTTTCTGTGTGCATCTGCCAGTCGTTAGTGGCCAGGTTTTTGGTCATTTATTCCGTAAAAGGTAAACGCTAGCATTCGACTTATTGGCATCTAGGCGATAGTTTTGTGGGCCAAGCTGTGGCATGCAGCTACTTTCATATTTATCAAATCGTGCCATTTCCAAGTATCCATAATCCATTGTATGCAAATTTCAGCATGACTCAAGGCAAATTTAATACCTCATTAGGGCATGCCTAAATGAGCCCATATTTGCTAGAAAAGGGATTCATTAGTTAATGTTTAATGTTAATTTTCGTAGGCAATCGACCGTTATCGAGTGCCATAATCTATATATATATTTTTGTCAAACACAATAACACATAATTGAGTCTTTCTGTCGGCTGCATATTATGTTTTATTTGAAAATTTATATATATACATTACAGTAAATAATTTAGTCAGGTAGGTGGAGAAATAAAATGTAAGATTACTTAATTATCGTACAGCAGCACTGCAAACGAAAATGAACGAAAACCGGAACAGAAACGAAGTCCTTGGGTGGCACTTGCTATTGCTATTGCTATGTCGCCTGCTGTACAGCCCGGTAATATCTATCCGCAGTTGTATACAATTCTCGTGAATTATGTATGTTTGCTTTATGTACATCCTAACCACATGGTCAACTATCCTAGGTCCTTGGGCGAATCGGGGTCTTGGCTGACGAACGACTGACTATAAGCCTAACCTGTCCGGAAATGCATCCGGTTGTCCAGATCTCTATCAAGCCAGTGGGTTGACTATTTGCTTGTGCCCGCCGCAGCGGCCTCTTCCTTCCTTTTCTGCTTCTCACGCATTAACTCAGCGTCCCTACGTTATGGGATGGTATATTAATAATATTATATCTTATACATTATCCATTTATATTGTAAATCACTCACCTGGCCTTCCTCTGCTCCACGGTGAGGTTATCGGTTCGCTTTCCCTTGGTCAAATCCGCCTGCTTCTTCTGGTTCTTCTGGCGGGCCAGGTCTCGTTGGTTGCCGCCTATTAAGTTGATGTTATTATAATTGGTTAATACGTGGCAGCTGGTTAGTGGCGCGTGCTAAATGTGATCTATGAGAGGTTAGAGGCGCTCACATGTCCTCTGCCATCGATTTTTGCCTACTCTATATGCGAAAACCCAGGATTACTTTCGGGTTGAAATACTAATTCCCTTATCATATACTAGAGATTACGAATTTGCATGACACTGGAGGTAATCCTAGTTCATTTGTTATTTAGACGAATATGTATGTGGATCTACATGCACATTTTATACATTGTGCAGTATTAACAAAATGGCTTCATGATGCCCCTACTTACGTGTCATTTTTAAGGCTCCTTCTTGGTTCTCGACTCAAAATAGCTACAATTTGGATACACTTCTACTTTTGGGAATAGTAAATTTAAGTTGTTTCAGCGTTGTATTAAATATTCCTGCTGCTTTTCGAGCAGTCGAAGTTGATTTGTTTTTATTGAACGATGTGTCAAAAGTTGAATGACACTAACGCGTTAGATGCGCAAAGGCACTAACGCGTGGTAATCGATGGGCAGCACTGGTGTGCTCAAAATGAGCAGAACTGGTATATTTGCCGGGATTTCGGTTGATATTTAAAATGTAATTTCATTGAAAGTAGATTTAAGCTAATGTGATGTGATTTGTACAATTTTATGCATGCTTACCATGACAAATTTTAAATGAATATAATATCCCACCGTCCGAGATCGACAATTTTCACCAAATGTATAAATATATTTAAATATTTATGGAATTTGAAATTTATTACACTACAGTAGTAATCCAGGCAGCAATTAAAAACTGTACATAGAATCTAATAAAAACACATGTTATTGATTTTAATTAAGGCTATCATCCACTGCCAACTGACCTCGTTTGTTATTGTTACTGACAGCATATCGTTCCTCGAGATCTTCGAAAATGGACCTGCTGCTCATGTCATCGTACTCCTTTCTTACAACCCATATTTCCAACGTGCTCAGCAGCACAAACTTTGTGTGGGCGCTCTTAAAATAACGAATTGTGCAGATTTAAACACCATATTTATTAAAAGTATGCCGATTACCTCCTTGGGGTGATTTCCAGACCAAAGACCTATAGCATTCAGATATGATTTAATCAGCATTCGCCAAACCCAGTACATGTGCATGTCGCCAAGTTTCGGTATTGGTGGCACCGTAACTTGACTAACTAATTTTGCATCTGCGCAGTCCCCCATAATACTGTACTTTACTGATCTGAATAAATTTTGAAAAAACCGAAAAATGGATCTAAAAACCATAAAGACAGAAATATCATTACGTTGTGACTGCCAAAATTTCGAGCTCTAAAGTTTCAGTAGTGCCTAAATTTTAACAACTGTGAAAAATTGGCTTTCAAGAGTTATTAAAAAAATTTTTTAGGGTACCCCTTGAAATCTCTTAGCTAAACTAATAAAAGTTATTCTTTGCATATAAAATTACACATATGAACCACCACAGGCGAAATAAATCATTCACAAACATATTTGTGTAGTTTAATAATTAATCTGCGGATATACAATAACATTAACACTTAAATGCGTGGATGCTTCACTCCAGGACTTCTCAGCGGAGGCTAATACTAGGGCTAGTAGCAGATGCGGATGCGGATAATGGGCGATGGGACGGACGGAGACGGAAATGGATATGGGAGTAGGACTATCTGCGCAGGCAGGGCTCGCAGGTGCCCGGCAGGACGAACGAAGGATGGCACTCCGGGCACTTGGGGTTCTCTCCGAACCACTTGGCGCGCTGCTCGGGGATCTTCAGCTGGAACGAGTTGTAAAGATCGCCGGTGCTGGATCCAGAGCCCCCAGCCGCTGCTCCTGCACCAGGACCATAGCCCGTGCGCCCAATGGTTTCCAGCGGGAAGGCGTACTCCGGAATGAGCAGTTGCTTGCGTAGATGGCTTATATCCGTAGAGCTGGCCACCACATCGGATCGCCGCTGTGCCGGTTCCGACTGCAGTTTCTCCTCCTCTTTGGGCTTAATGGATCTCGAGATGGCCAACCGGTGGCTGGTGCTCGACTGTTGGAGCGGCGAGGTTATCTGGACTGGCTTCTTTTGATGGCTTCCAATATCGTTCAGTCGGGTGTTGAATACATCCTGCTTGCTGGTAACCCCATAGTCTCCAGTGGTTTCCGGATATTCACGTCCATCCACACCAATGGGTGGGTCTAGTTTGGGAGGCTCAAGACCGTTCGAGGGCACCTTCCATTCGTAGTAGATAGGGGGTCCCTGGGTGGTAGCTATATCGTGGGGCACAAAGTCCACGAACGGCGGCAGTAAATCGTTGAAGGGCAACTGTGCCGGGCGCGATGGCGGTGCTGCAGTGCTGGTGGGCGTGGCCAGGCGGAAGCTCTGAGCCGGAGCTGGAGTCCGATTATCGCTACGTGGCGGTACGCCAACCGTCGTAACCGTGGTTGGGTGTGTGGCTGAGGAGAAGGGTACACCGGCCAAGGTCGTTGGTCGACTCAGTGGGCGTGGAGTTGTAGTGCTGACCTCCTTGCGACTTGGAACAGAACTGAAGGGAGCCGCCGTTGATGTGCGCAGTGTGGTGGAGACTGCCGCGTTCTGGGTCTGGGACTCTTCTAGATTGTAGATGGGGTACACGTAGGGTGGCTCATAGATCTTGGACGGCGGCTTGATGAACTTGGTCAGCTTGGTGCTGGACTGTTTCGTTTCACGGACCGGCGACTCCGCCGAGTTGAAGTCTGCCGAGGTGTTGTACCGTGTGCTGTGGCTGGTGCCCAAGTCATCCATATCATGCTCCTGGAAACTTGGTCGCCTGTTGTGCAAGGCCTCCGTCCGCCTGACGGTTACCGGAGGTCTTCGAGTGGTTGTTGTTGTGGTGGTGGCACGAGTTGTGGTTGTTGGTCGGGTGGTGGTGGTCGCTCGAGTGGTTGTGGTGGTGCTAGTGATAATGGGTATCCTGGGCTTGGCTGGTTGGGCACTGGGCAGCTCGATTTGCGGTTCATAGGCCGGTGGTAGAATCGTCCGGCTGGGTGGTGGAATGCGCCAACGCGTCTGCGATATCTGTGGATCCAATTTTCCCGCACCGGCTCCTTTGACGGACTCATCACGTATCTGATTCTGGTTGGAAGTGAACTGCTGCAAGAACACGCCAGTATAAATATTAAAAAACAATATAATTTCCAACTACACTTAAATATAAAACCATCACCTTATATTGGCTTCTAAAGGACTCGCCGGAATAGTCGGGCGCATAAGGACGATCCAGAAGATCGGGTCTTGGAGTGCGCAAGCTGTTTTCCTCGTCGTTTACGAAGGGCTTGTCCCGCTGACCTGTGAAATATATTTTGAGGTCAAATCTCATATGATTCCTTATGATATAATACAAACCAATTAGGAGATTGGCAGCATAGTTGCTTTCCGCCTTGGAGCAGTTCACCATATACCAGTGATCGCAGATTAGCATTCGCTGCTGGAAAAGTGTCGTGTTTGGGCACGTGTAGCTAAACTGGCGACCCAGGCCATCGCACATGTGGTACACCTGGCAGCCCGTCTCCACATCCGCATAATATCCGGCTGGACGTCCGGCGCAGGAGAAGGATGTCTTCTGCATCAGCAGCGAGGCAGGATTCGTTTTTGGGATGGCATTTTGAGCCTGCAGGGAATTGTAATAATCATAATTATTTCAATTAGATAATATTTTTATTTAATTACCACAAAATTTAATTAATTTCTTAATTATACATGTGGTTATAAATACTAAGAATGGAACATAGGGTTCTATTCTTAAGCAAAACATTCTGGTCAGTAAGTCTCAACAGAAACTTCCATTGGCAGCGAGTAATTTTGGATTTCTATTTGGGTTGTCCAGTAGACCTTACACAACCTTTTTTGTTGAGAGATCCATGATTTCATAGATTGTTCGGAATGCTGGGAAAATGTTTTTCACGGACTGGGCGGAAGCTTCTGCACACGTACATAGGTGTAGATCCAGTGGCAGATTTCGATAAGTCATTGGGCTATAATTTGCTACTGTCGACGTGAAATTTTTTCATTATACTTAGACACATCACAGGGAAACAACAACAATTTCCACAAAAACCGACTACAAATAAAGTTGACATTTCACACAGCAGCACAGGTCGACTGATGCAAGAAGCCGTGGCACCATGTGCCAAGTTATGACATCGCGTCAATTCATCACTTTGGGCCAAGTCAGGGCAGCATCCGAATCCAACCTGCGGCCTGGGACCCCAACTCCCAGCCTGAAGCCCAAAATGTACACCTTATGCTTACAGCACTCACATTCCCATTCACATTCACATTCACACATGCTGGGCACGAGTACTCGTTGATATCGATCTTTGTGTCATTTATTTGGCTACTCCGAAAGTCTTGGGACTGCGAAAGCCTCCATTAAAAGTGGCCGATTACAGATTATACTCGGAAGCCTTCTTATCTCCCAAATATATATCATAGATGCGAGTTCCTTTTACTCTGTCAAAGTTTAGTAACTTATGTTTGTTTGTTTATAGTACATAATTATTTAATTAAGCAAGTAAAACGGCAAGGGACTGAAAGTATAAAACCATTATATCTAATTAACAAAGCTATTGGAAATAAGATTTAAGGTCTCTTCATTTAATTTTCATTCCTCGTAATAGGCTATAAAAAACGTTTAGGTAATCGGGTCTTTTAAATACACATACGAAGATCGGTAATTGTATTGTCCCTAAATAAATTGAAGTCAATTTAAGTAGTTGGGTTTGAATGGGTTACTTATAAGGAGAGATGGTCCCCTCATACTTGAAGCTCTTTAAGCCCAATTGATATTTCCCTTAGATGGAAAGCTCAATAGCTCCACAAAGTGCAGGAGTTGAGGGGAACTATCTGGAGGGTAATCATTCCTAATACGACAGGGAATCACTTAAGGAAACCCGATTGTGCAATCCCCTAGACAGGCACAAGGCACAATCCAAGGCCCAGTCAAGATTTCCATTTCACGAGACGGAGCTGTTTGTGTTTCTCATTTCGGGCAATTTGCCATAATTTGAAACGCTCTTCAATTTCATTTCAGGCATATTTACGGGCCGCACTAAAACACACATTCTGCGCCCAGTTGCCCACTCGTCCGTTACATAACAGCCACAACTTCATCCTCGACTTGGGTTTCGTTTTAATTTCTTGTATGCAAATGGCGAAAACAATCAACATACTATTCTCCCTCAGTTTTTGTTTTTGGTTTTTTGTTGTTTGGCTGGCAGTGTGTGTTCCATTTCTGCAAAAGTGTCAGACGAGTTGGAAAAAAGGTCACTTGGTCAGCGGAGTCTTTTGTCTTTGATATACACTCGTATTTGTCTCGAGACCTTTGCTTCTCTGAATCATGTGTATCTTTGCCGGCCTGTGTGTGAATTGTGGATTGGATGCACTCGTACACACATAGAATAAATTAAAAATGAAACAAAGCGTAAAGAGCGCAAAATTACAACATTTTCCGCCGTTGCTCAAAGAAGTGACTTGGGAAGCTCGGAAGATTCGGTGGCAAACACAACGAACATTTGTCGGTGGTGCCTCCACAGGGGATCTTGTGTTGCAGAATGAAAGCCCTCAAATTAAAATCTGGTAAGCGTTAACTTCTAATGAATAATATTATTACTCCCCAGAATGACAGTGTCAAAGATAAAATATTAAACAAATTAATTGACAGTATTTTATGGTAATTTGTACTATGTATTCCATGGCTATGGCACCCCATTGCTTCGCACTTTTCAAGTCGTGTAATTAATTTGTCATCAATCTATTCTATAGGATTTACACATTGTAATCAGATTAACTAGTTAATATACATAAATTTGAATACCTTGATTTAAGTTTTGTAGTCATAATTCATTTCTTTAAAGATTAATTTCAAATGTTTGTTGGGGTACATTTTCTATTTAATTTATGAATAAGAGTTCTTGTTAAAATAGATTTATGTAAGCTCATCAACGAATCGGTCAAAATATTTTAATTAAAACTGGTAACTTGCTTTCTTGACTTGCCTTTTAATTTCCAATTATTAAGATACGATCAAATACTTAGTAATTGTCTTCACATTGTATACAAAAATGTAGTATTTATTGAATAAACGTAATTAGAATTTGATTTAAGAAACTCCAAGTTCGGTTGATATTCAATATTTTAAAATTTGTAAAAGTTTTTGATGGGCAGGCAATAGTAATGGAAAGAATTTCCCAACCACTTTTGATTTACACAACTGAAACTCAATTGAAGGGTCACGCCTTGAATGATAATGATAGTCACAGTCTTAACGGATTAACATTTCTGTGGATGGTTTTATTGTTGAGGGGCAGGTGAGAATTATTGTATATTAAATTTCGCTAAATACACTTCAGGCGAGCTTCATTAGCATTGATTGTACGATATGTTTACGATATTTTAGCTATTAATTATTGCAATCTTCGGAAGGAAGATAATAAGCACCTTCCACGTTGAACAAATACGGCGTTTAAATATTTATACAATTCCGCGATTTGCATTTCAATGCTCTCTCACGTGCACATCGCATTCGCCAACGGAATCTCCGCTGGCATATCTTTCGAATTCCCCGATTGAGCCCGACTAAGGGTATAAGTCGGACTTACCTCACTGGCCAAAAATAAAGATGAGCAGAACAAAGCCAGGGTCAAAAGTCGCCATGGCGTTGGGATAATTTGTGTTTGTGCCAACATTTCGCCGATTGTTCTCTGTGGCTCCGGGGGTTGCTGGGAGGGGAGGGATCTCACGATGGAGGGCTAAAAAACTGAAACTGAAAGTTATTAATATGTTATTGAATGGTCGCTGGTCACAATTGATGGGAAAGTGCAGGCAGGGCATATAAGTTGGCGCTAATTGCCTTACACAATAGCGGCTCGCATCTTAATACCCATTCCTTTCCACCATCCACCCATAGCCATATACATATAATAGTAATGCGTCTTTTGTTGCCAATCTTTGCGTAACCGGGCTCTGTTTACTTTAGTAATAACTTTCCCAAAAATATCTCCTCATAGGTAATCACCTATGAGTGATAACAATGTATCTGCTGGTCGGTTTATTTTTTTTTTTGTCACTACGAAGAGACCATTTGAAAATTTTCTTTGCCTTCAAGCTGTTTGTTCGATTCAACGCTTTCGTAATGAATTGTATGTGTAATTTAAAAAACATTAACTTCTGCAGTTGATGCCGCTTTATTGACTGACAGAATTTGCAACGCTGTCGCTGGCTCTTCCCCCGTTTCTGCCTCGATCTCCACCTACAGTTCAATTGTGCGACCTTGCCACTTGCCACTCCGCTCCTAGCCAAAAAAAAGAAATACAACAACATGTAGTCACACCGATAAAACTGTCAATCGCAGTTGCAAACAAAGCTCCAAAATGGAAACTGCACTTTATGACCGTTTATAGTAACCAAATTGGTCGAAATTGGCTTGTCCAGCAAAGGCTCTTAACTTTATGAATATCCGCTTGGGTCAAGAACGTCTTCCGTAGGTTTATAATGCTGTTCCAAGTATGGTGAACAAGTTTTATGCCTAGAACTAATTTGAGTCTCACTTCGAGACTTGTCTTGCGGTGTAGACACATCTAAAGTTTCCCAAGTCCTTGATTTAATGTTGTTGATATTTATTATCTGCGTCATCACTTGTTTTTGACACAAGTGCAACATAAGAAATACTGATAATGATCAAGTAGAAGCTAGCAGATTGCTGGAAAAAGACTCTGAGGAGGGAATTTGTTATAAAAAGAATTGGATTTTTATGTTGCGCTAATGCGTTCTAACGATCAAAACATTAGGCAATAAACTTTACTTTTTATGCCAGGCTACACATTTTTATGACTTCTTTTTGTTTCACTTTGCATTCACCCACACTGTTTATGTAAAAAATGTGATTTTAATTAAAAACCTACTTAGCTGATTAGAGGAAAGTTTGCATAAATGACTTCTCCATGATTATTTTTAATTGTATTTAAAACCAAAACAAAAGGAATTGTATAGTTTCTTAGTTAACGAAAAAAAAATATATCGATTTCGAAATAAAATAATAATGGGCAATATATCTCGCGATTTAAATGCATCAAATGAACGTCTGACTATAAATAAGGTATTAACATTAATACATTCGCTCCGCCATTTAAACTAACTTTTAAGTATACTTTTGCAATTAAGTTTACGGGTAATTGAAATGTTTTTTTTAGAGGCATAGCCATAATTTGCCCATAACAGGCGTCGTATAATTTATTAGGTTAGCGGGTCTGAGGAACATCATATCGCTGAGCTGCAAAGTTCAATTGCCCAATAAAATCTCATACTTTTCAGCTAACGAGATCATCTGGCTCAATGCTAACCGCAACATTTGTGGCAAGTTGTGGCCAGCAGTCATTCGAGCCAAGTGCGTGTGGCAGCAGCAGCAGCAGCAGTGGCAGCAGGAAAATGGCTAAAAACCAAAAGCGAACAATACTGAACTGGCATCTAGTTTGGCGGTTTTTCCCTGTCTTGACCTTTTTGACAACGGAAAATATTTACCGCTTTATCCTCCTCGGGTTGAACTCGTGATGCTGGTTGCAGTTTTATTTCTTGGTTGCTTTTTTCGCGTTTTTTTTCATCAATTTTTTCTAAGTTGCCTTGTGGCCAGTAAGGCGAAGCCTATTTGACATTTTTGCCAGCCATTTCCATTGAAAGAGCATTGCGAATCTAACTCGAAGATGCTCAAACGGCAAATAATAGCCGAGATGCAGCAACAATTATGCCAATTAGTTGGCATTACAGGTTGATTACGATTACGGCAGGGCCAGACTCAAGATATTTCGCCCAGCCATAGTTGGCATTTTTCTAATTGTTTTCGATTGGACCCCCCGACTGGATGGAGAAGAGGAAGTTATTAAGATGCAAGCACAAGATCTTAGATGTTGGGCTCGAGATGCCGATGTCGAATCCGATGTCGACTCCAACCGATCGGCGGCGGGCTCACCTTCGCCCGCGTCTCCAGTTGACGGAGTATCTTAAATTGTACAAACTAATTGTCGCCGTAGGTGGTGTGCTAAAATATATTCCATATGGTCGCGGACCTCTTCACACATCCGATGCGAGTTGGTGATTCAGTGCGATGTGATCTTTGCAAAGATCAAATGTCAGCAGCACTCGGAGTGCATCAAGCTCAGATTGCTAATGCAATTGCACTGGCTTGGAAACAAAGTCAAGAGCAATCGCACACCGCCAGCAACCGAATTGGTTCGCATAAATTATTTGCTTTGATACTATACAGACATGCCATCAACACTTTAGCACATCATTTCACAGTCCTTTTCGAATGGAGCGCGCCTATAAAACGTATCCAAGTTTGTATCTTGTATCTGAGGGTTCGCAATTCGCCCGGTACAACACAACCGCTTCGTTCGAAGTCGCGTCTTGAACTGAAGACTCCGAGTGCACCCAGCTCGGTTTAAGATTCCCATTAGGCCGCCCGCTACAGACCAGGTCTCCGCTGGAGAAGCGCCAAGCGGAGCTTCGTCATCGGCGCACAGTGGGCGATCCAGACGCCCACATGCGTGAGAGAAAATTCTGTTCATTTGTAAAGAAATCTATGCAAATACTTTCAGATGCGGGCAAATAAGCTTGCCAAATGATGTAAGTTTGGAATTTAGCAGCGGTTGTTAGGTATTAAACCATATTAAAGCATATTATTTATGAGGCTGTATAAGTTGGTTCGTTTGATGCCACTGTGCTAAATCTTCTCGGCCAGTTAACGAAGTTCAATCGGGTTTTTTGAGCCCCTCAGCCAGCGAAGCGTTTGCATTGCAGCTTCATTTTCGGTTTTTCAGTTGTTCAGCTTTTCAGCTAGATTCTCAGTTTCAATTTACCGTTAACAGCTACGTTTTCATTTTCATTGCACGTTATTAGCATTTGCAATGCCACCGTTTAGGGCAACCCTTCACCCACCGGTGTTTATTTGTCTAATTTATTGGAACGTTTACGTTAAAGCCACTTTGCCAGATGGGTGAGGGGGCAAAAGAAGTGGGCTAAATAGAGCAATCGAGCAGGGCTAAAAGAGATCTGCACAAGATTGGGCGCCAAATTGTGAAATCATTTTCCCCATCTCAGATTCGCTCGATTCGGCTGGCTTTTTTGGCGGCATCGTTGTCAGATTTCTGGCGGCTGGGTTTTGTAAGCGAAGATTTCCATTTTCATCTTCGTTTTTCAATTCAAGTCGTTTATTTACTCCTCAAAGCCCTTTTGTCGCGGAAAAGCCAGAAAAACAGACTAGGCGGTTTGGGGCACTGAGGTTTTCATCGCAGTCGTGTGTTGCCCCATTCAGATGCTGGATTTCATTTTCGATGGGCGTTGGGTTTCACCCATCCAATCCCCTTCCTCCTTTCCCCTTCACCTTTCCCACTTTAGCCATTTTCATTTTCGTGATGGAACTGAGAGGAAGCTAAAGTCGAGAGTGTCGGGAGTCAATCGATGGTTTATATTGTAGTTTTTTTTCCTATTTTTTTTTGCTTTAATATTTTCAAAAATAAAGAAAATAACACATACATAAAAACTATTTGTAGACCTTGTAACCTGGAATTTAGTGAGTTATCTCCTGGGTACCTGGGGCTAGTCTAAGTGGATTTGGGGGCACTGGTCCCATCCTGGATCTCCGGCTTTTGCTCCTGGTTCTGCATGTCCAGCGAATGCTGCTGGAAATCGGACAGGATGCGGCTCTCGGGGATGTCCGTCTCCACGCGGCTGCCCACAATGTCTATCTCGCTATCTTTTTTATCAAAAAATATGTCGATGATTATCCGAACGCCTTTGGGAGGAAATATTATTATTTAAAAAAAATAATCTCTAAGCCAAACGTGTAAAGGAATGCAAGTAGTATAAGTTATATATAATTATTTTATAGTTTACCCACCTTGATTAGTGTGTCGAATTGTGGTTTTGCTTTGATAGGACCTTTCTACTGTATTCGGATCAGACGGAAGCTCGTCATTGGCCGATTGGAAGACTACAGACTCCTTGGACACTCGAAGCACACTCTCACTGTAGTTAGATTGACTGATTAGTCAAGGCAGTATAAAAGGCGCGCCCAAACTCTCACTTTTCTTTTTCCTTGTCCTCCGACATGGACATGTTGCAAAGGCTGCTACCGCCCTCTAGATCCGTCCTCTGGGCTTCCTCTGACATGGCGCCAAAGTAAAGGGACTTGGCCATCTCCAGTTCCTGGTTCTTTTGAGTGGCAAAGTTGTAAAGGTTGATCATGTCTCGCACCCGAATGGGCGTGTCCATCCGCTTGCGCTGTCCTGTCTGCGGTGTTTCCGGAGTCTGGATTTCGGATGAGGTCTGGAGCTCCTGGTCCGGATCGGTCTCCACATCCTTGTTGGAGATGTTACTACAGTCGTCCTCAGGGTTGATGGTGTTGGTGTCCATGGTGTTGGTGCTTGAAAGTTTCTAGCTCTCCCTAAACTAAAGTAATTACTACAACTGCCTCGAAAATTTCTAGTTGAGTTCAAGACTTCCGATTTTTCAGTTGTTCGAAAAGTTCTGATAACCTCCCGTGTATGTGGGAAAGTAGTAACTGACTCAAAATTCGTTTTAGACAATGTCACTTGAATATGACCTTTACCTCAAGGAGATATTTTGATCGTGTGTTGTGTGTGTGTGTTTGTAATACATCATGTGGGTTCCTGCCTGCAATTCGTTAGCAATTACAGTAACGAAATGTAAATGTAATTCATCTTCGAGCTGCCGAAGACGAATCGATGGAGGGCGACCTTCAGTGCGGCATTCGAAACCCGAATTCGATCGATCGGATGATTGATCCCACAGAGGGGGCAGTGATTGAGGAAGGTTCGGTGATTAGTGAAATTTGAGCCACACGCTGAATGACAATGGAATTGTCTTAGAGCGGATTTAATGCAAGCTTTTTTACTCATATTTTCCCCATTTTTTCGTGCACCATTGTGTGATTTATTAATATTTTGAAATTGGGTGAGCAATGACTTGCCGATGCCACAGAAGCAGCATTACCGTACCAGCAGTATCATCACTCGGTAGCTAGCCAGCGGACAGCTGGAGGTCCATTTGACACACCATCCCTACCAAAAAAATATCCGATTTTAAGGTCAATCTTAGCGCCAACAACACTCGACCACAGCTGAAGACTCGCAATCAGCGCTGATGGCGCGAGCAAGGTTTGCGGCAAAAAAATGCAAAAGCTCTTATTTAAATTGTAAATAACGGGAGCCAAATCAAACCATTTTCTATGCTGACAAAACAAAAACAAGTCATTGATGAGTTTTATTGTCACGTGTAGTTAATAAAAGCATGTACTCCGCGGTATTTCTAATAATCATCATTCAAAGCTATGGTTAAATTAAAAATCATAATTATTTTTATTTATTTAAAATTAAGTATACTGGATCTACTTAAATTGAAATTCCAAAAGCTTTGTTCCTTCGTTCACTGAACTAAATTGAGTAATAAATCACAATGAATTAAAGTTCTCAAAACTATACTTTGCTCACAACTAAATTATTAACACAACAATTTTAATAACAACTAAAGTTTCGCAGCGCAGAGGTTTGCAAGACATTGTGACTAACGACTACTTGATGAGATGATAATGCATTGTAGAGCCGCCAAAAATTAATTCGAAGTCGGGGTGGGAGTTCTGGGTACCCGTGATCGACATTCTTTGACTTTTAATTCTTACATATCACGAACTTGGAATTCTATTCTCAGCTGCCCTGCTCTGCTCGTTTGTGCAATTAGCCGCGATGTCAAAGGGGTTCACTCCAGTCATGGCAAAAAGAACAGTGAGAAGGTGTGGGACCCACAGCAGAATTTACACACCAAAATACGTATGTACATAGGTGTGTCATCATCATCATCTCGGGCTGTGATTCCATTGAAGGTCGGTGAGCCTCTATAGCGGCTACAAACATTTGTATCTGCCATTTATGCTCACTGAATCTTCTCTGCCTCTGTCTCTCTCTCTCTCTCTCTCTCTCTCTCTCTCTCTCTCTCTCTCTCTCTCTTTCTGTCTCTGTTTGACTTAAAAACCCCCTGCTTTCCACCCACTCGGGGACTACACATGTTTAATTGCCAAATTGGTGCAATTCCACATAATTCATGCCAATAGTCGGAGTCGTTACTCAGGTGGTTCTCCTCTCGTAGAGCTGATTATTTGACAAGGTCCCCGGTTTTTGGTTCCAGTGAAGAGCTTAACGACTGAGCAAATAAAGGCAGCCCGTGGGGGCAGATTCACACGTTTATTAAAAGTTTGTTCGTCGTGCTGCGAATTGAAATCGAAAGTGAAGCAGCTTAGCGCACATAATTGATAACGGGCGAGTCATATGGAAATTATTGCGTATACGCACAAGTTCAACGTGCAAAGTGCTAAGAGGAAAGGTAAACATCTGTGCCCCAAACGACCAAAGAAGTAACTCGAATGATAGCCGCATCCGGTGGTCACAAGCAAAATGGAAAACTCGTCGACTAGCTGCTAGTTGCTACAAATTTGTCAAGCCAACAATGCAGCAAGGCCAGCGGAGTTCGCAGAGTCTACTGAGCGATGATGATCACGTTCGCGTCCGGCGTGCGGTCAGCTCTGCCATATCATTGACCTTAAGTGACGAGTATCAAGAGCAATGAATAAGCCAAGATTATCACCTTTGGCAGCATTTTATTGCACTTACACAGGCAGCCGCCAAATCGGATTTGAAGTTCAATTGCAGGCATTTCTGATGCTCGATGGTCCAGCTTCCTCGACTCCACTCTCCAATTCGATCTCCATCTCGATATGCGACGGACCTACCAAGACGCCCATGGCACAATGTACAGCACGACAATTAAAGGTCATGCTCCAGCAGTGCAAGCAGCATCGGCAGCACAAAGATGAAACAAAAAGAGAAAAAATTAAAAAAACGTTAAGTAAATCAAAGTAAACAAAAGGCGCACTTTGTTAATTGTTGAATTTATTTCTATTTCGGTTCGAGTTTCTTTTTCTGCTTTGGCTGCAATCTATTAAAGAATGATCTCAAAAGATGCGTCAATCGAAAGACTCAACACACGAACTGGCCACCAAACAGTAAAATGACCGTAACGACCATGGTTAACAAGCAGTATATTTGAATAGTCATATACCCTAACTTAGGGGGATGGCGGACTTGGGTCGGCTATTTTTGAAATCATATTGACACTTTGGGCGCCTCTTCAAATTTCCCAAGCAGAGCATGAGCATCGGCAATTTGTTGGCCAACTGCCATTCACTTGCTGCCTCGACTTCTGTGAGGGTAGGGGTTGTTCTGAAATGCCAAAAAGGTAGCATACACATCCATTGTTTCCCATTGCGGCTGGTAAACTACATAAGCGCGACCTTCACTTGGCAATGGCGGAGGAGCAGCTCCAAGCCTCAGGTTGCCCGGAGGGCACACAAGAAAGACAAGTCAAGTGCTCGGCAGCCTCTTCAACAATGAAGCCATCAGATCGACAAATATCTTCAATGTGAATTTGGTTCAACGGTTCAATTGTATCGCACATAGGAACTGGTGTGAGTGATTAATTGGTTTGCTTTCGAGGCCCAAAACACACACTGGATATGTTTGGTCTTGGGATAATGCGAATGAGTATGGCTGCAGAATAATTCATTTAATATCGAGCGTAAACAACGCAGCCCACATCGGATTGCTTGGTATTCAAGTCGAGTTTGGGGCGCTCCCGCTTCGCCGGATGATTATGCCTTTGTACTTCTTATTTAGTCTTTAAATCTGCGCCCAGCATCTGTTGAATGCTTTCCATTATCCATATTGCCAGGAAAATATGATTGTTAGGTGTCAATCATAACTTTTGTGTGTCGCGTGTGTGTGCCACGTTGTCGTCGTCAATTAAAGGCAGTAAATCCTCCAATTAAGTTTGGAGATGGTAATGGCTTGCGGTTGAATGGCAATTGCTCCATGGAAAATGGTGATTTACTATTGTTGCGCCTTGGAAAACCAAGTGCTTACAGATCGGGTTGACGTCAGACATCTAACTACTAAACGGATTATATTGTATGAGGCCCTATTTTACGTAACCGATTACCAATTATTGAAAGCTTCAAACAATTAGTGAAAGTTTGCATCAATTCCTGATGGTAGTCATTTTCACTGGACTCAAAAACCCGCTATGCATTTTATCTTGCTTTATATATATAATTTCAGTTTTTTTAAATGCAAATAAAAAAGAAGACGAATTTACTAGGATTTACTTTTATAAAATAAAAATGCTGCAACAGGAATCAAAATTGTATAGTATATTATAGACTTCGATTCAACGTTATTTCTGTTACCAGACATTCGTGGCATATTTTTGGGGCTACTTCATACATGCCATATTTGTGGCATACTCATGGGCAAAATGGGCAAAAGAATCGGTTGTACCTTTAAGGTACCTAAAAATGGTTACGAGCTACATGACAACTGGTTTTGATCAAGGACTTTGAATTAAAAGACCATTAAGTAATTCGATTATTTTCTAGATTTATTTCGATCTGATTGTTTTGGATAGGCGCGCTTTACGTGCACTCGGGATTCTTTTATAAATTTATAATTGAGATTTTAATAAATGTTTCGTTTATTAGCTGACAGATTATCTACAATTTAAATATATATTTTCGAATACATAATCATTCATCAATGCTTAAGCTGTAATGTTGGATAGCTCATACATTGCTGGTTACCAATAGTCGGTAGTACAGACTACCTACAGTAATGCCTGCCGAATTGCAAAATATTTATACCATCAAAGGGTATCTCATGATATTTTTTTAGTTTATAAGTAAATGTTTTTATGCGGGCGACTAGAAATTTCAAGAAAACTTTAAACATACAATACAATATATGTATGCGGGTATATCCGCTTACGGATTAATTTAGTTACTTGCTAAACGATAGGAATCATGAAAATTACTTTATCTTGCATTACTCGTTACGTCTAAAGTTCAATTAAATATGGATACAAGCATCTGTTATTCACTTAAATGCTACTTAAGCACTCTTAATCGCAACTGTTTAGGCATTTATTTCTCACTCCGATCACGAGTGTAACTAAAATGTAACTAAAGTTTGGCGCTACAAACCGAAGCCAATTGGATGGATCGTATTATGCTAAAACGATAAGTATAAGTTAGAGAAATCTTTGGTTGTAACTACAACTGAAATTGAATGTCCATGCTAACCGCCATCTACCCATGATTGCCTGGGATCAACGGGGATTGGCTTCGTAACTTTGTGCTGATTAAGGTTGCAGTACCCATACCCGATTCCCTGGAAGATTGGATACGGCTATTACGGCTGTTTTGGATTTGTTGATGGGCAAACCTAGTTTCACATACAATACAATGTATCTATAAATTATCACAGTAAAATAAATAGAAATTATTTCTGCTGCGGCTGCTGCAGTTTTCTGAGAATCAACCAAGGAGTGGGTGGACGAATGGCGTGCGCTGGCTATATCCATTCGTTGCTGGTTCAGATTATGGAAGATACGATAGTCATAGTCCACATTTTGGCAAAACTGTTGAACGGTTCCCTTCCCCGCCTCCTCTCTCCACATTCACTGGTTCAGCAGCGTGTTGGTCACTTCGGAGAAGGAGAGCAGCGGACTGCCGTCGGCATATGCGCCTCCGGCCGTGGGCGGGGCATAAGCCAGCGCGGTGTGCGCCGTAATGTTCGCCGGATAGAGCAGCTGATGATGCGGATGATGCTGCGAGTGGTGATGTTGCTGCTGGTAAAGTGCATGTTGCTGCTGTTGCAGCGACTGTTGCTGCTGCAGGTGTTGCAGGGACTGTTGCTGCTTGGACGACTTGCGGCCAATGCCGCTGACGCCTCCACCCACCTCCTCGGCGCAAATCACCAGAGGAGCGGACACAATGGCCAATTGCTGGTATGGAATATCCGATGCTCCTCCTGATGAAGCCGATCCATTTAGCAGGCTGCTGACCGCCGGCAAGGCCGTGGGCGAGCGGCACAATGCGACTGGCGGCGGCGGCGGCGGTGATCCTGATCCAACTCCCACCAGCTGATGGTGCAGCGGGTAGCCAGCGAGCGATTGCTGCTGCTGCTGCGACTGTTGCTGATGATGGGTGGTGAGAATGATCTAGGGAGGATCGTTATGGTTAGTAGTCAGGCGAGAGAGCACACTTGGGTGCACTGAAGTGGGTTTCTATTGGTTTCAGAAGAAGGTGAGTGGTTGTGGGTGAGTACAGAGAGTGCGGGTGCTTCATTACTGGTGCAATCTATTCGTCTTCTAGCGGTGGCCGTGGTGCAGGTGATGCGACTGGGCCGGAACATGGCCACCGCCGCCAGCTGACGGATGGTGTGGGTGCGGATGCGGATGATGGTACGTGAAGTACTGCGAGTACTGCGTGTAGGAGGCGGGCGTCCATACCTCGCTGCTGTGCTGATGCGCCGTCTCATGGTGATGGTGATGATGGTGGTGATGATGCGAGTGCGGATGCGGGTGGGCGTGATGGTGTTGTTGCTGCTGCTGCTGCTGTTGTTGGTGGCAACTGGATGGGTGCACCGCCTGCTGATCTGTGCCCGTGCTAGTGAGTGAGCTGCTGGGAGCGCTAACATTGGAACCAACTCCTCGCTGCGATTGCTGGAGCTGTTGCTGTTGCTGCTGCTGCGGAGAGGTTGTGTGCGAAGATGCGGAGTATAGGCCGGAGTCATCATGCTGCATCTGGTAGCTCTCCGGCGTACTGGCACTTCCCGACTTGCCCGGCAGATCCTTTGTTCCGTTCCACTTGGCAGCCGTTGCAGGTTCAAGATCGTTGTTGTTATTATTGGCGCTTGCGTAGCCCAATCCGTTGGCCAGATGAGTGGATCGCTGTGGTGAAGCAGGGTTTCCGGCTCCACTTCGTCCGCCATGAAGACTATTTAGCGGTACCCCACTCGAGTGCGTGGTGCCCCACATCAGCACTGTTTGACGCTCGTAGGGATCTTGTCCCGCTGCTGCTGCCGCCGTTGTTCCGGCCAACTCAACTTTGGGCGTAACGCTTCCGACTCCGTTGGGCGTGGCTCCGCCCACAGGTGATGGCCCGTCCGAGGAGCAAGATATCACCTCCATCACCTGGGGTGAAGATTTCGGCGTCTTTAGAGGAATTTGCTGTAAGAGGAAGTCGAATTAGTCAATGGTTGCAGCTTCGTACTCCGATGCAAAGTTAATGCTATCTTTAAAGTTTTTATCGGTTATGGTAATGTTACTGACTTTTCGTACCTGTGGCGTAGATGTTGGACTTCCATAGCCGCTGCTGTAGCCACTGTAGTACTTGCCAGTCTCTTGCCACTTTTCGTCCGCTTTGGAGGCAATGGCGTATCCGTCGTAAGAAAGAAATCCATTAGCAACGTAAGCTGAGGCTGGAGCGCCGGAGTGCGGATAATCCGTGTAGTAGCCACCGACGGCGCCCTGCAGCCGGTACTGATGGAAGAGGTTCTCGCTGACTGGGTAGAAGGCGTTGGCCGGCATAGAGCTGCCCATGTAGAGATTGTCTGCGGCACTGGCATACGGCGAGGTTGTGTACATTGGATTTAGGTTGGAGTAGGCCGCGGCCACTGCAGCTGCCGGATCGGGCAAGTACTCCACGGCTACAGCCGGAGCAGGGGACCCCACCTGACCACCAAGTGGTGAGGTTTGCTGCGTCTGCGGTTGGTTCTGCTGCTGCTGCAGCTTGCGTTTGCTGCGACAAGTGGAGAGGAAGTCGCGCAACTGCGTCTTGTAGCGGCGATTTGGACGCGTTGGCGTCACCGGCGGCGGCAGGGCGTGGGCCGTGGGGGAGGTGCTGGGTGGCACTACCAGCTGGTCAGCCTCGGAGAAGTAGGTGGACGCCAGTCCCGTGTCCAGGTAGCTAACCTTGAAGTCCATGGTGCGCTTGCCCAGCAGATCATGGCCCTCCTCGTCCATCAGCTGGCGGTGCGTACAGATCACAAAGTCCGGCTTGGAGTTCTTGTAGACCAGACGCGAGCTCGTCTGCAGCCACTGCCACTCGCCATCCTTCTTTTGGTAACGGTAGGCGATCATGCCAGAGGCACCCGTTTTCAGGACTATAGAAAATCAGAAAACAGAAGTTTACTTTATATTCAACTGACTTGCTGAACTGTATACTTACGCTCCTGATGGGCGCTGGCCACATAGGCGAGGTCATCGTAGTGCACCAGATCGTAGCCGCCCATGTTGACCAACTCGGCGTCCGCGTAGCCCAGGATGTGCTTGCCGCGCTGGTCCATTGATACCAGGGAGAAGTCCAGCTTGTGCTTGGACTTGAACATGTTCTCCTTGTGCGGAATTTCCAGCAGGCTGGGCGGCCCGAAGGGCGTACAGTAGGCGAAGAGGGCCAGCGGTGGCTCCTCCGTCTTGCGGTTCTGGCCATGCAGGACCTTGATGCGGCCACGGATGTCCAGGCGCAGGAAGCCGCTTGTGTTGTCCAGTAGGCAGCGGAAGCGGACGGTGAAGCTGCGCTCCAGGTATAGCGCCTTGTCCGGCGCCAGGGTCTCCGCCAGCTGCATGCTGGACATGTCGGCGGGCAGGAAACTGTTCCACAGCAGCTGGCGCTGCAGCTCCTCGCGGTCCTCCGAGTGCACCAGTTCGTACACCGACTGGTGGACGATGTCCGACTGTGGAGTATTGATATATATATTGGTCAGGGGTCAGTCACCTGGGGATTCTTATTGATTCAGCTCTCGCTCTCACGCCGCTTCTCGCATCTCATGCGCTCTCTTATTCGCCCGGGGTTTTTGGGGCGTATAAATCAAAATGCGCGCAAATTGAAAATGCGCCCCATGTTGGCCACAAATTGAGACATAAATTCTGCACGCGCCAGGAGCAGGAAGGTTCGCCTGACGGGGGCTACAAGGGATTCTCCCCGTCCCTCCCATTCGGCTGCCTTTTTTTTCTGCGAACACCAGGAAAGCAAACAAACCCAACTGATTTTCTCGAACGTTAAGCCGGGCTACGCTTTTAATTGAGCTGCCAAACGGGGCGTGGCATGTGCCGCTTTACACATTTACAACTAAATTCAATGGAAAATAAAAACAAAATGAAAAAAAAGAAAGAGAAAACAAACTCGGGCGGATGCTAACTACAATTTCAATTTCCATTCGACAATAAAGTAGGCAAAAAACTACAATGAAGGTGTACCCCAAACATGCTGCCGAAGGAGCCCGAATTCAAATCGGATTGCCCGCATCGGAATCAATCTGGCCACGCCCCGCTACTGCAGCTGCGGCTTCAAGGGGAGATTCCCAGCGATTGCGCAATCTGATTTTAATTTACGATCTGTCGGTCCCGCGAATCGATTCAGGTCCGTACCCTCTGAGAATGGCCAGCGCAGACAACTTGGCCGAGGACCAAAGCCTCAATTGAAGCTCTGGATTTGGGTCAGACGGACCGACAATCAGGTTACCTAACTCCTTTTCAATTTATCTCTTTACATGAACTTGTTTTGTTTGTTCTTTTTCTGCTCTGATTTTAAGAGAATCATAATATGTTTAGGTGAAATTTACCATTAAACTAATACAACACATTTGGTTAATGATATCTATTTTTGTCCCGCTGGTGATTCTGGGCCAAAGTGTTTTCCTTTTCTCGGACCGCTTCCGCAATTCAAAGATTGACCCAAAAAACAGACGGACAGGGGTCTGTATGAAAACCGTCGGCAATTAAAATCAATCAAATAAAAAAAAAAAAAGGGGGCGAGAGAGAGCGGATAGGATAGTCTGAGGGGCTAGAGGCTGGTGGCACTTACCTGATGAAAACCCAAATAGCTCTCGATGCTGTGCGTGGCAAAGAAGACTTCGCCTTCGCATGTCAGTATCATTAGAAATCCATTTAGGGCCTGCAAAGAAATTCAAAGAGAAATGTTTGACGGGTCAAAATTAAATCAAAACTATGAATATGAATTAAATATATGTTTTCTTCTTTTTGGTCGATTTACGGTGTGCCACTCAGACAAGTGGATAGATACAAGAATCAAAGCTAGATGAATGAATCTTGGAGATGATATGTGATGGGTTGGCAAAGGTGTAATTACAGTAGCTGCCACGGCTCGTCATATTTGGTGAATGAAATGTTATTGATCGAGGCAGCCGAAGGCACTTTGATACACTGAAAGCAAACTACATTCAAGCTAGAGCGGAATTTTATATAAGTTCTTCCTAATAAATACTAAAAAATGTGTGAAAGATCAGAAATTAGCATTTTAAATAAAATAAAGTAAACATAATAGTTACAGCAGACTGACCAATCTCTTATTTATAATCCTTGTCTTTAAGGATAGTGTTACAATATTATTCTCAGCGTTCTTCCATTGACCCGTACATGGCCCGCCCCTTTGAATGAACTCTGTTTTGACCACATCAGGAGCTGCTTGAATGGGAGCCACGATGTCGGCGCTTAGTTGCGGCCAAAGTGTAATCAGTGCCTAAGCGGCTTATTTCATCCCAGCCACATGTATGTGTATGCCCAGTCCCGATCCCAGTCGGATCTGGAGTTCCACATCAAACACAACCAGGAAATGGCTTGCAATTAAATCAATGAGTTTCAACTGAACCGAGAGAAAGAGATGGAGTAAGAGGGCGGGGAGGGGATGGCGGTGGATTTTGGAGTAATTGCAGGTTTCCATTCCAGTACCCTGCCCTCCAAATCCCCAGATGAGCCATTGTCATTATCTATTCGGATATGCGCCTTCAAGACTTCGCGCTGCTAACAAGAAAATGAAATGTGAAGTAAAAAAGCAGCACAAAAATCATGCAAAAGTTTTTAATACGACGCTTCATTGTTTTGTTTGTTATTTGGCGCATTATTGTTTTTGATTGCATTTTAAAGTCGGATTTTATGAACTGCTAATGGCGGCGACGCATGCGATTCTCGGCCGATCTCGACTGGAACTAACCGTTATTTAGACGGCCCAATCCGTCCGAGCAACGTGTGAAGTGAAAATGAGAAGGAAAACTGAAACTGAACCACCACTGGCCGCTCGAAAAGACAAATTTGCCAATGCTCCATTAGTGCCTCCGTGGCGGTGCGGTCGAAATTAATATAACCGAACTGAAAAAAAAAAACAACAGCACCGCACATACAACAAATACGGCGCGTAATTAATACGGGCGTATTTAAATATCAATTTGCAGCCACCATATCGAGCTCCAGCGAAAGGAAGCGGTCCCCCCATTTTGAGTCGGAGAAAAATGTGCGCGATTGCTGCTAATTACAGAGCAGCAGCAGCAGCAGGCGCAGGATTGACCGCAGAGGAGCCGAGGGATCTTGGAATCTGGAACCTGGAATCTGGCCGAAGATCGGGCCTAACAGCGGGTAGCCAAGCCACTTCTTGCGAGAGTTGGCATTAGCCGACATAAATGCTAAGTGGCGTCATCATTTAAAACGCATCAACAGCCCGCAAGGATGTGATGCTGCCATGGCATAACATACATATAGATGCAGCATGGATTGTCATCAGGCCACGCGGACTGGTCCGGGCATCAATAATCGTCATAAAGATCTCCAACGGTAGCCAGTCAGCGAACAGATATGGATTCAGAGAGGTTACTAAGACTACGGATACTCTATAGCCATGTGTGGATTGCATATCATCTTTATCAAAGTCCATATTCATATTTTTTAGCTTTTCGCTCGGTTAAGAGATATTTCAGACCGTTTTTTAACGCATAGATACCCTATAAAGAACTATATATTCTATAAAATTTAAGTGTCCTATTAAGAAAGTGTATCTGAAATATTATATATGAGTCCTGCTAACGGGTTGTTGTTTTCTTTTTGTACACTGTTTTTTTTTTGTGCTCATCTCTTTTCATTTCTTGCGGCATTTTACCTTTTTATACGGCCAAGAAAGATTTCTCCCCACAGTCTAATTGTTTCTGCGCCCCATCCCTTTCCCACCTGACGGCGCATCGAGGCCTCTCTGTTGCTCCCGCAGCTACAATTTAGACAAGCTCGTCTGCGGCGTCTTCTAATTCGATTTTAATAATACCCGCCCGTCTTTATAGTGGGGGATCCGGAGTATAGAGGCTGTGAGCGGGCATATGGTCATGTGTGTGTGTGTGGGCAAATCTGGCATTTCTGTTGTGAGATTTGATAAGTTGGCAGCGATTATTCTATCATTTCCTAGCCAGATGCAGGAAAGACTTTTGAAGGGCGGGGTTTTTTATTCGGAGGGGAGGCGCCTTTCTAGTTTGGCCAATTTGCCCAAGCTTGTCTAGATAATTACTTAATAAAGCCCACCCCCAGCGATAGAGGCAAACCCCCGCCAAGTGCCTTGCCAGTTAATATCTTCGGCGAATCTGCCGCCAAACAGTGTTGCATGGAAAGTTTAGTGTTCATATCATGTTTGCAAGCAAAGTGTTGAAAGTGTTTTACTTTCAGTGAAAACGGAAGACAATTAAATGTTGCGCCAGTGTGTATGTGTGTGTGTGAGTGCTAGCCCTCAACTAAGCTGCGTGACAAAATGCCATTTTCTAATGATAATATGTGACCCATAATAAACAGGAATAGCAAAAGCTGCAGCAAAAAGTAAAACTTCGCGGGCAACAGGTAACAAATACCCGAGGTATTAAAACTAAATATGCACACCTCACAACGGCCCCCTTTTTGGCCAAAAGGACTCTCTCGCTGTGAGACAGACTAAAAATATGCACGGAAATGCACAATTGTGCAGTTTTGAGCTCGACAATTAGCTGCAGCCAGGAAAAGGGTGGTGCAGTCGAGTGCTTTTCTTTTTTTTTTGGCTTGCATTCAAATTCGCCGCTCGCTCGCGGGCCACCCTGCGTATACGTAATGCGGGTGAACACGAAACTGCAACGTGCATTGCCCCACTTGTGCCGCATGCATACATATGTATATGTGGTGCATACCGCGCACTCGGGCGGGTGGTTACTTTGGTGGACTTTGACATTGAATTGTGTGTGTGGAGTGCAGCCGAAAAAAGCGGCATGTGCGATAAAAAAGGAGGTTGTTGCCGCTGCAAGTGCATGTTGCACAATTGCGTGTGTCTGTCTGGGCGGAGTGATGGTTGGTGGAGTGCTGCAGTGGTGCTATGGGGGTCAGGGGGCAGTGTCAGCTGTGGCAGCACCACTCGCCCGGTGGCCGCCTGCTCCAATGCCCGGTGAGCTATGTGCGCATTAAATTAAACTGTCATGACTGTGACAAGTGCATATGTTGGCGCCTCGGACAGTGCAACAAACAAATACACACCGAGGCGGCACACATGCACTTTTAATTCAGCAAAAACATGCAACTGCCCCAAGGCGGCGACTATGGAGTGCAGCGGCTAACGGGGGGGAGGAGTGTGCTGTGCGACAATTTAATTGGAGTATTTTGGCACATAAACTTGAAATGCATAATTTTTTATGTGTGCTCCACTTCGGTGCAGCTGTTGCACTTCAACATGATAACTACTAATTAATTGTACTGAAATCGTAAATCAAAAATTATTCGTATTGTGTTTGCATACATGGTCGTGAAAATGCTCGAATTAATTTAATGAATTGGCTATTACTTTGTTGATTGAATGCGCCGTGTAAACAATTTCGGTTTAATTTAAGACATAACAATGGTCTATTTCTATTCCAATTTAGATATATAAGTAGGTATGCCTTCAGTAATTGATTATTATTCTATTTGACTAATTTTAATGGGGCCTTCAAAACATTTCACTTCATTAAATTGATCTGCTTTCCCGGTTAGTGCATGACCAATTTTCAATTAGTTTAATCAATTCCAGAACTTATTAATTGCAGACAATTACAAATGACAGAATATTAGTGAAGGAAGTGGATTTTCCCAGACCTTCACCACCGACATTCGCCCAGTATTTATCAATGGAAACTCTCTCGGCTAACCAGACGCTGATTGATTATTCCCCTTAACCCCCACCCAGTCAGCAATACACACCACGTATCCTGGCCAATGAAGCCATCAAACAAAACACTGATGAAGACAAATCGGGGCGATTGAGAGGAGTTGATGGGGAAGGGGTTCTTTTAGCTGGACTCACGACTCGGGACTCACCTGGAGGAACATATCACCATCCAACAGGCCGTGCTCGAAGGCGCCCAGTTCTCGTGTCCTGTAGCCGTCATGTGCGTGTATGTGGGGCAGGACTCCGTTATCCTCCTTATCCTTATGCATAACAACTGGAAGTCGAGAAGTATAGAGAAATATATATATATTTTACAAACGTCAGCATTCTGGGATATTTTATTAACCATAAATATTTGATATTCACTTAAAAGACGGAATAAATTCGAGGAAATTTCTTGGCCATAAATAAGCCACTCAATTGTTTTACAAACCCACCTTCCTAGAGGAGGAGACGGGCTGGCATAACCATAGTAACTTCATAAAAACCCAATATATCATAGATATATATACCAGTGATGGGTATGTGGGCCTGTCTCAGCTCCCCGAAAATTCTCGTACAATAAATATTTACGGCTTTGGCAAAGTACTAAAAATTGTTTATGGTGTCATTGTAATATTTTATGAGAACTTTCGCCCCCCTTTGGACCCCCACTCCGTTGAATCCTTGAACTATTCACCCCTAGCACCGACGACTAGGCCGCCATTTTGCCTAGGAAAATTTCATTTTATTTTCCCCCATCCATTACTTTTGTTTATTTATTTCTTGGCGGCGGAGTTTTATTTTGTGGGAGCCAAGCGGGTTTTTATAATAAATTTGTCACAAAAATTGATTTATGTGCGATAAACGATAAAAGAAATGAAACTTCATATATTTTCACAATATTAGTAAAATGTTTTCGGGCGCGGGGTTCATTTCGGGGAAGAGGGTGGTTAAGCTAAGAGTGTTGTCCTGGCCAAAAATTATGCCACGCCAGCTGATGTCATAAATTATGATTTTTATCAACGCAAATGGGTGAAATAAAAAACGTTGAAGAGAAATAAAACAACGGCTTAAATAAAAACAAAGGCAAAGTTAATTTACGCATGGCAAGCCTCGGGGAAAATTTCCCCCGAACTTTCACCCAAGTGCAACTCTTAAGCACGTGAAAAAACTCTTGGAGTTTGGCTTCAATTTCAATTAGCAGGTTAGCATTCCAAGCCCCACTCCCCGCACACTGCCAACCACATTTTCCTGGCCATTCTGACCAGGTTTACCCGGCTGACCGCAAACTGGAGCTCCTTGTCGCCTGACTTTAATCTCGGCCTTTTTGACCTTTTTATCAAATTAACAAAAGTGACTCGCTCCCACTCAGGAGAAAGATTGTTCATTTTAGCGAGAGTGCGATAAAACAAATAGCGGCCCCTCCCACCATCGCCTAATGTGGCCCAAACAAATTGCATCATGTGCGTGTAATCCTGGCGTGATCCTTTACAGCCACTTGGCCTAGGACGCGGTCGTAATTATTCATAATTTAATTAGGCTCAGTTTACATTCATTTCTTTGCTTGTCGCTGCTTTTTATTATTTCTGGTGGAATATTTTAATTTTTTTGTACGTGCATAAACTCATTTAATTAATTTCTGCCAGGGGGATGGAGAGATTTGGGTTGGGTTGGCTTTTCCGTCCGGAGTTTCGGGTTACAAAATCTGTCATGGCGCCCGTTATTGCACTAACATTGTATTATTACATGGCGTATAAACCAAATTTACGACAAATTCTCCGTATTTTCCGCAGCTGTTTTCCCCCATTTTCTCTGAGCCGGCGCTTCCATCTTTTGAAGGAACCCACCCCCCAAGAGTCGTTAAACGACCATCCACCGTGAACCGCCGGCGGTGGATGAAAATCTTGCGCTGCGAACGACCGGAAAAGCGCAAAATCTCGGCTATCAGGGTGGGGCATGCAGGTCACAAACTCTCCGCACCGCTCGATGATGTACACACATAAAAATGGCGGCGTTTGAAAACCCCACCCAAATGGCCAAAGAGAAAAGCCAGACAGAGAGAAAGACCAATGTGGAAACAAGTTGGGAAATGGCAGAGGAAAAGCGTGCGCAGCGATCGAAGAAGACCCGAAAGATTCTCGCCCTAATGACGTTGCACTGACGGCACCTCCAACTCTCGGACATTTTCCCCGCATTTCCTCCGCTTTTCCAAAGGTGGCGTCAATTATGCTTAGGCTGGAGCTGGAGATGGAGCTGGAACTGGGCGTGTCCGGTGGGTCTGGTGGCACGGCTTGGTGCAGAATAATAAATAAAGTTTAAATTTTCTGACATTTTGGCAAACATTTTCCGTGCCGACAGAAGCAAATATGTCATGGAAATGTCAAACTCATCAGCGGATTTGATTGGAAAACTGACAGACACAGTGTTGGTAGTATATATATCCCCAGGTATCCATAGCCATCCACCCAGAGATCCGCAGCGGCACCACAAGCAACCATTGGCAGCCGTCCGGAGTGACAGCGCTTTTTGGATGCACACCACCGCCGTTTTGGGTCAAAGGAAAAAGGTTAACTGGTGGGCGGGGAAGTTGGTTTTCAGGTGCAAAGGGTGTGTGAAATATCGTTTGGTAAGGGGAATATTAAATAGGAGCCGATAAATAAGCTGTCTGCTTCGCCAGGATAGATTGGCATAAGGATGTGTATATGGAAATAATAGACACATTCTATTACCAGTGCTTATTGTAGGAATTAAAATGAACTGCTTTTCCAAACATATTGTAAAAGTAAAAAGTGGCCGATTATATATAAGTTTATTGCAGCTATTGTGGTATAATAACAAATTTGCATATCGTTCACCCTAAATATACTCGTATATAATGTTATTGCTTAAGGAACTTAAAGAACATCTTTTATTAAACTTGGTAAAACCAAAGACATTAACTAGTGTCTTTGTTAAAAACCTGCGCTATGCAAGGCTTTTAAATCCCATAAACAATCCATTTCGTCTGTTGAAGTTTTTAGGTGTTAAAGAACGTACGCAATTACAGAAAGAACCATTTTAAAGTAGCCACATCGTTTATTGGACTTTAAATTGAACTAGGCCTTTAGACATGGTATCTTTTTACCCGACGGTAAGGAGGAACTAGAGGGGGTGGCGACCTACGTAAGTCACGCAATGTTGTCTCCCCCGAGCAGTGCATATACATTATATACTAGTTTAAGCTACACTTGTGTGCGGCATATGGAAACAGCTGAGCATTGGCCGGCGTGACAATGCGACGCCTTAGAGTAAGAACAAGCTAGCCAGCCAAACCGAAACCAACAGAAACAACACCTACTTGGAGCTGATAGGCAAGTGCATCGCCATCACCATCACCATCACCATCGCCATCGCCTGACTGATTGCATGTCCGCCTGCGACCCATTCATTGTCTGGTTTTGAGCCCAGTCGGCAGCAGAGGGTTAAGGGGGCTGGATTGGGCCTTAACTGGAGCAACGCACGAAAGTCATGTTACAATGTACGAAAAATTGGCCAAATGCCGCTGGAACTGGCTTTACTATGTTTATAGGTTAAGAACTGAGCCTTGGCCTCATCCCATCCCCCTCGCATGCACCATGCTGACTTTTTAAGCCAATTGGGAGCAGCAGCCTGTAGGCAATTTTGATAATAACATAAATGCCTTGCTGCAGGAGAAATGGGGCGAAAAGAGACCCACGGGCCAGACGGGCTGACCAAGTGACCTTGTCGTGGCCAATAATCGGTGGGTGACTCGTACGCCTCCCAGCTTAGTTGTCCCATGCTTCAGGTGCCTGAATGCCAGCGATGCAGATTCATTCACAATATGCCCACCAGGTTTCCACAGCACTGCCGCTTCCCACGAGCCCCCAAGAACCAGTTAAAAGAGCGCCGAAGGCCAAGTCATAAGTAATGGCGACATGATTCGCCAGCAAATCTATGCGAAGAAATGTGGGATAGAGATACTTCAAGCTGATATAATATGAAAATTTATATTAATAAGTCCTAGTTATTTTTGTTTTCTATGTAATATCAGTGAGGTAATGACAAATTTTTCGAAAGCCCACTAAGCCCACTGGAAAATTTAATTCTGATTTGGTTTTGTAAAGGAGGAACTGTATTTTTACGAATTTTTAGATCGAAGCTATTTTTTTTCCAGTGCATTTTTAATAGTGTGTGGGAACTTGTTGGCTTGGCGAAACGCCAATGCAAATGTAAACGCGTTCCCATCTCAAGTTACCAAATCTTTGAAGTAGCTGCTCAATGGGATAGCTGAGCACTTGGCGGCGTTTCTTGGGAACTTAATTTGCTTATGGTCCGCTTTTTACTACCATTTTAATGGCATTAGTACGCCAGGTGGGGGTTCGCTTTGGACAGGAGAAAACTGCGTTTAAAGCCTAGCGTGCTGCGCGCAGAAAATGGAATAGAATGAATAATAATCGTTAAAACAGAAGCAATCAATATCAAAAGGGTCATAAGAACTAATGTTGTTTCAGCAATTGTTTCAACATCTCCCCTTGCCACTTAATTACGCAACTCATCAATTAGGCAGACGTCGAACCCAGAGACAGGAGTCTTAACACCGAGCACCGGGCATTAAATATGAAGAAATTGCGAGTCTTAACAATTATGGCTAGAAGCCGAAAGGTGGCCCTGGCAATTATGGACAGTTACCCCCTACTAGTTCCATCCCACCCCCTATTGGATTCGGGCCAAGACAATGGCCCATTAGCAGCGCGCTTTAATTATTTAGTTTGCGGCCAAAACCAAACCCAGAGATAGAGGAAAAAGCGCACAGAAAAGCACGAAAATACGGCAGAAAGAAAGAGACTAAATCATCGGGAGTGGGGCGGTCGGGCTGAGGGGGCGTGGTCGCCCAAAAAATAGTACAACAAATGCAAAAGCAAATGCCGCTTATATTTTTTTTCTCCCGTATAGAGAACATTTCCAGTTTGGTTTTGCTGTCTCGCTTTCCGTATTGTTTTCGGTTTCGGGTAGCAAAAGTTTTTTGCGCAAGTCAGGGTCAAGCAACTGCAGATGGGCTCCAACACCCCCAAAAACAGATATATACATACCTATATATATACATCTATATACATTGTCTGGCGAATACATGGCCAAGGCAGCATCCTCCTTCCTCCACCCAGCTACCATCTAATCAATTTTAATCGTCTTGAGTGCTTCCGCTGGTAATCCATGAGGGGCACACGTCGCATTCGGACATTTGGATGGCCAGCAACCTAAACCGATTCCCATTCCCAGGTTTGAGCGTTCGATGGCAAACAAACACTAATTGTAAATTAAATGATCCCGATAATATCCGAGAACATCTATCTGGGCAAACAAACGAAACCGAAATGGAAACAAAAGCGTTGACCTCGCGCCGTGTTGTGTGACAACCCCTGGCAGGATAATAAACAGGGGTCGGGGGCAGGGTCCACTCACCGGGGCACACGCCGCAACGGTTCTGGTCCATTAACCCGTCGTCGTTGTCGTTGTAGCTACAACTTGGAGTGTCCTGCGAGGTTCCCCGAAAGAGTCCTTTCGGGGGATGCCACCGCTGGCAAAGGAAACTAATGTTTATATTGACTTTTCACAATGCACAATGCGGCACGTGGCCGGTTGGACGGTTGCTCCTTTTTTCTTCGTGTACATGTCCTCTAAGCCAACAAGTTGCCAGTGCAATTAACGCTGAACTTCGCTTGACCGCTAATTGTCAAAATATTTACTAAAGTTCTGGTACCTTTTCCCGTTCACTCTTCGATTTCGATTTTGCCACGTGGGCATACACATTAGATGGGGGCAGGATCAGTGTTTTGGTCTCAAAGGCGCTTTATTTCTGCACTGAAACACCATTAAAGCTGTCGTGCCATACATATGTATATGCCCATCTCCCCTCCGCATTTATCGCAAATGAAAGCGAATGAAGCAATTAAATATTTTCTTTATTTTCATTTTTTTGTGTTGGTCATTAAAACAAACGCGAAATGCCAACGAACTCGGACGGACGGGAGAATCGTTAATCAAGCCATCAAGGCCCGAGAGTTTATTGCATTTGTTTTAATTAATTTAAATTATCCAAATATGCTGACCCCGCGGAGTCCCTCTCCATCCCAACTGGTCAACTACCCCTAGGTCAAGTAAGTCTAAAGCACCCCTGAGAGAAGTAGATACATATGCTAGTTCCTCCAGCTCCTGGTTGTTTCCTAATTCCGCTCCCGACTGACAAAGCTGCGGAAATTATCAAACGCACTGAGGAAAATAAGTTATGCTTTCTTATTATTTAGCAACTGAAATATTAATGAACTTATTGTTTTTTATGCAAAATGGCTATGAAGTTCCATGAAAGATTCTGTTTTAAGAACTGAATGTTGCAAGTTTTGTTTTCCGCACACCTTTGTAGTATGATTTTAAGATCTAAATTTTTCCGAATTTTCCGTGTGCTTTTTAGCCCCTAGTCGCTTTGTTCTAGACCGCCCCACGCTGCTGGCTGCTTTCTTCCTGTTCTTTAATCCGTCAACAGCACGTGCGTGTGTTTGTCTGTCTGTCGGTCGCTTGGTCGGTTGGTCCTTTTCACCTTTCGGGAGGAGAGGACCTCCTGGCGCGGCGTTGAAATTAGTTTTGAATCATTTATGAGTCATGTTGTTTAGGGTCTGGGCCGCAGTCTGACCAACCAAACCCAGAACGGGGAGTTCCTCCGGCCGGGCATAATCGATTTAATAGGCCGAAATTGCTACGCGCCGCATGTTGAGAGGGTGTTTTCCCCATATACTATATAGCGGACTAGCACTCACCTTGAAAATAACTTTTGGTTCTTAAATAACTAACAGACAGCCTTAGAATGCTCAGTCGATCCAGTTTGCTCAAGATGTTCTGCTCGAAGGGGAGCAGCGAGGCCAGCAGATCCAGCTCGGCGTTGAGGCGCTCCCGATGCCGCTTTGATGGATTGCTCTTTGTGACGCCATCCTTGGGCGGCGGCTTCAGGCTGGGGGTGAAATGAAAATTGAGGAAGTGAGTGAAAGGGAAATTCAAAACAATTTTCATGCATAAATGGAAAGTGGCTCCCTAAATAGAACTGAAACTAGAGCGTATGAGGCCTCGGCCGCGTCAGCTGGCGACGACGGTGGCGTGAACTTGAAAAGGTCAAAAAATATTAATTGCACTTATCAGTTACCCGAAACTACATAATAACAGTCGCACAATGGACCTCGATATATCCTCCCCCAGATGTTTCAACGGCCCTCGAGGATTACAACCATAAAACGGACACTCAATCAAGGGTGGGTGGGTTCGATTAGCTATGCCCACTTGGTTCTCTGATTAGTCGATCCGCAAGAAGTGGGTGAATTGCACAATCGATCCCCTTTGTATTTGCAGTGCGTGATAAGGATACCTTTAATGACAGGCACATTTCACTTTTAAATCGCTTTTCGGTTAATGCGAGAAAATGTGCTGTTGACTCTACTTTTGTTTATAAGTTGAATCATAAATGAATAATGCACAGTTAAGGAAAATAAATAAATGTAAATATATTATATCATTTACATATTTGTACATATTCCTTACTTTATTAGGAAAGGCTCATTTTTCCTAAATGGATACCTATATCAAACATAATTGAACTAATCGATCGACTTCTTCCTATGAATTAACTTATTATATTTCCACATTTTAAGTCCCATCCCTTGATTGCAATTCAAGAAAGTTAATCGGGCCCATTACCCGGCTCCACCTCTAAAAGTTTCCATGAATCAAATCATAAACGGGAATATGCCCACAAATCAGAAGTCGGACCGCAATCTGAAGCCACTCCAATTAAATGTCATAAAATGTTCGAGGACCCAGCAAACCCAACCCAAACCAAACCGAGGACGAGTCAAAAATACCATTGTAAAGCCAAATGCAGTATGTGATATTATTATCATGGGGTTGTGCGGGAATGGAGCCGCAGAACTCATAAATGCAAAATCCGTTTATGATGGGGCACGGAGAATGGGAAATGGGGAATCAAGAATCAGGAATCAAGAATCGGGCTTGAGTGGTGGCAATCTGGATTAGCTCGTGGTTGGACTGGGATTCAAGAGCTTTGCCGCTAATTCATCATTATCTTTGCCCGTAAGCGGATAAGTGGAACAGTTCTGCCGGATTGTCTTTATAAGCTGAGTTCTCGGAGTTACCTCCATCTCTGGCTCCACTTTGTGTGTTGCACTGTGTTCTTTTTTTAATTGTTTTTTGTCTCATCATTTTCATTGACATTATTACATGGGTAATTGCGGTAATTAAATATAATTATTGTTGTAATTTATGAGACGACCCCCTTCATGGCCGTTCCAACCCTTTTCCCTTCGCGTTTGCGTGGCTTTTTTGTCACTGTTTGAAATTTTTTAGATGCTTTGTTTGCCGTTTGAGTTTTTGTGTGTGCTGTTTTTATTTGGAAAACTTTTTGCTCGACTGCACACACACACACACACACGAGTGGCGGAAAAAAGGACGCGGACTGTTGCAGGATATTGTCGCGTTAAGTTAATTGGCTGACGGACCTCGTCCTGTACTTTTTTTTTTGCTGCAGCAGCAGCAGCAGGTTCCCGGGTAATTGTCAGTGGCATGTCCGTTTGGTGTCACAAAACTGGACGACGACATGTTGCCTCAAATTGTCGCTGGCCGGATAATCCCCACTGCTGATATCGGAACAGTCCCAATCCCAATCCTATTATCGTGCCACCAAGGTGTTGTCCTGCAGGAGAAGGAATGCCAACTTGTCGCCCGGCAGCCAAGGATAAAGAGATCGTAGATAGCAATTCCTGCAGAGACCCTTTAGGATTCCAGTGGCTACGCAAATCGACGCTAAATGTGGTATTCTTTGACCCGAAGAACTCTCATCAAATCAATTCAAATCGACGAACGCATTTAATGAAATGGCCAATTACGAAGAAATTTGAAAATGATCAGTGTCTGGGCACAAAAAAGGATAAACGAGTGAACTTATAGCTGGACTTCGGCGGCATGATTATATTGATGAACGAAACCGTTAGACGCATCGGAATGCACTGGAGGACGCCAGTCAAGGCTGCGAATTAGCAAAGGGAATCGACATAGAAATAATTTCCAAGCCAGGCCAAATTGAGGCCCCTGCCAAATTGGGGGCAATGCGGTGTATTATTTTTTTGCGCCCCTCTTGCTCTCAGTTTGCGAGGCATAAAATGTATAATTTTCTTATTATCTATATGGCGAGGGAATGAAAAGGAAGCCAAATGGCAAGGGCAACGGCAAAGGCAACGGCAAAGGATCAGAGGTAGGACGGCAAGTACTGGAAATAAAATTAATTCCATAAACAACTTTCCAAAAAGTAAAGAACTTTCGGCGGCGGCGGCGGTGGAAAGGTAAAAGGTGGCTCAACCTTTTGTCTGGGAGCCATAAAAACGTCAAGCAGGAGAAACACAGAGAGAGTTTAGAGAGGAATCCTAGCGAACAAAGGATATCTGCAGAGGTGTGTGTGTGTATCTGTATGCTCTACGTTCCTTGCGAACTTTCAGCCCCAAAAAGCCATTTTTATTCTCCTTCAGCTTTGTCGACATCGTCGTCCTCGTCCTTTCTATACATTTTTCCTCATGTATTATTTTTGCCATTTGCGTTGCTTCCCTGCTTTGCCACCCATCCCACCCATTCGGCATTCTTCTTCACATTTCTTCTTTCCTTTTCCCATTATGAAATGAATTGCTTTTAAAGAAATTACAATGCGGACGACTTTTGGGATTGGGGTTTCGTTGGCCGGATCGGTGGGAGGAGCCCAGGGATTGCGGACCGTGGTGGTGGTGGTATATGTGTGTCTCGATTGGGTTGACACAAATTGCAAGTTCCAAGGCTGTCGTCTCGCCCACAAAACGCCAAAGCAAAGTCCAGAGATCTAGCAGATACGATATAAGCCCTAAATCCCGACGCACCACACCCACTGTTGTCCAGAGCGGTAGATATATTAAAAAGCTTGAAGCAAATTTATTAGGCTTAATCGCAAAAACTAATTAAAGACTGTGGTATTTATACGTACTATCTTCAAATCACAAATTGAAATATATATAAATATGCCAGGACATATGTAAATTATATAAACTATAACGAGGCATCTGAATAATTGATAACAGTCTCTAAACTTAGTCCCTTAGTCCAAGGTAGCTTATCAACCTGGTCATCGGATGAAATGACCTAGTAATATATATGTATATATTTAAGCCGTGGAGTGCATTTACTTAGCATTTGTTGTATATTGCACAAAATAACAAGGGGAAACCCCAAAACGGATCAACTTACAAATAATACAAAGTTATGTGGGTGTGTGAACCCACAAGCTGTTTTAATTTGCAAAATTTGGCAAGTAAGCGAAAACTTTCCTTTCGAATATGTTCCCATTTGCAAGTGTCGATTGTTGCTTAATCCCCACGACGACCCTCGACCTCTGGCTTGGATTTGCATACGGCAGAGTTCAGCCGGCACCCCCGCTTCAAAAGTCCCGCTTCCTCGTGCCTTTGTGATATGTTTATAAACAAATGACACGCAATCCTTTGGGGGGCACGTGAGTTCACGGCATCCAGCTCAGCTGTCTACGCCTTCGGTACGCTTCCTCGGCCGGCTTGCATGCAAAGCATTACGCATACGCAGCGTGTTCAGGTGGCTTTTGCTACCGCTGCCGTTGTTGATCATAACACGCTCAATTTGGCGCCAAAATCGCAGCAAACCGTTAGCAACTGGCACACTCATATACTCACGCAGACCAGACCAAACCAGACACTCATTCATTCATTCATCAGTTGGTAGCTCTTTTGACTTTGGCCTATGCGTGTTGGTCGAGAGCTGCGTGCCGCCACTGCACCTGATAGATGTGCCCCCTTGCCACCAAATCGGCGGCAACCCTTTCGGCACCTATAAAAACGCCAAGTAGCGTGTCCAAAACCGAAAAACTCTAAACAACACCAGCATATTGTGGGTCGTCACAGCTTACTTTTACTGCAACTAATTTGATTTTACATACTCTTAAACAACCACCCACTTGTTGATAGAGAATATAGAGAATACATCTACATCCAGACTATAAAAACGCCAGACATACTCGTATCTGACCTGTCACAGTGGTATTCCTTGAAAATGTCACAATTAATTGAATTTACATTTCTGCATATAAAAATGTCAAAACAAAGAGGGGCTTATAAGAGCGAGGCTCGAATTTAAGCGCCATTTAGGGAAGCTGTCAACTGAGGAACATGCCACTCTGCTACCGTGCTGCAACTTTGGTCCAGTCACTTAGCCCCAACAGCCAGCAGAATCTGGCCACAAAAGGATCCTCCTAATCTATGGACCACTTAATGGATCTGCGCCAAATTCACGCATAAATTTCAAGGCTCAGCATCCCAAAGCTGTTAAAATTAACGAGGAGCACACGTAGTCAGTGGTGGCGAGGGGAGCTTCACAGCTTGGCCAACTCATTAATTTTGTCAACCCGAATGCGAGAAAAGTGAATCGAGAGGCAGTAGCTGAAACCAAAAGCGACTACAAAACGATCGCGCAACTCTGTCAAGATAACAAGGCGGCGAAAAGAGGAGAAAAGGTGGATCGGATTTGGAGGAGACCAAGTCGGAAGAGTGTTACACAGAAAAATATAAAAATACTTATTTTCAATAATCTAACCAATAACAATAATACTAGCTTATCATTAAACACAAGACGTTTCATTTGCCTGATGTTCAATTGGTTAATTTATAATTTAATTATTTAGTGTAAACTTAATTAAGACTGTAGCCTCAATATACGTGTCAGATCCATCTCATTTGTTTACAGTGTATCTGAACGAAGCCTGCGACTGAGAATCTCGGAAGAATCGGTCGCAGGCTCAGGTTCACGGCCCGCGCTAATCGTCAGAGGGGCACAAACACTTCTTGAATGGATTCTGAACCGAATTAAGTTGTTAAACGCATTATTTGCATATTTCGAATGCGGTGATGACACATTAAGATGCCACAAGCAGTACATCTCCTCCACCCCGAGGCCCTCGGGACTCATTTGCATATTAATTGTACAAACAGAGACGGAGGAATGTTCGTTCCGTTCGCTTAATGAAGTGATAAATGTTATCGATGGCTTTGGAGAGGCCGACAATCGCGTTTGATCTATGGGCCAAAGCGACAGTTTTCCCATCGCCAAAGTTTCGCTTCAGTTCGGTTTTCAGTTTATGATCTACCCGGCCAAAAGCAATTTGTATCTACCAGATACATTCTTGCAGTGAGTACATAAAACTACGGTTATAACGACGGACAGTGTGAGTGTGCGGCCGTTTTTAGTTTTATGATTACCCCTGTGTCAAGCTCGGTTCCTTTCTTGCTTCTCGGTATACTTTTAGTTGTAGATGTTCTATGGGGCGGCAAAAGTTCCGCACAAGAATAACGTCAACTGTGCCAGTCGGGGGAACTGAAACTACAGGAACAACAGTAGCAGTAGCAACAGTAACAACAACAGCGGCTAAACTGTGGCAAAGGCAACTCATTTATTTTATCGATTAAACATTTTTGCGATTCGCGCAGCGGAATCTCTTTTGGTCTCTCACCAAAAGGAGCTCCAAAGCCAGGCCATGTGGGCTTTTGGGAAAAAATGTATCTACTACTGACACACACACACAAACATACACTTGGGTAGCTAATATACAGATACACACACTCGCACACATACAATCACTCGGGGGCGACATCAAAGCGCCGGGCAAAGGCAACTTTGAAAACCTTTTGACAGCTGCGAACGCCAAAAAGGAAGGCGGCCAGGGATGGTGGAAGGGAAGAGGAGTGGTAGTGGGCGAATTAGGAACAGGAAGAAGGAGCGGGAGAAGAATAAGAAGAAGAGGGCAAAGACGAAGGGGCGGGTCCCACCCTGCCCTCTACGGTGGGCGCGGCCTTTGGATTTAGTGGGGCGCAGGATTGGGCCAAGAATGGTAAAAAGGGGCTACTGTGCGCTAATGATGCGCATTTGGCATTTCGGCCTTAATCATTTATCACCCAGCAAAAACGAATAATTATTAAAATTTGTATCTGATTTCGGGTTTTCTTGGACCTTCGACCACATAAATAAAATGTAATAAACTAACACATGTCGAACTTCTTAATTAGGCAATAGGAGCCGTCGCAAAATTATCTTAAAGCTTTAGCATCCAGCTTAATATTATAAATAAGTTTATATTTCAGTATATAAATCGAAAGTTCCTTGAAATATACAGAAGAGTAATACAATAATACGAAAATAATATAATAATATAGTTTAATTCGATATAGGGAAGAAAGCCTATTAATTTTTCTAGTAACAACGGTACATTTAAGAATACATTTTATCAACAAATCCAGTCTAGTAATAACAAATGAACGGTTTAGTTTCATCAATGATAATTTGATTTGTTCGAGCAGCTGAATAAAGCTAACATTTTCGTAAAATTCCGTTCAGCCCCATTTTCGACAACAAAAGTGCCTTTTGTAAGCTCACTGCCAGAGTTAAACGATCCCTTTTGGGCCCAGGGTTCTGGGCAAGGGAAAAGGTAACTAAAAGTATCACCTGCCCGGGCCAGATACCACCTCCTCGCCGACTGCAGCCCAAGCGACACCCTGCCCAACCCCGCTGCTCCTGGCCAGCCCCTTGGGCGCTCCACTTCAGCGCACACTCGAAAAAGCTGAAAAACACAAAAACTACAGAGAAATATGCAGAAGGCAACAGTGCGTCCTGGTTGTGGTCCTGCTGCTAGTCCTATTCCTCCTGCTGCTGCTGTTGGAACTTTTACTGCCGGCCGCACTTCGGTGGTGGATTTTAATGGAACGCTTTGGGTTAATACAAAATTCTTTTGTTTTGCTTTCGCTGACTAACCTGGGCTAGGCTCGGGGTTGGCCAAATGCAGGTGGTCAGCCGGGTATTATGGATTAGTGGATGGTGGACTATCACATCGCTTCCAATCAGTTCCCCAGTTCACTGACACTAAGGCGATCCCTTCACGGAGATCCTGATCCGCTGGCCAGACGGAAAATCCGACAAATCGATGGTTTTAGACCAACTAAATCGCTTGTAAGGCCGTAAGCGCTTCAACACCTTCCAACATGACTGATGCAGTGGCATGGGAAGTCAGCCCGAATAAATGGCAACAAAGTAGCTGCCCCAAATGAGACAGAAGACAGAAAGAGACACTCGAGGCACTCGTTTAATGGCTGATATCGGCGTACCCCTTTCTCCTGGCCAAATCTCTGGCCCACTGCCGCCCAGTTTGGCATATGGAGCAGCACTATTTAGGCTTCGATACGCTGCATTACGCAATGGTGTTAATTACTAACACACGGACACTAGGCACCCGGCGAGTAGGAGAGCTACAAATACTATAGATATGGATACTTTAATACTTGGATACCCATATACTTAGATACTCGGGCACACACACTGCCAGACGGATAATCGCCGGCAAGCAACTGAAGCGAACTGGCAGTGGAAAACGGTTAACCAAAGACGGTAGCAAAAGCATTTAAAGCCGCTTTAGCCACGGCGTCCCCGATAGAAAATCGTCCATAAAAAAGGCAAGGTTTTTGTTTTAAATGAATCGGAGACTTGTTTGTAAATGCAGACAAGACATTTTAAAAGTATTTTTTAAGGATATCCTTCGGCATATGTCATTCAACCCACATACACGTATATCTGCCGATCTCCGACACCCCCATTCCTTTGTAATTAACTAAATAGAATAACCCGCCAGTCGGCCGGCTTTCAAGCCGAGCTACTTTTAACCCCATGTGAACCGGGTTTTGTGTGGAGGGCGCAGGCGCAACTAATGAGCAACCCACCACCGTAAGCCATGTGGTGTCTCCCCCACCCACCCATTCATCGCCCGCCGGCTGGTCAGCCCGTTTGACCAACATTAAATTGAGCTGCGACTTCCAAATGAATGTGCCCTACGCGAAAAGAGGTCCTGGCCATATGGTCGTCGGATAGGGACCCTGAAAGCCGTGCTCCGACTGAAGCGGCCAAAACATATGTCGCAGTGCGCTGCGGTTTTCCACTCAACGATCTCCTGGCATGTGGGAATGAAACATTCCATATATGCTACGAAGTGTAATTCAACAAAATTTTCACGAATTTAATTTGCCGCAAGCGGAGTGGGAAACTAAATGTGGCTGGGCTGAAGGTTCAGTTACACAAAAATAATAATTAATTTAGGACGGCGGCAGAGGAAATAGATCCCTATTATAAAATAGAAAAGTTAAAACATATATTTATGGGCATATATAAATGAAAACAAATGCTTAAACATTTCAGCATGCAAATGAAACATTATAGAACCTTTGGGCAAGCTTTGAGTATGAAAACAAATTTCTTTTACCCCCACTTTAAACCTACCAACTCAATGAAAGTGCCTGAAAAGCGACTGCTTGAACTTTAAACCGCTGCAACACCAACAATCGCAACTGCAACTTGGCTAATTACCATCGCGCCACAACTGCAGCTTAAAGGAGCATTTCAAAGGATACACCAGCTGCTGCAATCAATAACGAGGATACCCTCGCACACCCCTCCTGTACATAGCTGCAACCAGAACAACAATAAGCTCACATAGAGAGCATAAACAACTAGCTGATAATCAATAAAGCAAAAGCAGGACTGATATATCCATAACAACCAACAAGTGGAAGCACCAACAGCGAGGGGCACAGCGATTCCAGGCGGCAGGATGGGGCACCGTTTTAGGGGTTAGGGGCAGCTCACAACTTTAAATACTTGTGGTAATGGCCAACAACTCTCAGAAACGGATGCAATGGCTTCCAATTAAACTGTGCACTGAAGTCGCTGCATTTGGGGTAAAAGGAAGAACGGAAGGAAAGTAAAATACCGCGAATTCCTAGATCAGCCAGATAATAAATTGCACAGCAAATATTAAGTTTGATTGAAGTGAAGGAGATATAAACATAGAGAGAATAAACATTGTAATAAATACTTATTAAAATATATACAAATATATCTATTTTGGAACTTTCTTTTACCTGCCACGAACTTTGTAGTGCTGAAATTCAATTGAATAGATAAGTTCCTAATAAAATAGCTGCACGCAAACAGCGAACTTGGCCAAATGTGCAGTAAGCCTATGCGTCGTATGCGTAATATTCGCTAGAACCTAGGGGTTAGCAACCCAATTCAAAGGGCAGCTGCCTCCCAGCACTTGGGAGCTCAATTAAATTGCACTAAAAACGGAGTCGCTTGAAGCTAAGGCGAGCACATTTTGATCAGTTCATTAAAGGCATTAAAAAAAATAAAAACTATGATCGAGGGGCAAATGCAACGCTCGGCGCAAAACCCTAAAAGAGTGAGGCTCTCGACCTGCCACTCGAATAATTGCAGGTGTGCATTGCAGCAGGGAGAGGCAAGGTGACAATTTTGCGTCACTCGAGCGAGTCAGAGTCGGTGTCAGCTTTGAGCCAGGCCCACAGCCAGGTCCACGGGGTGGCACTTCGAAGGCCCTGCTGTTTTTTTTTTCTTTTGCCAACTGCAGTAAAGCGTAATTGTTTTTTTTTTTCCTTTTTTATCAGACTAGCAAGAATACGCGACTGCCTGTCGTTGGTGAAACGTATTAAGTTGAAGTTTTACGGCGTAGCCGGGAACTTTAATAAAAATAAAATTTAGGGAGAAGGGGAATTAAATTGCACACAAGGAACTTACTCTGAAGTGCACAACGCCTTGAACAAACAAATGTTTTAGTTTAAGTTGGTAGAGTTTTAATAGAAATAATAGCATAACAACATGTTAGGTTATTATTATCAATAAGGCCTATTTCGAAATCTTTTAAACAATATAATGTATGATTTTAACATTAAAGCTAAACGGTTAATATTGTAGTAAATATTCCCCGAAAGATACTTTTTGAATCGGAACTATACTGTTAATAAATGGTTTACTAATCCGACTTCAACTAAGTAGACGAACATTAAACGCTATATTAGATGAGTTGGATAAACAATCTATCAACTGCTTTTCCTAAATAGATCCTGGTTCTTCGCTTTTCCGAAGATAATCTACGCAGACCTGAGCTGCCCGTTCTTCGCCCTTTCTGAAGACTAAGGCGCTGAAGCTGATCAGTGGCTCTTGATTATGGGGGTCGCAACATTAGCGATCGGTGGTCTGCACTTGGCGAGGGGGCGTGGCCGGGCTGCAGTTGCCGCTCCTCGCCTTCTGCATATTTAGCAGCGCTGCTCATGATAATGCGTGAGTTCTCGTATATTTATATTGAAAACATTATGCTTTGTGCGGCTGCAGCAGCTAAGTACACAAAATTATCAGAAATTATGTGCACCTTGGGACAGGCAGATTCCGATCTCCCCCAGCGAACAGCCGGAGGGGCCGCCGTCATCGTCATCATCATCAGCATGACCGTTCATCATCATCATCATCTCCATCAACTGTTTGGCTACTGTAATTTCACGGTAACCTGCCCCGACATGCATAATGCAAATCAATTTGAGGCTATCGGTCGGCAAAAGGGGGATTCACCGCCCTTCATTTCATCCGAAGGCCAAGTCAAAAGTCAATGGCGATGGCAATTTGTCAACAAAGTGGCCAGCAGCGGATGATTAATAATCGAATCTGGGGGATTCAAGACCAGTAGCAACGGAGATTGATGGATCGTCAGCGGGTGGCGCCACAAGGTGGCAAGCTGGTAAGTGGCAAGTGCAGCCAATCGCATTGATTGAAATCTTTCAGTAATAACAGAGCACCCAACAACCCGCTCCACAAACAATTCGCCTCCCGCTGCGCATTTATATCTGAATCTGTATCCGTATCTTGGGATTCGGATCGGTATTGGTTCTGGTTCTGGGATTGGACTGGGGCTTGGACTCACCTCTTGCCGTTGCGTCGCCTTCGCTTGGTGGCGTAGACGGTGCCCAGCTGGCTCATTGCTAGGGCGGAGTTCGTTATGGTCGCCGTCGTGAATGATTTTAACTCTTATTATTTTTCGTATCAATATTTCGCTGTTGTCTTCTGCTGCCTTCTGTTCGTCTGTCGTACAGGTTGTTTCCTCGTCGTGGCTTTCTTATTTCGCTTTTTTCCTTTTGTAATTGGTTTTTATTTATTGATTTGGCTTGCTCTGCGTACACACTCTCACACACACGGACTCGCACACAGACACAGCCAGGAGCTGAGTGCGATCAGATCCGCTGAGATCCTGCTGCGGTTTTCGCTTTCGGAGTTGTAGCCACGCGTAAATTTCGTTTTTTCTTCTTTGTATTTATTTTTAATTATCATCACGCTTACATTTTGTTTGCTTTTTCATTTCTCGCGCTCCTTTTGTTTTTTTTATTTTGATTTTGTGTATATTGCACTGTAGTTTCAGTTGGTTGGAGCTAAATGAGGGATTTAATGCGAAACTGTGATTCAGCAATTGAGAAAGGCTGGGAATTTTGATTTTTATTGCATTTGATTGTGGGTTGTATGATTTTCTAAGGCTATGACTTTGGTTCAACCTAATAGATTTATTTAGTAATTAGTCCCGACGGAGAATGATTTCAGTTTATCTAAAATAAATCCAATTAAGTTAATTTGGCAATGTCATGAAGCCGATGTCTAATACGATTTGATTTTGCTTTATATTGTAGAAAGGTATAATATACTTTTAAGCTATTTACTTTATTTTGAAAATTATATTTTGATAAATCTTGAAAATATATTATACATAAAGGAAATATATTTAAAATTGTTTTATTTTTTTATTACAAAGTACTAAATGCTTAGAAATATAGAAAAATTTGGCACTTAAGCTTTTTCTAAAGAAGTTTGATTCTTCTTATTGTAAAGAAAACAGATTACGCGTTATGAAAAAATATAACAGATTATGTTAGCAAGTTATTAAACATCAGAGTCAACCAATAATATTAATTATTATTATTATTAATTATATATGCTTATTTTGCCAGAAGTTTGCATTAGTTTGTGTTGTTAGAAAATTCATTTCTTCTTGTCAGAAAAACTGTGACAATCCCTCAATCCTTTTTCAATTGCTTTCAAAAACGAGTTGTTGTTTGTGATGTTTTGTTTTGATTCGAGTGGCTGCGATTTGCAGGTTATTGTTTTGGTTCTTTCGTGGCAACACTTTTGCTTTTTCACTTGCACTTTTGCTGTTTGTGTTGGTGGTGTTGTTGCTCGTGGGCTCCGGTTTATCAATGGGCGATGTTTGCGATGACGACGCATGCAACAGAGGAAATCAAAATCGGCACGGAACCAAAAGCGCTAACGCAAGAACGGCACGCAAATCATTTTCATTTTGCGGCACGATCGACGTCGACGTCGGCAGATCCGCCGGCAGCGCAGCCGGCAGAGCAACCAGAGGCGAGTTGTCAAAGTGACATTTTTCAGGCACGCACACACACACACACTTGCGTGGGTGTGTTGGAATAGTAAAATAGATAGAAGTGAATGACCGCCGGCGGTCTGCAATTCACACACGTGACTCCTCGAAGCCTTAACAGAACCTCCAGTTACAGGGTATCGCGTGCTGCGTTTCGCTTTTGTTTCTGTTTTCGCCTCTATTGTTGTTGTATTGCCTTTTTAGGGGGACACTCACGCACACACAAACACGCACGCACCTTTTTGCGGGGTTCTGGCGACGGCGAAACAACCGTTAGGAGGGAGCAGCGACTGCAACTGCACGCGAGCGCCAGAAGCGAGTGAATGAATGAACAACAGTGCCAAAAAAACGGACAAACGGGCATTTGAAACGAGGCACAAAGGCGATGGAGCGCGCTCTCTCACTCGCACTCGGCGCGGTGCTCTAAGTCGCTATCTCTCACTCGCACTCTTTCAAACGTGACTCTGCTGCGCTGCGGCCACGTAAACGCTTTGAGATTCCAACAAGAACTGAGCGGCGCCACGAAACGAATGGAAAAACCAGTCCTGGCGGAACGCACTGGCAATGGAACACGCGCGCGGCGTGTTTGGGGCCACTTCCAGTCGTCCTGGCAACGAGCGATCGCCAAGCGACGCGGTCGCGTGGGAGTGAGACAGAGCGAACGATGTTCCACTACCAACCGTTCCAGCGTCGCCATACGTGCGACTGGAAGAGCGACCAACCAAGTCGGTCTTGGAAGTGCTGCAGCTATCTCGTTCGCACCCTGTAGTTTCGTTATAGGGGGCGTGTTTGCACACACATACTCACACTCACAGCCTAGTAGCGCCGACTCTTTCCAGCGCACTTCCAACTGGAAATTGAAATTCGGGGCACATCGCTCATCTCTTAATTAATTAGGCGGTAATTAAGAGCTATCAGTGCTATCGCTCAATGGCATCTATCCGCCATACTCTTCTCCTATTCCGAACGTATCTGAGCCGGATTTTACTTCGTTTTGCCACTGAAATGCAAATTTTATTTGGTGTGACTAAAGCCATTAAGGCCATAAACATGAGCACTCACTTCGCGCTTATCGCGAATGATTTATTCACATGTGCCACCTGACAACCGCAAAAGAACAAGGAGAACGAAATGCACACCGCTGCCCAGAACAAAACCAGAAATCATATTCCTACACCTAGACGGGCAAAATGTCCGTGCCCAGAACCCGATTGGATAGTGTACAAGACCCCTTTATCCCATGGCCCATATGCTGCGTCCGCCTTTGACCGCATGTCACAGATGGCGATGGAGATGCACTCGTCAAAGGTACAGTTGGCACTCTTAAAGAAGTTTTTAATAAATAATTTTAATTAACTTTAATAACAATCATTAATGGGCTATACATTTTGTAATTAATATGAATACTGTTATTTACGGAAAAAATATGTTTCCTTTTAAAAATTGGCAAAATGTTACGTTACTAACTTTTTCTTTTGAAAAAGTGTTGCATACTTGGTGGCGCTAAAAAGCCACAATATTCAAACCCTTTCAATTATGCAGCCCATTGTAGTTCATTTATGTAGTTTCTTAATTTGATTACTTACGTCCACTCTAAGAAAACATTATAATTATCGAATGACCACTGTAGAATGCCTTCAATTTTGAAAATGTATTTTTCTTTTATTGTGACGTCAGCCATGTACGAAATTGTTGGCACTGTATTTGTATTGCGTGCAACTATTCAATGCCAAGTCAGAAGGCTGAAGAAAACAATATTTCCTTAGCTAGAATCTCCAGCAGTCTGGTGTCTCACTCAAATCCCGCTGCGTAAACTAAGGACAACAGCAGCTCCAAAGACAGCAGGATCAGAAGAATCGAAAGAATCAGAAGAGGATCCACTCCGAAGAATGAGCAAAACGGAAGGCAGCGCATGTCAATCGGTGGCACTAATAAGTGAGCTGAGCCGAGTGGAGTGGAGTGGAGTGTAGCAAAGTGGAAGGGCTTGCAACCAGTTTTGGTGCGTTGCAACTTTTCCCAGCTTGCAGCTTATCAATTTACGCTTCCACTTCGTAAGAGGAGTGCGCAGTGCAGGTGCTATTCCCACCTCCCCTACATATTCTTATTTGGACTGCCTTGCTCCTTTTTGCATTACACGCTTTACGCTTTAAAGTACAGTACTCACTTGATATATTAACATTGAGGGCTTTTTTAAATGTGTTTAATAATTATTTTCTCATAATTAACTTAAAAATACATACAAAAAATACAAATTTTCACTCTACATGGTAAATATATTTTGTTGTTGTTTCTTTGCTGATTGCTCGCTCGTCCGACAATTTCGCGATGACGTCGTTACCTCGATGAGGACTTATGTATGCTTTTCGCCGGCATCCTTAATGCGACTTTCCACTCTGGGCCCAAACTTCGCAATCTACCCCTCGTTTTGCCTAATTTCGTAACAAGTTTCTTATTAACTTGTTTTTGCTCGCTGCCTTTGCTCGGCAGCTGCCTGGTCACATCAATGTCACTGCTGATCACATCTAGACAAGCACTCTATATAGATCTATATAATTTGCCAATTAAGTAGGGGATAACCCTCCCCGATATATCAGACCGACAACATTAGCGGGACACAAAAGCCGCAAAACGATAAAAAAACAACCGAACAGAAAAGATACAAACGTTTTTTTTTGTGCAGCTCCGCTGCTAACCAGCCAAAGGGTCATATACAAAATTCCACAGAAAGAAGGGAAGACCATTATGCATTTCCCCATAATGTTTACTCCGATCCATTGGCGGCGCCAATTAAATATAATTATTCTGTGTACATAAACAACAGCGGTAAGCTTAAAACAAGGTAAAGCCATAAAGTATAAATGTAAACAAAGTGCAATCTGGGCATACCTCTTGATTAGAGTAAAGCAGGGAGTATCAGACGACAAAAGGCATTAGGACAGAAAGAAAATTGAAGATGTTTCCCCTTGTTCATTATTTGTTCGCAATTTTAAAAGAATAAGTATTCCCACAACTGTATTCATAACTTTTTAAAAGTAAAAATATACAAAAAAAACGAACATCAAGAGTCTCTTTATATCTGAAGATGTCCAAGAAAATATCTACATATATCAATTTAAAGATTCTAATGGCATAATGATTAAAAGCAAAGTATTTACCAATTCGTTATATCTAAACTAGCACGGCCAAAACAATCAGCTTCAACGGAATATAGAACAATGTTTACCTTTTTTGAAAAATGCAACTGACCAACCGTTTCTCCACCCCTTATACCCCCGCCCACCTTGCGCCCGATAAGTAGCCGCAATTATAATTGCCGTTTGTGGCGGCCCAAAAATGGCTGCCTTTGTCCAAGCTGAAAAAAAACTCGTACACACTATCAACATGACAAACAAACGGGCAGAAACAAAAATGTCATTTTAGACAGAACACAGAACTCACTACACGAAACAACAAAAAAAAAAGCTGAAAAATGCAAACAATGGCCGCCAGCAGTAGCAGCGGCTATAACAACCCGCGATCAATTGCGCGAGATAAGTGGACAACTCCGCCACCACCACGACAGCACCACAGCACCACCACCAACATCACCAACACCACCTCGGCCACCGCACCACCACCAAAGGGAAGGGCGGCCAACCCAAACGACTCCCTGCCACCACCCACTGCACCGCCCCTTTGGTGCCCTTGCATCGCTGACATATTTCAGATTGAGTTTCCATCCACACCCTTTTTTGGAAAACTGTTGGTGGCTGAAATCAGTTAGCTTGACAAGGAGGAATGCCATCCTACTCTAGAAAGAAGAAAAGGATTTTCGATTAAACTAAAAACTAATGTGCTGGTGGCAAAATCCATCAAAGGGCACCTCTTAAACATCCAACAAGTTTTGGGCTAAAGCTTAATTTTATAATTTTATAATTTGACTTATGCAATTTTTATTATTTAACGTTAAGCTAGTAAAAAGTAAATTTAAGATTATTCGTAAAGTTTTTAATTTTCGAAAACATTTCATTTTCGAGGGATTTCGGAACTTAGGTTATTAATTGTAATACATTTAAAATATTTCAAGCTTGTTTATAATATTTTTTATTACCGTTATTCCCATTTATATATTTAAACCTAATGATTGTTCACGTTCTATTTACTGCTTTTTATTATTCGAGTTGGCACTTAACGCTTTCGTAGAGCATTTCAATTTCGTATCTCGCTGACTGGACTATTGTTTGTATGGAGATACACACATGTACATATATACACATAGCTGTAGTTGATAATATGGCCTTTTTGTGTGGTGGCTATATGGGCACATTCGTGTCGCGTATTTGACACTGTCATTAGAGCTAATGCCAAAGCTGTGCCCCATTCCTGACCCATCGTATCGCCAGGTCCTATCCCGGACTGTCTAATTATGCGAATGTCAATCTTTGTCGGCGTTTTAAGACTTTTCCGATTGTACCGGTGCGATTTCCTATTCGACTGCCACAAGAGACCAAACAAAATGTGATTTATGAAGCGATCCGGCTAACGGATACGAGACGGATCCCGGCTGAAGAGCCAGTTCGGTTCAATTCCGCATCGGATGCAATGGACGGCAATGGTATGGTACGGTATGGTTTGGTCAAGCGGTATCTGAAACAGTTAATCGGCAGCAAAATTAATAAATCCGTTGAGTTTAATAGAGTTCAAAAAGCAAGAACGCACAGCGCAAAGCGAAAGGCATCGCCTGCTAGCTGGTCAGTGCCAGATACGCAAGTCCAGTCCCAGTCGCGAACTATGCTCGTAGGATTTGGCTGCATCTCGGGCTTTGTGGTTTAGCTGTAGCTGGAGCAAGAGCGGTGCTGCCTTTGGGGTCAACGCCGCCGAGATGTTCCCAGAAAGATCAGCAAATGAAGATCTCAATGGGCTGGCCGAGTTGGCCCGGCTGGCTGCTCCTCGTCTAGGCAATGCGCTCAAATAAATTCAATCTAAATTGTAAGTTTGTTTAGCTGGAGGAGCAGGCCAAGTAAGGGGAGGGGAGGGGCCAGTGCAATAACAATAATAATAATAATGCAGCGTAAAGAAAGAGAGATGTTCGCAGGCATCGAACAGGCCAAATTAATCGACCGGACTCCGAACTCCAAACTTGAAACTCGAAACTCGAGAGCTCCATTCCATTGCGAAGCGCCTCTTTTGAGCCAAGCACAGCCAAACGGCCACAACTTTGGCTATTTTCGGGGCGCAAATAAGATTGATCTTTTGTAACTTCCATGCTGCTTTTCGAACGCTTCCCCGATCTGCCCCCCGCGCCAACCCTTTGCCAGCATCCAGCAGCGGTAATTTGTTATCGCGATGATTTATGATCCATTGGAGACTGCGACTCGAGCAGTTTAGTGGGTGTTTACACAAGCCACGGCCAGACGGAGTGCGAGGAGGGGTCGGAACGAAGGGGACTCTAATACCCCGGACCGCCCCAAGGCTAATCCAAACACTAGATGGCGCTGCCTGCTCCTTGATGGATTTGTTGCTCAAAAATGTGCAAGCGAATGAAAGCCTTCGAAATAAGGATCGACTTTGGAGTAACCACGTTTGCACCTCAATAATAAAAAATAGAACAAAATATCTTAACTGCAATTATAAGTTAAACTCTAGGCATCAAAAACAGAATACCGTACATAAAACAGGAAAAAGGACTGCTTAAGTGGCTTGTGATATTTGTTTATACTATAGAAATGAAGCTACTTCCTAACACAACTCATTCAAAACAGCATAACTTCAAAGAGTATAAGTATGTATATACTTTTTCAACTGAAAAGTGCAGGGTATCCCGCGAAATCCCCTATTCAATTCGAGGCAAACACTGAGGAACCGCAGTTCGAAGGGTCCACCGAGTGCGATGTGAATCGCCTGGCACGTTTCCGCATTTTCCTGGCTCTGGATTGTGTGGCTGTTGCTTTAGCCAACATATTTATCCTCCGCCCTGCCCTGCTGCATCCTGATCAATGGCAGCAGCCGCAGGGCCGCAGAATGATATTGTAGCTCTATATTATGGAAGTATTTAAGGTTCTAAACGATTCCATCGCTGCACTGAGAGAAGTATCTCGACCAGACTGGCCCCAAGATACCTCCACTCGCATGGCATTTCTGGCTGTGCAGTTTGAGCTGTGATGTCTAAATAGCCAGGGAGTAGAGGTACACGATTGTATTTATTCTCCAGATGGGGGCCAATACAAATTGCCTGGGTCCGGAAAACGAGTCGAGAGCAGGCGTGGGCGATAATTGAGAATTTATTCGATGCGTTCTGGGGCGACGTTTATTGGGCCTAAGTATTCTGCTTCCTGTTCGTGGCCCCAATCTCTTGGCCCTTGGCCACCTGTCGCGCCTGAGCAGCAACCATTAATCAGGGCTAACAAAAAGGAAAATACGTATTCAATAAACTGCTCTTAATGATAACCCCAGTTCTGTAATCTGTTTTAGAAGGACCCCGAATTGTCATCAAAATTGCCGCTGATGGAAAACACCAGCAGCCAAAGCGTTGTGGCTAATGGCTCTAAATAACAATGATTAAGTCGCCAAAGGATCCCCGCATCGTATCCAACCCGACCCATTCGATTCGATTCGATCCCATCCAATACCATCCCATGGGATTCCGAAAAAAGTTGAGAGTGTGAGTCAAGCTCGCCGGCGGCTGCGTCGCGCGAAACTCGAGATCGTATCGGGAACGCTCCACAACGCATCGCTTCACATCGCCAAGATCCTCGCAAGAAAGAGGCGCTGGCCAGGCAGAAACCTGTTGACATTGATATGGCCATTGATATTGGTTTGGTATGGGTAATGGTATTGATATTGGTATCGCTATTGCTGCTCCCCTCCTTCCATCACGTTCGTATGTAGCCCCTGTTTTTGGCTCCACTGCAGGTGCGTAGTGCGATCGGGGGCAGCTACCGATCAGATAAAGCTGGGATCTGTATGGTGTGCTCTTCTGAATGATTCACCCCTTAATAAGCTGATTATTTCAACAAGAGTTCATTCGAAATTGTTATTGATTATAGCTTTAAAAGGTTCCTTCATACAAGTATTTGCATCTTCAATGGGTAATTTAAATAAAATTATTGATAATAAATTAGATTGTTGAAAGAAACTACACATAAGCTAGGTAGTTAAGAAATCATTAAAACATTTCAAGGGGCATCCTAATACAAATTAGAGCTGTCATAATTAAACTCGAACTATCACTAACAAGTATATATATAATTATATATATATTTCAGATAAGGATTAATCCCGAAACTACGCCTCTGCCGCCTTGCTTTTTTCGCTCTGAGGCCATGGCACACGTCTAGCAAAAGTCAGGAGCAAGTGCCTCAATGCCGCAACTCGCCGCAAGTGGACTTCACCTGACAGTGGCCGAGGTTCTCACGTTGCGAGGGAGTACGTAACCCGATGACTTGTGCATTCTTTTACGGCTAATTTAACCGATTAGCAAGTTGTCCCCCGAGCATTGAATTTTGAGTTGGAGTTCTGCGGTCTGGCTGTCGCCCGCTGTCAGCCACTACATGGTTTCGGATCGTATCGTATCGTATCGTATAGGATCGGTTCGGTTTGGCTTGGTTTGCTTTGGTTTGGCTGGCTGGGTGCGAAGTAACCGATATATTCGACGCCCACACACGTTGTCATTTGTGAGTGACATAGAGAGGAAGGGGGCAAGGAAAGTGAATCACTTTGCCGTGGGGTTGACTTGAATGCAAAATAGCTGACAAATGGCAAATTGCGAACGATTCCAAAATGGTCGAAGGGTGGCAATGCAGGGTGGTTGGTTGCCCTGATGATGGCCATTAGCCGGCGATTTGAATGCCCCTAATCATGGGGTCTGCTGGCCACCGTCTGTCACGCCTTTTTGGCGCCCACAATCGGTCAAAGAAAATCGTTTAGGCAAAAAACGGAGTTACAAAAAACTAAATAGCTAAAAAACAGCAGCGAAACGGCAATAGAAAAACTGAGCGAGAGAGAGAGAGAGGGAGAGGGAGAGAGAAAAGTACATACAAATGACTGCAATTTTTCAACGCTTAAAAATCACATTAATTAGCGTTCATGTTTTGTGCACTTCAAATTGCGAGCGGCAGCTGAAAAACAACATATGAATTATAAATTATAAATTTATTCTCACTCCAATTATCAACAAAGTTAAGCATACGCCTAGTTGCACTTTCAGCAATAAATAATTGCGCCAAGAAACAGAGGAAAAAATTATATTTAAACACAACTTAAAATGCAAATTTCAGCATGCAAGCCGGGGCGTAGTAGTACGACTTCTTTCCCCTGCTCCATGGTCATCGCATTACCGTTGAAAGCCAAAAGAAAGAAGTATTTTAACTCGCTTAATTGCCACCTCAGCTGCAGGGGAACATGGATGAGAAGTTGGCCATGGTGGTCAGTCGGCAACAGAAATGGTTTTGCATTTGCAATTGCCAAGTTAAAAAAAAATTAATATCCACAGATAAGTCCAGGCCACTTGGCCCACTTGGTTGATTTTCAACCTAAGCATTTCCAATACAATATGAGGTCTAATAAATAAGGTAAGATGCATTGATGGATCCACTTGAATAACTCTAGTACATAAATAGATATGAAAGGCTAGCATTTGTTTAGCCATCTATTTGTTATATTCGCAATACGCAAACTGAATTGCATTTGAATGTGCAGAACTAATAAATAGTTTAAGGAACTTTATTATTTCAGTGCTTAAGCACCTTTTAATAACTTTGCATAGATTAGGATCGTGTTTTCACTATCAAACTCCGACTGAACGGGGTTGGTATTTTAGACAGGGCTGAGAAACCCTGCGGTCTGCAATTAGTCGGAGCATTTTAAGACAGCTTAATGGTTTGATTATCAGGCCAACCCTTTGCCAAGCCATTGGCCCTCTCACAAGCTTCTTTATGCATATCCCATTCAAATGATAATGCCGCTGCGTCGGAGGCATCGGAGCTGGCTAGGCGCTAAGCTCGATCTTATCGCAATGCAAATTTTAAAAGCATAATTCAGCTAATCATAAGAGGCCATGTCGAAATTTAACAAGCTCTCTGGGTAGGAGAATCCACCCCACCCCCTGGCAACCCTGCCCTCGGGCAGACAGCAGACGGCATGCGTGTCGGGTTATGCTAATGCCGATCTGAGATCCCCGATTTCCCCCCTTTCACACACTCCTCCCCCTGTCCGACGACTGAGAAATGCGAATTGAAGCCAACTCGAATTGGAGCTAAAAAATGCAATTCAGCGAAGAAATTAATTTAAAAAGCGTTGCAATAAGAGCGGGCCACAAAAAGAAATTAAATAAAATGTGTAATAATGGAGAGAGACCCCGTTGGGTCCAAAGTCCTCCCCAACCTCCTCCTCTTCACCTATCTGCTGGCCTGTTCCCTCCGCGGCGCAATTCATAAATCATTCCAGAAATTATGACTTTATTTTTAAACATTTTCCCTCCTTTTCTTCATCTTCTTCTTTTTCACTTTTTTATTTGCACATTTTGATGCGAATATTATTTACTGACGATGAGTGTTAGCCAGAAGAGGTGTGCCTCGAGTTTCAGGTGAGTCTCCCTATAAAAATAATTTAAAATTGTATAATGCATAGTACTTTATTATGTTTTAATTGTCTCGCAGAATAGCCGCAATAAATAAATTTATAAGTCAGTTCTCTCATTACATATGCAAATGCAAAATGCATGTTAAATAAAAATTTAGTTTATACTACAACAGCCGAGAAGGGAAAGGAAAAGTGTGTTCACAAAAAACACCCCTATCCTAGCTTTAGGGCCCTCCCCACACTCTTAGCCAAATCAATAAAGCCATTAACTAAACTGTTACCAAAACTGGCACGCAAATTTCCAATTGATCCATAAAACACTTTAGTCTGTTGACCAATTATCGTAAACAAATTATATTAATTAAAATGAAATATTATTTGAATAGAACAAGTTCCAAGACCTGACAAATTCTCAAAATTACTAAATAAATAAGTGATGGAATTCTTTTTTGAATTAATACTTGTCCGCCCTGGCAATTGTATTTTATGATAACTTTGTCTTTCGAGTTTCCCAATTTCAGTGAACATTTTGAAGACAGTTCTGCTTTGGTTGTCATACATACTTGTTATAAACTATTTCTACGGTTAATGTCATTATCCTTAATATGGTTAAACTTATGAAAACTAACTTTAGTGTTTAAAAGGCTTTAAAAATTTAAAAGGTTGCTTTTAACTTACATCTTACAGACATTTGACCATTTCATGTAGTTTTCTTTCATTTTAAGAACCATCATAAATTCAATAGAACTTGTTAAGAATATACACCTAAAGTGAATTTGGCAGTATGAATTGTTGGATCCTGGTATCTTGTATTCCTACTTATTATCCTGTATCCCATCCCATTGTCCCCGTTTTCGTCCAGGTAACACCAGCAATTTGCGCTGCATTAAGCAGCAAGAGCCCAATGTTTCGCAGTGGCATTTCCTTATCAAGATGCAGGGCTTTCTGTTCCCCGATTCCCGTAATAGCCCAAGTTCTCGGACCCTTTGACGTGGTTAAATGTGTTTACACTCGGAGAGCATTTGTGGGGGAAGCAAACTAGAATAATTAATAACTGTGGAACAGGGAACACAGGTACTCACACTCTGTTCTTGCTGTTGATGTGCAATTGCAATTGTTACCTTTGTTCCATTCTTCTGCGGTGTCTGCACTTTGCGAGGCGTTGAAGTTGCATTGTTTTGGTCCACTCAACTTCTATGAGTGTGAGTGCGAGAGTGAGTGGATGGGTTCCACTCAACTTCCAGTGGATGGAAAAAGTGGGAACTGGAACAACGCCATGTTGTTTCATTCGCTCACTCACTCACTCGCTCACGCTTGCAAAAGTAACGACTTTGTGGGCGGAGCCTAGCTTTTCCCTTTGAGGTAAAGTACGAGGTTTTTTCACTTTTTTAACCGAAAAAAGTGAAGCCAACCGTTTGTTGTTGCTGCTTAATTACCCGACAATTAAGCGGCCGCCACAGTTCTTCATAATTCAGACACAATTAGTAAATAATTAAAGTTGACAATTGTCGCACACAATTGTTAATCTTCATCATCGGCGGCGTTCGGTGCGTTTTTCGCTTTTTGCTTCTCTTTCGGACTTAAGTACACGTCACAACATTAAATAACATTTCATTTCGGGTCCGCACTTTTCACAAGTTCGTAAAAACTTTGAACTTCAATGGGAAAGACACGCATAGTTCAAAATTAAGGTGCTGCCCTATGTATTTTCATTTCGGGCGTGGGAATATCGATTGCCATTAAAAATCATGGTATGCATACTTAAATGAATCATCTACTAACAGCCGAATCTTTTAAACACTTTATTACTTAATGGTAAAATTACTTTACAAGTACTCTAAGTGAATTATGTATATTTCCCGGTCATTTCTTATCTTGCCGTGCCGAGTTTCCTCCATGATGCAATCCCTAATCCAATATGACTTTGCCCGAATTTTATGGCGCTTATTCTCCTTCAGCTGTCGCTCGTTGGCTGCTCTAATTTGCATTTTGCATTATAAAAGCAACCAGCCCAAGAACAAATTAAGGGAAAAACAATTGCTTATACGACATTCGCGTGTTTGGCCCTCCAAAGTTTTCCGCCTCCATTATTTTCGTTGCCAAAAAGAAGCCGCCGCCGTCGCCATGCAGGCGACTCTACGTTGATGGCAAGTCGGCCCAAACTGAAAAACTCACACTCGAAAACGGCTCTGAGTATGTATGATGGATTACAGCAATAATTAATTGCAATTAGCCGACGCCCGACTGGCAAATCTTACCCAACAGTTTTCCTAATTAGCCAATGGTGGTGCTCCACTTATTAGTTGGAGGCTGGGATAAACGGGGGGAACTTAGTTCTATTATTTAGGTCTTTATGGCTCTTTATTATTTAGGTATTATGGCAACGATATAGTCGGAATAGTTAATAGAATTAATAATAAATTTAAGAATTCGAGACCTAACTATTCATAATTCTTATCTTAAACATGTGGCCGAACGACATCCGAATTACTTTACTCGCGTACACCTGCGCTTGTAGGGTATTCCAATAGTCGTTATAACAAATTTGCTGATTAATTCCGGTTTTCTGCTTTAGTTGCCACCTGAGTTAGTCAAAAAAGAGCTTATAAAATTGTCTGTTGGCCAAGACAGACTGGGAAGGGGATCAGTGGGATATGAAGAGATGGATCTAATGAAACATGTTGCCGACAACTCATTTAAATTAGTTATGTAAATAGCATAATTAATAATTAAACGGCAGCCATCGCAACATTAATGTTTATTAATAAGTCTCTGATTAGAGTATTACCAGTGGACTTGTTGTGGCGCCAGTAGAAGGAATTTCATGGGGGAACTTGTAGAGGTTTCGACCAAGAATTATGGGAATTAATGAGCTGAGTTTGAGTGACAGCGCAGCTGACTTTTTAGCCCTCTCATTTTGTCTTCTATAGCGGAAACCGCAAAATATTGACGGTTAAGTCCTATTCGAAAACCCCCGATAGGACCTCAATTTCGGTGTGGATAATTACACAGAAAATTCGACTTCAAGCCAATCATAATTTTCAATTTTTATTTCGCCTCATTTCGTTTCGTTTCGTTTCCCTTTTCCCTTAACCGAAAATTGAGCAGAACCAAGGTAATCCCCTACTTAGAAAGAGATAGATGGTCGAAGACCCTTTTATAAATATTATAAAGATAGAAAATAACTTGCACTGCCCACTTTGGTGAGCGCCTCAGTCCTCTTTTTCCCCTGCTTATATAACTTTTGTGCCGCTTGTCTGTAATTTTCTTGTTGAGAGATTTTCTATGTGAAGGTTGTGCGCGGCGCTATCAAACACAAAAAAAAAAAAACAGCCTTACAATGGCAAATATAATTTGCAGTTATGAGTTTATATAGCTCTGACATTGAGTCGGCTGCAAACCGCCGACTTTCGAGGGGAGCACTTAACTTTTGACAATCGCCGACAGCGAAATTGACAGCGAACAGGAGTTGCAATCGCAGGAACTTTCGAGTGGGCCGAGTTGGGCCTCGTTCGCGCTATTTTGCACACTAAAAGGTGCTAATTGAACTGAAATCGATTGATTATTCACTCGGTATATGTACTCAGTCCATTTGGATGGATATGGAGTAGATGGTCTGATGGTCCGATGGTCGATGGAAGGTGTGGAAAGGGGAGGGTCTGGTGGGAACGCCTTCGCTGACCGACTCTGCGCCATTAAATCGCGACTGTCACTTTAGACCAACTTGATGACACGCATATGGAACCCAGCAGGCCAAGTCGCTGCCCAGACATATCGATAACTGACTGACAGGGCAGTGGAGGGCGGGGCGGGAGGATGGAGTCCCCAACCAAGGGCGGGGGATCGAGGTTGTCGGGGCTGTTGAGGGGGTTTAAGGCAAAAGGCAAAAGGCAGCCCGCAGAGGCGCATAAATTGTCCGCTGCCGCCAAGTGACGTCAGGTCAGTCAGCAGTTGCAGTAGGTGCAAGGATTGCGTGCAAAAATGCACTTCTGTCTCCCATCCCTCCAGCCCCCTCCCTTCCACGACCCCCTTGGTCGTCCTTGTTCGGGCCTCTCGTCGCATCAAAATGCAAATAAAGCATTTCAAATGCCCACAGATAGGGAGAGTGTCTGGACGGAGTCGAGGTAAAAGGGTGACTGGAGCTTCAGGATCAACCGATTCGGAAATTCTGACTCAGAATATGTACTAAAATACATCAAATTTAATATGTAACATGCATGCATAAATTTCTTTTTATAAGTGAGTTATAAGTTTATATATTAAAACTTGAGTGACTGAATTTAATGTAAAGTTATGATCTGCTTACATATTATATCAAAATATATCCTAGGGTATATAGTACTCCGATACCCACCAAAAATGTGTACTTTAAAGAATTCAAGTTCAATTCACCTGAGCGGGAAGAATTGCTCTTATAACGGTTCTGCAGCCTCTTTTCTTCCTTTTAAATCGTTTCTGCAAAACATCAACAGAATAAGAAAAAGATACATCAATTTGGTATCAATTTTGCTTGTGGAAACAATTTAGCTTTTACTTTTTACAGCGAGCGATTTCAACCGATCCTTCAGGGTTATTTCTGCGGCAAATTATAGCGAACTCTGGGTTCGGGGTCTTCAGAACGATGCTCTGGCAGAAAAAGCAAAATTCAACTAAAGTTTACCATTAAATTCCCATTTAGGCTGTCAATCATTTGCGCTAATTTTTCTTGGCGGCTTCAATCCAAACGGAGCCCTCATTTCAGCTCCTCCGCATCTTTTCCTCCGGCTGTCGATGGCTTCCAATGAAGATTAATTTAGTTTTGAAAGGCATCAGAGTTGTGCTTAAGCGGAATTTCAGCATCGCTTTTGTTTCTTGCCGAACCCAGGAACTAAGCAATGCCTGCGATGGCTATCCGATCGAGATACGGATGGTGGGTCCCCAATATACCTCCTTCACACTCGATATGTCGTCCTGTTTGACTAGCACAATTTGCCCGAAACGCTTTACACTTGTCTCCTTAAATCCCCCAGATCCCCCGAAACCGTTGGACATGAGTTAAGGTCAGCTGGCGGCTATGTCGATCGTAATCTGAGCCCGGCGTCGTCGTGATGGGCATGCAAATTCCCCTTTGGCCTTTTGTTTTGGGGGTAATTTGTTAACAAGCCAAGGGAAAAGGGGAATGGGATGAGCATGTGGAAAGGGTGCCAAGATCTGCGATCTAGGGAGAGATAATGTTGGGCTTAATAAATTAAATCTTCAAATTTCAATAGTGAAGAGCACACAAGCTGATGGCATATCTACCTGTTTGTATTATTAAGATCTCCAGATCTCCCATTTGTTCTTTATGTCTATTTAATACTTATTGTAATAAGCAAACCATAAGCAAATCAAATTTAAATACAAAATATGTTGCAATAATTGAGATACAAATAAATAAATAAAAATTACTACTTTATGGTTAGCGCGAAATCTTGAAGGAATATCTGTAGTTCCATTAAGAACGCCATTTTCCCGAGACCCTATAAAAAACGACGCTGAAGATCCCCATAATTGCTCCCCAAACAAAAACAGAGGCTGCGTGAAGGAGGGGGCAGGAGCTGCGGGGACCAATCAGCGGTGGAAAGATCAGAGGCTGAGGCAGCAGCATCGGCAGCCGTCGAAGCATCAATCAAATCAATTATTATCGACAATGGAGAGTTCGTGGAAATTATGTGCGGCTGGGACTGAAAGCGGATTCGGAGCGAGTTGGAGCTGGGAATGGATGTCGATGTGGATGTGGATGTGGATGGGTGTACACAGTTGAAGTAGAAGTTGCAGTTTGACGGAGCCGCGTCTCAACCGTTGGCCGCCATTAATAAGCATCTTTGGTGGCGCATTTGTTATTTGATTGGTAAATTGTGATGCCACAGCCAAGATAATGTCCCCCGGTCGGTCTTAGCCATCCACTCGGTCCCAGACGAATGTAAATGGCTCCAGTAGGTGGCCAAGATGGCCGCCGATCGAGCGGCTGCGGCACGAATGGATCGGGCCAAACGCCAGACGGCTAACAATGCCAAATTACAGGGGAAACATCTGCCACATCGGCCGAAAGAGAAAGAGGCCCCCCAGGCTGAGTTTTGTACGATTCCCGGCCAGGGTTTCCCATCACTTTGTGAGATCCCCTCTAGCAAAAGTACTCTTATAGGAAATATTGGAACTGTAATAATTTCATAACGAAACGCAGAAGTAGTTCAAGCACACTTAGCACAATGACTAAAACTATTACATACATACATAATATTAATACCCTATTTAAAAGCCAAATAGATTATCTTTATCTGTACCAACTTCCGAGTTGATATACCCTTGTCCGCGTGTCCGTCCGTTTATACGCAAACTTCTCCTTCAGTTTTCACGCTATTTAATTGAAATTAAATGAAATTAATTAAATGAAATATTAATGAAATTTTTATATTACAATATTTAGTAGAATTCTTTTCTTATTTTTCAGGATTACGACCCATCCCATATGGTTTAAAGACTTACATTCCGGAGGGAAGAAAGAAAGTTTGTCGTTTTTGAGAAACTGAACAAATGTCGCGGCAAATCCAAACAAACAATTCATCAAAAGCGGCGACAATTAAGCAATGAACTGAAATGAAATTCAAATGAAAAAATTTATAAGCGCCAGTTCGAGTGGAGGGGGGGTGGTGCCAAAAGGGTGGGGGCAAGGAATTGGAAAGGGGCTGGGGAGGTGAGCGATTATGGAAGAAAGAAGCCGACGCTTGATGAGCTTCGTCGCTGCAACTGCGGAAAGATAAATTGACTCGCTGATGTAGGCAAATGCACAGCGATCTGTTGGATCGCTCAGATGCTCTCGCTCGCAACAGGCGGCGACATAAATCATTGTGATTGACAGCTGCTGACCATGATAGTGGATATGGGATGTTGGATGTTGGATGGTGGCTGGTGGATGGCGGGGGTGTGGGATGTGCACTACTACCACTCACTCCTGCTCCCACACGACTGCCCGCAACCAAACTCATTTAAATTCCATTTCAATTGGCCGAAAAAAATAAGCAACAGTAATGGAGCGAATACATTTCACGCGCTAATTACAGGGTGCCATCGGAAGATGAGGACTGGACACAGATCAATCATATGGGGATCTGCGCGGTAATTGAAACAAATGCGCAGATGAACACTGAAATTATTTCATCAACACTGAGCGCCACGAAGATTAACGGGAATATATGGTAAAATGCTGATCGACTACAAAATGATATGTAATATATTCTTGGAATTTTAATGGGAGCCTTTAAACTATAAAATCATGCTAGAAATGAAATCAAGGGTGGTTAAGCCTTGATTCATACATTAAGATATACAATCCCATACAATAATATACAATCAATAAATTTAATTTAATGCCTTAAAATCGGAAATATTGAATATAATTATAAAATTCAGCTGTTCTTACTCCAAAATAAATACAACGATTTTTTTAAATTAATGGGCACAACACTTTAAAGATCAGGAGCAGCTCAAAAGTTGCGGGAGGCATTCCAGAGGCTTGAAGCACGCACACACTCGATCGCCGGTACGTACAAAACTCGAATGAGTAAATTGTGAATAATTTCGTGTTGTCTCATCAATATAAATAAAATATTTATTAACAATTTGTTAAGAGCTATAAATCGCACTCAGCAGCAGCTTTCGGCCGTTGCGAAAGTCAAATACAGCGAACCGAAAAACACACAGGGATGTGGCAGGGCTCCCCCAGAGTTTGGGCTCGAATCGGAGCGTTTTCGGAAAGTCGCCGAGTCTCTCGCCAGGATCGGGATCTGCAGGCATCCGCGGGTAACCGTGGGGACATGTGGGGAGAACTGGGGACCTGTGCCCCAGCTGCGGGGGACCTCCTGTGGCGAGGGCGGCGACGGCGGCAGCCTGGGCATATTAATTGTACGCTTGTTCAGCAAGCGGCGACTGCGTCCGGATCGAATCCAGTGCCACAGATCGGCCAAATCGTACAGATTGTACTGATCCTCCATATGGGACGCTATGCCTCTGCTGTTGGTGTCTGGCCAAATTGCTGCTATTTATGTTGGTAACTACCGTATAAACTTAGCAACAACAACACATGCACACGAGACATCGGTGGAACACGGCAAACGCTGAAATCAATATGTTCGCTAATAAATTGTCCCACAATATTCATTAAATTAAAAAAGTAACGAAAAGTGTTGTAGCAGCCGCTGGCGGACAGGAGCGCAGCTGAGAGGGTCTGAAAAAGCATTTAATTTTATAATTTAATTTAAAGCTAGAAATATTTTTAGTTATTTCTTATATTTCACTTTGTTGTTATTTCAGTATAATATGGCAAAAAAATGATCTTACCAAGTAAAACATATCTTGTATCTAATCTAAAAAATAAGTAGAATAAATGGAATAATATTTAACTATGGTTTAATTGTATCTTGAAGAGATTTTTTAAAAAAGGAGTATAAATTGGCAAGAGTATATTAATGAAAAATGATTGTAGTATATACCCACGATTCAATATTAATAAATCCGCTCCTGGATCCTCGGAGGGCAAAAATTTATTTTTAATTACGCAGCCCCAAACATGACACAAACAGCGACCGCCACATTCTGATGCCAATACCCAGAACGATGCCGATTCTATTCACGAATCCGAGCTTCAATCCTATAGCCTGCAGCCTGTGGCCTGCAAATCTGGAGACCGAGGACGCGGCTGGAGATGAGACTGCGCCTGGACAAGAAGATTGCGGATGGGGACAGGGCAGGGGGAGCGGGACTGGCGCTTGGAATGCACTGCTGACTTTGGTGCTGACTCCTCGGCCTGAACTGTGCAAAATTATGACATGAACATGAACGAAGTCCACATAATGATGTTATACAATACGCCATCTTAGCGTAAACAAGGCGAAAAGCCGCGCCAGTGTCCCAGGCGCAACTCCACTGGGGACTGGCGCTTGTTGGCCCGGCAATCGTAATCCCATCCCATCCGCTCCCACTCCAATCCAAGAGCATTACCAATCCCACTGTTCGGAGGCACAGGACATGTGTTGAGTATTTGTTGTTTGCGATGCCCTTAGCACTGCGAATGGGCATCTGAGCTCGGCTTACACACACACTTTGTACACATGTTCGGGCTGTAGATCAATCTTTACCAAGTTGGCTAATGTGCACACAATTAGATTAAGTAGTATTCAAATTGCTGATAATCAAAATCATTAAGCATATCTAATTAACTGTTATGAAGATAGCAAAATGGCACAGTTAAAAACCTAAAGTGAAAGGCATCCGAAACTAAACTTTATTGCATAATTAACCGAGAAATCTTGGTAAGATTCGGTATAAGAAAAAAAAAACATAAAGAAGATGGTTTAAATTGGTTAACGTTTGGAATAATGTAGAGTATAGAATATTCGTTATTGAAGTTCCCAACATTGCTTTCTTCTTGCCCAGAAGCTGTTGTCAAGCTTTGAAGGCGCAGCTTTCGAGGGACAACAGGTTCCTGCAGCCAATGGATTTGTGTTTTTATACTTTTTTGATACCATTCTCTGAAAACTTATGGATTTTGGCACAAATATTTGTCGAAGAGTGTGATTTATGGCCAACAGATTCGAGCTCAAACTAGAGGTTAATGGCTGCAGTCCATGCTCATGCGAATCTTAGGAATGTAACCCAGTTTTGCTAAGGGGTTTCCGCTTTAATGATATGAAAACCGAAAGTCCCAAGAGGAAGAGCCCACCTGTTCGTGTGGGCTTCACTGTACGGGTGAGCGTGGACGGTTTGGCCTTAGATACTTTTTCCGTAATACATAATGCTGGGGGTTCTTGACTGCCATTAAGCTAAATATAGCAATTACAAGCCAATTGCGAATCACAAATGCCATTGAAAATGCATTCAACAAAAGGAAAGATCGCAGGGCGAAGGGCGGGTGGCGGTGGGGTAGGGCTTACACTCCATGAATATACATGTGTACGTGTCGGCCAATGCATTCGAGAACGTTGGTGTGCGTGAGTAATTGGCAACAACCGCAATATTCTGTCATTTGCTTCGAAATCAACGCAACAAACTAACGTTAAAAGGTTCTGTTTGAAAAGGGGGGATCCTAACCCCCCATCTACTTCTCAAACTCCCCCCTGGTGACCCCTTTACATTGCAACGCAATGACAATGGCAACCTTCACACAGAAAATCGTTCATTAAGAAAATTATGGAGCTGTTATATGAAAATAAATGGGGGCAGGTCGCCGCGTATGTTATATGATGCGAAAGTGCTGGAAGCAAAACAGAAGATAGAAGATGATTCAAACTGCTAAGTTGCAAGATGGGAATTATGAAGGAATTGTCTTCAGGCCTGTGAAATCAAAAGTAATTTGCACTCTAAATATGGGTTGTGTAGAATCCATCAAATTTAAAAAGCAATTCAGGGGCTTTAGAAAAATTTATGTGATGTAAAATAACTCACAAAAGCAGTAATATAACCCCAACTTTCCTAACTTTAATCCTTTAAATGTTCATATAAAGTAAAAGTATATACTGTAATAAGTTTTCATTTATATCTTTAGTATCTGTTATAAACGTAGAATACAGAATTAAAAATGATTTATTTTTTATCGTTCGCGATACCTATAAAATACTAAATAGAAAACTTTTCGACGAATTTGCTCCAATTGCTGTGGTATAATTGAACTATTAAATCACCACAATCACTGCACTTTATCTCTTATCAATTGGAAACATTCATTCGCATGTTATCCAATCGAAAAATCAAATGCCTCGCATGAAAGACCCATGACTGCAGCAGTCGCAGTCTCACTCAAATTGCCACTCAAATCCGAAAGCGAGTGGAAGTGAGCCACTGGAATCTGGAATATGGGTGGAGACACCTCGTTGCCTCTCGCTCTGGGCCGTATATCCATCTCGTTCTCGCGGAGACAAGGAATCTCAGTCACAGCAGGCGGTGGCAGCAACAACAAAAGGCAAGGCGTCGCCCTGGGCAACAACAAAAACAACAAGAAAAAACCAAAAATCAACCACGACAATTTATGAAACACAAAAGTGGAGGGAAGCAACAAACAACAAAAAAAAAATCAGAAAAGCAAACTTAAATGGCGACGACGACGAAGTGGCGGCACTGATTTTGAACAACAGAAGGGGTTGAGCCCACAAAGGGGTAGGGGTTTTCAGGGAGAAGGAGCTTGGAAGGGACAGGACAAGAGTGGCAATGGCTGCGGGCACACACAGGATAATAAATAATTGCCGACATCGGCAGGAGACTTCGCTCAGAACGCTGGCAACATAATTTTTGCAGCCCAAGCCTGTCAATGTACCTTCGCATCCGAGAGATGCACATGTTAGGCCCCTCGAGGTGCTTCCGCCCCAGACACTGGAAGAAATGTCGTGATCTATTCTATTTATTTGAACTTATCATAATCTATAAGGCTAAAGTCGCATAGTTGTTGATTCTAAAATCTCTAGCTAATTTGTATCGAATTAAGATTGGTTTCTTTTTCAAAAGAATACTTAGCAGCATACCTTTTTAAAAAAGTATTTTTTTCGGTTTTAGTTTTCCTTTAGTGCACCTGAGCCGCTCAGCCATGTGCTGGATACGTAGAAAGTTAATCCTGGATAAGCGACGACTTTGACACTGACAGGAGGATCAGGGCCAGGAATACAGGGATACGGACAGAGGACCGACAAACAGCTGGCCAAGTGGCCAATTTCATTTTCAGTCATAATTCCCAGGGGCGGTGTGGGAAATGCGGTTGCAAGGTCACCCGACGCTTCTAGGCTAGACGATTGCAATTGCAGCAGCACCACCACTCCAGTTGCGTGATCCGGGTAATTATCCTACCCAGAGCAATCGATCCATCGATCGATCGAACGATTGATCTGCACAGGCAGCAGATCGTGACATTTGATGGACATTTGCCGCCGCTGCCGTTTTCTGTTTGCCGTTTTCAGTTGCATTTCACATTGCGCCGGAGTGGATTCTGGTCAGTTGGGGTCTACTAATCAAATAGCCTGGGAGATCCAGACTTGGGCCTCCGCCCCACTGCAATCTGCTCGTACAGCCTTCAATCAACTCATTAGAATCTCAATTCCACAAGCTGACAACACAGCAAATTGCCATTGACGTTGCAATTGTGAAATCAGAAGCGTTTCAATGTTTAAATGAGACAATTTGTAGGCGCTTAAATGGTTGCAATGGAAAACTGTTGTAGATTATATTAAACAAGAATGAATACAATGTTGTACAGTGTATAAACTTCGAGGTCAGGCTACATCTTATCTAACAACCGAAGATTACTAATAGATAGTTTTTTATTAAGGATGCTACAGGCCATTAGTATATGTTGGCATCTAAATTATAAATATTTAATAATGGAAGGATGGAAATAAAAAAAATATTGCAATCACCGAATTGTGATAGGCCCCGGCGAGATTCGAACTCACGATCTCCTGTTTACTAGACAGGCGCTTTAACCAACTAAGCCACGGCGCCCATATGTTTTTCATTTTTCAGAAGTACTTTATGAGGTACCATATCTTAAAAAGTATAGCACTATTCATGATTTCTACTTAAGATAATTAAATGTTGTCCATAGATACTTCCAAACTTTAACAAGCTTTGTGATAATAGATGATACAGCAACGGAAATAGATACTTACAACTTCCACTTAAAATATTGCCCTGACGCGATTTCAAAATGTTGATAAGGGCGAATCTAATCTAAATATATTATCATCTATATTTAGATACAATAACTTATTACTTATATGCATAAGTTTATTGGAAAAGTATTTGTTAGGCGCTTTTTAAAGAACTAAACAAAGAACGAAGTTCTCTTGAATGTTTTGGACTTTTTCTTTAATGTTGATTTACATGAATTACGTGATTTTACAACATCGGTCAAGTACGGAGAAATAAAATTGCTAATGCTGATCTCAAATTCATCGGAATTTATGCACACCTCCATATGTTTTGCTTGCACCTTTTTACTTTTACTTTATATCGTCGTAAAACCACAGCGAATCAAAATTTCATTTGCTTGTACGAGTTCGAGAATATTTATTCAAAAACGTAAGGATATTTGGGGCAAGTACAGTGAAACGGCCTATGAAAGGTAACGATTAATTGTTAAATGAAAAACTTAAAACTTAATAAATTGCATAGAACTAGCCAAGAAATGCATCTATATAGAACGAATTAGTGGTTGCATTTCAGAACGAAATGGGTTTTGAATGGGCTCCACTGCTCATGAGCATGCTCGTGTTTATTTGCGCAGGGTAACAATTTGAAATTTGGCTCAGGCTGCAATTTGGCGGCGTGTTTTGCATATTATCAGCTAATTTCCTTCCGAGATAAGCACTCTTTCTCCTAAACTCGCTGCCCCACCATGAGTATAATTTATGCCCCACAGTTCTCCATCTTCTGGCCGCATTTCGAGTGAGTGCCAACAATGAAATTGCTCGCTGGTTCTGTGCAACAAAAAATATTTATGCAAATCAAGCTGCGCTTTGTTGCAGCTCCTCCAGCCATATTTTATTGCATTTTCAAATATAATTGCGCCTCGCGTTGGGCATGAATATGGACATGGACATGGGCGCATATTTCCACTTGGAGCAGCTTTGCACCGGCGATTTAATCTCGTTTAATTGCTGCGACTAAGTGCGGATATGTCGGCCAGAAGGGGGATTACTTGCAGTCAGCTGCCGGCAATCGAAATTGCATCAATGTCAAGCATGTGGAGCGGCTTTCGAGGCACAAAAACACGCCGGGTTGCACCAAATGATGGCCTGCTGCACACCTTGTCCCTGTGCTCCTCGCTCCGTGCCCCTGCCCCAAAGATTTTCCGCATTAATATTGCAATTTTATGAAAACAAGAACATCGCTCGCCGAAAGGGCCGCGTCTCCCAGTCGCCGGACTCAATTGCACCTGCCCATTTAGCGCACGCCGCGCTAGTGACAAGTCATTTTGAATATTCCTGTCCAGGGTCCGCTTGAAAAGGATACTTTCGAAGGATAATGCGAGCAAGCACTTGCCTTGAGAAGACTAGCCAATACTCTTTTGAAAGTGGGTGTAAAATAATATGGCTATTTTAATCGTGATTATAATCTTTACCATTGTTCATATATATACCATGCAATACCTGATTTAAAAAGGTAAAACTATTTAACATCTAAATCCTAAAGTTTATTATTAAAAAGATATGGTGGGATGTATCCATATTCTTAGTAGCAACTCCATTATGAAAGTTTATTTGGATGTAACTCTTGATCATGTTCATACCTATAAAATACGACCTACCTTTCAGTTTCCCCCATCGAAATAGAGTATTTCGAGTGTTTTTATAATTGCAATGTAATATGTAGTTAATTTCTCCCCAGGGGTGGCTTTTTAAACTTGGTAACGCTGCCTAGATCAAGTGGCCCTTGCGGCAAAGTGCCTGCCCACTTGGCTCGAAATTAATAACGTTATTTTCGCATTAGGAAGCAGCCATGACACGGGCAGTTATGAGCATTTCGCGTAATTACGCTAATTATAGTATTCATTTTCCCCCCCACTCCAGCGGCTCTTGAGTACTGGCGATTTTGACAACCCCGACGATCGATGGCATCGAGGGCGATTAGCCAGCCACTTGAAGATACGCGTCGACCAAGTTGTTGCCCCAAGTTGTTGCAACTTGAGTTCAGGTTGCAATTTCAAAAGCGATTATGCTAATTGACCCAGTGAGCAGTGGCTCTTTGTAAAGGGACTCTTATCCAGCGACAGGGCGCAATTTTATGCAATTAATGCCGCAAATTCGGTGTACTTTTTTGTAGCCGAAATGTCATCTAAAATGGACACCCTACGAGCTGCTTGCTCCATATAAAAAATGTAGGGCCTCGGCCAAATTTGCATGGCAACAAAATATAGAGTACAATAAATATTTAAATTTCATTGCGCCCCTCGGCCAACATCCATCAGCGAAATGAACAGCGAGACCGGGCGAAAAAAGTGAAAGAAATAAAACTTAAAAGCGTTAAATTTACGAGGTCTGCACAAAGTGCTCGACACATTTACGGGCCAAACATGGCCGGGCCAACTCTACGATTGGTCTTCTCTTTTGGAAACTCAAGTCGGTTTTTCATTTTCTTTCTGGTTTTGTGCGAGAGGGCGGAAGGGGGGATTCGCTTCCATTTCGCATGCGCGCGCATTTAAATTCACTTCCGTTTTTGCCGCAAATTATTGTGACTGTGTGTGTGTGTGTGTCTGGCTTTGAGTGCTTTGTGGGCTGCCATAAATTCATAACTTTGTGGAAAATCATAAAAACAGAATTTATGGCTTAATTATATATGTACACTCCTCGTGAGCGAGGAAAGAAGAGCCAAGTGCGCAGTTGGCCTCAACTTGGCCATTTCATTTTCTGCATTTCACGCTGATGATTAAGTGCCGCACACCCTCACAGTCGCCTATGCCAATACGTACTAATACAATTGCATGCACAGCACACTAAAAATTTAAAATCAGCTTACTAATGTTAAAATTATTGAAATAACCATCTTATAACGTTTTTTCAACAAACTAGCGTTCAGAATGCAAAGTTCAACATTTATAGAAAAACGTATAAGCCTTTTATCGTTATCGTTTAAACAACCTTTCCCTTGTAATTCCCAAATGGTTTTAGCCACAAAATGCAGGAGATATTTCTCTAAGTGTGAGAGCGCGGATTTTTCGCTAGCATTTATGCTTAAATGCGCTGCAATTGTTCTTAAAACGCTGCCAACCTGCACGCGATGATGGAAAACCTCAACGATTTCCATTTTATTCTGTCCGTTGTTTTTCTTGTTTTGACTGCGGCGGCTGTTGCTCATAACTTAGAATTACGTGCAGCATTTTCTTTTGTTTCTTATTGATTTTTCGTTTTTTTTTTTTCTTTTTATTTTTGCACTGAGGCGTAAAAACAAAAAAATTGGGTTAAGCTGTTTTGCATTTGCAGCGAGTACACACGCGCCCAGATAGACGATTCCCACGATTCTTTCAGCCTCGCAGATTGGAGATGGCCTGCAGGAGGAGCCGGAGAAGCAGGAGGAACAGGACCTGCAGACAGTTTGTCTATAAAGTTCTCCCCCGACCAGAAAATGAGAACCTCTTGCATAAAGCCAATTAAATTAAGAAATCTGATGCAGTCCGACGACAACAACACCAGCAGCCGCAAAACAACGACACATGGAATGAACAAAAAAATCGAAAAGAAATAAAATGATGCAGAAACGTGAATCACAGAGGAATCTCACTCCCACCTCAAGTCCAGCATTTCAGCTCCATCCGTCTCTGTTGCTCCGTGCGGATGAGCCTGGCAATTGGTATTTTACAACAAACAGAGCTCGCGTTCAGCTTATTTAACATAAATCGAATGGCTACTGAAATACACCCAGTCAGCCAGTCAGTTTGCCAGTCAGTTAGCCAGTCAGTTAGCCAGTCGTCTTATCTCCTGACTTTGACTGCAGTTCTCCTGGCTGCTGGGATGTGTGTGATGCACTGCACCCGAAGAAAAGAGGTGGCCAATGCCGAAAACAAGTATACGCCACGTTGGAGGGCGGTAAAGAAAATATAACAAATCATGAAACATATAAATCAAATAAAATTTTAGACATAAAACAAATCGGTTATATTTAATTTATATATTATATTTATATAATTAAATACAAGATTTTTATAAAATATGACATTATTACATTTTCTGAAACGAATATAACACATTACCGAAAGTATAGTATTGTGACACGTTTTCTAAAGTTATTTATTGAATAGTTATTACTTCCTTGTAAGTTACAAATTTTAACTTTGTATTAAGGCAATATTTATAGATTTTAATAGACAATGACTTGTTCTAAGCTTCATGATATATGTAAAATACTAAATTTTTCCATGTGTTTCGGTGCGCTGAGCGAATTTCATTGAGTAAAGGCAAATGCAAAGGTAAAGCAAACGACCTTTAGAAAAATTGTTGAAGTCCGAGGAGTTGTTTGTGTCTTTTGCAGACAAATCACGACCCGCGGAGGAAGCCAGCCGGCCATCTAGTTGTAGGGGACGGTCAAGAGGGGATTGCAACCGATTTCACACCTCCTCCACACAGAAAAAAACCAAAAAAATAAAGTAAGACGGACTGACCCAACTAATAAGAGTCAGCTTCACAAAAAAGAAAAAAAGAGGAGAAAACAGCAACTGCAACACCTCTCAACGGCGACAACAACAACATGGCATAATAAATAAAAGCCAAGTAGCTGCTGCTGCCTCGGAGTCTGGGTCTGCATTTGGTCTGCCTGGTCTTTTGGAGTTCGGTTGGGAGTATGGCCTGGAGTCCGGACTCCACTCCAGCCCAGCCACAGCGGAGAGTCTGCTGGGCCCTGTGATTTTCACAAGTTGATATCGCAAACACAAAATGTTAATGAGCAATTTCGAGATGGTGCGAAGTGATTTCATTATTTAAACTTTTTTTTGGTTTGCTTAGTTTTTGCCTTTTCCTCGCTGTCTTTGTCTCCGGGATTGGACAGAGGCTGGGGGTTTCTTTTTTCGGGCTTTGGGCTTTGGGTAAGACTTTTATTACGGCTGCTCCATTGGGTAATGAAAGCGAAATAATTTTAATTGGCACTGGCTGGCAGCACTTTTATTTTGGACTCTTTCGATGCCAAATTAATTATTTCCTGTCAAATTAGTTTTGAGTTTCGGCATAAATTACGAGCGGCTCGCTATGAATATGCATTGCACTCAGGTTTCCCTATCGCCGCCAAATGTCACCTGTCGTGCGATGTCGCGTTGGGTTACTTCAAAACATTGTTCCGCCGCATAAATTAAGGCCAGCAACGTTGATTAATTGGGTCGCGTTTGATGATTAAAACATAAATTGCAATGGATGCAGTAAACGTGGCCGCGGATACTGCGACTACGTGTGCCCAGGACGAGCAAAGTGTAAGCCAGGATATGGAAAGGAGCCGGTGTTAGGGTTGCCTGGCACTAAAATTACACTTAATTAAACAACAACCCATTAAGGATCCACATCGTGACGAGCCCCTCGCGCAAAAGTGAGTGGAGAAGGGCGCTCAAAGGGTTGGAGTATTCGAGGAATTTTATATGGGGACTATCAACTTATTCAGGGTCTGGCCACAAAATTAATCAGGATGTCAGAAAAAATTGTAAAGGCTCGTAATTCCAAAAAAGACTTGGCAAAGCTATCACACACATCTTTTGGATCATCTAATGGCTCAAGAATATCAATCATATTAATCAGTATAAATATTATTCAATGTATATAAAAACTCTGTTATTTTAGTAACCCAGCAAATTCAGTCACAAAATGTTACAATACCTGCTGGTTTGCTTCGTTCTGCTCTTCAGACGCCGCACCGAAGGCAGCCTGTGTGCCACAAAGTTCATAGTGCGCGTGCCTCGCGACAAGGACATTGGCTTGATCTTCGGTGAGTTGCAATTGCGATTCGCTATGATCCTCCGATTGAGAATCAGATTCCAACAGATCTGACCGTCACCAATCGCATCAGGAGTGACAAAAGGGAGACGCTGGACTTCAATGTCGTCTCGAATGGGGAATGCACTGTGAACACGACCCATGGGGAGCAGGTGCACGGGATGGGAAGGATCTATGGCGGGGATTTCGGTTCCGTCGAACCGGGCAAGAGTGAAACTGTCTCCCTGGTCTGGCCCACTGTGGTAGGTACAAAGTTCATTGATTCTTATAGATTTACACTTGCATATTGACATATTGGCACATGATATTGCACATTCCACATTTGCTCACAGTCTCTGTACAATCGAGTGGGCAGCTGCCCCATTCTGATCTCAGCCACGAGTGCCCACGCTACGGATGCAGTGGCAACCGCAAGGCAGCTGCTGCACTTCGACACCCGCTTCGAGACACTGGATCCGCAGACCAACAAGCTGCGCCGGCGGAAGGATTACAAGAACTGCCGCAACTGGGACAAGGATTACCTGCGCAACTGCACACCGCTGAACTGCGAGGAGCGATACTTTGGGAAACGTAGCTATTTCAACAAGGAAACGGAACAGTGCGAATCGGTAACTGATTGCTCGGGTCCAGGCGAGTACTATGACATCTTCAGCAACGAGCGCGTCGATCCTGGCAATTTCGTGTCCGAGGAGGAGCTGGACCTCATTAAGCAAGGGAAGTTCGACTTCAATTTTTTGGATTTGCGGGGGCCACCATCGGTAAATATTCTTACTACCAATAACTGTATTTCTTTTTACCTTTTGTAAAACATTGTAAATCTGCGTGGCGCCATCTCACGTATTTGGCTTGAAACTCGTACACTGCTTGCATCGCAACAATGCGGTCAAGCAGTGCGTGCGTGTGTACATTTTGTTGTTGAGACACCACTAAACTAAGGTCTTGCCACATGCGTGGACATGGCGCCGTGGCTTAGTTGGTTAAAGCGCCTGTCTAGTAAACAGGAGATCGTGAGTTCGAATCTCGCCGGGGCCTATTGGAACACGATTTGAGTGTGCCAGTAATATTTTTTCTATTATATTTTCTATTTCTATTAATCTTTTATTTTCATATATCATTCCAAACTAAACTTACTATACTTTCTTAATTCACGTTTTAGCTGCATGAGCAAAAAGCCAACAAGGCGCTTCCTTACAAGAAAAATAACAGGAAACTAACCAGACCAACAAGGCACTTTGTCCATTCCAAGCATGAGAAGTCAGATGATTGCGACAATTCGCGTAAGCTAACCCTGGCCGACTTTAACGACTGCTTTCAGCATTTGCAGGATGGTCAGCCCAGGCCGCTCGTAGTTGAACCCACAATCGAGAAGAAAATCAAGAAAAAGTCGCCATTCGAGGTGCCCATGCTAACACAGCTCTATTACGACTGGTATCTTCCTTTAAGGAGCGATAACTGGGGCGAAGACGGAAAAATCGGTGCCATAGGTGATCCCAGTCCACAAAATGTATCATCGGGATCGGAACCCCTCATCACGTGGATCGGCAAGCTGGATTGGAGGGGCTGGTTGTTCCTGATTCTCAGAGGAAGCTTTTTCGTGAGTTTGTGATGTCGGTGCACAAACAATGTAAATTGATATTATACAATTATTGCAGATCTTATTGCTAATTGTGTTTCAGGTTTTCGCCACTCTGACGGCCTATTTTATAGTGTGCCTATTTGTCTATGGATTCATGGAACTGTATGGCTTTTGGACTAGTGACGATGCACCCGAGATTTTTATGTTAGACTCCAGTTCTCAATCCACAGCCTTTAATCTCGTGACCACAGAAAGTTTGATGTCACATCGATAACCGAGATTTAAGAACTTTAAATGTGATATTATGGTCTTTTTATAAAAAATTTAATTGAATATTAATGCATTGTTAAAATGTTACACAATAAAGTAAAATAAACGTAATATCTAGTCAAAAGAAAAGAAATCGAGTTTTTGTGTAGGGAATACCCTTATCAAATAAAAAGCAGTGTTGCAAGTCGAACTTTCATCACACAAACAAAAACCATTCACTTATAATTCCTCGGTAAATCTTTTTAGTTTATTTAATTTAATTTAACCGGCTTGGAGTAAAAATGGGAACCGAGGAGGAGCTGCTGTTCCGCAACTTCCAGCGCCTAAAGAGATACATCTTCGACGACGAGAAGGTGTCCACCACCACATCCCGCGAGCAGGTGAGTAAGCCCCAAATGTCGGCCAGGAAAAGATAAGAACCGATGAATACTTGCAGCAAAAGACGGAGAGCTCGGTGGAGAAATGCTTCGACCGCTTTGAGCAGATGATGTTCACCGACCCGCGCCTCACCCAGATCTTCCGGCTGGAGCACCAGTACTACATGGACGCGATGCTAAGGCGGCTGCCCTCCAATTACGAATGCCTGGACAGCAGTCGTGCGTGGTGCGTTTACTGGATCCTGCAGGCGGCCCAGCTACTTAGCTTTAACTTCGACGACCAGACATTGGACCACGTGGTCCAGTTTCTAAGCAAGTGCGTCTTTGGGGGATATTTCTCTAATAGGCATCCTTAATGCTGCAGTCACTCTTTCATAGATGCCGTACGCCGACTGGGGGTTTTGGAGGAGGACCTGGACAGTATGCCCATCTGGCGCCCACCTATGCAGCAGTGAACAGTCTGTGCATCATCGGAAGCGAGCAGGCGTACCGTGCCATCGACCGACCGACTTTGGTCCAGTTCCTCTTTAGTGTGCGTGACTCGGACGGCTCCTTCCGGCTCCACGTGGATGGTGAGACGGATGTGCGTGGCGCCTACTGCGCCATCTCCTGCGCAAAGCTGCTAAATCTTCCCGAGCCAGTGATCAAGGAGCTGTTTGCCGGCACTGGCGACTGGATAGCACAGTGTCAGACATACGAGGGTGGATTTGGCGGAGCCCCTGGTCTAGAGGCCCATGGTGGATACACCTTCTGCGGAATCGCTGGCTTGGCGCTGCTCAACGAGGCTGATAAGTGTGACAGGCAGGCTCTGCTCAAGTGGACACTGCGCCGTCAGATGCGCTACGAAGGCGGCTTCCAAGGCAGGACCAACAAACTGGTTGATGGCTGCTACTCCTTCTGGGTAGGCGCCACCATTCCCATTACGCAGGCTACGCTATCCGGCGTCGACAAGCAAATGGAGCACACCCTTTTCGATGTTGAGGCCCTGCAGGAGTATATCCTGCTCTGCTGCCAAAAGCAGAGCGGCGGGCTTATCGACAAACCCGGAAAGTAAGGGATTAACACCAACTTTGTGATGTTTTTTGATGTGAAACCCATTTTTTCAGACCGCAGGATCTCTACCACACCTGCTATACCCTCAGTGGCGTTTCCATTGCCCAGCACTCGGAGTGCGCCAATAGCCCCCAGGTTCTGGGCGACACCATTAACGAGCTACTGCCCACCCACCCACTGTTTAACGTCCCACCAAAGTCCGTTGCAGCTGCCAGGAGCCACTTCAGCAATTCCAATGACACAGAGTTCTCGGGAAAGGACAGTCCCAGCAAGGAGGACAGTCCCAGCAAGGAGGAGAGTTAAGGCTTCAGGATAGGAGGAGGCTGCTCAATGAGGAGCTTTCGTTGGATTGTGGTTTACCTTTAAAGATCTAAATTTGCTTTAATAAATTAATCTTTGAAATATTGTATTTTTCGCTTCTTGTATGAATGTTTAAAGTTTTCTAAACAATATTTATGTCAGATATTTTCGAAATAAAATTATTATGTTTTCAAATAAATTTATATGTGATTTTTAACAGTGACCCACTTGCTAATTTTGTAAATAAGATGAAACAAATAAATTTTATAACTATGCCTTTAAAACCGAAAGCTATTATATCGCCCCCTATTGTGTTTGAGCACGTTTATATGTGAATGGTAAAATAGGAATATTTTGCGTTGCGAATGGCATTTTGGGACTGATTTGAAATCCCGGCTTTGGTTTCGCATCCTTTTTATGTTCTCCAGCCACAGGACATTGAAGCGTAGGACGCCTGCCCAGGGCATTGACCGCCGGGAGTACATCGGTCACCTGGTCGATGAGTATTACATAACAACCAACATCGGTAAAGTTTTAATTTACGTCTTTTTCTGGTGTGAATTCATTTTTGATTTTTGTTTTTAGAGGCCCAGCAGCAGGTGACTGCTAATTTGGCCAATTTTGCATACGATCCCATCAACTGGTCACATCTCCTGGAGGCGGACGCCCTAGATGTATTCCTGGCATCGCTGGAGACCCAGGATCAGCTTTTAAAAGTCCACGGAATTGCGGCATTGTGTAATCTTTGCCTGGGTACGTAAAAATCTGATTCTAGAATCTATCTTGTTGTTCATCATAGTCTTATTACAGACAAAACGGCTGCCAAATTTATCAGAGAGCAGCTAAAAGTGATAACCGGTCTCTTTGTGCGCACTGATCACCCGGAAATAGTACTTCACAGCCTGGCGCTCTTTTACCAATTACTGGAAATTGGGGAGTTGGCTGATAGGGATTTACTTCTGAGTCCTTCGGTGCTAAGGACGGTGCAAGAGTGGCGGGTCAAGGCACACGATGAACGCATCGTTAAACTTTGTCAGTTGCTGCTGCAAGATTTCGCAACACGCACCGAGATTGTCCAGCTGCAAAATGCTTACCCAAACGTTCCGACAGCTGAGCACCAAAGCACTGAAGCAGGTGCAAGTGGTTAAGCGGTTTTCCCAAAGCGATTTGGAGCAGTTTGCCCAGTTCACCGGCGACCACAACTACATCCATAGCCTGGAAACACCCACCGAGGATCGCCGCGTCCACGGAGCCCTGCTCAACGCGGTGGTGGCGGGTATAATGGGTACCCAGCTCCCAGGTCCGGGCACCGTGGTTCTAGAGCAGAATTTCAAGTTCCTGAAACCCTGTCGCATTGAGACCGACACCCTGGTGACCGTACGTCTGCTACAATCTCGAAAGATTTCCACCGTGGAGTACGACATACGGCAGAACAACGAGGTGGTTTTCGCCGGCAGCGCCAAGTTGCTGACACGCAACCAAAAAGACTAGCATTGATTGGTTCAATAAAAATGGATTTTAGAATATTTATTGAACTACTTCTTAGAGGCCCGCTTGCCCTCGCCCTTCTTGGGAGGCGCCTTGCCGCGCAGCTTGCGCAGACGCTTCATCTCCTCCTTGAAGTCCTGGTGCTCATCGCGGAACAGTCCGTAGTCGCGCAGGTTCTTCATCAGCAGGTGCGTCTCCACGTGCCGCGGATACCAGTTGACCACGTAATCCCGTTTGTGAATTGGTTCTTCCGAGAACATGCGAACCACCTAGGGACGGTCGAATAAAAGCATGTTTACATTTTTATTAATAAATTTATTTCGGGAACATACCTTCATGGACTTCTCGTTTGTGGTGCGAGCCACTTCGCCAAAAATGCGATTTGAGAGGTAGTTCATCCGGCGAGCATACTGCGTGCCGAGCTTAATCAGCTCCGTGTACTTGTGGGACATAGTTAATATTAGTTTGCTATTCTTTTCATGAAATAATTTAAGAGTTTCTAAATTGCGGTTATGTCACGAAACAAAAACAAGCGACAGCTGATTTCCAAGTGCAGTTGCCATTCACACAAAAGGCCGATATTAAGGGCATTCCTTAAATTGCAAACATGTATTAACCGTCACTTTTAAGATTATTATAGAACATATCATTAAATAAGATAAATATAAAAAAAGAAAACCAATTTTTGTTTGAATAACAGAATGACGCATGGCTTCCATTATCTGAGATTCAAAAACGTACTTCTTTACTAATATATATAGAGAGACTTGAGCTCAAATTCGTCAAGTTAGTTTTTATTTAAAATGAAAAGGAATTAGAGTATGTACCACCTTATTAATCAACTGGAATAACAAAACTTTAGCAACAATCTAAGCATAAGGCTCCTCCCAATGTAATACTAAAATTTCTAGTCTCACTTAGACCGTCTCTATGGCCCCCCGTCGCCTGCCCTCCGATCCGCCAGTGGGCTCGTTTCCGTCGCTCCCGATAAAAGAAGTCTCCTCGGAGCTCTGTGTTGGGGGCACTTCACGGGCCAGGCCATTTAACTGGCTTAGAAGGGCGTTAGTTCCCCCCAGGGACGCTTCACGTGGTGAGCCGCTGTGTCCGGATAGCTGATCGTAGTGGAGCACGCGGATGGGTGTTTGGGAGCGGGAGGCAGGCGAGGGATTTCCCCGAGAGTGCGGACTGTTGTTGCGTGAGTGCTGGAAATCCTCGAGAGGAATCTCCTCCGACCTAGAACGAAAAAATATTACACATTTATTTATAACTCGATTAGGTTATTAGTTAATTTTATAATTAACAAGAACGAAAAAAATACCTCAGCATAAAACATAATGACATAACGAGGACAGATAAAAATGGAGAGCTTTAAAGCATGCTATTCGTTATTTATTTGTCAAAATAATACGCAAATAAATATAAAAATATACGACAAACGATATCTCTATACATAATTATACAAGGTGGTATTACAAGCAAACTTAGTCAATCTAACAGATTTTGTTAAGTGTATCTTAATGAAATTTAACAGGCCAAGAGCCAAAATATGCATCAAATTTCGAGAATCATGTAAACAGCTAGATAAATGGAACTTTTTGATGTTTTGAACGTAATCCAATTAAAAAAAAAGAAAGACTAGTTTAGAATACTGCAATACTTTACAAATCTCAATTATAACAAAAACCATTCTAAGACAACAGAGCTAACGAAAATGTTTCATTGTTACCGCGGCCTGGGCATTCTAGGGCTGCTCTCCCGCGACCGATTTCCAGTACTTCTGGGCTGGGAGTTTTCCCGCGACTGCGAGGAGCTGTGGCTGCCCATGCTAACACTGGGCGATCGCTCCCGATCTGAGTGATCGGCCCTAAGATTCGAGCCCGAAGTTGAGCTGGGACTGCGGCGTCGGGAGCGGCCAGCGCTTTCATTTCTAATTCTGCGGGAAAACGCACAGATGAGGATGGAAAGGAGGAACGTGAGGACACACCGAGACTTGAACTTACCCTTCGATGGAACGATTCGGGGCCATCTGGGTTCGACTAACCCCAGCGCTATTGCTTCCACGCAGCACTGCTGCAAATCCCGGCACTCGATTGGCCGTGGAGAACATGGGACGGTGGTGACTACTGCGCGAACTGCTCCCACTGCTGTTACCACTTCCGCCGCTACTGGATGCGACCATTGTGCCACCAACAGCGTAGACGGGAGAGTCCATCTGTCCAGGAATCTCGATGAGCTGCGCAATCTGGTACATCTTCTTTTGTCGCGCCTTGCTGCGACCCTTTGTCAACCTCTGCTTGGCAGCCATGCAACGGATGTGATCGTCGAACAGGAACTTGGCCGAGAGCAACGGAGTGCGGTTGTGTGTGACTCCGCCCCGGTGCACGGTGATGTGCAAGCAGCGCGAGTCATCCTTATCGCCCTGCACCTCTACGTCCTGCAGAAAGCCAACAAACTTTGCCACACCCCAGCCCAGCAGCTTTGCATCCGGCTCGACGAGAATTAGCTGCAATGCGTCAATGACCAGAAAGCGTCTTTGCTTGCTGCTGTCCTTGGCCACAACGGTGCAGGCTATTAGGTCACTATTGTCTATTTAGATTGATAATGGTTAGCCTTAATATATACATCATCTTAGGGGAATACTTACTCAGATCAAGTACGTTCTCCACCTGGACCAGATTGACTACATTTGTAAGCGGTAATAGTGATTCCTTCTCATTCAAAAACTTTTGGCACGTGCGACGCAGCAGGAAGTACACGCGAATGGCTCGGCGGGCCTTTTCCACCTCCCCGCAGGGGAGTCGTCGCGTAAAGTTTATTCCCGTAAGGGGCGTTCCCGTAGGAGGCAGTAGAATGGTGGAGTCCATACACAGAAATTCTACGTTCAGTTGCGCCTTTCGCATCTCGTTATATTCGTCTTCGAACAGGTCTAGGAAGATGTCCTCGGACCTGTAGAAGTTACGAAGCACCACCATCGACTGATTGCGGGCGCTGAAGAGCAGATCCTGTTGAGCGACGGTAATGCAGCGCGAATCATCAGAGCTGGGACGGGTGAAAGTGACCAGTAACTCCAAAGCAATCTCAACGGTAATCAAACGAATGCGGGACGCTGTAGGGAATACAAATGGAATTATTAAAGATCTAATGATAACCGGAATTCGACCAGTTGTACATACATGGCTGACTGGACTGGGTGATGATGTTTAACAGATGCTCAATCAAGGCTGTCTTATAACTAAAGGCGCCACGGGTTGATTTTGCCAGAAACTGCTCGAACCACTCATTCTTGATACCTATGTGGAAAGGTACACAAGAATATTTGTTAACTAGACCATGATGGATGCATACGATTGATTAGTACGGGAGGTGGACGAGTTACATACCATCTGAACGGATTGGGACATGTACCAGAATGTGACATTTTCATTACACACAAAGAAAGTAATTAGAATGAAGCAGAAATGGGGTGATCAGAGCAATGGAAAGTTACACAACATTAGCCAAAAAAAACGTCTAATGAAGTTAAGGGACATCTTCATGAATCTTACCTCGATTGTGCGACATAGCATATATGAGGCACAACGACAGCAGGGCAAGGTAATCGTTTTCGGTACAGTCCAAAGCATGCAGGACCGTGTCTAAAAACGGCTTGGCCATCTCAGCAAAATCAGCCTTCGTTGAGGAAGATGACTTCTGCAGCAGCTGCTTTTCCTCGTCAGTTATGTTGCGCAGTTTTATCTGCTCCGCTTCAACCGCATCTGCTTGAGAATCCAGTTCTGTGGTGGCTGGGGATGAGGACTCCACGCCACTGTCCTCGCTGAGTGCATAGCTGGATGAGCTAGACTGACCGGTGACGGTATCCAAGGCTTGCTCGAGACTCTCATTGGGCTCGCCGAAGCCAGGTACAACCACTTCGCGGTGCTCAACGTATGAATTAAGAATCTCGGCAGCACCCTCCTTAAAGACGCTGTGGTCGCCATTGAGGATAACCCAGGCCAGAGCGTGCACCAGCGGGGCATGCGAAACCACCAGGAAGACCAATGAGAGCAGGAAAAGGGCCACGATGGAGCTCACTCGCGGATTGTGCATCTCCTGTATGTCGATGTCAACATTGCGATTAAGCACAGCAGCTAGATTCTGGGTAACCACTGCCAGTGAGGGCGGGGGCGGAGCTGGTGTAAGTGAGAATATGTACAGAGGCACGAATAGCTTATGCAGCAAGTGCTCGGTTAACACCGCGTTCAGATCCTTGATTTCCAGCAGGAGAATGTCGCTCAAATAATGCAAATGATCCAGATGCTCGGCAACCAAATTGGACAATTTTTGATTCGATTGATGGCTGCGGATGAATTAAGAAGTCAGTAATATAAAAGGAGGGACTATATTACAATAACTCTTACTCTATATCTGTGCGAACACAAGTGTCTAGTTCCAGAATGTGTTTGCCGATAAACCAGACCAGATTACTGAAATATGGAGCAGCCGTTCTAGGGCGAAAAGAAAAGTTTAATGGAGCTCATGGGACTGAAGGCAAAGGACGTACTTGTCTCGAATAAAACGCAACATGCTTGGGTTTTGAACCTTGTAGACATTTAAAGAAATGGTGCGCACTGCAATTCTCACCATTGACTCGGGATGATTAAAGAACTTTATAGCCTCTGTGTACAAGGGAAAGTCATTTGTGTGCTGAAAGGAATTATATCACATTGAATGGATATAAAGATGTGTTTTAGACAGTGCAAACCTCATTGTAAAAGAAGTGTATTGTGTGGGTGTTTAACTTTAGACTTAGCGTCTTTAGAAAAAGAATGTAATAACCCATCACATCCTCGTCGGAGAAGTCAAACTTGTGCACCATTATAGAATTTACATGGTTGTTGCTCAACAGATAATCTGCAACGTTATAGGAATGATTACGTCGAGTGTATTATAAAAACTGTTGAAAATTGTACTTACACAGGGACGTCTCGTTGCGTATGTTCTCAAAGAGGATGTTGAGAGTCTGAAGGAGCTGCACGCAGACGAAACTCGAGCCTCCACTCTTTTGTCGCATTATGTGCAGGAAATACGATAGCATATTCTTCTCCAAAAAGAAGCTGTTGCAAATAATTAGATTAAGGTTTATTACATTGAGATTCATATTACTCACTCAAACACCAGCGAGTCATGCTGGTCGCCCCAAATCAGGATCTCTGCGATGCAGCGCAGAGACTCCACCAGCAGGCCACGATTACTTTCCGACACTGTGGTGTTCTTCTCCAGAATGCTGTACAGGTACTTCAGGTGCTCCAGCGACAGGCGGTTCTTGGGCCGGCCGCCCCAGGGTCCGCCGAACCAGCTGCGACTCCGGAACATGCTGGCAACTAGGATGGAATCAACTGGCCACGATCCGCCTGACTGCTCTCATATCAGGGTAGGGAATGCGGGAGCGCTGTTCTCTCGGATATTTGCATGCACTACTGCTCACGGTCACGCCACTGGGTTGGCCCACAATAAGGGGGCACCTAATACCTGCGATTGCACGAATCTAATTTTGTAATTTGCGAATGGCGATTTTTTCCAACAAATTTCTCTTCTTCTTCACGGGGAACACAAGTGTCACAGTCAGCTGTTGCTTCTGCCCAAATTAATGGTTATCGGTATCGAAGTACCAGAGATGACAAATGGCTATTTTGTTGTGATTGCATGAGAACTGCGACTAGATCACGACTTTTAAAAATCGCGCAAATGTCCTCTTAAAAAACCGTTTTAATTTTGAAAAACATATTTAGTGAACAAGACAGTCAAATGCGGAACAAGCATATATTAATAGCATATTACACCATGCATCCTACATTAATTATAATTAACAGTTTGGTAATCTGTTTGTTATGGAAATGCATTGACATTTGCATATTCTACAGAGGTGTAAAATGTAAGAGAACTGAATTTGTCACGATTTGCTACAGCTTGACTATTATTATACACATCATCCACGAATATAGCTTTATTTGTTCATCTGCAGAGCATTTACTAGCTAGGTTTTTGGTTAAAGTTTATGGAATACGATCCCGTGCTGGGATCACGTTGCATTTGGAAATTTTGTGTAGACAGTCCGAACGGTTTTAGTATCATGTTGCCCAGTTCCTTTAAGTTGGACATCATCTCGTTTTTGAGCTTCTCGTTGCGCTCGTTTATAATGGGCGGCAGGCGAATCTGAGCCTCACAAGCCTCCTGCTGCCCGGGATCGAACTCAGTAACTTTTTTGTAGTCCTCCAGTGCCTCGTCGGGCTTGTCGTCTTGCTCATAAAGCTTGGCGCGCCTGTAAGTTATAATTAGACTTAAGAATACGAAGTTTCAAGGAGATATTGAAATATTGACCTTAAAAGCACCCTCACATACTCAGGCCACAGTTCTAAAGCCTTTGTGCAGTCGTCGATGGCCGCTTTGTTGGCCTCCAGCTTAATCTTGGCAGCAGCCCTGTTTCCGTAGAGAACTGCTCGCTCCTTGGAGCTGGCCGAGGGGCAAATGTCTAGAGCTTCTGTATAGGACTTGGCGGCGCCTTCGGCGTCTTCATTTTTGAACAACTCGTTGCCCTCAAGTTTCAGCCTATCGGACTTTTCTTTGTTAGCTGCCAGCTGCTCTGGGCTGAGATCCTTTTCCCGTTCGCGCAACTCCTCAATGGTTAGCTCAGAGTCCACTGTTAATGGTGTCGCGATGGAATCTCCGCCAGCCGCGCCCTGCTCCGCTTCGTCATCCAACGCCAGCTGGTTTTGCTTCTCCACGATCTCATCCACGTCCTTTTCGCTCTGCCGCGTGCTGGTGGCCTCTTTTTCGGTTATCTCCTCCCCGATCGCGTCCTGGAACTCGTCGTCACTGTTGGTGTGGCCTGCCATTCTATTGGAAATTGATCCTTACGGAATTTACTGAAGGTTTCGGTTTGTTGTTCAGCAACAAATAAAGCTTCACATGCTAACGATAATTTTGTCTATCGATAGCACCGATGTCGTACAGTGTTGAGAAAGGTCAGTTTCTGTTTAGGTACCTTCAGCAAGCTAAAAAATACCTGTTAGGCACATATCATTTTTAAAACAAATATTTTAAGGATAATCCTGTTGTATTTGGCAAAGTTTGAAACCAATTTAAAGTAAACATTTAAAGTTTTAGAGCATCCCTTGATTACTTCGGACAGATAAACTCTTTCCAACACTACTGCTTTGACGCTTTGACTGCTGGCCATGCGAACTGGTATGGTAAATACAGAAAAAATGGACATAGGAGCTTATAAATTGAGTGAATACATCCCCGCCAAGCCGCTGGTTGGTAATCTTGAGGTGTGCTTTACGGACGGAGAGCAGGTGAGTTAGGAGCTACCGTGGGAATAGCCTTTTCAAGCTTATCTTTGTAGAGACAGACTGAAACCTGCGGCCAACTTAAATGCGGCGATATTTTGAGGTTCCCATTCGCCCGCACTGATATCCAGCCAAGTTCAGTGGAGATAAAGGAGAGTAAGGTGCTCGTGGCTGCTGATAAGGCCACAGAGACGAAACGCGTGGTGGAGCTGACTCTGGAGTCCACGTTCGACTACCAGCCTGGGGACACCATTGGAATTTTGCCTACTAATAAACTCGAACAAGTGGAAAGTATGCTCAATCGGCTGGAACTGTTAGACCAGGCCGACACCACCTGCCACCTAAAGTTGGTGTTCAACTGCGCCAATAAGAATGCTAAGCTACCCGCCCACATTCCAGCAACTACTACTCCCCGGGAGATCCTTACCCACTGCCTGTCCCTAAACTTTGCTCCGCAGAAGCAGCTTCTTAGCGCTCTGGCCGGATTTACAAGCGATGACAAAGAGCGTTGTTTCCTGTCCTGTCTGTCCTCTAAACAGGCCACCGAGTACTACCAATCGCTGATCTTAGAACAAGGCTTGCTTTTCATGGACATTCTTGAACTGTGCGTCAACTGCCGACCACCACTGGCCTTCCTGGCAGAGCACTTGCCACGGCTGCTGCCACGACCGTACTCCATTGCCAACAGTCCTTTGGAGGCTGGTAATCGCGAACTTCGCGTTATCTACTCGCTGCTCTGCCTCAAACCTGGAGTCACAACCAGCATGTTGGAGGCAGCTACACAGGAAAGCAGCCCAGAGCATACCAAAAAGGTGGTTATCTACCCACGAATAAGCAACCTATTCCGTTACACAGAGCGGGATGTGGGCAGAAACCAAATACTTATTGCTGTTGGCACAGGTCTGGCGCCTTTTCTTGGATTCTTAGCCCACAAGGAAGAGCTTTTAAAACTGCAGCCGCAACAGGCAAGCGGACAATCCTGGCTTTACATTGGTGCCAAGACCACAGATGCCGTTCTTAGGCGTGAAAAACTAATGGCCTGGCAGGAATCCTCGTTGCTCGAGCGCCTACGGATGTGTTACTCGCGAGGTGAGTCCCCTAGCTACGTGCAACAAATGTTGGAGGAGGACTGTAAAGATCTGGTCGAGTTCCTGATGAAGTCAGAGACTGTGTTGTACATTTGTGCCGATGGCGCCAAGATTTCGCGATCCATTGCAAGTGGCTTATGTCGGTGCCTGCAGAAGGCTATGCATCTCACGGAGGAAGAAGCTTCGCAGCTGTTAAATACACTGAGGAAACAGGGCAAATACCGCGAGGATGTTTGGCTGTAATGGACAAGTCTAAGGTGCAGTCAAAATAAAAGCTTCACTAATTAAGTCCTATAAATACCTTAATATATTAGTAATTTGTGTTATTTTTAGTGTTTGTTGTTTTTTATGTACGGTTAAGATCGTTTATTTTAACAATTGAAAATAAGTGAAGCAAAGAAACCACTTCCACCTGCACATTTGAGAAACTAATGTATGAAGTATTTGCACTCAGATGTTTGTAATTCAATTGCTATTATTTTGACTGCAGCCTTAATGTAAATAATTATAAAACAGAAAGCTTTGGTCGAATAAGTAAATAACGATATATTTAACAACACAAAATAAAAATTACAGTGCAAGGTAAACTAAATACATACAATTGTGAGGGCCATCTTCAACGATCGAAGTGGATGTGTACTACGAGTACTAAATGGATTTGGGTCTGTGTATAAGGTTGACTTAAGTGGTAAATTGCAAAATAAATCTAAATAATGGTAGAATATAGATTACGACTTAGGTTTCAAAAAAACTAAACGTGCGCACATAGAACATAAAACGTATAGTGGGGTTTGCTCTTTGAATTTAAGCGATTGGTAAAGCGCTAATGTATCGTTATTGTTTCTCCGCTTCTCTAAATATCTAGATCTTTTTATTTTTTATACTGTTTACGTTTATTTTGGCAAGTCGTGTTGACCTTGCAAAATAATATGCATTTTGTATTTTATCTACGTTTAAGTTTATTTGAAATAGAGCCAATTCTTTTAGTGTATACTAATATAATTACGAATCGATCAAAATTGATGTCAGCTTCTTCTTTCTCCTATTCGTCCCTTTACATTTGCAATAAAAGTTGCGTATAAAAAATTATGCTACTTTTTGTTGTTCTTTGTTTGGTTTCAAGACTTAAGTTCCATTTTACATTTACGTTTTTAATTGCAAGTTTTGCGTTCGTCTTAAATGCGTTTGCGAATATGTAATGTCGGGTATGTTTCGGTTTTCAAAAAGGCCATCTAACCCCGTTTCTACTGCCCCTAAATACTATCCGTTCGTTGCCTTGCCTAATACTCATTTAAGCTAAACTAAGAAAATCAAGTATATTTTCGATTAATAATTAAGCTCTTTAAAAATTATGAATGCATAATTGTAGGCCAAATATTGGGATATCATTTCGTATATAAAATTTAACTATGAACCGATCTGCAGCAGCAGCAATCCATTTTCCCTATTAATATCAAAATTGCAAGTAAAATATAATCCCTATCGGTAAGTGTATATATAACAGATAAAGAAAGCTAACACCGGCTGGCGGAAGAGCCTTGAATGCACTCCTTTTTTCATTCGCCTTCGTTGTGATTTATTAAAGTATATCTGGCGACTAGCCACAGATTACTTTCCGAATAGATCTTGTGGTGGTGGGAAATAGCATAAAATATCGAACTAAGAGGATAATGGAAAAATAGTTAGTTAAAACCATGTTCTTCTTCAATATATTCCCTTCGCCAATTGGCATTGCTTATGATTCCCGTTGGGACTAGGTTTAGTGTACGTATACCACTTCTATATGATCTATGTATATTATCCCTCTAGGGACATTCTTCGTTTCAATATTTCACTTTAGCTTTGACACACACATTACGGCGTTAAATAACATCTCTATTGTGATAGGGGCCTGGGAGGGAAGGGAGGGAACTACTTTAATCTGTTCTTTTGTGGCGCTTGGTTAGTCTTACGTTTGTACTAATTAAAATGGAATATAAAACATTTATCCCTCAATCCCGTCCACACTGCGAATATCAGCTAATATACATACAAGCTCTGGCTAGCTGTCTCTAATTAGTTATCTGTTGCATTGATATCTGTATTCTATGGGAAATGCATAAATTGTGGAGATAATCTTGCTGTTGCTGGTGTGTCGCTTGCTGCTGCTAGCTCTAGTCCTAATGGCACTTGTTACACTCATTTCGACTTGCTATATTTATCGCCTTCGTTTTTTTTTTGTTTTTTGGTAATTTACAACAAGTATTGCATGTTCTCTGTTAGGGTTCGTTTTGAACTTACTGACTACGACGAATTTTATAAAGAGTCGCATAATGCTGATTTGATAAAATCGCTTAAATCACAATTATGTATATATACGGGTATATAAAGAGTAATCAAACTTATGTCCCTACATTTAATAATACAGTATCTATGTATATCATATGTGCGTGTTTGTGTGCGTTGTTGAAGTAAGCTAATTTGCCATAGGACAATCTAATCTAAGCGATAACCCCGCCCCCCTGCCATCGATGAACTGCTCGAGCGATGCGATATGGATCCACGGTTTGGCAACGGTTTCCTACGAGTTTTCCGGTCTCTGCTCATCTCTCTGCCCTCGCTGACTGGTGCTGCAAGAAAAGAGATACAATCCTATGGTTACTTATTGTTGTTAGGTATTCAGCTCGGTTTACTGCATTGCAGAAGAGCAAAGGGGCAAACAGGGAACGGGATGGCGAATAATTAACACATCGACCTCTAATAATTGTAATCACCCTGAAATTCGTTTATGGGCCCCAAGAATGTACAATTATGTGCACTGAAATATATAAATGGACTCGAAAATTATAGATTTCGATGCTAGCACTAAAATGTGCCACGAATACAAAGTTTGTTAATTTAACACATTTAAGTGGTTCTTGCAGTTGCGATTATATAAATATACATCTCACATAATTATTTCATGTAACGTCATTAATTTGCATTTATAATAGTTAATGCTAGCAAGCTCATGGTTATGATATTGTTAAATGCCAAGTTTTTAATATGAGGTCGAACACACAATTTGTTCGGGAAGCGTAAGTCAAATGAGCTAATCAAACAACTTTTTCGTTATCGGCGGGCTCCTTATCACCGCATTTGATACAACCAGCTGATAGCTGGCCAAAGAAGTCGTTAAAAATAGATCGCTACACTCACGACAGGTGAAAGGACCTTGGGTAAGGGGGGTCGAGGCCAGGTGAACTGCACATTATTAATAATAATGCATTATCAATCCCATTTTATGGCGCCCCTTTGGATGCGTTATTTTGGGGGGCATCTGCATAATCTTTTGGCGTCATTCGCCCGTTTTGTTCGACCGCCTCCCCGCCCAGATATCTCTGTTGCTGAAAAGAACTATTGTTGTGCCATGGGAGAGCGGAGCACGTCAATTATCAGCACAATAATTGGTTATATTTATCAGCATGTGAAGCGGCACCCGCTCCAAAGTCACGCTTCGATTTCAATGAAACGCGGACTGTCGAGCTTTTTCAGTTTTCCCCACAATTTTCCTTTAACGAAATCAGAGATGAGAAAATCTTAATGCCCAGCTCAAAAATACATTTTAGGTATTAGAAATTTCATATTATAAAATAAATATTAGTTTTCAGTAACCATATCTAATGCTGATACAACAATTTCTTGCTGTGCATCCTGCAGTTGTCTTGTCGAGCTAATAAGAGCGTGTTCCAGATGCAAAGAGGGCCGAAAGAAGTTCACGTGTGGATCGTGTACCAATGCCTGCGAACATTACATTGCAATCCACTGAGTGGCTCCGCAAAAATATATATAATTTTATTGCGAGTGTACTTGCACTGAGTACGTGTGTGTGAGTGGATGAGTATGTCGCAGGCATTGGAGACTCTGACAAAACATTCGTTGGCAAATGCTACTAAAGCCAGTGGATTCGGATCGGATTCATTATAATACACAGTTTTAGCATTGTTGGTTTGCGTGATCAGCGCGGGGGGAGGTGGGGTCGTTTACTAAATCATCCCCCCTCAGCGGTCGATGGGCGCAAAGTAATGAATGAATCATCTAAAATTCCGCATAGCTACCAAACAACAACTTGTGTGTGTGGTTCAGTTCAGTAAACGAAAAAACACTCACTCACACACGCAGGCAAACAGCCGAAAAACCTTTCGAGCAAGGTGAAATTATCATTCGACGGCGCCATTTCAAATCGAACTATGTGTGAGTGGTTTAGTCATTATTTCTGGGTCTTGGGGCGTCGCTAGACCATTTTCAAACTCACTCACTAACGCACAACTGGATGCGCAGAGAAAAACCATTAGTTTGTTTTTAAATGTGGAATAGATAACAGTGGAACATACTTTCAACGCTAACGTACAATAATGCGTTTTTTATGTAGGAACTTAGCATGTTTTGCAGATTCTCAAAAGTATTTTTATTAGGGATTATTCAAAGGTAAAGCTAGTATTTTTTCAGTGTAGCCAGCTGTACTTTGCCCCAAGATCGAGGTTCCACGCCCAGAAGCCAGAATGGAAAACGAAGAAAATGTTTCAGTTTTTGCGAAATTCCTGAGCGTATCCCTCCTTTCTCCCTGCTTCCAGTACTTGCAGAATTCAAGATTTCAATATCCGCGAGAATAACCATCGCTATCTCTCCCTCACTCTCCCGCAAAACGGAAAGCAAAAGTATGCGCCAGTAATATAAACAAATAAAGAGCCTAGAGATCCGGTAGAAGTTGGAGAAGAAAACAGGGGCGGATCCAGATGTGCTTTGCAAGGGATATTCCCCTAATGTTTTAGTAATTAAACTTAGCTTATGAAAGTATATATTAATTATACCATCAGTTGTCACCACATTAAAATATTTAAACCCACTGAAAAATTAGCCTCCAGATCCGTCCCTGGAAAATGCAGAGCCAGTGCATCACAATGCAGGCGAAGAGACAAGTCAAAGTGGGAGTGGGAGAGAGTAAAAATAGCGCAGCCGAGTCGCGACGTCGCCATCCCCCCTCTCGCTTGCTCCTGCCACAGAAGCAATTAAGTTGAGTAAGTGGGAGGGCGACCAAAGATGCAGAAGAACTAAAGAAGAGTGTGAGAGGGAGGAAGAGGCCGGAGAACCGCCATCAGAATCAATTATACACACTCTCATTCTTTGTGTTACACACACTCAGTTTGACTTTGACTCCACTTTCGCTCTCTCGCCGCCCCCTCTCTAAAACTCTCTCTCGTAGAACTTTCACGATCTATTTTTTAGCTTTGCTTATCACATTGGAAATGGACGAAAATTTTTCCAAGAATTTGATAAATTCCGCTCAGTTTGGGGGGAATTACAATAGCACTTATACAGCATGTTGTACGCGCCTGATAAGGCCAATACAAATGCATTTCGCTGCGCGTAGGTGTTTTCGCTGTCTGTGTGCCTGAATTAAAGTTTTCTTTATTATGATGTATGAATATTTTTTGGCCAGACAAAGCGATATTCCAAACAGGAAATGCGAACGAGCGTGTTAAATTGCGTACTCAGTTGTTGTTTGTTGTTACTGCCGGAGCGGCTTCTTTCTTTTTCTTGCTGCTTTTTTGTCCATTGTCGGTTTTCAATGGGATGATTTGTGCAAAAACCCTGTACGTAGCATACGTAACGAATGAGACATAAACCATTGCAGCGCTAGCCAAGTAACGGTGTGTGCTCTCATGTAGGAAAATCCCAAACTTGATTATAAGGGGAAAGATCTTTATGGAAATGCCAAATTTATATCTATCGAAAGAATTCTTTTAGTGTGAAGAAATGTGTCTTTCATAATAAAGCATTAAGTTATCAAATAATAACTTGTTTTTTCAAGTCATGTTTGAATCATATGAATAAAACATGAGTTTTAAGTATAACTGTTCATAGAAGTGAATCATTTTTGGATTAAATCCAACCACTGGTCCCAGTCCATTTCTCTGATGGATGACTTTCTAAATTATATTAAGCTGTCTTGGCACCATAACATATTTGCTCTATAGGGCGTTGCAAGCAATTGACCGCGTTAAAGATTCCCTTTCCCAGGTATAAAAGAAAGAAAACTAATCAGAGACAAAAGCCTCGTGCACTTCGCAACCTTGATCGAATTTAATCTGTTGTTCAAACCGAAGCCAGTTACTGATTAAAAGTCTCAAGATAGCCAACTATCGCTGTTTTGGGTCTAGGTCTTTGACAAAATTTAGACAGCGAAGAGAAACTAACCCATCGGCCAATAAACCGACAGCCTCTGTTTCCACATGTGCGATTGCGAAAAGGTTTCCGTTGAAATGTATATCGTTTCGCTTGAATAATGAGCTCGGCCAGATGGGCTACCTGGGACTTACCTGTTTTCGAAGGGGAGTTGCCGGGTCCTAGTCCTGCTCTCGCCATTTCTACGGTTGTACACACTACAAAGACTACGGTCAGCAGCATTCTATTCCAGTTCCATTTCCGGTTTCGTCCACACAAAACAAATTTACATTGAAAACTCATTATACACACGGGGCAGATCCCGAACCCGATCCCGATTCCGCTTCCGATCACGCGTAGAGCAGCCTGGCCGTCCGGTGATTGCATAGCAACTATACGTTGCGTCGGAGCACTTTCTTGGCCGCCTTGATGTTGGGCACGAGGGCCTTGACCTCGCTGCAATCGTTGAGGAACGGATGGCTGAGCAACTCGTCGGCGGTGGCCCTTCGGTCCACCTCCACCTGGAGGCAGCGATCGAGAAAGTCTTGGAGGTTGGGACTCAGCTTATCCCAGCTCTTTATGTCCGGCCGACCGTTGGCGGCGATCAGGTAGAGGGCGCGGAGCGGAGTCTCGTATAGGTAGGGTGGCTGGCCCTCGATCATCTCGATGGCCATGATGCCGATAGACCAGATGTCCACCTTCTTGCCGTACTTCTTGCGCGTGACCACTTCGGGCGCCATCCAGTACGGCGTTCCGACCATTGTCTGGCGCTTCTCATCGCCCTCGATGTTGGCGCAGAACCCAAAGTCCGTCACCTTAACACTGCCATCCATGCCCAGCAGTACGTTGTCTGACTTGATGTCCCGGTGGATAATGCCCTTAGCATGCAGAAAACTAATAGCGTAGAGCGTCTCGCGGCAGACGCAGGCAATCTGGCGCTCCTTCATCACAGTCTCGGTAACGACGTCAGTCAATGGGCCGCCATCCATGTACTCCATGACTACCCACAGTTGGTCCTCGGGCTCCAGAAGGTAGGCATCCAGGAAGTTCACCAGATTCTTGTGGTTGAAGTCCTTAAGCACACGAATTTCTGTGAGTATGAGATCCTTTGAGGACTGGTTCTTCATATCGATGGTCTTGACGGCCACCTGCGATTCGTTCTGTAGATCGGCGGCTATGAAAACTATGCCAGAAGCTCCTTTGCCCACCTCCTGAGTGGTCTTGTAGCGTTCCCTTGGGTCATCTGAATTGCAAATTGCCCGCAGCTCAACGTAGATCTCGGCATCAGTTTTCTGGGCCCTCTTCTCCTTGGAGCGGCGCAGTATCGTCTCGTCGGGATTATCATCCGCATCCTGGGCACCGCCGGCTGGCTTGATGATGATTGTGTCCGTGTTGACCTTGTGCTGGTTGTCGGAGTCCTCATCTCGACGTATATCCGAAGTGCGTGAGAACTTCTGTGTTACACGAGGCTTGGGCTTGATTAGCGGTTTGGGCGGTATGGTGTGGGGCGATTTCTTGGGCGGTACTGGTGGAGGCTCTTGCGGCACGGCCTTCAGCGTTTCGCGGTGCTCCAGATTGGTCTTGAGCTCCTTGAACACTTCCTCTAGGGCGTCCAGCGGCACCGTCGACTGCTGGCTGCTGTCGTTGATGCTGCTGCTGTTGCTATTACCTGCCGAGGAGCCACAACCGCTGCTGCTTTCCGTCTCCGTGGCCGTCGAACTGCCATCGTCGTCGGACTTTTCGGGATCCTGAGATTTGTGCTTGTTTTTGTAGTTGACATAATTCTCTATCTCCTTGGACTCCTCGTGGATCACATCTTCGGTGATGAAGGGCTTGAAGACCTCGTTCTCTTTCTTCTTAATCGAATAGTTGTAGTACTTAACGGCATGGTAGGCAGCATCTGGATTCTTGTCCTGCTCATCGCGAGTGATCTGTGAGTTCATTAGGCGCACCCATGGAGCTGGAAGCCCCTCCAGGTCGCCGGTTTCCTGGTTACGCGAGACATGGAAGTGCCGTTGGAAGTTTGTGGGTGCACCGATCTCGGAGATCGATCCCCCATCTCCGCCCTTCTTCTTGAACCACTTGGTGAAGCTCATTTTTCAGCGGCTTTCTCTCTCTTTATTGTATAAGAGTGTGTGTGTGTGCGGGGGGATTTTCTTCAATGCGTTTAGTTACGCTCGACTTGGGAAATTCTAAACGCTCGGCGGATTTGTTGTTGTTTTGCGTTCGGTATTGTTAATGTTACTGTTACTCAAGCCACCACTCTCGCTCTCTTTCTCTCTCTCACTGAACCAGCCGTGAGTCATAAACACATGCACAAGCACGCACACTCGCTCGTTCGGCCTGCGCTTTGTGTATGTGTGCGAGAGCTCTTCTTATCTCTAACTGTAGCTGTAGTTTCTTTCGCTTTACGAAAACGCAGAAGATTTTCACTTTTTATTGGCCCCACTTGCTTTGCTAATTATTAATTTAGCTACCTTAATTTATTCAGCAATCACCAGTTTTCAATTGCTCAACACACAAAGGCGGACGCGGACACGAACACGCACACATCTCGAAGTCGGACACAAAAGGAGTGGCCGTCGCAGTCTTGTTCTTCCAGTGTCTGTTGTTGTTGCTGTTCTTACGCGGGGCCGAAAACTCCCTTCCCGTATAGTTTTTTGTTAGCCCTTCCAGGCTGCCATAACTTTAACGAAGTATATGGTTTATTTGTGTTTTTAAGCCGCTTTCAGAGCACCACTCCGAAACTAATAACTTCTTTGGTTTTTTCCTTCGCTTCGCTGCAATCGTACTGCTGCACTCGGCCTGCTATTGTTGTCGCTATCGCACCAGTTGTGCCGATAAATGAGAATCGTGTACGATGTAAACTATTTATTTTTACTATTAAGCGTGCGTAAGGTCAATTCGCGATTTTAAGCTACTCTTTGCGTTGCAATTTGATGTTTCTTAGGACGAGCCGAAAAATATCCGCGCGTGTGTAATTCTTGAAAATTGCAGACTAAGTGTGCCCGCAGCTGAGTTAGGCGAGTATTCCACTGTGTGGCCCTTTTATTGAAACATCGACACTTGTATAGAACTATCGATATTGGTCAAGTGGTTCAGTATTTTTTACAACAATTTTTACACATTAAAAATATTACAAATAATTCCTTAAAAATTAACATAACTATTATTCTAAGCTGTCATGTTACAGCATAAATGACTTTTAGTATTTCTTATAGTTTCTTATAATTTTAACTAGTTTTAAGTGCTATTATTATAACTATGTTTTCAATTGTTCAAAAATCCGAATCATTTAATAAATAGAACTGACTTACACAAAAGACCATTTAAATATGCATCATACATTCATTTATACTTGGATTTTTTCTTCCCATGAGAATGAAAAGATAAAAACTACCTTTCTTTTTTTTATCAAAATGGGTTAACCCTTTTTGCGTATCCCCGATGCTCTTGCGGAAGTTCATTGCCGTCGTCACCGCTGTAAACAGTAATAAAATCAGAGAATCTGGAAGATAGGCAACGAAAAAACCCGAGCGACAATGGCTAATTACGGGCAACGGAGCAGCTTCTACAGAAATCGTGTACCCCACTAGATAACGGCCGTGATTGATAAAGCGCCATTGAATATATCGACTTACGGATTCCCAATGCTGGTTAGTTTCCACTCGTTCACAGCATCATGCAAAAGTGCCGAGCTCCGTTTCTGTTTCTTCTCATAGCTGGGATCCTTGTGATCCTGGAAGCATACCACACAGAGGCTGCCGTCCCTCGGCAGCCGGACAGTCGGATTGTAAACGGGCGCGAAGCCACCGAAGGCCAGTTTCCATACCAACTCTCGCTGCGACGCCAAACGGTACACATCTGCGGCGCCTCGATCCTGTCCAGTAACTGGGCCATCACTGCCGCTCATTGCATCGACGGGCATGAGCAGCAGCCGCGAGAATTCACCCTCCGCCAGGGCAGCGTAATGCGTACCTCGGGCGGCACTGTTCAGCCGGTGAAGGCCATCTACAAGCATCCGGCCTACGATCGGGCGGACATGAACTTCGACGTGGCCCTTCTACGAACAGCGGACGGAGCCCTCAGCCTGCCGTTGGGCAAAGTGGCGCCCATTCGATTGCCCACCGTTGGCGAGGCCATCTCGGAAAGCATGCCCGCCGTCGTCTCTGGCTGGGGACACATGAGCACCTCCAATCCCGTCCTGTCTTCGGTACTCAAGAGCACTACGGTGCTGACAGTCAACCAGGAGAAGTGCCACAACGATCTGCGCCATCATGGAGGCGTCACCGAAGCGTAAGCAGGGGAATCATGTTCCTTGTTTCATATCTGTTTTACCAAGAAACTATCCCCTACATATTATGCCTTTTACATTGAACAAATGAACAGTTTATCTTTAAAAAATTTTAAAAGGGAGTTGGTTTTGAAGATAGATCTCTATTTATTGTTCTCAAGTGTTTTTTGGTAAGACAAAGCCAATTAATTCCCAATTAACATTATCTTTCAGAATGTTTTGCGCGGCCGCCAGAAACACAGACGCATGTCAAGGTGAGCCCAACTAATTACAATTACGTTTAATCGGCAGGTTGATAATGACACAGTAAACCTCGTCGCTTTTCAGGCGACAGCGGAGGTCCGATCAGCGCACAGGGAACCCTCATCGGAATCGTATCCTGGGGAGTTGGCTGCGCGGATCCGTACTATCCAGGAGTTTACACCCGCCTGGCCCATCCTACTATTCGCCGTTGGATACGCCTGCTCACAAAGTTGTAGATTTTTAGCTGATTAAATGGAACTTATACATTAAAAGATTGCTGCATAAATTGGTTGATGTATTTTTGAATTAAATTTTATTTTCTTTGACCTTGATTACTTTTTAGGGATTATAACTGCCCTATAATAATAATATATAATATTGCTACTCTTTATGCTTTCTCTTTCTTAATTCAAAAAAGCGCGCTTTAGCCACCAAACTCCATCGATACTCGAACAGCTGATTGGGGCTGAAAGACGATAACGATACGTGATAAGCCCAAGCAGCGATAGAAAACTGGCTGAGAAAATGTACGCTCCTTCTTTGCAAAATTTGATTTGTGTTTTCGACGGCTATTATTGAAAGAATCTATTAGAACAGTGGCCCTTTGCTATAAAGAAATCAAAGCCGACTGCACGGAATAGAAAGTTTCAACATAGTCAAAGAAACAGTGCATAATCGAAAGTATCCAAGGAGGGAGTGGCAAGTGGTGCACTAACGGGTGGTGGTGGCGGCACGCATTCTATTTAGGGTAAGTGCATCTGAGTGGACACATAGGCACGAGACACCTTTGAGCAGCAACCTTTATGTCCATATATATATTTGCTCCACATACATAGTTCTCTGCTGAATGTCCTATTGGCGTTTGTTGTGGCTGGCGCTCAAAATGATTTACCAGCTGCTGTGCTGCTCCGTGAGCCTGATCTTCTTCTGCTTCAACGTATTCTGGCTCTTTTGCAACCTGGCCATCCCGTGGTGCACTCTCACCTTGCTCGTTGTGTGCATCGCCTCCAAGTTCGTCAAGCTGCAACGAAGTCCCAATGAGAAGCGACTCTTAAGTCTTCTTAGTTCTCCAGAGGAATGGCCCAGTTATTGGCCAATCGCCAACCGGGCGGCCGGCTTTGATGCGCCCGAAAACTCCAAGGCAGCCATTAAGAAGGTGAGTGACGTCACGAGCCGGGTGGTTGGCAGCACGAAAATCAATAACATCCCCTTTTCCACCCCCTTAAAAACAGTGCCTCGCACGTGGATATCGGAACGTGCTTCTGGATGCCGGCCTCACGTCCTGCGGTGAAATAGTCGTGGCTAACCCCACAAAAATAAACGTTGCACAGCCGCTGGTGGAGTTGCAAAAGCTAAACATCACGGAGCAACACCCAATGGGGTAAGTCAATTAATGAACTGGAAATTCCTTTAAATCTTTATAAATCATCGCACACAGGTCGCAGTACGAAGAGGAAACGGTGGCTCCCCTCAGGCAATTGTCCGATTTCCTGGAGGCGGAGGCTGCTGAGACCACAGTGTTTTTGCGAATTCACGACAACAGCGCCAGGATGATAAACCAACTGCAGAAGTTTATGACTGCCGACGAGTCGTTCACTCAGCGCACAATTGTCATCAGTCGATCACCAATAGCTATTTACCAGGTGGAAAAAATTGTTTTGTATTCTTTTCTTTGATTTTTACTCATCCCATTCTTTCAGCTACGAAAACTTAAGCCAGAAATTATTTGCGGCCTTTGGCACGAGACCTACTTGTCACTGGCCATCCTCAAGTCCTCTACACTTATTACCTCAATCTATGGCGCTATTTTTCGCAACATAATTGCACCCGTGATAGGAATAAGCGTTGTTTTTCTCAGCAAAGATGAGATCAATTTGTAAGCTAATATAATTGTAATTATTATTAGACATTATTTATTAGACATTTGGTGTTTCGTATTTATTTTCCAGTCACATTGCCGATCTTTGGCGCAACGTGGGCGTCCGTCCAATAGTCTATATGGTTAACTCACCCAACGAGAAAAGATACTTCCAAAAGACCATGAAGATCCAGTACCTAACAGACTCGTTGCGGTCAGAGCCGCATCTACTTATGAAAGCCTAAGGGTCCTTGAGGATTTAAACGAACGATAACGACTTCGATCGACGCACACACATACACAAACTGTTTGCATTTAGCTGGCAGAGCTTAGCCCTTAAGACAAACTTAAGTACGCATGTGTTTTTGTAGAAGCTTTAGAAAGTATTATCCCAAGCTTTACCGGTACCAGTGAAATGGAAGATATAGTTTAGTTAGTTTATGTGCTTTACTTCTGTTTAGCTGAAGCTTTTATTCATTTTATTGACGTCTTAATTTATTTATGTTGTTATTTATGGTTTTATTTTGTTTAATGACTTCTGTATTTTATACGAAAATGTTCTCAAAGTTTGTATGATGTACAATATTTCTACTATGTACTCAACACAATCATATGCCTTATATGGCGTATGATTTTTGGATGCTGTATATACATACAACAAGCTTTCCTCAATTCCCCTTGTTACCCGAATGTAATCCATGAAATCCCTACAAAGTGTTTACCAGCATTATATGTGTATGTCTATACCAAAAACCAGAATTAATAAAAACTACATTTTATTGTGATTGTAAAAGAAAATAAAATGATTGCAACGATTGATTTAAGTTCATACACCTCTTCAATAATGTGTTTTTCTTTTTCAAATTGGTTTACGAAACTTTATTATTTTTGGGGAGTTCTGATAATGCCTTAAGTGATAAACTATGTATTTATATGTATTAATATTTTTAAATGCCTTAAATCTATTAAGGTTAGTTTTTGTTCTGAGCGAGGGGAGCCATTCCAACGATATCCCACCGAAATGGGTTGATTAACAAGAGAAATTAAAAAATAACACGCCTTCATTAATTAATATATAAATGAATTTTTTTTTACACAAGTTAACGTAAAATTACTTCATTTAAATTTTAGATTAAAAACAATCAAAAAATTATACAGATTAGTACAAAGCTTATGAATGAAATAGATGTGATATTACTTTCGTCGTGACCGAGTTGCGCGCTGTGGCGCACCCTCAACAGCAGAGGTCTCCGGCGCGGTCTCAAAGTGTACCTTCCGGCCTCGGCCACCTCGAACTGCCGCCGTCGATGTGGAGGAGCCGGCTTCGACTTGGGGATCCTCGGCGGGCTGCTCCGGTTCTACTGCCTTGGCGCCTTTTGCTCGACTGCGAGGGGCAGGCTTCTTTGCCTGTTCCTCCTCCTGAGGAGCCTCCTCCGATGGTGTTTTGGCACGAGCTCCGCCTCGCGGCTTTTTGATGGGTGGTTGCTTCTCCGTTTCAGTCTCGACTTTGGTTTTGCCTCCCGCGCCGCGTACGGTCTTTTTGGCTGTTTTGACATCCGGCTTCTCCAAATCGCTTTCGTCAGCCTTTCGACGAGTTCCACGCCCCTTGGTTGCTGGGATCGGCTCATGCTCTGGCCCAGACGCTTCTGTTGTTGATGGAATTTCCGGGGTGGCCTTCTTTGCCGGTGGCTCCTCAGAGTTGGCTGCCTTGCCCTTCGGCCTTTTCGGAGTCGCTGGCCGCGGTGAAGAGTCCACAATTAATTCCAGCGCCTTTGCAGTCAGGTTGCGTACGCGGCGACTACGAGCCGGTGTAGGCTTTTCGTCGTCCAGATCTTCCGTGTAGTTCTTGCGCGGTAGGTTTCGTCCTTCGCGTCGCTGTGATGTTGTGGGTTCCGGAAGAGAAGCTGCGTTGTCGGGTGTATCGTCTGCTTTCACGGGTGGTTGATTGGTTACGGGCAAAGGTGTAACTGGATCTGGCTCTGACGCCTTGTTGGCCAGGGCCTTGCTTGCCGCTGGTGGCTTGCGTGCCCGTCGCAGTCCTGAATGCGGCTTCTCATCGTCCGGTGCCTCCTCGTAGTTTTTACGTGGCAAGTTGCGTCCCTCTCGGCGGCGTGGAGTAAGTTCTTCGGCATCGGAAGCCTTCGAAGGGGATCCCGATGTGTCCACGAGCGCCGAAGCAATTTCGGTAGGCAAGTCCTGCAAGTCGATCTGTTCTCTTTCCTCGTCTTGAGCTTCGTTTTTACGACCCCGACGTATTGCCGTTTTCTTGGCCACTGGCTGTTCCTCATCGACACTCGCTGATGCCTTGCGCCCACGTCGAGATGGTGGTTTCTTCTCCGATGTGGTCGCTTCCATATCTACACTTGGCTTTCTACCGCGGCGCGTTGTCTTGGCCGCTGGCAGTTCCATGACATCGGAACTAGACTCCGCTGGGAGCTCGTCCTTATGTTCTGGCTCCATGGACGCCCTGCGTCCACGAAGCTTTGTTTTCGGCACAGCCAGATCTGCAGTTGGTAAGGCCTCATCCTCGGTGGCTTTGCGTCCACGCCTGCGTGAATGAGAGGGAAGCGGAGCTGGATCCTCTGGTGGTGTCTTTTTAATCCCCTCATCCGTATCCAAAGTGGGCTTACGACCGCGTCGCTGGGTCTTGTTTACCTCACCCTCATCTGGAAGTAATTCAGTTGGTGCCGGTTCTGATTCTGTGACTGGCTCGGTCGCCTCTTCTCTTATTTGCGCAAGATGCTCTTCGCCGCTAGTTGAAACGGCTTCAACAGTTTCCGCAGAAGCTTTGCGTGCATTACGTCTGGTCTTCTTCGCAGGCTCTACAACTGGCAAAGATGGCTCCTGCTTTTCATCGCCCAGAGGGTGAGTTTCACGATCTGCTGGTGTTTTACCCCTCCGCATTGGTTTTTCCAGAACATCTTGGGAAACATGATCCATGTCTTGAGAAGGCTTGCGTCCTCTACGCTTCGGTCTTTCAACGTGTTCTTCCTTAGCATGCTCCTCTACATTTGCGACCATAAATTCTGCTGATTTTCGTGCACGTTTTTTCGGCAATTCTTGATCAGCTAGATTTAAGTGATCCTCTTGGACGGAAGCCAAAGCCTCCTCCGTTTCAGGATTATGTGCGTCATTTGCTGCGTTGACTTCTACTATATCTTCGGATGCTTTGCGAAGTCTTCGCTTTGGTCTCTCCGCGCGAGTATTACCTGTCTCTTTGGACACATCTTCCTGCTTCTTTGACTTCTTAGGCGCCCTATTTTCCGATGAGACATTTGGCACATTATCGGGATCTTGTTCTTCCTTGGATACATTCAAAGTAGCAACCGGTGCAGGCCCCTTTGATTCCGAGTGACCCGAATTCTTTTTACTGGACAGCGAGGTTTCCACTTCTATGACTGGTGCTAAAATATCTACAGTCTTTTCCTTTTTGTCCGACGTCGTGTTTGTTTCCTTTGCAGATGCTTTCCGCACTCGTCTTTTTGGCTTTAGCTCTAAGTCTGCTACAATCTCTGTATTTGTGTTCTCTATTTCATTGCTTGTAGTAGGTAAAACAACTGCTAACTTTCCATCTTTGTTAATGGCCTTCAAATGATCTTCAGCTTTTTCAATTTTCTCGGATGCGTCGTCCGTTTCATTAGCATATGCCTTTCTTCCGCGTCTTTTGGGTCGTTCTTTAGTGGTCTGTTTCTGGTTGGTTTCCTGCACTTCTATTTTACCTTCTAAATCGCCTTCCACCTCTGATTTAGTTGTCGATACAAAAGGCTCTGGAACATCTCGTTGCTCGCTGTTATCCGTATGAGTACTTCCAGGTTCGTTGGCAACTTCCAAGTTCGTATTAATTTTTTCTTTATTATCCAATGGAGTATCCGATTCCTTTGAAGATGCCTTCCTTAATTGTTTTTTGGGTTTGTCTATGATGATCGCCTGTTCTGCATTTGACTCGATTCTTTTCTCAACTTCTGGCTCTGGTTCTTCTTCTAGGATGGGTTTAAGAGCTTCATCAGATTTATGCTCCGCGATTTCTTTCTGTTCGACATTTGCTGTGGTTTCAGAAACTTCTACGGATGGAGTGCGTACTCGTCCTCTTTTTTCTGTAATAGCTTCCTTTTTGTCCTCATTTACATCTGATGATGGTTTTCTACCTCGTCCCCTAGATTTAATGCTGAGATCATCTTCTTGCTTAGTATCGCTTCCACGGTCTTCTATTTCCAAAACCTCAGCAGATGGTTTCCTCGTCACTCTTTTTGGACGTTCAACCTCAGTCGCACTATCCGCGGAAGTAGATCCCTTTCTGGTCACTCTTTTTACTGGCTTAGATGCATCTTCGTGCGTCAACTTTTCTTCTTGTTTTGAAGGCTTGCTGATAAGTCCGGACATCTCCGTGGGCTCGGGGGATATTGTTTGTTTGGAAACTATAATGTCGGTTCGATCTTTCTTTTTGGAATCTGTTGAAGTACTATGAATAGACTTCTCAGATGGTTTTTCCTGGCTACACCCAGCATCATCTTTAACGGTTAACATTTCCTGATCCGAATCAACTGCAGAAGTGGACTCTGCTTTTGTTAGAGATTTATCTTCAGATACTGGCTTGATATGTGTTCCATCTTCTTGCTCTTGATCTCGTTCCGATGGTAAATTGCATTTTTCTTGTATATTATCCGTAGCGTCTCCACCTTCACTTGATTTTGTGAAGTCGGCAGATTCTTTAATACTGACTACTTCTTGTGGCTCGTTTTCTGAAGGTACCACAGAAGAATTAGTAGAATTGAATGGGTCAGGTTCTATTTTATCAACGGCATCATCGTGAGGTACTGTCGATTCAGGTCCGTGGCCTGTAGAGCTAGAATTAGCTGGGTCTCCTGGCTGAGGTTGCTGGTCTTTGGCAATGTCTTCTGACATAATATCAACCTTTTCTACTTCACCGCCATCTTGAGCACATTGAAAATCTGGCATTGCATCAGATACGTCTTCCACTTTTGGAATAAGAAGCTCAATGTCACGTTCCGAAGAAGCATTAAGAAGTTCCCCATTGGGACTTGATGAATTTATTATTACTGCGGGTACAGATGTGTTACACCCTATGAGAGTTTCTACCTGATTTATTTGTTCGTACATTTTTTGTGATTCCACTTGGTGTGGTGAAGAGATTGCAGCGTTTACAGTTGATATCTTAGGGCAGATTTCTTTTTCGGATGGCTCTTCAGTTATAATTGAAATATGATTTGCTGGTTCAGTGACTTCATTTTGGTTAGATGACTCTTCAGACACACCTTCTTTTACATCATTGTCTTCTATTACGATACCCTCTATAATGGAATCATCGTTTGGATCTTCAATTATTGAATCTTCTTTTAAAGGACATTGCTCAGCAATGCCTGAGGAATCTAACGAAATCACCTCATCGTCAGATTGATTTTGATTGCATTTCTCCGTTTCCTTAGCGTTCAACTCCATATCTGAATGTTTTTCGACTAAGACGGATGGTTCTGTGTAACTTTCGTCTAAGCTCGAGGCATCTAATTGAATAACTTCATCGTCATTGTCCTTTTCGTCAGAATCCTTTTTGGGGTTACAATCTGTGGATTCTTTTTTGTCCATCGAGTTAACATCTATTATTTGGTCGGCATTAGTTTGTTCTTTAAGCATAGACATTTCTGTGGATTGATCTTTATCCTCTCCAACTGATGTACCTTCATCTAGTGTATCTTGCTCAACAATTATGGAGGCATCTAACTGAATCACCTCTGTTTTGAAATCCTGATTTGGTTGGCTTTCCTTAGGTTCCTCTGAAAGAACAGCTTCGGATTCCTCTAGAATAGAAACCTCTTTATTCTGGTCCGTTAGAGATTGATCAATTAGTGCATTTTCATCTGGTAAACTTTGTTCAACAACGCTCAAGGCATCGTCAGGTATATTGTCTTCAAATTTCTCATCACTCTCTTTATGAGCAGCGATAATTTCAATTGATGATGTCTCCATTGCGACGTGTTCTTCGACGTAATCGTTTTCATTCTGTTCATCAATTTGAGCGCTTTCATCCTGTGACATTGATGTCCCACATAGACGAGTATTGGGAGATAAGTTCGTTGATACTTCTAATGAGCTTACATTAGCAAGATCGCTCGCTATAGAAGACTGCTTAACACAAGCGACGTCATTCGGCAAAGCTTCCATATTTCCCTTTTCTTTACTTATATCGGAAGTATCTAAGTCTAAAGAAGTCATCGCGACTTTTTCAGAGTGTTCGATCTCAAATGCTGGACTGGAATTGCTTAAAGGGACCTCATCGATGCACATAACTACCGGCCCGCAGTTTTTAATTTCATCCGATGGAATTGGCTCATCCGTTTGAGGATTAGTTTCCACAACTACATTATCCATTTTACTAACAGATGGATCCTCTTTAGTACTGGCTTCCTTTGGATCTTTCTCCCCGGATGATGTTTCGATGACTTCCTGAGTCTCATCAGGTTTTGCTTTCTCAGTCGGTTCTTCGGCGGGTGACTTTTCAGTTATTAGTTGATCGATTTGACTTAAATCAGGCACTTCATCAGTTCCTGCTTCTGAAAGTAGCTCGTCACCTGTCCTAGTTTCAGCAGATGGCTTTTCGACAATTACTTGATCCTTTTCACTAGAAGAAGGCAACTCATCAGGATGTGCCTCTACTGGAGGTTCTCTTTCAGGTGATGTTTCGATTATTGGTTTAATAGTATCAGTTTTCGTCTCGTTGGATCCTTGAACAATTTCAGTAGGTGATTCATCAGGTTTAGCTTCTTCTTGAAGTTCCTCGGTTGGATATATGTTGGTGACGGGTTGGATAGATTCATCAGTTTTTGTTTCCTTTAAAACATCCTTGACGGGATACGGTTTTACTTCTTGTTTAGTATTATCTAAAGAGTGTACCTTCTGAGGTTGGGTTTCCTCTGAAAGTTCTTTGAGAGGCGAACTTTCGATGCAATGTTGATTAGATTCCGCATCAGTAGAAACATCAGGTTGTTTTTGTTCCATAAAAGGCAAAGTCTCAATGGCTGGTTGAATGACTTCGCCATCAATTGAGACCTCATTGGAGTTGGTTTCTCTTACAAGTTCATCGGAATGTGATTCATGCAACGGTTGCTTAGACTCTGCGCCAGGGGCTCCCTTTTCGGGTTGTGGTGTTTGTGTATCTTTTTGAGTCGGCAAAGTTTCTGTGGCTGGTCGATCCGGTTCTGCAGCACTCGAAACCTTATCTGGTTTGGTTTCTTCGGAAAGTTCTTCAGAGCGCTCAATAGATGGTTTGGAGGTGTCTTTGTCGGTGGGCTCATCACCAGATTTTGCCTCTTTTGCCAGTTCTTTAGAAGGTGATATTACGATTGGTGGTTCATCAGTATGCACCTCACTTTTATTGGAAGGTGATACTTCGCCAACTGAACCATATAAGTCAGTGGAGGATTTTTCATCTGTAACTGAAGTGTCTTGGGCATCGTTTGTGGACTTGGCATCTTCTTGATTAAGATTATGGTCAGGTATAGTTTTTTCCACACTACAGTCAATGACATTAGTAGAATTAATCGAACTATCCGCTGTTGTGTCTAAAGGAAAAATCTCTGACTCTAGAATCGTCAATTCCACCCCTGCAGATTCAATATTTTCATCAGAATTAACTGGTAGGATATCTAGACTTTTCTCTTCTTGAAGTTTGTCACCTTCGAGATTTTGGTCAGGTATAGTTTCTTCCACACTACTGTCAATGACATTAGTAGAATTGATCGAACTATCCGCTGTTGTGTCTAAAGGAAATATCTCTGACTCTACGATCGTCAATTCCACCAATGCAGATTCAATATTTTCATCAGAATTAACTGATGGGATATCTAGACTTTTCTCTTCTTGAAGTTTGCCACTTTCGAGATTTTGGTCAGGTATAGTTTCTTCCACACTACTGTCAATGACATTAGTAGAATTGATCGAACTATCCGCTGTTGTGTCTAAAGGAAATATCTCTGACTCTACCATCGTCAATTCCACCACTGCAGATTCAATATTTTCATCAGAATTAACTGATGGGATATCTAGACTTTTCTCTTCTTGAAGTTTGCCACCTTCGAGATTTTGGTCGCAAGTACTTCCCTCAATTGTGGTATCTTCCACTTCAATTAGTGAAATTTCACTGATAGCACCCGTTTCGACTTTCCTTGAATTCTCATCGACAGTGTTGTGTTCCGTCAGATTGACAGATTCTTCAAGCTTGTAGGCTATAGATGGTTCCTGAGCACCGTCAGACTGTTTGGGAGTTGCTTCCGATTTCTTTGGCTCCTCCTCATCATCACTAAATACCAAGGGCTCAGTAAGGCCGACATTTGAGTCTGTATCTGAGCGATCCTCAATGTTATCAATAGGTGGATTGGTCTGGCCTAAAGGCCTCCTCTCATCCACGGTGACTTCGCACGACTCTACGCCCGAAACTACTAGTGCTTCGGAGAAAATTGAGTCCGACGTCTGGTCCAACAACTGAATTCCACTCATCTCGTTTGTGTTGGGTGAAATAGACCTGAAGCCGCAATCTGCAAAGGCACTAAGATTGGGATTGGCATGCAGGGTAGCTTTGTAGGTGGTGCTTGTCAGAGGATCCTTTAGTGAAGCGCTCGCTGTGGCTGTATGCCCGACATTCATCAGTGCCTCTGATGCCACTGTTTTGTTCTGAATTATTGAATCCAGAGGATCAACTCCAGTCGCTGTGCTAATCGCTGTCACATTTATCTCTTCCGTGTCTTCCATATTGGCCCCAGTCGTTTCGGGCACGTCCTCAAAAATCTTGTCCAAATGCAATGTATTGTTCGTCACATTCAGATCATATTCTGTGGCTGCCGCCAGAGAATCCTTGCGAGACTTTAACACTGCGCTAGCTGGTTCATTTGGCACCATGATATTCCGGGCACTGGGCGTCTTCAGAGCATTTTCCAGAGGCTTTTCTTGCTCCATGCGGGATACTGCAGTGCTTCTTCTATCGTGGAAAGGAGTCCTACCAACAGAGGTTTCTAATAGTTCTGCCATATTTCCTATAATTGGTGAGGCAGGAATTTTCGGAGTTCGCATCAGTTCCCTTAGCCCTTTAAAGCGTGGTGTGCTGCAGCTTTTTGGTGTTTTCAATAAATCCCGTAGGCCGTGAAAATCTACCTTGTCGATATCATCAACTGGCAGCTCGGTGCCATAATTTTCGTCGTCAGCGATGACAGATTTACTATCTGTAATAAATATAAAAAATATAATTTAAATCAAATAAGCCATTCCATTTAATAAATGCTTATGAATAAGCTTACCATCTTCGGAACCAACTTCTTCCAATATGACTCCCATATCGCCCACAGATTCATCCATCTGAAGTTCCCTCTTGGGTGTGTTCAAAATACGCAACGATTGGCGCGTTGGTGTGGACATTTCTTGCGTAAATCGCCGCTTGCGGCGGGGAGTAACAGCGACTTGGCTGTCCATTGCTGAACAGGATGCACGGCGAGAACGCTTGTTGTCCTTCTCGGGTAATGTCTTACTGCTGGCCTCCATCGAGGATCGCCGAGTGCTTCTCCGTGGCGTTGTTGACGCTACCCTCTGCTCAACAGAATGACGGCGCAAGCTCCTGCGAACCACGGGGGTTTCTGCATTTGGAGATGGTTGGTTTTCTTTTTGAGATGTCCCTCCTGTCGCAATAAAATAAAAATGTATTTTGGGAATTTCCAAATTTAAATTGCTTACCAGTTGAATTTGAATTACCAGTAGTACTCTCCAATGGCAGCTCTTCGCAAATACTTTCCTCGATTATTTTCTCAGAATTAGCTGTTTCGGTTTCGGAACATTAGATTTCATAATATTTATTTTATATTATAGATACTTACAATTCTTAGTTTGTTGAGGAATATTCGCATGAACCTCTTCGCAAATGCTATCCTCAATAATAGCATTCTCTAGTTGTTTGCCGACTGGAAGTTCATCTTTTTCTTTACATTCGTCTTCATTTTTGCCGGTTTCAAATTCATGTTTGTCACGTTCATTCTCGTCGAGTATGGCCGCATCTGGCTTAGGATTCACATCTTCTTGTGCAGATTTTAACTTGCCTTTCACATCTGATTCTGTCCCGATCGGCTCAACTTTGTCTCGGATAGGTGTGGGCGCTTCTGAGTTCACTGACGGAAGCCTCTTTTCAATTAGGGAACTCAGCTGAAAGGATACATCATCTACTTCCCCAGTGATGAGAACAGTAACCGCTTCAATTGCCATTGCTGCGCCACTCTGATCATTTCCTTGGGTATCATGCATTATAGTGAACGTGCGGCTCAGCTCATCCTGAGAATCGTCCGGTTTTTCCGGAGTGGAGCTCTTGATCTGGGACACATCGATTGTTTTTTTTTGACATGGCGATGACGGCTTAGATGATCCAGGCTTAGGGGAGCCACTTTTCGGCGAGTTAAGCGAACGACGTGCCTTGGCTACGAGCTTGTTGCTCTTGTCAACGCCGGGACTACGCTTGGCAGCCGCAAACGACTTTCTGAGCTGGGAGACCTTGTTCTCTCTGGGAGACTCCATTAGTGACATACGTTTGCGTGGCGAGGTCTTGGGTGCGTTTCCTCTCGTATGCCCTTCTCGCTGGACTGGCGTACGCCGATGTGGATGGAATGGCAAACGCCGAGGCGTAGTCAGGCAGTGGCGACGAGCCTCCAGAAGAGATGTCCGCTTGGGGGTAACTATGGGGCTATTCTTATCTGGTTGGTTGGCGGCGATCTGCTTTTTAATGCTGGTAAGCATAGCTCGTTTCATCAGGGAATGGGGCGTTCTATTGGGTGTGGTGATACCAGCCGGACGCTGAGGAGTTTTATACCGTTGCGAAGGGCTTGGGGATGGCGGTGTGTCAGAGTTAGTTATGTCAATGACTAATGGGGATGCATCTGATGATTCGTCGGTGCTGTCTACACTGATAGGCGTCTGTTTGGGTGTGAGCTTGAATGCATGCGAATGTTTGGGTGTTTGTCGTAGCTTTGATGGGGTGGTCAGGTCTATCAGGAACATAGACGAATCCCGCTTGGTCTTCTTTGAGGTGGATGGCGTGCTAAAGTCCATTAGATCTCGGCTGCAGCTGTCTTCGTTTAGTTCAGAGAGCACATTGCCCTTGGGGGTGCTGTATATGCTCTTAGGCGTGGAAACTGCCAGAGACGTCGTGGTGTAGCCAGGTTTTCGCACACATGAAAAGGATTTCTCGGTCTTAACGCCAGTCTCGCGCGGCGAATAAGAGGTAATAACCACGTCGGAGATGGCGCACAGCTTTAGTAGCTTCTGGTGGCTACCTGGTGGCGTTGCGGTATTCTCCTTATTCTGCGTAGCCTCTAGAAGATTTACTTTGGGGGACTCGTAAGCATTCTTCTCTGTGCTGTGTTGAATGGATTCATTCAGTGAGACATCCTCCAAGTGAGACTCACTCTGATCACGAGACTCTATAGAAGTATTTCCTTCGTCGTCCGAATTGATGCTATAGTGAAAACTGAAAAGGTATAAGCAGAGATGAGGTTTTATAGGGACTATTAACAGGCAGGCAACACATGCTTGCAGTAGGAACTTTTTCCTATTGTTGTTGCCCAAAGACATTTTAGGGGTTGGCCAGGTAGTCGGTTAGGGGTCTGCCTGCTGTTTTCACTTACTTGTGAACTGTCAGGCGTTTTTCGGCTTGTAGACGATGCGATTGCTAAATCAAATAAAAATAGGAAAATTGTAGGTCTTGGAATACTGTACTAGATGGAGCAGATGGCGGCTATTACCTTCAATGAAGGGCAAGAGTTTGACGCTTGTTCTTTGGGCAATAGGCGTTCTGGGGTGCATGGGGCTTCCTGCACCTCGGAGCACTTCGGGAACTCCCAAGTGTAGACCTTCTCTCGAATGGTAATCTTGCCACCGTGTAGCAAAGGACGCTTGCCTGAAGCATGGATGGCCACGTCGTTGAGATGAATGGGATCTCCGCTGGACTTGTTGTATATGATGACCTAAGTGCGGAAAAAGCAGTATGTTAAGGCGGTAAAAGGCGACTCCTGCCTTCCAGACTCACCCTGCCGAAGGCATCGCAGTTAATCTCGCAAATTAGACGCTCCTCCTCTGGCCCCTCCAGGATGAGGTCGCAATTGTAGTAGGAGCCCACCTGGAAGGTGCGTCCTTTAGCTGCCAGAACCACGGTTTTACCATTTTCGTCCTCGTAGCGCAACCTGCCGCCATCCAGCGACATTTTCCAAGCGGCGTCGCAAATGCGGCTTGGGTGCGGGGAAAACGAATACCGAAGCGAGCACTTTGAAAAGCCGCAAAGCTATTGGAAATAATACGGTAAATGCACGTACACAAAACACCCACAAACTATTCACTGATTTCTTTCACACTTTTCCTACAGACACTGTTTTTACGGCTGACATCACGAGCTTGTCATAGTTAATTGTAACGAAAACTCTGTGAAGGAATTTTTTTTTTTGCAATGGACGCGCAAGCCTTGCCAACTCGTTTCTAATGCGCCGGCTTATGCGTTACATTTAAAATTCTGGGCGCAGAAACTGACAACTTACTTAAATTAAAAGTGGTTTATATTTTGTGGTTATTAATGTTGGTTAATCTCAAGAAGTGAAAAGAAATCTGTATTAGGTGAATCTCTTTGTCAAATAAAAAATATAAGGTGAAATAAGGTTTTAAATTTTTTTTTGCAGTGCTGTAAATGCGTCTCGTAAACAGAAAAATTAAATTAGAAAACGTTCCTTGGTAAAATATTAACGATTAAAAATACGTTTTATTTATTAAACAAATAAATTGGTAATGTTAATAAATTTGCAATTTATTTAATATTTATTTTAAGTTCATAACTTATAATAATCGATTTACAAAAAATATCGATTGTACCTTCATGAAATTGATTGTACATATGGTACCGACAAGTGTCATCCCTAGAATTGAGCCGGAAAACAAAAACTTTTAACAAAAGAATAAAATTTTTGGCATAAGTACAATCGCAATGGACTCCGACGCCGCACAAAAGACCTGGGAGCTGGAGAACAACATCCAGACGTTGCCCAGTTGTGACGAGATCTTTCGCTACGACGCAGAACAGCAGCGGCAGATCATCGATGCGAAGCCCTGGGAGAAGGATCCCCACTTCTTTAAGGACATAAAGATCTCGGCACTGGCGCTTCTAAAGATGGTGATGCACGCTCGCTCTGGCGGTACTTTGGAGGTGATGGGTCTAATGCTTGGCAAGGTCGAGGACAACACAATGGTGAGTTATTGAATGGGAAATGGTCCTCAATTAATAAGTCTTTCCCTTGCAGATTGTCATGGATGCGTTTGCACTACCAGTGGAGGGCACTGAAACCCGCGTCAATGCCCAGGCACAAGCGTACGAGTACATGACCGCCTACATGGAGGCGGCCAAAGAGGTGGGACGCATGGAACACGCCGTGGGATGGTATCACAGCCATCCCGGTTACGGTTGCTGGTTGTCCGGTATCGATGTGTCCACCCAGATGCTCAACCAGACATACCAGGAGCCATTCGTGGCCATTGTGGTTGATCCGGTGCGCACTGTATCCGCTGGCAAGGTGTGTCTGGGTGCATTCCGCACCTATCCAAAGGGTTATAAGCCACCAAACGAGGAGCCCTCGGAGTATCAGACCATCCCGCTGAATAAGATCGAAGACTTTGGAGTCCACTGCAAGCAGTACTATCCCTTGGAAATTAGCTACTTCAAGTCTGCTCTGGACCGCAGGCTCCTCGACTCTCTGTGGAACAAATACTGGGTAAACACACTGGGCAGCTCGGGTCTGCTCACCAACACAGAGTACACCACCGGTCAGATCATGGATCTCTCCGAGAAGCTGGAGCAGAGTGAGAACTTTTTAGGTCGCGGTACATAATGGGTCGATTTAAGAGTTGTGCACATCATTTACCCGCTTTAATATCCACAGGAACCGATGTCAACGAGAAGCGTTCAGAGGATAAGCTGTCCAAGGCCACGCGAGACTGCAGCCGCTCCACCATTGAACTGATACACGGCTTGATGGCTCAGATCGTTAAGGACAAACTTTTCAACAAGGTCGGACTGGGCAAATAGTTCAAGACTACAGTTCGCAATGAATTTTAAAATGCATTGTGAATTTTCTTTGCAACCTGGCGATTTATTAACCATTTCCCTGGGAAATATTTTAAGTAAGTCAAGCTTATACAAAAGAAAAAGGAAATTATAAAACTGCCTGATAGGCTGAAGAAAAAAATCTAAAACTCTTTTTACTTTTAATATAGGTTCTCTTTTTTTGTAGAGAAATAAATTATTTTGTCGTTCCCTTTAATGCTTATTAGACGACAGAAGGCATAGTAAAAGTTGCAACTTTTGTTCGCTATTTCGGAAAACAGCTATTCTTTCAGATAAACAAACTTTTTTTATAGAATATAAAATAATTCGGCACTGCGAAGTATATTTCCCACATCGATAAAACATTGTGGAAAATGAGATGCTTGGGTATTTCAATTGGTTTAGAATTATGTAACCCGAACCGGTCTCAAAGCAACAACCGAAGCCCACCGACTGAAACATTCCCTAATTGCTTTGGGATTTTTAAAGTAAATATTACAGAGCCTGGTTAGCTATACAAGCCAAGCCGCAAATGCGTCCCTCTCATCAATCAAATGGTTTCATTATTTTCATCGTTTGGTTCATTTTACAACTTTTATTCCTTGATTGCGTGTTTGCCCATGGGCTCTAGGGTTTCCCTGCAGTCTACTGTCTGCTCCTGGGAGCGAGAGCTACAAGTGAGATGTCAACGCCCTTCCAGCACGTGGCCCAATCAATTTGAAGGGACAAGAAGGGGGCCGCTTGCGAAGGGCGCTAATTAAATACGTTGTCACGTTTATCGCCGCTGTGAGGTACCAAAAAAAAGGGGGCGCCAAGGCAAATACAAGTCCTGTTTTACCGTTATCATCACTCCTGCAAGGAATGCCCATTAAAATGTCAACATTTGTGTGCCTGTGCCGGATTTATTCTGTGGAATTTTTAAATCCTCTTAAATGTAAATGTAAATTGTGGCGCAAGTCCACACATCCCACATCAAAAAGGGAGATAAACAAAATAAGAAGAAATATTAACGCACTTGGAGTACGCAAACGAGAACCTTTATAAAGATTTACGTGACAAACCCAACGAGGGCTGCTTTTGTGCGTGTAAGTTATTGGTGGTAAAGCAATAAAACTTTCATTTTCAGATATTATATCGAAAAGTAACCGTCATCTGGCATCAACAAGGAGCATTGTCATGAAATGTAACACTGCCAAATGCGGTTAGACCCTCCGCTGGCGAATGGGAAGGAGGAGTCTAAAACGATTGCCGAGGTGCTATAAAAGTCGCGGCGACGAACGACAGGCGCTTCATTCGCGTCCTGGATGCCAGCTAGAAAGCTTCCCAATCGCGATACACAAAGTCAAAGCCGAGGGACACCATGGCAGCATCATCCTTGTGCGTATCCGTCCAATAAAAATCAAAGTAATAGCAATGGAAAACCTATTCTCTGAGTGATAGTGCGTGCGTTTAGTGCCTTGGGAACTGTAGACAGCATATGTGCGCTATCAGATTGTGTGGGAATCTATTGAATTTTAAGGAAGTGAATTACAAGCAACGCGGAATAAGAAAATTTACGAACTGACAAGGCGGCGAATAAATATTAAACGGAGATTTTAAAGTGAAACTTAACCAACGAAACCTGTTGAGCAAAGTAAGTGCAATTTGAAGAAAAGTATTGCGGTGTGAAATAATTTCAACTACTAAGAGAGATTATTTTAAAATCATGTTTTTAATTTGTTTAAAATTTATCTGCACTTAGAAAAAATAGCGATAGAAAAAAATTTACTTCACTTAGAAAAACTTAAGAAAAATTTTATAATTATTTACTTTATATGTTCCAAAAATATTACTTGTATATAAAGTATACAAAATAATAAGCAATTAATGCAGAAAAATGTACCTATGTTGTTTTTCACTTTAAATAATAATATCGTGTTTTTCTTGTTTAAACATTTGAATTTTTTCAGAAACTTCAACCATGTATGGAATGCTGTACGAGAGTGTGCAGCACTACGTGCAGGAGGAGTACGGCGTGGACATTTGGCGGAAGGTGTGTCACATCATCGACTGCAAGCACAATAGCTTCAAGACGCACCAGATCTATCCGGACAAGCTGATGCCGGACATCGCCGAGGCTTTGTCCGCCTGCACGGGCGAGTCCTTCGACTTCTGCATGAACTTCTTCGGGCGCTGTTTTGTGCGGTTCTTCAGCAACTTTGGCTACGACAAGATGATCCGCTCCACAGGGCGATACTTCTGCGACTTCCTGCAGTCCATCGACAACATTCACTTGATTATGCGCTTCACCTATCCCAAGATGAAGTCGCCCAGCATGCAGTTGACCAATATGGATGACAACGGAGCTGTGATCCTGTACAGAAGCAGTCGCACTGGAATGTCCAAGTACCTAATTGGGCAGATGACCGAGGTGGCGCGAGAGTTTTACGGCCTGGAGATCAAGGCTTACGTGATTGAGAGCCAGAATGACATCAGTGGAGGCACTGCTGGTCCCATCAAGCTCACGGAGGGTCCCTTAACCGTGATTGTGAAGTATCGTCTGGACTTTGATAACCGGGAGTACATGGCTAAGCGCGTCAATACGGAGGCCCATCCCTCGCAGCTCAAAATGCCCACCGTGAAACTGGATGTGTTCCTCGATCTTTTTCCCTTCACATTTGTGCTGAACCACGACATGAAGATCACGCATGCTGGTGAGAAGATCGTTGAGACCTGGATTATGCACAATCCAGGGGCCAATCCAAAGAGCTTCATTGGCACCCACGTAATGGACCTGTTCCAATGCCGTCGTCCGAAAGACACCACCATCGACTGGGATACCCTGATCCAGATGAGAGCCGTGCTCTTTGAATTCGAGTTGATTCGCACGGGTCACAACCGCGCTGCCTACGATGCTGTCTTGAATATGGACTTTGAAAACTACGACGAGATGGACCTAAACGAAGCCCAGACTATGGCGCTGGCCAAGGCCCAAGAGTTCAGTGAATCCCATCCGTTGGATGATGATGAAGCTGCGGGCGAGGATGAGATCGACCCTGCCACTGGGGAACGTCGATCCTCCCAGGGCTTGAGGTCCATCCTTTTAAAGGGTCAGATGTTCTACATCAAAGATGTGGACTCGCTGATCTTTCTGTGCAGTCCTCTAATCGAAAATCTCGATGAGCTGCATGGAATCGGTCTCTATTTGAACGATCTCAATCCGCATGGGCTGAGCAGAGAGCTTGTGATGGCGGGATGGCAGCACTGCTCCAAGCTGGAGATCATGTTCGAGAAGGAGGAGCAGCGATCGGATGAGCTTGAAAAGTCGCTGGAACTGGCAGATTCCTGGAAGCGGCAGGGTGATGAGCTGCTGTACTCCATGATTCCGCGGCCCATAGCCGAAAGAATGCGACTCAGCCAGGAGCAGGTCTGCCAGAGTTTCGAGGAGGTGTCCGTCATCTTCCTCGAGGTGATGAACGTCTATGACGAAGGATTGAACAGCATTCAGGGCGCCATGCAGGCGGTGAACACTTTGAACAAAGTATTTTCGGCTCTGGATGAGGAGATCATTTCCCCATTCGTTTACAAAGTGGAGACCGTGGGCATGGTATACATGGCAGTTTCGGGTGCTCCTGATGTGAATCCCCTGCACGCCGAGCACGCCTGCGACTTGGCCTTGAGGGTGATGAAAAAGTTCAAGGCTCACGACCTGGGGGACGTTGCCATTCGGGTTGGCATCAATTCGGGACCTGTGGTGGCCGGCGTTGTGGGCCAAAAGGTTCCTCGATACTGTCTGTTTGGGGACACCGTTAACACCGCCTCGCGAATGGAGAGCAGCAGCGATCCCTGGAAGATCCAGCTATCGAAGTACACCGGCGATAAGGTGCGCCAAGTGGGCTACAAAGTGGAGTCGCGTGGCACGGTCAAGGTCAAGGGCAAGGGCGACATGGAGACCTACTGGCTGCTGGAGGGTCCCGAAGGCTAGGCATATAAAATATTAAATGTATCTTTAATTTTAGCACCATGCACTGAAGGATTGTACGGCACCTGTGGCTTTCTTAATTTGTTGCAATAAAAGAGAATTTAGCTCTGCTCCTCTGACTTTTTTTGAATTTTCTTGCTAGTGCTTGGACAAACTTAATTTGTCTAATAATACCAGCTATCTAAGTAAACAATAGAGCCTTATTGAATACACCCCTTATAAGCTCAAGTTCTTCTAATATCCTCCATCCTGCCTCTTCAATTACCAACTTAATTTGCTACCCGCTCCTGCCATTTCCCGCAGACAACTCTCATCTCGGAAAATCCATTTTTAATAACTTTTATGGGCGGTTTGCGTGTCACTTTGCACACCATCATCTCCAACCCACGACGGACCATTCGAGCATCTAGTAACCTCCGTTCGCCTGTTCCTTATATAAATTAAATTAAGTCACTCTGCGTGTCCTTAGCTCAAATGCCTGGACGTTGGACATTTAATTCCGGTGCAATATTGATAGTAACTACACAGGAAAAAGTACTCTCGATCTTATGTTGTTTTAGTTTTCATGTTCGGCAGGTAACGCAAAAATAAAGGAATATTTAAAAAAATTATACGGTTCAAGAAAAAAATAAAAATAAACATTTGGAAAATATTCTTGTATTTTCATAGCTTAAAACAAAAATTATTTTCGTCACAAAAGTTGATATCAGAACATTCGTGTGTTGAGGTGCCATCGTCATTAGTTTTAACCCCGTTAAGAGCTGTTTTTGTTTGATTATATCAAGTTATTTTCTTGGGGAGCCCATGGACATAAATATAATATTTTTGTCGTTATGCAACGCGTGCCTGTCGCATCTGTAATTGATGGCTTTTTGAGTGGCAGAAGTATCTCCTTCTTTTATTCAACCAGGCATATTATCGTCCTCTCGGTAGAATAATGGTCTGTCCATAAAATTGTCAACTTTTATTTAATAGACTAGCCCTAAAATCCGTTTCGTTTAAGTGGGACAAAGGCTTTTTGTTCGATGCTGTGAAATCCCTTTTAAATTGCTTTAAAACAACACATCAAATATGTGCAGGATTCAGGCTAACATATGTATGTACATCTACTTGTATTTGTATATATAAGTGCGTGAAAATGGAAAAGCATTAAGCACAGAGCCACAAAACCATTCCTCCATCGGGGAAATGGCAAACGGCCAAAGCGAAAAACTCGGTTACAATGATACATTTGACAGACGGTTTTCGATACTTCAGGGCTTGGGATACACTTTTAAAGTACTCTAGTATTTTTAAAATTGTAAGAAATGGTTCAGAAAATGAGAACAGCGTTTTAAAAAGAGAATTTAGTTGGAAAGTAATTATCTCAAGGAAACTAAAAGTTCAAATTTAACATTTGTATAAGCCACATTTCTGTTATAACTGACTAACTCGTAACAGTCTATTAGTTAGTGTTATTCAGCCCTGGTAAAGACCCAAAGGACAATACATTCCCAGGACACCGCACCCATACATACATGTATACATCGATGTGGGGGAGTGAGGCCATAAAAGGAAATGAACGGGGAGAAAAATGACTCCTTCGGTGGTTGTGTGACAATGTTTATCTCTATCGGAAGGAGTGAAAGTGGCAATTGTGGCAAAGAGCATTGACTGCCGATGTTCCTGGTCTGTAATAATACCGATGATGATGATGATGATCACGATGGTCAAACAGAGAAGTGCGTGTCGAGGCGCAGGCACGTAGGTCCTAAGTGGGCCGGAAATACAGCTCCAACTGCAACTTGGCTAGTGGGTGGGCTATAAAAGGCCTGACCGCCACAGAGGCACGCTTCAGTCGACCGACATCGTCCCGGCTAAAAGGGAAAGCTCCAGGGGAAACCGACGGAACCGACGGATGCCAAAGAGCCGACAGACTCACGAAGCTCGTCCGTCAGAGGAAATCATGAAGCAAAAGCAAATCAGGCAGCCAGAAGCCAAGGAAGCAGCGACAGGCGGCAAAACAAATTTAGTGTAACAATAGCAACTGCCGACGACGCAACACGGAGTCCGGAAAAGTGAGAGTTCGCCGTGGAGTGCGCGTATATATATGTACCCCGACTTTACGCATCCGGGGATGCTGTGCGTGTGCAGGCGTATATGCCTTCCTTAAATTATAAATAAGCGACTGGCAAATGCCGCGTGGATATAATTAAAACTCTTTCTGAGGCACAGACAAACGACAAGCGGCTCCGATGCTATAGAACTTCATGTGATTCATCATCTGGATTGGAACTAGGCGGAACGCAATATAAGGTGAAGGGATTGCCGGGGATATAATAAGATAATTTCACGGTTCACTAATCAAAAAGATATATAAAGAGAAATAAGGGGATTTTCATACATCCGAAGAAGGCAGTTCTTTAAAGGATTAGGAAGCAATATGAGAAACAGAGGTAAAACTTATAGTTAAAGTAGCAATTGAGTTGGCCACAAATTATTACACCATAGTCCATTTAACTTTAGCATCCAATCCATTATTTATCAATTTATATAGATTAGGGTTCTCCCTGCCACTTTCTAGCTACCATAAATTACGAGCGATTAAATCTAACTTAAGTATAAAGGAGCAGAAGTTAAGCATTGCCTTTATGTTTATTTTGACTATGTGGATTCCCTAACCATTAATCAAACGTTAGCATATTCAAACAGCATTTTTATCCACGTTTTACGACCTTGGACTTGTCGGAAATTTGCATGTTTTTGTCAAAATTAAATACACTCAAACTCGGGAAAGATGTTCGAGAATTTATTGCTCAGTTAGTTAGTCTGAGTAGAAAAAAAATGAAAAACCGGCATTGCCACCAGCGAATTACCGGCAATAGGAAACGGAAATAAGTTAAGTACAATGAGCTATGTTCCTTTCGCCAAGAACGTGACAGGCTTCAAGGACCTTGAGGTGGTAAGTAGGAGGATTGCCTCCGCGTGTCTGCCACATGAACTCAAATTAAACTGTCGGGGCAATAAATCAAATGCTAAAAAGCTGGTTTTCCTTCGATGTTGTTGACGGCTAGATAAGAGGATATCCTCTGACGGCTAAAACATACATATGTCACCTCACATTAATTACTTGTTAAATGGATTTTAAATGCATGTCTCTAAAAATAGGAAATAGATTTCACTCATAAGAAGAGTGACTGGGTACAATTTTACTTTCCCCCTAAGTAGTTACTAAAAACTAAATTCGCGCAAGATTTTTTCCTAACCTACTATAAATCACTTGAGTTGCGTACGAGTTTGTTGTCCTAATCCCTGACCCAACGCAACGAAATTGCCCCAAATCCTCCGGGGTACGAACACAGTTTACCTAATTACCAGCTCAGAGCGATGGAAAAACTTTGTCTAACCTCACCCCTGATTATGTGACTGCCAACTTTGTTTCGTTACAGGATAAACTTTTACGAAGGCAATTTCGACGATAGGCAGGACTTCACAGGACCAAGGACATTCACATCCTGCCCCATCATGTACGGAATGCTGTACGAGAGCGTGCAGCACTACATCCAGCAGGAGTACGGCATGGAGACCTGGCGGAAGGTCTGTCAGATTGTCGACTGCAAGCACCAGAGCTTCAAGACGCATCAGATCTATCCGGACAAGCTGATGCCGGACTTTGCGGCAGCCCTGTCCGCCAGCACGGGCGAGTCCTTCGACTTCTGCATGAACTTCTTCGGGCGCTGTTTTGTGCGGTTCTTCAGCAACTTTGGCTACGACAAGATGATCCGCTCCACTGGTCGATACTTTTGCGACTTCCTGCAGTCCATCGACAACATCCACGTGCAGATGCGCTTCACCTATCCCAAGATGAAGTCGCCCAGCATGCAGTTGACCAACATGGATGACGATGGGGCTGTGATCCTGTACCGCAGCGGCCGAACTGGCATGTCCAAGTACCTGATTGGCCAGATGACCGAGGTGGCCAAGGAGTTCTATGGCCTAGACATGACTGCCTACGTCCTGGAGAGCCAAAATGACATCTGCGGTGGCACAGCCGGTCCCATCAAGCTTACGGAGGGTCCTCTGACCGTGATTGTAAAGTATCGGCTGGACTTCGATAATCGTGATTATATGGCCAAGCGGGTCAATGTCATTGCTCATCCTTCGCAGCTCAAGATGCCGTCGGTGGACCTGAATGTGTTCCTCGAACTGTTTCCCTTCACCATTGTGCTGGATCACGACATGAAAATTACACTTGCGGGCGAGAAGATTGTCGAGACGTGGATTCTGCATAATCCTGGGGTGAACCCAAAGACCTTCATTGGCAGTCACATATTGGAGCGGTTTAAGTGCCGCCGTCCCAAGGACACTCAAATCCAATGGGAGACCATTCTGCAGATGCGAACGGTACTCTTCGAGTTCGAGCTCATCCGCACCGGTCACAACCGTGCCGCTTATGATGCGGCCTTGAACTTTGACTTTGAAAACTTTGATGAAGCCAGCAGCCTGAACGAGGCGCAGGCCATGGCTTTGGCCAGTGCCAAGGAGTTCAGTGCGGAGAACGCCAAGGAAGAGGCAGCTGCAGCTGCCACCTCCAAGGACGAAATCGATCCCGCCACGGGACAGAGACGCCATTCGGTGGGCCTCCGATCCATCCTGTTGAAGGGTCAAATGTTCTATATCAAAGATGTGGACTCGCTGATCTTCCTGTGCAGTCCTCTAATAGAAAATCTCGATGAGCTGCATGGAATCGGTCTCTATTTGAACGATCTTAATCCGCATGGTCTGAGTAGAGAGCTTGTGATGGCGGGATGGCAGCACTGCTCCAAGCTGGAGATCATGTTCGAGAAGGAGGAGCAGCGATCGGATGAGCTGGAAAAGTCGCTGGAACTGGCAGATTCCTGGAAAAGGCAGGGAGATGAGCTACTGTACTCCATGATTCCGCGACCCATTGCCGAGCGAATGAGGAAGAGCGAGGAGCACGTGTGTCAGAGTTTCGAGGAGGTATCCGTCATCTTTATCGAGGTGATGAATAGCTATGACAGTGGGTCCAACAACATCCAGGATGCCATGCAGGCGGTGACCACCTTAAACAAAGTGTTTTCGGCATTGGATGAAGAGATCATTTCCCCGTTCGTTTACAAAGTGGAGACTGTGGGCATGGTTTACATGGCTGTTTCGGGAGCGCCTGACGTGAATCCCCTTCACGCCGAGCACGCCTGCGACTTGGCCTTGACGGTGATGAAGAAGGTCAAAGCCCATGCACTTCCCGGAGTGGCTATACGGGTGGGCATCAACTCGGGACCCGTCGTCGCCGGAGTGGTTGGGATGAAGGTTCCTCGATACTGCCTCTTTGGAGACACCGTTAACACCGCCTCGCGAATGGAGAGCAGCAGCGATCCCTGGATGATCCAGCTGTCCAACTACACAGCGCTGAAGGTGCAAAAGGTAGGCTATAAGGTTGAAGCGCGAGGATTCGTCAAGGTCAAGGGCAAGGGCGAGATGGAGACCTACTGGCTTTTGGAGGGACCAGAGTAAAACTGGAGATATGTTTGTCTTCGATAATCCAGCGGAACAACTCAAAAATATCACCCCTATGGTATTGAAATATAAAAAACATATTTGTAACCTTTTGGAAATAATCAGGCTCGAAAAACTCTTATATCTAATATTTTGGCACAGGACCTTTTGGTAAAAGTAAACGAAACCCCTGTAAAATAAAAGTGGATTAATAGAAAAATAAATTCAATACACATTGAGTAATATAAATACTGTTTACGTGGGAATGGGTCGCAACCAACCTGTAATCTGACTAAGATCGTTATAAGAGTGTCCCTTTCGATAATATGTAAGTAATCGATGCGATCGAAATCGGTTCCAGCGTTGCCTTGATCAGCTGTTTTGATTGTATAGCTCGGAAGATAATTTTCAAGTTTATAAAAATAAATAAACTTCTCAGTAAGGATTAAGGATGCTTCGCTTTAATTTAATTGTGGCAGTTTGCGAGAATTTCGGAATCGGCATCAAAGGCGATCTACCATGGCGCATTAAGTGAGTTGGTAACAAGGATTGCACCGCAGCTAAAGGTTTCGTACCCGCAGATCTGAACTGAAGTACTTCAGCCGCACCACCAAGCGAACAAGTGATCCCACCAAGCACAATGCCGTTGTGATGGGCAGGAAAACCTACTTCGGAGTGCCGGAAAGCAAGAGGCCTCTTCCCGATAGGCTGAACATAGTGCTGAGCACCACACTTCAGGAGAGTGATTTGCCCAAGGGAGTACTCTTGTGCCCCAATCTCGAGACGGCCATGAAGATCCTCCAGGAGCAGAACGAAGTGGAGAACATTTGGATTGTGGGCGGTAGTGGAGTCTACGAGGAGGCCATGGCCTCGCCAAGATGTCACCGTCTGTACATTACCAAAATAATGCAGAAGTTCGATTGCGACACCTTTTTCCCCGCGATCCCTGACAGCTTTCGAGAGGTCGCGCCTGATTCCGACATGCCACTGGGTGTGCAGGAGGAGAATGGCATCAAATTCGAGTACAAGGTTTTGGAGAAACAGTCATAATAAAATAATCCACTAATTTATTTGCCTTGCTCATCTTCTACTCCCTTGGCCGCCAGCATCAGCTCGTATAGTTGGACTGCTTGGTCGTCTTTCAGCATTTCCACAGTCTTGGGGTCAATCTCTTCGCCCAGCTCTCCCTTGGGCTTGCCCCGAATCCCTAGTTGTTGGGTGATTGTGGACGCATATCGCTGCAATAAGAGATTTGCTTAGTATGGCGCTTTTTGTTTATTACGTAAAACGTACGGCCCACTCTGTCATAAAGAGCTGTGCCTCCATGGGATTGCACTTGAGGTGTCGCCGGAACTCGTCCCGCACATAGTTATCGCCCAGGGCACGTAGTTCGGCTGGAAGTCCTACGGAGTACAGACGACTTATTTGAAATGCATGCAATTTATAGTAATAGGGAATCTTTCATCGTACCTCTGTGCAGTCGCAAGATTGTTTTGTACAGCAGTCGGACGCGCTGCGGGTGTGTCAGTTGGCTAATCAAAATTCTAGACATCCTGAGTTTAAATCATATATAACATGCTAATACTATACTATTAAGCAGCCGGCTAAAAAATAAATATGAGCGAATAACAACTGTTTTGTAGCAGCCAGTGTTGGCTAACGTCAAATTGAGTTGGCAGGTGGCAACGTATCAAAAGTTTGGCGCGCCTTTGAAGTGCCACCTTAAAAAGTTCAATGCTATTTTTATACTATATTTAAGTTAGGCACTTCGAATAGAGCCATACTTCCGCAAACCAAATCAACTAACTCTGTCCCCCTGTACCAACAAATGGTGATTGGAGACTGCATTGACATTATCGATCCCGAAGCGATTTCATGCATTTTAAAACTGCAGAGTTCTTTTTACATAATGATTTATTTGTGGCATGTTTGTATATATATAATCACATGTGCAGTGTAGGTTCAATCTGTCGTGGATTCATCCCTTGGGGGTAAATTATAAAAATTATAAATTAAAGAATATCTCGGATGGAAAATGGGCTCTGCATCAGAAAACTAACCAATAAATGACATTCACACACGCTCTGCACCAACTTTGGCTAACTATTGCACGCCTTTCTCTCAATACTATACGCCTAATTACACCAAGCACCAAACAGAAGGTGGCGGAGGGTACACAACATTGTTGTCATCGTCGTCGTTTTGAACAGAAGAACGTTTAACAATTTTCTAGTTTTGCTATTGCGGCGCGGCAGCAACAGGCGCCGCTGGATTCGCTGGCTCCTCATCCTGTCCATCAGCCGCAATGTCTTCCGGTAGCAGGGGCTGACCCTCGCCGCCCCAAGGAAAACCGCCAGGTCGATCCTCAGCAGCCGCCTGGAAGTTGCGTTCGATGTGCTCATTGAAGAGACGTTTCCTAATGACAAAAAGTCGTTATTGCAAAAGTTATATACCAATTCGAATTGAACTCACAAAAAGTAGGGGGTTTTGATCAGTCTGTAGCCGTTGGACAGTGTGGGATAGACGTCCTCCAGCACGTAGTAGATGTGGCCAACACCCATGCCGATGACATCCACCCACACGGTGTTTCCCAGAATCATGGAGCAGCAGAGGAGCACCCACGGCAGGTACGGCGCCTGGAAGTTGAGCACCCCGAAGAAATTCATTGGCACCAGTGGATTGCGTCGTGACCACACATAGACCAGCATTAATGTGAAGGCCTGGCCCAGGAACAACAGGTTGACGAAGATTCCGAAGAAGGTCATTAGCACGCCGCCAAAGATGAACATCATGACAAAGTCGGAGCTGCGTCCGCGGAAAGAGCCGTCCTCCAGCATACGACAATAGCGATATGTAAACACCATATTGAAAAAGAAGCTGATGCCTATAGTGCCAAAGTACAGGAATGTGGTGGCCAAGCGCCAGATCTGGAACTTGCGCACGATCAGCGTGGGATTGAAGTAGAGCTGCAGCGGCGACACCAGATCAAGGTGCTTGAAAGTTGGCAAATTATAATCCAAGATAATACACGTACACGTCATCCATGATTTAGAACGCATTCTGGGATGCACTTACCACCGCCAAGGTGGTCAGCACGCAGACCGTGGTGTAGGCCCGTGTGACCACCGGAATCTCCAGGTAGAACTGCCGCAGGGCATTCATGGCGGCTCCTCCTCGAACGTTGGACTCAAAGTGTGCAGTTTGGCAAGTGGGTTGCGGTTGTATCCTTTGGACTCTTTGCTTCTACACTGTTTATTCACCCACACCCAGCGGCGGACTATCTGTTTTTGGTAGTCGCCTCACCGGTTGTTGTGCATTCCCAGGATTGAGACGTGTTAATGGATTGGGAACAGCGCTCGGGAAAAATAAATGGAACGCTAGCTTTTATTTTTATGACCAAGGTTAGTGATGGTCCAAATACTAGTGACACTGGCGCCAGATATCGATAAGTCTTAGTCGTGACACGAAGCTTGAATATAATTTTATTCATTTGTTCAATAGAAAGATGAACTTCAGGTTGTGTCGCCCAGCGACTAGTAATCCATCCTAGTCTTAAACTGATTGGAAATAATATTAATAATAACAGATAATAAGTTCAATATGATTTTACCTTTCAAATCCATAAGCTAGTATATGATCAGAGTGTATTTCTATAATATAATATATTTCTATATCTATATACTAACTTCGATGGGTTTATACTGGAAGATAATCAAAGCTCAATGCTCGTAGACTTTTCTCTCGATTTGAACTTTTCTTTCAAGCTTTTCTACTGCTCAATTGTTTTTCCCGGATTTCAAATATATCAGTTTCTTTTTCAGAATTGTAGGCAATATTAATTGTAACATCTCTCAAATTTATTGCACTTGTTTCTTAATATCTAAAGTCTATTCTATGTTGACTAAACTAAAAATTGCACTGCGTTTTGTCTAGCTAAGAAATGAACTAAAACAATGAATTTGATTTGCTAAATTCGAGCGGGCGGCGAAAAGACTGCTCCAGGTTGTGGAGCCGCTGCTCCAGGTCATTCATCGAGTTGCGGAGGGCGTGGCCTCGGGGGCGCAGTGAAATCTGCGGCGACTGCTGCATGAGGTCGTCCTTGACCCCGGAGAAGGAGTGGCGCACGCAGGAGCGCTTCTCGAACCGCGTGTTCTGGTAGTGGGGATGGTGACTGGGGTGCTGCTGGTGTTGGCGGTGCTCACAGTTGGCACTGCGACAGTTGTGCGCCACCAGTGGCTCGTCCGTCTTTAGCGAGTCCTCATAGGTGTCACTGTTGCAAAGGGATTTCATATATTATGGAGGCAATCCGGACTGAAGGTCACTCTTCCACCCACCTGCTGTCCGTATTTGGATGCGGCTGACGCAGCTCCAAGTGGGCCTTCGCATGTCTGGGGCATAGAACTTCCGTGTTGTTGCCGCGCTTGGAGCCACCGTGCTGAAAGGAATCCGGCGAGGTCTCGTACAGCTCGCGGCTGCTCAGGAACTCCACACCGGAGTCCTGGCCCGTCGAGTGGAGTGAGAACAGCGATGTTTCATAATTGTTACTGTTGGGATAAGGGAATCCAGTTTAGTGTGTTAGGTCTAGCTCATAACAATTGTGCCAAATTTGAAACCATATTAAATATATTGTATAGACTTACAGATTGTTAACGGGCTGACAGGCATTGTACTTGAGCACGAACGGAGTGCTCCCGACGCCCACAGCTCCATCGACCCCACTCGTCGCCGCCACAGCCTTGGCAATGGACTTGGGAAGAGGAACGTCTATGTACTCGCGCTGCTGCTGTCGCTGTTGCCTGTGTCGGGGATGATGGCAATTAGTGTCCAGAATGGAAACACGTTTGACTAGACGCGGTCTGGGCCATGGCCATTCACTCACTCGTTCAGGTACTGATGATGCTGCTGCTGCGTGGCCATCGCCTGCTGCTGGTGGTGATGGTGCAGCTGCTGCTCCAGTTTCTCGGTGGCGGTGGCCGTAGACTGCGTTTGGGCGGAGGAGCAGACGGACTCGGGCATGAAGGCACTGGTGGGTCGTTGGCTGCCGGTGCTGCCCTTGCTGCAGCGCTGTGTATGCCGCTGCTGCCGCTGACGGCGCTGCTTCTGGCCACGATCAGATCCGATGCCTGCGATGGTATAGGTGAGACCGGCATCGGAGGCGGAGAAATCACGCTGCGACCAGAGACGTCTGCAATGAGACATGGGAAGAAATTGTAGAAGTTTTGGACAGCTTATATAAATGACTTAAATCATCATTAAGCTCTAGTATACTTTCCCTATGTAAATTTATAGTTAAAATGGTCGATCTTAAACCTGATCGTAGTTTCTTTCAGTGTAACTAACTCATAGTATTGCTTCGAACATATCATTCATTTTTCTCTGTGCAGGATGAGCTGAGCTGATGAGATGACATCCCATTTGATTGGCTTTCCCATTTGGGATGCAGTTGCAGCGATGTCACACGATCTTCATCTAATTGCCTCATGTTGCTATTGCTGCATTGTTGCATTTGATGTTGTGTTTGTTGCTTTTTACCGTTATAATTTAATCGGACAGGAAAGGCCCAATGCCAGCCGGTTTATGCAGAGGCTCAGTGGCATCAAGCAACTTGGCCACGATCATGGCCATTAGCAGTAGCAGCAGCAGCAACAAACACACCAACAGCAGCAGCAGCGGCAGCAACAACAACATTTGCAATTGACTTAAGATTTATTATCGGGCCTTTAGCTTAGGCTAAAACTATGGCTAACATGAAATGCATCTATGAGCTACATGAGCGCCCAGTAGTAAGCAGTCTTTCGGTTGCAGTTGCACTTGCATGACACTCGTGCACTCGTCATTCATACCGTTTTTGGCGCATGCACACGTAGCAGCAGGCGGCTATCAGTGCACCCAGGCTGATCAGTGCAAGCAGAACCACCGTCACAAACTCCAATCCTCCCATGAAACTGGACGCGGAGGCGTGTGCAGGTCGGGCCAACTGTCCGAACTCGGCCAGCTCGATGATGCGGGGCATGGGCTTGCCGCCGTCGAGTTTCTGCTGCTGCAGTTGCAGTGCGTCCAGTTGGAGGCCAGCCAGGGCGCTGAAAGAAGCAATTCAAGGCCATTAATTCGCATGACAGTTCTGGGTCAATCGATTTTAGATGCAGCCCGGGGCGGGAAGGGAGTCGGTGTGGGGAATCTGGGGAAAACTTACTCCTGCAGTTGCTCCATTTCCATAATGGAATTCGTGTGCGGATCGACGGCGTAGATGTAGGCATTGGTGCTGCAAATGGAGAGGGTAGAGAACCTGTTAGATGATGACACTGAAGTGTTTAGATTGCAACTAATGGCCAATTATGTTATGCAATGCGGTCAAAAACTGCACATATTAATTAAGTATGATAGTTTAAAATGTAGCGAAATACCTATAAGTTGTATCTGTATCTGGCACTTAAAATAATTGGTTCAAAAGCATGAACGGATTGTTGTCAAGTTATCGATTCATTAATCTGCATCTAACTATCTATCCACATTGCCATTTAAATTGGTGGTGATCTTATGAAGACGTTGATTAGAAATAAATCTGTTTATGGTCTGGCAGATTATAATTAATTGGAGTATTGTTTTATCAAAACTACAATGGATAATAAGGTTACTTACGCAGGCTCCAGCCCTCCAGAATACGGCTCCAAAAGTCTGACACGTACATCCTTGCCAATGGCATCGCTGAGTGCCTCCATTAGGCCCTCAATGCGACGCTCCACCTCGACGGGCATTCCGGCCACCACCAGACGCACTTGCTTGGCCTCATCGATGATATAGACGAACACGTTGACGATGCCACTTCTGCCATCGTCTGCACCCATTCGATCCGTGGCCTTCACATCGAATCCGTAGATGTGTTCGGTGCGGGAAAGTTCTCCAAGCAGGCGAATATTGCCCGATAGCTCATCGATGCCAAACAAGCGAGAGGGCTCGTTTAGAAGTCGATAGCGTATCTCGGCATTTAGCCCCTCATCCAGATCGTTGGCCTCCACTCGGGTCACGGGGTATCCAAAGCTGGCGCTCTGCGGTAGAACCGCTACAATCGGTTGTCCATTGCCTCGGAACTTGGGTGCATTATCGTTTTCATCCGCAATGTGGACCAGAATTCGGCACTCGTTCAGCGACAGACCCTCTATTCGTTCATCTACCACGGGGTACGAGACCCTGGCGTAGTTTCTAGCTTCCCGACTCAATCGATCCGCTCGAATCCTCAGTTGGTATCGGGATATGTGCTCCCGATCGAAGGGCTTGAGGGCATACAACAGCATATTCTTGGCATCGTATTCGAACGGCGGATGGGCATCCGTTTCATCCAAGCCCTCCTCCAGCCACAGAGACCACCGGTAGTTCTCGGGATTAAGGCCAGCGCTTAGATTCAAGCGCATCACCTCAATGGGTGCTTCGTTGTTCTCCGTGAGCTTAACCTCATAATAGGCGTGCTGGAATACGGTAACATTTGCTGGAGGTTCTGGTTTGGGCGTCGATTTTGGCGGATCCGTAACTGCCTGCCCCTGGAGATTCACAATTACAACGGCTGTGGCGGATAAAGCTGGACTGCCCACATCTGAGGCAATCACAGACACATTCAGATGCTCATAGTCATTATAGCCATTAATACGGGATATTGTGGAGATGGTACCATCCCTGGAATCGATTTGGAAGAGTGGTGCTTGCATTTCCTGATGACGAATGGAGTACAAAACCAGTCCATTGCCATTGCCCACATTATCCTTATCAATGGCCGTGAGTTGCCTCACAAATGTGCCCGGCTGAGTACTTCGATCCAGATATGCCTTATACACCGGCAACATCAACGTGCGATCTGCCACACTTGGGATGAACTTCACCGCCTTCGTTTGATCGTCGTAGCCAATGAACTCCGGCCGATTATCGTTGACGTCCAGGACATTAACTTCCACATCCACGCTGCTGGACATACGCTGCATCACAGGGGCATTGTCCGTGGCTATCACTTGGAAGCTGTACTTGTCCTTTAGCTCCCGGTCGAGCTGCCCGCTGATCTTCAGAACTCCCGAGGCAGGTTTGATGGTAAATGGCAAATGGGAATCACTGAGTGTATACGTTATATTGGCATTCTCTCCAAAGTCCATGTCTATGGCGGTTAGCTGACCCAGCACACTGTCCTTATACTCCCCTTCTGGGGTATCGAAGCTATACCAAGACTTCTTAAACGTCGGCGCATGATTGTTGACATCCATCACAGTGAATCGCAGGCATGTGGAATCCTTTAGACCATCTATATCCGTCACTGTCAGATTTAACATAATTTCAATGTTTGCCGACAGTGGATAGTTGACCGACAGCTCCCCGCTGAGTTTGTCTATTGCAAAATACTTCACTCCCTGAACCCGCAACATGGGCATTCCGGGTGTCCGTTCCACCTGCTCCCCTTGGAGCTCGTAGTGCAGTTGGGCGTTCTTTCCGAAGTCTTCATCACTTGCGCTCAGTTGGAGGACTTTCGTACCCACTGGAGTATCCTCGTAAATTGCAAACAAAGGACATTTGGTTGTCAAAGCACGAACCATTCTCCGCCGTGACTTAGCTCTAGCTACCACTCCCAGTCCAGCACCCACGGATCTCTCTCTATCCAGATTGAATCTCGGTGATCCGGGAATGTGATATGGAGGTGGGGCTAGCATCATGGCTGCCGTTGCCTGAGGAGCTGTCATTCCACTTGAACTCTCTACGAAGTAGATCTCCATATCGGTGGTGTATTCACGGATCTCCAAACGCGAGTCCTTGAACACGGAGATGCGTTCAAACATCGGAGCATTGTCATTGACATCTGCCACTAGGATTGTGAGATGGGCATATCCCGAGAGACCACCAGTATCCGCGGCTATGATCTTCAGATTGTACAGCTGCTGTTTCTCGCGATCCAAACCCCTCTTTCCCGTATAGGAGATACGGAAATACGGACCCGAACTGAGCTTAAAGTTCGTCTGCATAAAAGTGGTGTGCAGTTCCTGGTATTTGAATTCATCGTTCCATTGATCCGTCAGGTTGAAGATATTAAATGCCCCAGTAGTGGGTGGCATTTTATGATGAGTAGAGTTTTCCGAGGATGTTCCATTTACGTATTCTATGCTGAACTCGTCACTATAGTCGCCTTGGAGTTGTACTCTAAACTCGGCATTGGGTCCCTCATCAGCATCCTGGATGAGTATGGCATGATTCATGGACATTTCCGTGCCCACAACACAGTTTTCGTTGATCAAACCCACATAGGTAAGCGCATTGAACTTCGGAGCATTGTCGTTGACATCGTCCACCTTTATGTTCACCTGGTAGATCCCAGCTCCACTCACCAGCCCAGTGCTGTACTCCACTATCACAGTTAGCTCGTAGCTGGGCTGCTGCTCCCGATCCAGTCCGGTCAAGGTGAGCAAGGTGCCATCCTCCGTGATGGAGATCTTGTTCACCACCTCTTGCTGGTTGGCAATGATGTAGCGAAGCTTTATATTCGCATCGCCCACCAGACGTCGTGGCAATCGACGCTTCGATTTGGAACTGCGACTCCTGTTTCGGCTGCGGAACCTACTGCCCATGGTGAGATTGCGACCAGTTGGCTCCGATGGCATTTCCCGGTAAGTTCCCAGTTCGTTGTTGACCAGATTGATGCCATTCTTGTACAGCAGCTGTCCAATGATGCCACCCACAACGTTCTCCTCCACGTGGAAATTGATTACGTTCATGTTGATCTCTCTGAAATTATGCAAATATCAAAAAAATTAAGTGGTGAAAACATTAAAATATTATTATTTGATAAAAGTAAAAACAATACTTACTCTATGACAGGTCTTAAGGGCACCTTTTGCTCCGGCTTGTTGACTATGTGGATGGTGAGATTGGTGATGAGTACACCTTCATCGCTGAGTTCAGCGGGCGAGGCTATTGTGGTCAGTGGAGATGAACTTCGCGACATGACAAGTGACTGGGAGGAGTTGGCAAATAGCTGAAAGCATTAAACAAACAATAATGGAAACTCACAGAAATCCAAGATTTCAATGATAATGAGGTGAACTTACATAATTGGCCACCGCTTCGAATTGGTAGACTTTCCGTTTAAAATCAGATAACTCCCGAATGACAGTGATAATGCCGGATCGCTCCTCGATGGCGAAAGGCACCCCTTCCGAGTAAGTGTGCAGAAGATCATACATTATTTCATCGCCACCTTCGTAAATCAGAGTGGTTCGCACTTGGCCCACTGAGGTCCCCAACGGAGTGTTCGCTCCCACCCAAAACTCGTATGGAGCACCCACGAAATCAATGGCCTGGTCATCAATGGTGGCATACACTTCAATGGTGATCACTGCTAAGGAGAATCGCCGCTCCGAGGGATTAGTAGGCTGATCAGTGGCCTCCACGAAGACTGCAATGCGTCCCCTCCGAAGTGGTCCACCCACATAAATAGTGCCATTCTTGTTGTCCAGTCGAAATGGGATGTACCCACTACCCTTGGGTCGTTGCAGTTCGTAGAGCAAATGGCCATTTGGACCCTCATCTGGATCGTGGGCGACCACCTGACCTATCACATAGCCCGTGGGTGCGTTAATGGGAACCTTGAATTCGTAAAGATTTCCATGCTCAAACTTTGGCGTGTTGTCGTTCGTGTCTAGCAGCGTGATTTCCACTTGAACTTTACTTGGCCCTGGTTTCTTCAGATGCTTATCATCCAGGTACGAAGGATTCCGCTCCAAGGCCTCCACATTCAGCTGAACAGATCTACGCTGTTCGCGATCTAGTAGGCGATCGTCACGCACTGTAATCCATCCAGTTCGGGAGTCGATTCGAAAAGCACCTGCCGCATCCTTGGTCTCAACTAGATTGTACAGGAACTCCGAGTTTTCGCCCTGATCCCGATCGACAGCATTAACCTGTAGTACACTAAAGCCAGTGGGTAGATTTTCCACTATGGAAATATTGTAAAAGTCGGCCTCAAATTCAGGAACATTGTCATTCAGATCCAAAACCTCCACTTCGATGCTGTTGATAATAATTCAGATAATAAAGAAAAATTTGCTATTTGATTACTGTTTTACAAACCGTGCAAGAGCTTTCTTGAGGGGATTATCCTTTTGTCGTGCCTCTAGCTGAAGCACAAAAGTATTGCCCGGCAGACTCTCCTCTTCCAGATCAATTTCCTTCTGCAGATACATGACTCCATTGTGGGGATTCACCCGGAAAAGCTGTCGCTCATTACCAGAAATAATGTCATAAACTAGTGAAGCGTTCAGCGAATCCTGATCGAAGGCCATTATGGGTGGAGCAAAGTATAGAGGTATTCTTATGGGCACCCCTGTCATCGGATAGAACTCATTGATCCTGGTGCGATAGACGCCTTCGGTGAACTTTGGTGGCAAATCGTCCACATCTCGCACGTTTATCGTGATCGTGGTATTGGCCTGGTTGGCTGGAGTGCCTCGATCCCAGGCGAATATCGGCAGCTTGAATTGCCTGATACCATTATCAAAGTCCAGCTCCCTCTTTAAAATCAACAGTGGCCGATGAGGACTCTTGAGGGCAAAGTATGGACTTCCATCGGCCGAAAGTTGCTCTGGCACCGTAGACATACTGAAGTGCACCTCGGAGTTCGGTGTATTGGGCTTGTCGCGATCGAAGGCCTGCACTCCCTCAAAGATGATGCTCTCAATGGAGGTGTTCTCATCCACATCCACAACGTAGGGTACGTTGAGGAACTCCGGTGCATTGTCGTTCACATCTTCGATGTACACAGTGATGGACAGATAGCTACCCTGGAAGCAGAAAGTAAAGTAAGGGCGTTAGCTATGTATTAAAACACTTTTTAAAATATTTTTGTAAAATATGGAGGATGGAAGATTTGAAATACAGTGCTAACCCATCTGAAGTACCCACCTCCTCGAGCTTCTCCTGCTTGCCTGCGCACAGTATCCGGAACTTCAGTAAGTTCCGCGGCACATCCCGGTCCACCAGTCGTTCCAGCGAGCGCGCCAGGCTGACCACCAGCGTGGTGGCATTGTGCTCCGTGAGGTTGAAGTACTTGTGGTCTCCGCTGGCATCGGCGCCTTTGAGGGCGGCCGTGGAGCGTGGATAGGCCTGCAGCCGGAGGATCTCCTTGCCCACCTGGGCGTCTTCGCGCAGTCGGATGAAGCGCACACCTTCGCTTTCGGCGGCGACGCCGTCGAGCGTGTGAAACGCACAACTGCCGGAGCTGGCTGAAAAGTGGGGCACGAGATTACAGATTACTATATATGTTGTGTGGGGCATGTAGAAGAAAAGTAAAACTTTGACAAATTGTCGCTGTTGTTTTTTATTTGGGCATGCAAATTTTTTCGCACACTCTGAGAACCGAAAACGGAAAGGTGCCCGGGAAAAACAATTGGAAAATCACCGCACAGCGACGTGCGGACCAAATTGTGGGGCTCTCAAGGGGCGGCATTTGTGGCAAAGGGGGGCGTGGCAGAACTGGCGCCAGCTAACCAAAAACTTTCTACGTTTGTCGCGTGGCCCATTCAGCTGCGGTTTTCATGTGCAGTTGCAACACTTTTCCACATGCATTCAGCTGTCTCCCTGTCTCGGATTCTCGCCATCTCAGATGGAGGTCTCCATGTTGCTCACGGCCTGGCTGCAATCAGCCTGTGCAAATTATTTTCTGCTGCCTTAGTTCCCACCCTCATGACATAATTAAGCATTTTTTGTTTGCCTACGGCTCGGCTGGCTTTTGGCCCAATAGGCATCCCAGCCAAATGCGTTCCGAGTGACAAGAAGACAATCTCACCACATCGTCGTCTGACTCGCTGACATTTCTCCGCGCTTCATTTTCTTTCTTGTTTTTATTTTTTTTTTTTATAACTATTTTTCGGAAGATCTCCTGCAGCGGGAAATTATCATTGTTGCTTTCAGATGCAGATGCAGTGAAATCTTGGCCATCGTCAAGTATCTTCTACTGCGGCCAGCGACTTTGTGGGTCTTCCCTTGTCGTTGTAGGCATTGCTGTTTTATTGTTTTATTTGTGGCTTAGTTTTATTCCATTTTCGCTGTAGCTGCTTCTTGCTATTGCCGCAGTTGTAATTTGAGCTGCAATTTCTATTATTTACTTGCAGTTTCTGGCTCACTTTGGTGTGAACGGTTTGCGTTGCAGGGTTTCCCTGGGCAGATATGTGCAGCAGAAACCGAAATTTGACTAAGAAATTATTAATCAGTGTTGAATTTGTGATTTTTATTAAAATAATAACGAATGGGTTTCACTAAAAATAATACAAAATAAATAGGAAAAAGGTGCTCTTGAATATTGTGAGGCGCCACAGGAACTATAATTGCTATCAAGTTTCTAATTATTTTATATAATTCAATGTTTACAACCTCTTTTTATCAAAATAATGAAATAATTAACAATGTATTCCAAAATAAGTTCCTTCTTGTTATCCATTCGCTTCGCCATTTTCTTGTGATATTCCAGTTAAATTAAATCCATATGGAGTCACATTCTATTAATTAATTATGCAGTTCTATTCCGATTGCACTTAACACTTTCAAGACTTTTCGTAACGGTTCTTCAACTCATTTCCCACAACATAAATGTCATTCCCATTGTTCTCATAAAACAGAAATTATATGTAATTCATATCCACCATTCACATGCGGCCCGAACGCTTTAGCACTTGTTGACTAGCAACACTTTACCCATTCATACTTGGCTCCGAGTTTAGCCATCATCTAGAACATTAAGCTCAGGCGGTCATTCCAAGTAACACAAACAAATTAAGTTTTAATTAGAACATTGCCACACACTCACTACGCCAGCGACACTTGGGTTCCCAAGTCGGGTTATTGAGTTCACGGTGGGGAGGTCGCGGTCGGAGATTTACTAACTTGGCTGGTGGAAGAAGGTGGAGGAGCAGGTTACCGATATGGGTCAGTTCGGGAGTAGATGGATGAATGGATGGACGGTAAAGTGGGTCAGCTGTCAGGCATTGCATAAACCAATTGACAGGTTGCTTGCAGCATGGAGATAATAGCCTTAAAAAAAACAAATCGATTTCCTTGCACATTTTACGCCAGCGCCTGAGGAAAAGCTGTCGCACCAGCATTTAAATTCGAAATTTGGGTTATTTAACGGTCTGCAAACGAGCCAAACAAGTTGCATGCGAAGGGGAAGGGGTCGAGTAAACGAAAGACTTAGGCGACAAACAGCGTCCAGCACTTGATTTACGCGAACAAACACACATTAGCACTCAAGCAGAGAGATTGAGAGCTGGAGACACACACATTAGCCGGGAGATTTATGAACATATCCCGCCAACTTAAAAAGGCCATAACGGCTTTTGACCACTTGCAACTTGCCTTGCACTTGTCCCGTTTTCGCAGCTTGGCCTATTGCGATTAGCCCAAAAACTGCTAGGGGCATAGCCCAAACACATATGACTGCCATATCCTGACTGGCCTGCTTCTTTTGCGATATTTTCACTGAACTTTTCCTTGGATATGATTCACTATCCATACGCTCGCATCGCGCTTGCAACCGAAACAACCGACAACGCTAACACCTCGTGACCAACTGAAGCTATCTTTCCAACTGCAGGCTGAAAGCCGAGACTAGCGATGAGACTAGTTTTTCACACACAAGAAAACAAGAAAAGCCACGACAAGTGGCTGAGGAAAAGCGCTGGGAGTGAAATGTGGCAGGGGTGTGGAGTGCCGCCAACAACAACTGAATACTGGGTCTGCGTATCCTTGGCTCTGTAGACTCGCTCAGAAACCGTTGCGCTACTATGTACTATTAGTTATTTCTTCAGTGCGTTGCGTGCTGACTGAAAGACAAAAGCCAGGCCCAGTGGATGAATGAAAGCCAGCCAGAAAGCGAGAAACAAGGAAGGAAGGTCCAATAGCTCAAAAGCCAGCCGTAAAAGTATAAACAACAAAAGTGATTAACATAAAGCATAAACATGCAGTTCGCTGGGGCCGGTAGCCCTAGGCACTTTTGATGGTGATGATGCCCCATGATGGAGATGGAGATGGAGATGGAGATGGTGATGTTGATGTTGACCAAGGTGCCGCAATGGAAAGCCCGAGTGAGCAAGTCAAAAATCAGACACAATATGGACAATATAGTGTTAATCCGCAGTGGATCCAATATGAATCGAATGGAAACCGCTGCAGTTGCAATAAAAGCGTCTTAACGGTTCTTGCTTATATCCAAGTTTGAGCCGATGCGCCGCTGCCAAGAACAAAAGAACCAAGGGAGAGCCCATAGGCAGTGGAAAAATGCTAACAAGACAGCCGCGAAGAAAGGCCAAAGAAGACGGATAGGCTGAAAGACTGAGCAGCGTTTGCATTATGCGGTTTAATAGCTTTACATAACACCTGAGTGGAGACGAACGGCGTCGGAGCAAAAGCACTAGCTGCGACTGACCGACAGCCCACAACAACCTACGCAAGCCCATGCACTGAGAAAAAAAGTTGTTGCCCAGGTGGTATTAATAATATTCAATCAATTTAAACTAATAAAATGGAAATTATCCTAGATGAGGCGTTAAATCGTAAGCATTTTTAGAGATCAATTAAAAAGTGCATAAAGTTGTTACTAATACAGAGTAATAGATAACTGTTAAGAGAAGTCGGACTATAATTTTGAGTGGAAGTATCTAATCTAAAGTGTGCGATAGAAAGTAAATTAAACGCTTTCAAAAAAATTAATATGAAAGATAGAAAAAGGTTGAAAGTATCTCTTGCAGTGTACCAAACCGATCGAGTCAGCGGCTTGGAAAATTGGCGCGTGCGAATGCTCCTGGTTTCTGGGCCCGCTTGTGGTTAGGCACAGCTCTTCGCTGGAAGAATCAATGCTAATCAGCGAGGGCTGTTCGAGAAGTCGGCGAGTGAAAGCAGGAAGACAGACGGTGGGTAAGTCGATATGCTAATCGTTCAGCTCAGCCGCCATATCAGATTACACATCAGTCATTGGATTCGAAGTGAGGCAAGCAGCAAATTGGGCATGCATCGTTGGGTTAAAGGGATTTCAAAACATAACAAATTAAATTGTACATTTGCATTTAACATTCCTTCTTTTCTTTTTAAGCCGCTGCCTTACACTACCCACGTTATGTAACTTTCTGTTTTTTTTGGCCTAAGCCAATGGCAATTAATGATCAATTATAGACATCATAATCTGCAGTTTGGTGGCAAAGATAAACGATTTCATGTTTTTTGACTGCAAATCTATTTCAACTAGTTTTTGGGATTTGCTGGCTCCGACTTTCATTTCCAGTTTACGCAATGGCTAGTCAAGTGACAAAAGCATTTCACAAATATCATATCAAAATTCACAAATGCGTCGTCTGATCGCGCAAGCAAAAGCGACAAAAATGTATTCAATGGAGTTTATGTCCATCAATTTTTGTTTGATAAAATCAAGATTACACCGAATGCTTAGTCAAGACCACCTGCTCTACTTAAATTTATTAAGTTTAAAATGTATGAAAATGGCAAAAATGTAGTCCAAACGCAACTTCAAACAAATTGTGACGCTTTGATTTATTTTGTCTTTTATTCATGCGATTGCTAAAACCACAACAGATAATATAATGTATTCATTGAAATCGACATGGACAAAAGACACATTTGAAACTGCCAGCCCATAAATTTGTGTCAAAAGCTCCATCTTCACTGCATTGTCTGTTTTTGGAACTACAAAAGCGCCACCTATCTAAAAAAAATTACTTCCCGAAACCACCACCACTACTTGCTTTTTGGCGCCACTGTTACTTACACTGAGAAATATTTAAAAAATGAATTAAATTAATAAAGAATTAAATTAATAAAGGTTCAAATGCTTCAAATAAATAAAAAACAGATTTCATGATTTTTAAATTATTTGTTTTGATTCAACAAACGCATTTATAACATATAAGCGTATTAAAATAGGAACTGTAGATAAGTAGATTTGATTTTTTGATTTTGATTCTTAGATTTCACCATGATTTATATGCTCAAAGCTGGTCTGCAGGATAACCACTATGAAGTTCATCGCATACGAGACCAAGAAAAGCCAAAACGAGTTGTCCAGAACGAAAATGCCCAAAATATGAAACTTGACATTGCTAGTGGGCGTGAGCAAAGGAAATGGATTCGAAGCCATGGCCTGAGAAAATAGCAACGAAAATTAGTCCCCTTAAATGTGATTAGATTAACCCACCTGCTCCTGTGTCAATCCTTCGGGCACATGCTCCAGTTGCGAGCATTTTTTTCTCAATTTAGCAGACCTCACCTGGCAAAGATGAGCAGCCAAAATGACTGCATGTAGTTGGATTGCCAGGACTAGGCAGTTATTGGATATGGTCAGGGGAACTCCGTGCAGCGATACATAGTAGGACATAAATGCGTATATATTGACCATTATATTAACGAAGCTGCCAAAGACCAGCAGAAAGATGCCCAGTTGAAAGACCTTTACGAATCTGCGGGTCAGTCTCAGCCAGCTGCCTTCCTTTTGCAAGAGTCTAGCCAGGTTGGGTTCCTCGCGCTCCAATTGGTTGTAGCATTCTAGCATCAAAAGTATTCCACCGAATATTCCGTTTCCATAGACACTGGCCACGTGCTGAAAGTAGAGTTGGACTCCATAGGCCACGAGTTGGGACCACGGCAGACGACCACCTGCTCCTTTGAGGAATGGCACACTACATAGCAGGTCGTAAAGGGAGAGTAGCAACTTCAGCCAGAGGAACAAGGTGGACCACCAGCTCAGTCTTCTCCGACGATGCAATCTGGCCAAGTCATTTAACAAATTGGCCAACTCCCGGCGATTCCAGAGGTGGTTGCCCAACAGAGCTAGTGAAATGCAGACATCACCCGTCATGGTGGCCAAAGCGATTGTCTTAAAGACCATCGAGTGCCGCACATTAGTGGCCTCATACATGGCAGCACTTTTCCACAGAACAAAGGGCGCCATTGATGTGAGTAGTAGCCATCTGAAGACCGCAATCAAGGTCACCCATCGCTGGCACCTGGCGACCATTGGCCCGGAAGTCCGAAACGGGGCCAAGGCCAAAATCTGCCAATATTTGAGCAGCAAACATAGACCGCAGACATGCGGAAATCGCGACATTTTCCGGGCAACTGACCTCCCGGCAGCGCGACTTCTATCTATTTACTTGTCAGCCAGCTCGCTATCGCAGTCCCAAAGGCACTAAGCCAATTCTAGATAAGTGCCATCGATATGTATTTCTATTAACAAATTGCAAACATTACGATTAAATGAAAGAGTTGTGGCGTCCCTCGTTCTTGACCCGCGGACTGACTCACAGTCCCGATTGGATTGTCGCTGATTCCGTGACCGGATCTCAGGACTTGGGCTTAACACGCAGCTGGAACGTTTTGGTCAGCGTCGACATAAAGTTGGGCATTTCCTTCATCTGGTTGAGGGCCTCGTTCTTCGTATTCGACTGGTACTCGTAGGCCACCTTTCGATTCACTGCGGTCAGGAGGCGGAGCAGCTCGACGCCTTCGGGCGTGGCAGCTTCGTTGGCGGCGGCCTGGTCGAGGACGCGGCACAGGCTCTGGATGAACCAGGAGCCATCGTCAACGTTACGGAATGAGAAGAATTCTGAAAGGAGGAGGAAAAAGATACAATCAGGAAATATTTGAAATGGAAACTTAATAGCAAGATAAGGATAATTTACAAACATTATCTATCTTTTGGATTAAGTATCTTCCAAAGCAGTGGTTTAAGTATGCCTTAAGTATTCTAATTCATTGAAAGGAACACAATCCTTTTCAACCCAGAAATAACCCGAATTGATTGACGCCCAAAGCTTTTTTAAGCCTTGACAAGTTTCAATTAATTGTGAAACTAAAAATGATTAATACTTTTGCGCACACTCACTGTCGAATGTGGAGTAGAAGACGAGCATGTCCGCCGTGCTGGGAATGGCATAGGTGATGGGTTGAACGGCGGCAGCGGGTTCCGGCACCAGTTCCCTGGTCATCACCGCGAAGCTGGAGAACTCGACGGCCTTTTCCAGGTTGGCTCCGCGACAGGCCTGGATGAAGAAGAGTTTGGGTTTGTTCTTGAGCGTCTTGCAGTTGTCGCCGAGGAAGGGATTCCACAGGCGCTCCACAGGATATGCCATGTCCTTCGCGTAGACCTTGCCTTCGGTGCCGTGTGACATCACCGCCAACACAAAGCAGTCGTTTTGACTGTGATCCTCGCGAGCAACTGAAATGAGGTAGATTCGCAGCTTTAGTAAGTAGTTAATAATAGTAAAATCCGAGACCTTGAAATAGCTTAAAAACTCTCTTCTCTTCAAATAAAATTTTACAATAATCAATGCACGATAAACTTTTCAATATATACATATTTATAGTTTTTTGCTGGCTTCGGATTGATCAGACCAACCGATTACTGTCTTTATCTCATAATTATTGCAGTCGTAAAAATAGTGACTTTGTTTTGATAATGATAAGATATACATATGTGTTTGAAATATGTCACCAGTTTCGATGGACAAGATTGAGTGCAGCTAGAATTCGATGACTATCACAGTGATTGTTAAGTTGCATATTAAATGTTCTCTGTTTTGTTTAACACTTGAAAGGGAGTAAATATAATTAACTACTCGTGAATAAAGACATTACCTCGTATTTAACAGTGGAATATAAAAATAAACTTGATTCCGTTGGTAGATAAAAACTTGAGGTGTATACATATATTTCTTTTTAGCAATTTGTTGCAACAGTAGAGCTCGTGGAAAACTCACCCTCTTTGAGCGTGTCGTTGATCTCGGAGAAGGTAAGATCGTCGAAGGTGCGTACATCGAATCCGAATCCCTGCAGCGTCGCCTCCATGTCATCGCGATCCCGTTCGGTGCCCACGCGCTGCTTCTGTCCCTTGACATCCTTGTGGTTCAGGATCAGCGCAATGCCCGCCCGCGCGCAATTCTCGTATGTATCCTCGTTCGTGGGGCGCGAGATTATGATCCTCTTGAGGTCCAGCTCCGAGGTGGGCGTCTGGGCGATCTGGGTGGCATCCGCCTTGTCCTTCTTATGCTTGTTCTTCTGCCCGAAGAGCGAGAAGTCCGTGTCGTCCATTTCTGACCGTCCGCGCGCTTTGGCAGCAACCTGTGACTAAGCGCGATTAGAAGTTTTCACATATCAAACGGAAAAAAAGGTCTCGCTCCCGTTCGCCTAACATCTTATCTAATCAATGCAGCCGTCTTATCAGCCTGAGCTTGCTGGGGTGGAATCTTCTCTCGCTCGCCGCGGTATTTTTCGGGCTCTTGCCCAACGTTGATTAGCCTGCTCGAGGGGAAGTTACGTTTATTGGTAGCGAAATACAATTCCCTTTGCCATTGCACCAGACAATTTGATTTCCCCGACGGGTCACGCCCACAAAAGGGGGCGCTCGTCAGGGAAATTGGCAACTTCCGGCGAAAGTGTCGCTGCTACTGGGAATTTCTTAATGTGTTTTCAATAAAATTCAGATGCGCAAAAAAGCGGCAATGGGCGGCAAACTTTGCCACGCAATTCAAATTTTCACGCACACAAAGTAACGGAAACCGGAAATGAGTATGGCGTCCTAAAGTCGAAGGAGTACCGTTATGAAGTGTACCGCAGACTGAGAGAAAGTTCCATGCGATTTAGTAATTTGTGTGTGTAATGAAATAAAAACAATAAGTCAAAGCTAAGTTATTTAAGTTATTTTACTTCAAATTGGAACCATATAAGAAAAACTTGTGTTGCGGTGCAGCCAAAAAATGTACCTCAGCGCTTAAGAGAGAAACATAAGAGAGAGCTGGAAACTTGTGGCGCATAACAACAATTGCGGCTAATTAATAAAGCTGCTCCTTCGACCCCTGATTGGATGCCAATTATAATTGATATGTAATTACAATTAGCGACATCAATATTTCTGTCAGCTGAAGAGGAAAAAAAAAACAAAAAACAGTGAGTGGGGGAGCAGGAAAGTTGTTTAGCCGGCTTTTCAGAATGAGAACAATCGCCTTTGATTCTCGAGGGGCCTTGGCCACTACTTCCACCGAAAGCAGCTGTTGCCCCTCCAGTGACCTGAAATCTGCTCTTATCTTGCAGCTCGAAAAGGTGAAGAGAAAGGAGAGATTTATTGGGGCGGGATTCCGAAAATGCACTTGCTGCTGAATGCTCAAAACGAAATGATTTATCAGACGCACTTTTATGCAATAACAATGCAACGTTTCACCTGAAATTTATGTATTCCTGTTGCTTATCTTTTTAAAGCAGTAAATATGTACAGTGAAATTTGACACCTAAAGGTGTTCAATAACTTTTTTATTAACCGGAAAGGAAACTACATTAAAACAGTTTAATTTACATAAATTACTCGTATTAGTACATAAACAATAACATAATTTGTAAACTGCATATGCATGAGCATATTGAAATCTAGCAGTTTATTTACAAAGCTCGCAATTAGTGCTTCTGCTTGTACTTGTAGTAATTAAGTAATTTAAACACTATAACTTCGTAATTCTGAGCTCATTTCTGTAAGTGCAGTAAACTTACTCCCACCGGTTGATCGTGTTTTTGTTGCTGCTTTCACCGTCCTCCGTCTTTTTTTTACCTTACAACAATAATTATTTGTAACAAATTTAGTAGTTTTTTCTAGAAGTTACAAATTTATATTTCTAATTGGTTTAATCAATTGGTGCACATGAATTTCCAATTAGAAATATAACGTATAGAAACTGTTCTTCAAACTCTTCACCCACTCTTTTAGTTTGCTCTCTTAAGTTCGATTCGAACTCGAACCGGCTCGCTTCGAACATGAGCCCGCTCGAGCCGAAACCAAATTCAAAACCAAAACAGCGACGCCAAAAGCGTTGTATATGTTGCCCAGTGCGGACGTGTTTGCGTGTCGGAGAAAATATTCGGGAATTCGTGAAAATTCGCATTTCTGAGGGTCGCGGGCTCCTATCCTCCGGGCGTGTGTTTTTACCCCGCACCTTTCCGTTGTCCTTTACATAAGGATAAGCGGGCGATAGAAGAAAGTAGAAAGAAGAAGCAGAATGTTTTGAGCAACAAAAACAACTTCAGTGTGTTGAATGTGTGCCAAGTGCAAGGAGTTGTAATTTATAGTTGCCGAAATTAAATTATGTTAAGTGCCCCAAATCAGTAAAAGAAGAAGGTGCAGTGAAAAGGAAGCGGCACGAAACAGCAAGCGTGCAAGAGGCAAACATAAAGAGTTAGCGGAGCACAAAAAGTGGAAAAAGAGTATGGTACGTAGGAGGTGAACGAAACAAACTGTTTGATTATAATAAGCGGGGTGCATTAAATCGCATTTAAGACGTGTGCGTGCGCTTTGTATGCAAAAAGGTTGACAAACAAAAAACAACAACAAATTAGGGTGGCTGGTCCGGAGGACAAAAGAAAACAAAAACCTTTTTTTTTCGGGGCTGCTTCCAAAAGCAAACCACACACACACATACATGTGCACATGCAGAGAGGGAAAACATAGCCACAATGCGAAACGAAAACGAAATCAAATCAAAAGCAGAAAACCAACAGGCCGCCGAAGGGAACAAAAACACGAGAAAAAAATGGTCGGCTAGCTTTTAGGCGAATGCCCTCGCAAAGCGCATAAAAAATAGATTAACAGGCTTGGCAGAAACAAAACAGAACTGAAAAACATTGAAATTCTGACGTCGTCACAGGCTAAGCCTCTGCAGCCAAAAAAAAAAAAAAATAACAGCAGCATAAAAAACCATAACAACAAGTTGGGATGCCAAAAGTTGGGTGCTATGGTTATTGGGATACCGGGTACTTGGATTTCATTAGGCTTTGCGTCAAAAACATTTGAGCATTTTGGGTGCCATAATATTCAATTAAATTTTGTAAGTAGATTCCTACGCACCTGTTTGCTGATCTCTTGGTCCTAAAAACATAAAATATTGCCAAGGGTGTATTTTGAATTTCTATGCACCTTTATACAATATTATCTTAATTTAATTATGACAACCAACAAATTATCAAGGATATACTTCTTTCAAAAGATATTGAACTATATAAAGTTTGGTAATATTTAAATCTAATTATTTCCAAATATTTTTAACCTTTTGAGTTTATTTAAACATCTCAGAAGCATTTGAGGTCAAGAACCATATATAGTTGCTTTTATAAGGAGTTTTGTGAGTTGTTAACATGAAGCTCGATAGCTTAAGACTTAAGCACGATACATTCACTAATTGGATTAGCTTATGTGTGATATGAACGTGTTCTATAATGTGACTAAACATCTTTGAGGGGTATTCTTATATCCCTATTTACCTTTGCCCATTTATATACCCTGAAATCCAAGGTATACCGACATTAAATTGGCAACCAACCAGCTGGCAGGGTAAAAGGCGGTCAAGATTTGTGCCTTCTTTTTTTTGCTCCCCTGCAAATGAAGTTGCAGTGGACATCTAATGAACCCGCAGCTGAATGCGACGCAGGCCCTTAAATTGCTAGCACACCTGAAATATTCAAGATACTTTATGGGAATGCCGCAGGTGGGCCAGAGGCACGCAGGTCATGCCGCACGATGCTCCAGCTGCCCCGTCCTCCAAAGTGGAGGTGTAAATTCTGTAGCAGAAACATTCATTTATGAGCGGGCTAAGGTTGCGCTTTTGGCTGCTATCCCTCGACCCTTTTCCATTCGGGGGCATTCATTCCCCCTGGGGCACCTTTTGGCCAAAATCCCTGGGGGGTGCTCTTACCCGGTTTTATGAACTTCAGCTGAGCAATTATTAAATATGCAAGCTTTTGCAGCTTTAAGATAAGATTGGGTGGCATTTGATGGGTGACTTATCCTCGTTTTGGGCGAGCCCTTTGATGTTCTTACTTTTCGTCTTCGGTTGGGTGAGGGTGGGTGGCAAAAAATGCGGGAGACAGGCAAACACAAACATTAATTGTAACTGTAAATGGTGTGAAATGAGCGAGTGAGCGAATGGCTGAATGACGGCATGAATGGATGCTTAGGAGCGGCTTGAACGAATGAATGAATGACTCTCAAGTGGAGCTGCCAGTGGCAGTGATGCTCTCGCCTCTTTTCAGCGCTGAAAATTGCGTTAAGTGGATGTCATCGTTGGCCAGCGACAATTTTGATGAACTCAACAAAAACACTTGACAACAGAGCCGAAGATTTTGGAACTGGGGAGCAGCAGGCCATGCAATAAACGAAATTATGACGCTAAATTGAACACTAAACGCCCAGTGAGCCGGGGCGAGAGATATATAGTAGAGTCAAAGAATAGTCCAGGAAAATACATCAGTAGTTGAGTTCGGGGGCGAAAAGGGGTTGGACGGGACTGGACTGGACTGGAATGGCAGCGGGATGGGGATGGGGGATTCACTTTCAAAAGCAACAGCAGCAGCATCCACTCCGCTTCGAACCGTCCACATTTAACGCGCGAATGAACAGCAATCAGCCGAAATGGGGGATTCGGTGAAAAAGGGGGCGGGTGAAGGGACTGGTGGGCATGGCTCTGGACCTGGACCGACCGGGAATCGGATGGGCACTCGGACTATTGCTGGCGTGCCAGCCGCCAGTCCGGAGGGTTCATTCAACAATAAAAGTCATGATAGACATGGCAATACGGAAATGCTATTTTTGGGGCAGCCACTGCCTTCACACGGGAATGGTCCACGTCCGCCCTGCGAGCGGAAGGTGAGAATTAAGAAATTAGCGTACACCCAGTATCCACTATCCAGTACCCTCTAACCATTACCCATTACCCATTACCCAGTCGGATGCCCCATGCCCCATCCCATCCAGGCATCGAGTGGCGAGTTGGAGCTGCCGGCTGGGAGCCGATGGAGCTGTTCGTAAATTGCCCGCCGCCGCTCACTTTAACTTAATTATATAATTTGTGAGACATCAGCGCTAAAAAAGGGAGACAGGCAGACCAACTAAAAAGGAAACATGACAAAGTTCGTTAGATTTAAAACACTGAAGTTGATATGCCCTTAAAAATGTATATGTTTGTTTTTCAATATTTAAAATGGAGAACTTGTTGTGTAAAAAGGTTATTTTAATTATATTGTTCAATATGTATAAACAATTTACATGAAAAACTATTAAAAGTATCTTCTTTAGGTTGGTTTAAACACCCTTATTATTTCATTTAGAAATCTATGGACATATGCAATATATAATGCATGTTTTCTTTATTTAGTTATTCATAATTTTTGCTTCTATTCGGCAGTATATTTATTTATACCGGTTTGAAAAGTAGCTCAGGGTAACGATAAAGATCGTCTTCAGAAGATGATATGTTCAAATTATTGTTCATGCAAGTAGTCAAACATATAATCTATCCAAATATAAAATAATACCTGGAAAATCGGGATTTGAAATGAGCACAACCTCATTGAAAGAAGGAAAGTAATTTGGCCATTATTCTAATATTCCTGCTTTAAAACGTATAAAGAAAGACCATAAAAACTCATTTGCAAAGTAAAGATACCTTTTGCTGGTATGGGAGGGTATACGAATAAGCGGGCTCTGCGGGTTTATGCGGTGCATTGCAAATTAAATGAGCTGAATGCATTTAAGCCCAAATCAGCGCAAGCCGTCGGCTTAGTGACGAGGACAAACTGTGTCTTAAGTGAGTCAGCAGGCATCCGGGAGCAGGACGAAGACCGCCGACTCATGGTAATGGGCGTTGCTGGAAAAAAGTAAATAATCCTTTAACCACAAAGCAATTATGCAACGGCAGCGACCACGTCGACGGAAAGGCGACATCTTGTCAGCCAGTGAAAAATTACCAACCAATGACGGCGACAGCAGCCGTATGCAGACGGAAAGAGGAGACGGATTTGGACGTGGACGTGGATGAGGATGTATGTGGATGTGAGAGAGGAAAGAAGGAAAAGGGACCGAATGGGTGGCTGGTGGAAGCCCACAGGTTGCAGGCAACAAATTACTTAAATGCCAAGCCGAAAAGTCTGTGCAAAAACTTATGTGAAAATTTAAATTGGCAAGGGACGCAGACGGATGCAGGCGGGCGATGGGGGAAACTCCGTTGGAAACTCTTTCCCTTTGCGGTTACCTTGCACTTTTGGCCGCAACGAACTGGTGGCACATACGATACGAGGCTGGGTGAGAAATGAGACAACATTTTATGGACCATCCAGTTCATTCGGTTCCCATTACAATTTTGCGACATTGTTGTGATGTTAGTTCCTAAAGTAGTTAGTTCTTATTAATGATTGAAAAGGAATGTGTTATCTATAATGAAAGACCTTTTCAGAGATCATATAACACTGAATGTATCCTTTCCATCATTTAATCTGTCGGATCAAAATGGTCAGTTTAATTCCTGGATTAACGATACTTTAAGTCTTGGGACAGATTATCTCTGCCTGGTTTTTAAGTAAATCATTTCTTGAGAAATTTGTTTGAGAATATGAGGTAATTGCCAGAAAAATAACTGCTTTCGATCTAAACAGAATGCTAGAATTCATAGCCCCTTTGAATCTATTTTAGTGTGCACCAGAAGCCAGCTAGATTTATCGACCATCCATCTAACTTATCACATCTCATTCACCTCCATGTACTCTCTGTCTCTTGGCCATTTCCCACGATGTGAGGCCTTTTTCCAGCTCAGGTTGCATTCTCATTGGCAACTCGTGCGCCTTCAGTGCAGAAGTTAAGCGCTTTCCTGTGCCTTCAGAGCCAGATCAGAGCGCAATTGATGGCCAACAGATCAGAGCCTTTAACCCGCCTTAGCCGCAACATGACAATGCCACACAGAGAATGAAATGGGCAAAACCAGAGGAGCGGACTCAAAGAGAAGGACTGGGCATTTGGCCAGACTGTGGAGGAGACGGAGTCGGAGTCGGAGACCAAGAACGCCTGGTCCCCTGGCGAATGTCCAGCTGTGTCTGTTTACATAGCCACAGCTCTTTAGCAACCCGTCTGGACAACGTTTTATGTTCTCCTCGTCCCGGTTTGTGCTTCAATTTGCGCCTCAGACGAGCGGGTGGAGGCGGTGGTGGCCCTGCGGGCTCGGGCAGTCCGTTGGACGACCTTTCAACGGGGTCGCGGATTTACATTTGTTGCTTTTCTCGGCGCCAACTCATTCATAAAAACGCACGCAAAGTCAAGCGTTGCAAGTTGAAGGTTGCCCCGCCTGTGGTTTTTCCTTCTCCTCCTCCTGACCACCAGACCCCATGGTCCACCACCCCACCTTTTAATATAACCCACCTTGCACTCGCCTTCTGTGCTCGAGCTTTTATGCAGTTAAGTGCTTAGTTGCGTGTAACTTTACACTGTTTAACAAACTCGCTCACTCACCGCACAGTGAGTCAAAGGAGTTCCTGAAAGGAGTACTAGAAAGGGTTAACAACGGAGTGGAAATGGAAAATGTGAAATGGGAGGGATGACCGGTTGGCAGTAGGCGACTTTTACCTCACTGAATAAGTGTGACTTTGTCGTGTGTGTGCCAGCTGCAAATATAAAGAGGTACACCAAAAAAAATTTAAATTACTATATTGAATGAATTCAAATATAACAAAAATATTAGTAGAATAACAAACTGATTTATTTACTATATTTGTTCCTATTTAATTTAACTTGAATGACAAAAATATTGCTGCAAATGATACAATTCACTTTTATTGCTACTGAATTTTTTCAGTAAGCAAAAGGACATTTATTAGAGTTGGTTAAACAAACCATTTGCAGGAGTGTGTTGGCCAAGAGTTAATTACGATTCCTGTTAAGGTTGTTAAGCACCTAGCTGCCTCAAATGAAATCAAATAAAGTGAATGGTGGCCATAAAAAGGGAATACCTGTGCAATAGAAGAGATGAGGTTGGAAAAAATCCTGAAGTGCTGGCAGTTGAAAAAAAGGAGTGACGGAAGTCGGGTAGCCAAGTAAACAAAAGCAAACATTGCGTGCCAAAATTCCGGAAATTTTTAAGAGTCACAGCATGTGTAAGCTGGGTTTTTACAAGTAGACACACACACTCACTTACTAAACCGCACCACTACACTCTCAGTTCAACCCACCCACCCCTTTGTATTCGTCTTCCGTCTGGGTCCATTCCTTGGTGCCATGTTTCCTGTCTAAGTGCTAAATTGAAATTCCAAAATTAAGTAATTTCTCCCAAGGGCGACTTCAGCTCGAAATCTTTACCAAATGTGGACGGACACACACACACGCTTTCCGAGCTGGCCACGCCCAGCAGTGTTGCAAAGAACGCCCCCAACGCGGCAACAACGCAAACAGTAAAATAAACAATAGCAACAACAAGGCTTGCCAATGAATTGCACTAATAGTTTGTGTGTAAAAGCTGCCTGTTGTAAAAGCAGGCACATAAAAAGAAAATCCCCAAACTGTTTGGAGTAGCAGCAACCGCATCTACATGAGAACAAGCTGTAAAAATTATAGGGAAATAGCAAACGACGCACACATGAGTATTTTGTTACGGACATTAAAGCTAACACCAAGATACCCAGTGTATCTGGTGACTCGCATCGTTTAATCCTAAACTAGAGAGCTGACATAAAAAAGTGCAGGAATATCTCAAAAGACCAGTTGAATGGTGGAACCATTGAATGTAGGCAGGACGTAAAATGTTATAAAGTATGCTTGTTTTATGAGGCTCTAAGCAGCTCCGAACTTTTCCGGGATGGCATTCCTAGGAAATACATAGAATTAAATGGTTTTGTTTAGGGTAATCTTATTCTCCTTAAACAAGTATAAGTCGCTTTCTCGCAAAAAGGTTTTTAATTGTTAAAAGTTCATTAACCACAACTCATTCCTTTTAAATACCCTGCTAAAAATATTCAAATTCCTCACCAACAGCCAGCCAGCTGGCTTGCAACTCTTTTCTTGGGTTCCTGCCAGCGGATCCTTAATCAAAATCGAAATGGTTCAACACTTTCTATGGTAGCTGTCTTCCAAAATCGAAAGTTTGCCAATTCATTCCATCACCACCCCGCACCCACCGCCCACCGCCCACTGCCCACCGCCCACCTTACTTGCAACATTGTCGTCCTTTCTTGGCCCTATTTCAGTTAACTTCAAGAAACTTCCCTACTTCAGCTTCCTCAATATTTTTCAATTTAAATGATGGAGAAGGAAAAAAGGGGGAGCAAGAACGGCAGAGGAAATGACGCTTCACACTGCTGAGCCAAAGGGGTTGGGGGTTACGGGTCCTGGCTGCCAAAAAAAAAAAAAAGAAGTGAAGAAAAACTGGGAAAGGGAAACGAGGGAACTTAAACACTTCTTGCATTTTTCTTATGGCACGACAACTATTTATTGCCTCGCCCAAAAATCCAGACGAAGCTGTCAGAGATGTGTTGTTGGGCTTCTTGTCGCCTTGTTGTTGTTGCTGTTGCTTACTTCTGTAGTGGCATCAAGAAAGTTCTTTGATATTGCCGGCGGCAGGAACAACTTACACCTCAAGAAATGGAAAATATTGCAAACGAAGTCCTAAAATTATTTTCCATATGCGTGAGATTAATGAAATTATGCGTTAAGAGATTAATAAAAATTTCGAAAATTTTAAAATTTGCAAACTAAAACTAAAAGCTAGGTTCATTTGTAAGGAGTTTCTACTTAGCAATTCTACATACTTTCGTTTAATTTCATATATTTTTTCTAAGTGTATTGCTTTGAAAGTTGGCTACCACGATGATGACGTTGTATATTAGGGTTGGTCTTGGGCTATGCTGATGGTCATGGTGATGATGATGATGAAAAATGCACATGTGTTGCTAACGGCCCGATTATTTTTATTGTTTATTTACTTTGATTTGGCCCTCTTTGCTCTCAGCTTTGCGTGCTGTTGCCATCATCGTTTCATTTCATGTTTTTATTTGCCACGACCGAACCGGACCCGTGGCCATGTTCTTATTCGGGTTATTTGGGTTTGGTTTGCGCATTTGTGCGTAACGAATAAATTTGCCCATATAAATAAGGACAATAATCCCTTTGAATGCATTGCAATTGAGCTTTTTACAGCCATTGACTGTAACCCGCCCACCAATAGGGACACAAATCACACGCAAACACACACACACAGGCACACAAACACACGTACGTGTGGCACTTAACTCAACATTGTTGGATGGCTTAGAAAGCTTTTGCCTCTTGGCCAGGATTCCACTACGTTTTAGGAGTCCGGCTAAAACCATTTCAATTCCGTCTTGATTTGCATTTCAATTCCAAATCAAATTTTTCAATTGGCAGCTGGACGCACTCGCCCACCCACCCACGAGCTCACACACACGCCTATCAGTGGTATGTGTGTGCTAAGTGGCCGCACACACACACCAGTGTAATTCAATTTGGCTTGGCAGGGCGCACAAATGCATAGCATACTTTTTAGAGCTGCTTGACCGATTCGAATCTTCAAACTCACCATGTAATTGACAAAAGCTGCGCTCCATGGAGCTCCTCGAAATTTGAAATCAATTTATTTTAAATTGAGTTAGCTGTCCACCAGAACGGGGAATGCCGGAATAGCATTAACCTTTGCCAGCTACATTGTGTGTAAAATCGAAATCGATATGGCAGAGATGCTGGGCTGGGTTATTTCACTAGCCAGCCAATTGCAGTGTCAGCTGGAAAACTCAGCTCAGCCACTGAACGAACAATGAACAACCACATATGCTCTTATTTGTTAAATTAAAAGCTTCTCCATCGCCTTGCAGTTGTTATTGTTGTTTCCCGGCCAGCGGCGTCATCATCATCATCATCATAATGATGATGATTCTCATACTCATTCTCATCATCGTCGTCTTCATTTGCCATTATTGGCTCCGGAGCGCACAAGACTTTCAATTAGTTTTATTAGTGTGTTCCAAACATTCCATTGACTCGAAATCAAGGGGGTTTTCGGCGGGCGGAGGTGGCTGGCTTTGGCTTTGGATATCCATTGTTGTTTTCGACCCGATGCCGATGCCGATGCTGCTTCTGTTTGATATTGGCCTTTTGACTTTTATGCTTTTTTCGGGTTTGGCGCAATTTTCGCTTTTTGCGGTTGCGGCGGCTCCTGCCTTTTTGGTGATGATGGTGCGGGGCCTTTTCAATGGCACGATTGTTTTTTGAGTTTTATTGGGGCTCCTCTTATTATTGTTTGGGTTGTTAAGCGCATGATTGCGCAATGCCAACGCACAGAAAATACGTAATATTAGATGATTAAATATGTATGTATGTGCGAAAGACTGGCCTGTGTGGGTGTGGAAATGTTTAATCAGCAATTTAGCCCGCCTAATGAATCAGCGAGTTGGGAAAAGAAATAGTTGACACATTTGGATTTGTCTGAGAAAATAAGATTGATAGAAATGGAGTTTAAAATGCACATACTGATCTTTATTTTCCCACCTCTGCTATATCACTTATATGTCATTAAGAAATTCTTTTAATTATTCTTGAGTTATAGTTTTCAACTTTTTCGAAAACTTCTGCCAGGGGTCACCATATTGGTCAACTTTGGCATACTTTTAAAGCGGTTGCATTCTTTTTTTTTGGTTCTTTTATATGGAAAACTTGTTAAAAAGTTCCCAAGCTCATTTCATTTCTCTAAAGAGCATTACAGTTTCGTTGTCTTCCCCTCCGGCAATCCTCATCGCAATAATTTCCACTTTATGACTTTTGTATTGCCAAACGCCCCCATTCCCCGCCAATATCTCTTCTGCTGGCGCTGGCATGTGGGGCAGAGTTGAAGGCAACAAATGTTTTTGACACGACAAGTCCATGGGTCAAATGCCCCTTCACGTCTTGTCGCTGCTGCTTCGGATGTTTTTTTTTTATTTGTTTCATGTTCTTTGCGTATTTCTTTTTTAATGCTCGTCGTCGCTGTTTTTTTTTTTGTCGAATTTTTTTGTCAGTGGCTGTTACTGCTACTTGAGCTAGAAAAATGTTTTGTGCGAAAACTTTCGGTTGCCCGAGTCTTGCGAGGTGCTTGGAACTGAACTCAGTTGCCGTGGCTGCGCGTTGGGTCCGCCTGGTTGAACTTCGGTGAAGCCAAGTCGGCGGTGGGACATCATCCGGTCGCCGAGCCTGGCTGATTATTGAAAATGTGGCGACACCGTTGACGGTCCAGTTTGCACATAATTCATGGGGTAAAAAATGTATATATGTATATACGAGTAGCATCGTACCCTTAAGAAAAGTTTCGCCCAACTTTATTTTTCACTTTTCTTCTCATTCCATGTCGCTGCAGTTGAAAATTGAACGCAGAGCTAAATAAGTTGCAATGTGAAGAGCCCTGAAAAGACAAGTGCGAACCGAGGAACAGGACTTGTCGGCGACTGGCAGGACCAGCTGCCACAGCAGCGATTGACAGGACAAAAACAAAGCCCAACTAGCTGAGAGGACTTCCCGCTCGAGTGGCACGAGCAGCAAAAGTTTAGCGTTGTTTTTCCGTTCCATGGCCCCCGGAAAACTGCAGCAGCAACGGGGCGCAATGTTTTGGCCCACTACCGCAGTCGAAGAATAGAAAATCACTCGAAGGCCTTGCCCAAATAAAAAGCGTAAAAAAAGAAGTAGAGACGAACAGAAACAAAAAAAAAACGGATAACCACTGCGGTGCAGCATATGTGCTATCGCTGTGCTTTTTTTCTGTGATGCCACAAGGACACTTCAAGTGACAGCAACATACGCGAGTTTTTCGTTCGTGGAGAGCCTTCCAACTAAGACGCAGCAGTATGCGCAAACACAAAGCGCCGCCCAGCGGCAGTCCAAGGACAATGGCCCAGGACAATTCGCAATCGGAGCCATCGGGTGGCAACGGGGAATCACCCGCAGCAACAGCAGCAGCAGCCGCATCCGTGGAAGCCCCACAGCAGAGCCTGCTACTGGGCCACAATGCAGCGGATGCCTCCGCAGCAGCAGTAGCTAGTCGCCTGGCCCCGCCCCCCTGTCAGCATCCCATTAACAACAGCAACAACAACAGCAACAGCAGCAACAACAGCTGCAACAGCAGCAGCAGCAAGGAGCGACCTCGCCCCACAGTCCGGTTCATATCCCTGCTGCACGTGGCCAGCTACGTGCTGTGCCTGTGCGCCTTCAGCTTCGCCCTCTACGGCAATGTGCGGCAGACGCGGCTGGAGCAACGGATGCAGCGCCTCCAACAGCTGGACGCCCGCATCGTGGAGCTGGAGCTACGACTGGAGCAGCAGCAGCTGCTCCACTGGCCCGCCGAACAGACCCAGGTCCTGGCCAGCCATCCCAGTGACAGAGACAGTGGCAATAGCAACAACGGCAGCCAGCACCTCGAGTTGCACGTGCGACGCGAGCTGCATCGCCTGCGACGGGATGTTTCGCATCTGCAGCTCACGAGACGCCAGCAGCGACGCCAGGCCGCAGAGGCGGCGGCAGCAGCGGCCAGCGGAGAGGGAGGATCTGGAGGTGGGCAGTGCCAGTGTCAGCCAGGTGAGCTAAAAATATAATATATACTTGATTTGTAGGAATCAATAAGCTGACTACCAAAAATCTGATAGGTGTTAACAATTAGCTATGTAAATCTTAGTTCTTATGTTCAACATTTCGGTTAACCAACTAGTGATTTCTTTAAACGCTTCTACCTCTTTAATAAAGCAGCCATCCCTTTACATTGGCGTGTCTTGTCAATATGGCAGCCACAATGTTGGCCATGAACATGAACCGCCTACATTTGCGGTCAGCGCGCAATTGGTCAGAAATGTCAGACACACACACGCACACTGTCACAGCTACACCCATACAGCTGTAAGTCAACAAGTCGTTGGGCCAGTCTGTGTGAGCCTATTGTGCGTGTTCGTGTTGTCCATGAAATTTAATTATTTGCGTCCGGGCCAAATTTATGACAGTTTAGAGATTTCATTAATTGGAAAAGTGTTTTCCCCACACACACACAACCTTAAAGGGAAAATTGGGGAGTAGAAATGGTGGTCTTCAGTTTTTCCCAATTTTCTCATATACGTTTTTTCCACAGCTTTTTTCCTTTGCCTGTCTCTGGTGACATTACCGAAACTTTGATTACTCGGGGATTAGCAGAGCACTCCCCGACGCACACACACACACCCACTCCCAGAGACACAGACGCACACTCACATGCATAAATAAGCACTTGGAGAGTGCCAGTTTGCCTTGTGGTTTGCATAAATTTTGCTTAAAATACTTTTTGAAAACTTTTGCGACACTCACGCGGCGGGATAAGCTCCCGCTCCCTGACCTTCTCTCGATTGTGCGGGGTAGCTGCAGCTCCTTGTTTCGATTCCATTCTGAAACTGCTCTGTGCCAGAAGTCTGCTTGTATTAACGCAATTTGTCTTGACATTCGCACAATTAACTCAGCCGCTAAGCTGCTGGACAAACTTTGTGGCTAATCCCACTGATTCAGATTCCCGCTGCCATGCATTGAGCATATGACGCATACGCAACGTGGGCCGGCAGGGGGGGCAAGAACCAGAACCAGAACCAGGGCCAGGGCCAACAGGCCAGTAAACGCTCGTCGCAATTATTTAACAACTTTGCCAATTCCAGCGAAGGAAGCTGCAGACGAGATAGGACCAAAAGTTTTATAATCGATGCGCTGGCAGGTCGAAAGTTTCGCCCGCCTGGCAACGGTCGAAGTTTCTTTTCAAAGTCACTGCATATAAATAAATTTCACCCACTCAAAGCGAGAGGGAAAGACAAAGAGACACTCCCTGCTAAAGAAGGATCCTCGATAAGCGCGTGCCAGGCGCCAGGACACAGCCTTTTCACAACTTTAATCCCCGCACAATAAATCAAAGCAACAGCGGGGAGGGGCGGCTGCCAAAGGCTGAAGGACTTGTCACTTGCTTATCTGAGGCGTAGACGATGCGGCAAAGTCATCATCGCTTAAGCCAAGTTGTATCCCTGCATATATGCAGGCCAGGACTACCGAATACCCAATCTGCCGTTCAGGATCTCTCGATTGCCTGCGAAGTTCACGTCAAGGACATTGCAGTTGCTGGCAAACAAAAAAAAGAAAAAAGATAAGCCAGAGAGACTGCCGCATTCCGATTAAGTCGATTACTTTTGGGTTTCATCGACGTTTTCCCCCTCCGTTTTGCAGGATTGCAAAATTGATAAAATTAGTGCGACAGCAGTTGGCAGTCGAGTACTATGGCATTCGAGGAAGCATTAAAAGCAATCCCACATTTTGGTAAGCGAAACGGAAGTAAGTGAGCAGTGGAAGAACTTGTGTATCTTATCTTGTATCTTACAAAACTAAAGCCGATTACCTAGTTGCTTAAAAGTGCATAACTATTCGCTGACTATCTCAATTTGAGTTTTTAAATTCAAATATTTGCTATAAATTTATATATCATTTCAAATAAGTGTCAGCAGAATATATGTCAGATTAACGTGCATTTCTATGGAAATTAAGAGCTTGAATAAATTAGTAGGAATTATTCGAACATCAAAAAAACATAATTGTATATAGATGCATTTGTAACAAAGCCAGCTTAAAGCTAATTTCCTGCCACATCGCGCTTTAAAGAGCTAATTCAATTGATTAGCGGGACAGAATAAAAATAATTTAAATTTATTTCCCAGCGGAGTGTGATTTTACTGCGGCAACTGCAGCGAAACCAGCTGAAAGTTGGGCGCTTTGCACATCTCATTTTTTATGAGCATTCTAAATTTTAGCATTCGAAATTTATGAGGGTCCCATGGTGCCACCACAAACACACAGGGACATGGCTGGCTGGGCTTGTCAAACTGCAAATGACATTTGGCCACTTCTCATCCACTCGCATCCTTAGCTGCCATCCCATTCCCGAAACTGCTGTTGCATCATCCGCTTTCAAGGGGATGAGTATCGAGTTCCAGGTTCCGGGTTCCTCGTGATGCTGCTGCTGGTGGCGAGGTTAAGGGTTGAAGCATCCGAGTTTAGGTAACGATACACGGGTCTACGGTCTGGTCCGGTCCAGTTCGGTTCGGTTTGGTATGCTGCCAGTCTCGTTGTCCAGCTGAAAACCCTCAATTTATCATAGCCGAGCGCAAAATCCACTTTAGCAGCTGGGCCAGCGACATCGTTGGCTGCGTGTGACATTTTGCAAAGCCAAAATATGTAAAACATGCCACAGAGACACACCCAGATAGTCGAGGACACACAAATCCAGCCAGGAACAGTCGCACTCACGTAGCTACTCACTCACATGCTCACTCAAAGCAGCAGTTAGGAAAATGGCATATGAACTATGGAAATTCCCAATTAGGTTTTAATGCGTACAAGTGCTTTTTATTCACTGCAATTTCTCACTGAACCCCCAGACTGCCACAAGCTGAAGGATGAGGCTGAGGATGGGCATGTGTTTGGGGTTCTACTCCTGGAATTCAACTCACGATTCAGATTCTGGCTAGCTACTTCCAGCCAGCTACATCCCCTGTGTGTGTCTGTTGCGTTTATTTGCCAGTCATAAATTTCAATCACGTTGCCGGGCATAACACCGAGTGGATATACTCCATATATCAGCTATGCTCTCCTGATTCCCGGCCTTTCTCTGCATATGCTGTTTGGTAGCACCTGCCAACTCCTCCCTCATCGTCTTTCATTTTTTTCAGCTGGCTGTCAGTGCACAGAGAAAAAAGAAAAAGGATATTAAATGATAAATCATGGTTAAACGTGCACCGTGTCACTTGTGTTAGAACTCTGAGATCTTTGCAAAGGTAAAGACTAACTAAAGACTTACTAAATGTTGCACCGAAAGTTGCTTATTTATTATAAGCACATATTATTTGTTGCTGGATAAGCCCATATTTATTGTTACTTTTGAAATAAACCCCTTTCATTGACAAGGTGTGCAAATTTGATACGAGAAAATGCTTCTTTCTCTGTGCACATGTGCCTGTGTGTGTGTGGTCCTTTAGGGCGTGTCGATGTGGCCGAGTGACAAAACCACCCATTGCCAGGTCCTTCGAGCGTGGCCACAGAGGCTTGTGCGGTTTTCGGGCTCAGACCCACCGAGCACCATCGCACCACACCTCGATTGAAGCCCACTTCGTCCAGTATCGATTGTCCCTGCACCTCAATTGATTTCCTTCGTTTTCGTTTTCAATTTGCCACGGACATTTCAGTTTGTGCTCCTTGGGCTCGGGTTTGGGTTTGGGTTTGCTATTGTATTTTTTTTGTGTGTTCGGGCTTGTTTCGGCCGGCTGACTGGCTGACTGGCTGGTAATTTGTGACTTTGCGTGACTTTTGGCTTACCTGCGCTGGCCACCACGCCTTGATTGCCATTTAAATGCTGCGCTAATAGGCCAATAAACCATTTCGCTGCACAAAAGATATCAGCAACACAGCGGCAACCGAAACCAGCGCCAACAACAGCAACATTTATTAATTAGTGAGAAAAAATTAATGCGCAACTGTCATCATTACTCCTGCCCCATCCACAGGATCTGTGGACATTGGTGGCGGATATGGTTTGTTGTGTGTGTTCTTCCCCACACCCCACCCACCGAATAAAAATACCCACCCACACACACACGCACGCACAGCAGCAACAACAACAACAGCAACATCGTTGGCCAGCGGATGCCACATTTGTTGACAAATTTATTTGTCGTGTGCCATGCTGACACGCCCCCGTCCGCAGATTGCCCCTCCACTTTTGTTTTATTTGTGGTCCCAGCCATCTCATCGATGTGCGTTGCTCGGCATTCCTTGGTGGGGAAAAATGCTATTAAAAATATCACAAGAGCCCAGGCGGACAAACTAAAAGAGAAATAAAATAAGGCAAAGTAAATTCATTGGCAAAACCACACAAACACACACACACACGCTCACAAACACACACTAAGAAAGAAGGGAAAAAATGAAAGCACAGGAATGAATTACCCAGGAAAAAAGGAATTTCATAAATTTCATCTGATTGCGCTGCAGATTTACGAGGATGTGGATGTGGTGCGTCTGACTTTTATTTTTGGCACGTAACGCTATTTTTTCCATAGCACTGAGATCATTTTAATGAGCCCAAAATGTAATTTGTCTGCCTGGAATCTTTTAAGCCTGTTAGCTGGGTGAGTTCATTTAAATTCAAGAGCGCTCAAAAGTTATATTTTTATGGCGAACGCGACTGGAAATATTGCTAACGAAATCGGTGTCCAGTGGTATGTGGAAGGGTGTGGGAATTGGTGTTAAATTGTGAAAAGCCATCGATCCGTGGCTGAGAGCTAAGGAGTGATTTTTATTGGATTTTATGGAGCATATTTAAAGCGAATTCGATAAACATATTGTATTTAAAACGTATTTAGTAGTGTATGTTAATACAGCTAACAATTTTAATCTGTTATTTTTAAGTTATTAAAAACGTATTTTGCAATGCTCTTATGCATTTAAAAGATGCTGTCATTGACCATTTTAAAATCCAATAAATTAAATGCCCAAGAAGCATTCCAAGCTGACACAATTTATCAAAGTAAAAATTGACTTCAGTTGTGGATTATCCCCATATAAATTTTATGGCTTTTAAGGCCGAACACTCCACGCTCCACATCTGTCAGTGGAAATTATAAATTTGAAAACGAATTAATTTATTTGAGACTTTATCAGCTTGTTTTCAAATTGGTGATAACTTAATTAAGGGGGCGATAAATTAATTTATTAAATGGGAAAGTGTGGCTGGATGGAAAATTAGGAACATTTACCATGTAATTCAGCAAGCACACACACACAAGTCCGCTTGGTTTTTCATTATTCAACCACTTAGCTTAAATTTCCTCACTAATTGTCTATATCCACACTCTAATTTCCCATTAGCAAGCCACTTTTAGCATCGCAAATTTGTCTTCGAGTAAAGCTGCCAGTGGCATTAATTTGACGATTTCACTTCCATTTTTTTTGCGTTGGCTAAAACACAGCTAGCTAGCTGTTGGCCAAAAAATAACTTGCTAATTAGGTAACAAAACTTCGAAAAAGAGCGATTCGATGGGTGGAGCTGCCGCTGCTGGGACATGTAATCAATCACGTGGAATCCCAGCGCCGTCCAATCTGACAGTCCATGTCCCTGTCTGTCTTCCTGTTCCTCCGCATCTAGTTGTGTGCGATTGAGTTCAATCAACCATCCAAAATGCCAAGGGTTCAGGTACAGATTCAGATACAGTTACAGATACAGATACAGATACAGATGCTTCTGTATAGATACTACTGCCGAAATATAGGTTGTATTTGTATGGCTTTGCAGCTGCGACCGGATCGGCAAGTGTCTGCATTGCTTTTTTGGCCCGACTCCATTCGGTTTGACTTCGTTTGGTTTATTAGCCAGCCGCATATGCTACAATTTTCCTTGCTGATTCGCTGAAAAGCCATTCCTGCAAAACCCAATTGAGAGCGGCTGCGTAAATATTTCAGCGGCAATCTGAAATTTATTCGACTCTTGGCTGGGCTGGCCTGCGATACAGTGGAGCACTTGGACTGGCAGACAGATTTCATTTTTATACATTTACGTGATTTTCAACGACGATTCAGCGAGTACGGCGACAACGACAACAGCAATGACGACGCACATGCTCCAATTTCAGCCGAAACTCACGTACGCAGCAAGAACTCCACCCGGGAGCCTGGGGATTGGGGATCGGGGAGCTGTGGCTGCTTTATGATTTATTGCCTTGACACTGCCTGCGTGATGCTGCCTCTGTGTTTCCAGAGCGGCCTCCTCATTCCTACTCCTTCTCCCCTTCATTCCTCCTCCTCCTTAACCGCCGGCCAACGTTTATTTAAGCCATCTCTTTGTTTGTCCGACTGACTATCCGCAATACAAACAGACACTGGATGGGTGCGGGCAAAACTGGCACTATTCGTAGGCGCCCAGGATTTGTTGGGACATTCGATGGCACGACATGTCCTCACAGTCCACATTTAGCGATAAATACAAGTTTTATGATGGATAATAAATGGCTTCATTCGCGTTGACAAATAGTCTGCCTTCATTTGTTTTTCCCACTGCCATTGTGTCTCCGCTGGCTTTGGCATTGTCTTTGTCTTTGTTTACGTTTTTCCGCTTTTCCTTTCCATGATGCTGTCGCTGTTGATGAAGCCCCGGCTTCCGCCCGAGGTGGAGCCGGAAAATTAGGTGGTAGAAACGGGGGGCGGGGCGGACGGCCGATAAAGATGATATATGACGGTTTCGGGCGCTGGCAATCTACAGTCTTCAAGTTCGCGTGGCCAAGTGGGTGGATTATGTTTTCAGTATGGGATTAGCAATTACGCTTATAAATAGAATTTCCCTCGATTTATCATGCATTTTTTGCCTTTTCCTACTGCTGAAATCGACTGAAAATCCGCTGGCAATAATGTTAAACGCAAAAGTTTATTGCATCATTTGAAATTTTAATATGCCACCCAAATAATGATAGGCACTCCCTGAATTTATTGTATATGTATGTGTGTGTGTCCCTGTGGATTTTATAGCTAAATAATTTGGTTGCCTTTTATGCTGCATTCATTAACATTTTTCCCAGACAACCAACCAACCAGCAACCGAGTTATTCATTTTCAATTTTCGACTATTTATGCAAATGAACCAAAAGAGATCAGTATGCATAAAAGCCGAAAATGTCATCATTTTCTTTTTTTATGCTCGTTGAAGCGCAAAATATCACTCATACGCCCCATGGCGAGGCCCAAGTACGGCTCATTAGGCCGCATGAGATTTCCACGCCGCATTGGCCCGTCTCGTTTATCTGCGCGCTGTCGTTCGTTTTGGCTTTATTTTTGATATTTTTAATGTTTCAATCAGACGAGAAATGAAAAGGAAAATCGAAACCCCCATCAATGTCACGGGGTCGCTGGCAAGTCGTTTGCCTCTGCTGGCCCATTTGGAGTGTTTTACAATCTGGTAACACAATCTGCTTGTAATGATTTCCCTCTCCTTTATCTTCTTCTGTATGCCAATGGGAAAGCCAAAATCAATCTTGACCAAGAAGCGGTCAATCGTATCCATTTCAAGCGTTTCCCTCAGCTCCACCTTTTCTGGACACTGGTTTTTTATTCCCGTTGGCTTGGATTTTCTTCATTGGTGATTCGCCTGCTTAGAAATTAATTGCTCAAACCGATTTGGTGGCGTCGACATTCTTACAAATCACAATCGATCATTGTCGAATGTCCAAACGTAACAACAGAAACCTATATATATTAATCTTTGGAGAAAAGAAACTCACTCGCCCCGTTTTGGGTTCGCCCTGCTTGTGCATGGTCCAATGCTTGTTGGTTATAATTAAATTTTCCTCTTTTCCCAGAAAATTCAATAAAATCGACTGAGCATCGATTCCCTGGTCGGGATTTGGTGTGGGGTGCCTTAAAGTCAATAACCATTTCAATGCTACTGTGCGTGATGGCTGGGGCATGAGTAATTGGCCATCGGCAAAGGGATGGGGATGTGGATGGCAATGGCAATGGGAATGGGAATGGGGCTCTGGAGTAGGGTGACAACCAAAAGGAGCTGGCTGGACTGCATCGAAGTGGACAGGCGAACTGGTTTCTTGCAGTTGATGTTGATAAATTATGTTCTATAAATAGTGAGGGACGAGGTTTTGGTTTCCTTTTTTTTTTGCATATAGTACATATGCTGGGAACATAACTACCAAGGTGTCTCGGTCTTTATCTCAAATTTTCATGGTTGCTTTGGCTTCAATTGAAATTCGATCCGGGCAATCTCGGGCAGATAAGACTCCTCCGTTGGGATCTAATTTCTGAAGTGAAAGCGGAGAAATAAAACTATGCTTCTGCTGGGGGAATCGATTCGATGGGAAACTCAATTATCTGATGCCTCCTGTTTCGGCTGAGTGAACCGCATCAAAGAGAGGAGCGTTTTCCAATCGCAGTGTCAACCCTTTTTGGATTTTCTAATGGAGTGGCAACAATTACCTTTGGGGTGTTCTTTTGTCATCGCTATCCGGGCCGAAGGATTCGTGGCGAAACTCAATCAAAAGTGTCGCCGTTTGTCAAAGTGTTGTTGGCCCATCTATTTCCCTTTTTACCCACTTTTGCCGCGCCCTTTTCGCCCTTTTCCGGGCTAGTGCAATTAAGTCGAGCTTGGCTCTGTGGGTTTTTCCTTTTTGACTGTCTAGCCCCGTCGCGACGCGCCCTGTCTCGTCTCCATTCGCATTTGCATTTTGGCCCGAAACGCGTTTCTGGCTGGCATGCAACGTGGTTAGACCACCGCATCCGCGGCCTCTGCCGCACAATTGGAGCGCTTCCAAAGCGTTCCTAAATCTAATCAAAGTGCGCCTGGCTTGTCGTCGCAGTTGCTGTTGTCTCTTGTCGCCTGTTTACCAATCACTAACGCCTTTCTTTCGCACCCGGTCCTCGCCGCTGCCCCGCAAAATACCCACTCGTTTAAGCTCTTTTCCACGGGCTCACACCTCGGTCGCGGTTATATACCATCTATATATATATATATATACATAGTGGGTACGTAGGCCGATCGGTCGCCGTTTCGCCATTCAAATTACCGACGGCAACAGCAGAAACAACTGCTGCAACACGTTTTTCAAGTGCATGGCAGACAACACCTTTTGACATGCTCGTTGCTGCCGCTTGTCGCTGGAGTCCCTGTCATCCGTGTCGCATTGACCACTGTACAGTGATACTCTTCCATTGGGAAAAGAGTGGATCCGGAAAGTGCTTATACTAAGCATTGCTCAGAATCAATGCTCAGAAGTCGTAATTGTATGAAACTTTGAACATACATATAATGACGACTAATGTGCTCTCAGATAGATCTTAACACGTACAATGGAGCTGATAAGCTTCACATTTAAGAACTATTACCTTCACTCTTACCAACTATTACCTTCACTCTCCTAGAGTATTTATTGCCTCGACTTGGTGAAATGCATCCAATCATTCTTGTTTTCGCTGCATTTGCCTAGCGGTGACTGCAGTCAAAACTGCTATTGGGTTCCCTGGTTGGATTTTTGGGCCGTCTGGTTTGGCGACTCTCCAGAGGCAGAGTCGTTGTCTTTTGGTGGGGCTTTGCGGTTTCGCGTCCGCCTGTCTGGGCCTTTTGTCACACTCATCTTCGACGGACGTTGTCACGTCAATTTCATTGGAATTGCATTTTGGACGGAGGTCGACGCAGAACGCATGCGCAACGCTTTTGGGAGTTGGTTCGGCTTGCGTGGAGCTGTCGGTCTGGAGTCCCCGGAATCCCTTGGCCACTCCTGTGGCACCCATCGATGCCACGACCAGTTTGTCAACCAGTCGGCGGAGCAGCTTACAAATTTAATCAGCTTTAAGCGGCGGCTCTGAATACTTGGGACTTGCACAGCCAAAAACAAATCATATTCAACTCGCTTTCAACCGAATTAACAATATTAATGAATCAATGATCAAATTTAATGGTGCTTTGTTAAGATGTAAATGTGGGCAACACTGAGAAAATAAAATAATGAAGTTAGTAAAACATTATTTTAATTTTTCGTGGCCAAGTAATGAAAATTATTGTAATAATGCGAATATGATTGATATTGAAGTCAACATTCTTTTTGTTCATAGTGATTTGTTTTGAATGCAGCTGTTTTATTTTACAAATAACAAAAAACAATTTTTTTTCCGAGTGCAGCATTTTCTATGCTCCACTTGACGGAGACATTGTGACGTTGTTGGCAGCGGACCATTCATAACTACATACGCATCGCTTTCGGATTCCAGTTATTCACTCATTTCGTATGCAAGACGAGCGCTGCATTCTGGAGCATCTCGGAGCTGCACAGTGGTAGTGGTGGTAGCGATGTTCCGGCACAGTGGGGCCCATTTGAATGTGCTCAAGTCAATGGGATGGCCGCCTGCTCACTTAACACCTCCGCCCAGTGCACTCATGCATGGCGCTCTCATATTTATTTATTTTTGGCCTTTTCACCTCGCGGCCTTTGTGTGAAGAAACGTTTTAGCATCTCTCTGAAGAGCTGAGCACACTTTGGGCATAAACAGGGCAGCATTTACATAGTTATACACATTAAGCATCAGCAAATGCATTTCGTGCAAGTGAAATGTTTATGCAAACAGTAAGAACAACAGAGAGCGGGTGAGCACACATAGCCGATCCTGATCCACGACGTTCCACTGTGCGGCTGACTTCACTCCACTGTGCCAACAACGCCAGAGAGTTGTCAATTAAAGTCAACACTAGAACGGAGCTGCAACAACGGCGATTATGGAGCCATAACAACGACGACATCGATTCCCGCCTTATCAAGAAAACAGAGTTGACTCATCTCTAGGGCGAGGGAAAAGCAGGGGAAAAATAGGAAAGAAAGACAAGCGAGAACCTAAAAACAAACACTGAGAATCACATTTATTATGTTTAACAGACCCCCGATGGCGTCAATGCTCCAACACCTTCAACCCGTGAATGTCGGGTTCCAGATTCAGTTACCGAGATACAAAGATACGTTTTTATGGCGCTACGAAATGCAGCTTAAAGTTGTCACTACAAATTGGTTGGGGCTGCTATATATACATATATATGTATATATGGGGTAAAGGTTCCAGTCTGTTCGGATTAAGATTCGGGGTTCTATTCACACACCCGGCTTGATTAAACGCCATAAATCTAAAGGGTTTGTCCCGAAAAATGGGCGATCTCTTCGAAAACGTTTTGTACCCGGCTTCAGTTCACTGATCTCCCGCCAGCTGCTAGACACATTTAACACTTTATATAATTTATTGTAATTTTTCTCACTCCATCGTTCCATTCAGTTGGCCTTTTTGTGGCGGGCTGTTGTTAACAAAACGTTTTCAACATAAACCTCGCACCTTTTTCATAAGACCTAAGACTTAAGACTCTGCGATGCGGCTCAGCATCGTCATTGGTCGGGAAGTGCAACTGCATCTGCATCTCTATTGCTGCTTTGCAGGCATCAAACCCACTCAAAATTCAGATAATTTGTATTTAGCCGGGGGCAAACGAGTTGCGCAAGCTGGCAAGTTGCCACTAAGCTCTGGGATTGAGTAAACACTATGTTTATGCGTGGGCCGATCGTGATTAGCAGATAAATCAGGAGTGCTCGGGCGGAATCGATATCACTTGATTGAATCTTTCGGTGTGTTGACCCTACTAGATGGTGTATACAGTTATAAGGGAGCTAGAAGATTTCGAGTGGGAATAACGAATATTTTTAATCAACTTCAACCTGGGATTTTTTTTTCTAGAGAGTTAATCAACAAGCTAATAATATGTAAATTTCCCGTGTCATCATATTATATTTGAAATGAAATTTATGTTAAATTTCACGTAGTGGCAGTAATCTTATTGCAAACTGGAGTGCGTTTAATAGTAAATAATTATATCTTTCGGTCCGTGTTTGCGGTTTGAGAAATAATCTTTTGGCAGCCAGATCAATATTTATTAAAGGCTGTCATTTAACGACTAACTGCACGGTCTACTTACTTTAATTCCACATTCAACTTAATGCAGTTGGAAAAGGAGTTAAGTTAATCGACCCGCTGACAGTTGAGCAACTGACCGGAAAATATTTGCCTGGCTGCAACCCTCATCACATGACTAATCCCACGTGTAAACACGTTTTCGCACTGGAACTGCATGGCTCTGCTCCTAATTGCCCCTTGTTCCGAGTAACAAGCTCCTCATGCCCAGCACTCCTCATCTGGTCTCTATGCCCCGTCTCGAATGGTTATTAGAACCTTGTTCGATCTCTATCGGAATCGGTTTGGTGCGGCATTAACTCTGTTTGCCTTTCCTGCTAAGCCGGCTCTCCATATTTTCCTCAGTCGCCCAAACCCTCCGGCTTACCTGTCCCTGCTTTTTCGCCAGTCTTTGTCGATGCTCTTTACATGTCAGCGGGTCTAAGCTGTGAGCAGACGATCGCCCTGCATCTCCAGTCTGCGTCTGCATTCTTTGCACTCGAAGAAAAATCCCAGTGAAATGTAGCTCTTTGCTATTCGAACTGAAATCTCAATTGAGACCAAGGAGTATTACCAAAAAGATTATGTTTACTCTTGACCAAGAAATAAATCATTTCACAAGCAACTTATTGTATTATAATTGTTCTTCTTCTTGCACTTTCTTCAATTACTCGAAGAAAGGTGCATTTTGTTTTTCTGTTACCTGGGGTAATACCTTTTTTTATAATCCCCCGAACAAGATCTTGATTTGGAGTGTGGTTTTTTCCGTGCACCGTCTCCCTTTCGCTGGTAGCGCCTCATAGCTCCTTTCCGGCCAGCCCACCGCATTTAACGTGGCTTCGCCTTTCGCCTTTTGTCTGCGATTTGTGTTCCACCAGCGCCTCCTGTCTGTGCTCCGTTGTGGAACCGCCGCCTTTGTGAAAACTCGTTTGCATATTGTCATAATTTCTGCCCAGGCACACAGTTCCATGCTCCTCATCCGTTTAGTCGGCTGAGCTCGGGGTTCAGTTCAGTTATTCCCTTTTATTTTGTTGCCATTTGCGGGCAATGCTGCATGTTTATTGTTATTTTGATTGCATTTATTGTATTATTAAGCTGCATTGTTATGAGCTCTAAGCCCGGCTGCCTAGCAGCCAACATTTGCCATTTGTGACCTCCGCCTTTTCACATCCCATCGTCATCGCCATGTGTCAGTTTTGGTTTTTCGAATTCCGCATGTCTGACTGCAGGGTGTAATCCAGAATCGAAGCAAATATCGATTGGCATATAGTAGCTAGCTACTCAGTGAGTGTTTTTGTCAATCTTTTTGCCAGTACAGCGAGGAGGCCAGTACAGCGAGGATTACAATTCTAGGAAGAATATCCCGAATTTTGCTGTTCAAACATAATGAAAGTTTGGCTTTATCAAATAACCAATTTCAAGGCTATCAAATTTGGCAATATAAAGAGGATAAAAAATGTAAAGCCGATTTTATTGCATGTGTGTGTGCGTGCCAACTGAGAGGGTTTTAGTCTAATTTCAGACTTTTAAATGTATATTTTTCGGAATATTGCTTTCATATAGAACACATATAACAACAAAATCATATCAAGGGCAGTCAGAACTTGTAATATATTTTTTTATATCTTTCAAATACAATATGTGCGTGGCTCTACATTTAGAAATATTAATTAAAACTATATTAAATCGTAACTAATTGCTTGAAATTTCATAAAAGCTGATTAAATTTCCAAACTCAATTTCATGCCTAATTAGCCAATTAGCTTATACCTATAAGATTAGAAGAGGTTAAAATAAATGTGTGCACACATATGGATTTAATGTTTTCGTTAATGTATGAACAATTTACGAATTTACAAATATTTTGAGCGTTGGCTGCTTTAATTTTAAGATATTATTCGGAATTAACCGTGGCTAATAGCGTGAAATTGCATAATGGGTGCAGTCATTGTTGCAGCACATTTTCCAGTTTGGTACTCTGGGTCCATTGTGTATGTTTACTCCTCAGTTCCCTTGGTGCTCCATTGTTATCAGCGTTTTTGTTTGACTAACGGCCTCGGGTGTTTTGTTGTCATTTGAAGGAGCGTTTGGCATTGCAGCCTTTGGACCACTGCACTGGTCCATTAGTGCGATCAGTTGAATGCTGCACGCCGCAAGTATCTGGGGGGAATGGAAAATGCATCTGCATGTGCGGCAGCAACAGCTCGAGTGTGACGGAACCGAAGGTGTCGGCTTACCAAGAAAACAGAAGCAGGAAAAGAGCAGTTTTCGCTGCCGGAGGCTGTCATAAAAACCCGTTGAGCGTAATTAGGCGTGTTGTGCGCCGCGCTGTCGGCGGCTCCTTCAATGAGTCATGCACTCAACCGAGCCAACATATCAATCCGCACGCACTGAAGGCCCATTAGATATGCCACATGGACGAGCGTACGGTTTCGAGAGTATGCAAATGTCCTTGGTTTACCATCTGCTAAACGCAAATGCCACGGAGGCAGAGTTGCACAGCTAATTATTGATTGCAGCATCGAGAAGAGCTGCCGAAACATCGAGGCTCCTCGCCACTGACTAGTGAACCCTAATTAAAACGGAGTTCACGGCAAAACCAATTCCTTTACAACTTTACGCCGCTGTGGCGCCTTTGAACTTGCAACCTGTTCATGTGTAGGCACTGCAAAAAATATTCTCAATACCAGTCAATGCATGAGTCACCATCACTGCATAACAAATATTCATAGAAATTTGACAGGAGTTCATAATGCAAAAATATTCTAAAACTAGTAAGAGTATATATTCCCGTTCTATCTATTGGCGGTAAATATTTAATTTTGTTTAATTTATAATAAATGAACTTCAATAAATGGATTATAATTTCCATTAAACCCTATATGTTGGGAATTAAAAATCTAATTGATTTAATTAAACTTTTACGATTGGCACATGAAGTACCAAAATAATTTAAACAAAAAATCAAACCATTTTTATACCGTGTGATTCAGTGTGTTGTTTGTGGGTGTGGCAGCGGTTCTGTGTTCGGTTTGCTTTGGCATCTTTTTCCACCGAAAAACTTTTTGCTACCAATTAACGAAATAAATTTCGCCGACATCAAGGTGAAACTATATTTCAATATTGTTTGTTTGCTGGGGGCTGGCTGTTGGTTTGATTGGAAAACGTCTGAATAATTGAAGTGGAAAAGCACGAACGAGTGGAAACGATTGCGAATTGATCCATTCAAAAAAGGGGTAAGGTATTGTTTTAAAGCAGGCCCCACTTAAACTTCACCCGACTAGCTGGCAAATTAAGTTAATAACTATAATAGAGCAATTTACCTGGCGGATAAGGGCGCTCTTCAGCGCCAGAACCCAGAAAACCGCACAAAATGACACACAAAAAGTTGACAAAAAAAGTTTGGCCAACAAAATGGGTTGGTTGACTGTTGCATTTTATTTTGTTGTATTTTTCGGTAGAAAAACAAGTTGATAAATATTTAACGTACTTTTCTGGACTTTTTCAACAATCACGTGGCATGGGAAATTCGTAAAACTAGTTAAATATCGCCCAACGGCAAACCAAAGTTAACTTACGGAGGGCGAAAGGCGGTCCAAAAATGGTAGTCCTTATTGATTTGCTCTCTGCAATTTTGCACGTGTAACCTAGAAATGAAGACAGTCAACAGCAATAGCAACAATCACAAGACACGGTCATAAATAACGAAATTGTAAGTCGCAGCCGAGCAGAAAAATAAAGTGAAAAACGAGAGCGAACTGGAAAAGGGAGGAAACGTTCGCCGGAAAACCCCACGAATATCAACTTGCCAGCCCATTGTTGTGGCCTTTGTTGTTGTAGCTGTTGCTGTTGTCATTGTTGTGCCGCTGCTCTTTTTTGGGCCTTGTTGGCCATTGTTGTTGCTGTATTTAAACAACAAACTGCTGCGCCTGCAGGTTTTATTTGGGCAAGAAAGCGAAAGAGGAAAAATAACTTTTAGGTGGCCGAAAAACCAGCACAGAAATTGGACTGACAACCGGGCATACAGACATACATACAGACGGACAACAACGATATAACACGAATTGTGGAAAATGCTACATAAGTGGCATGCTTTACATTTGAGCAAAAACAGCCCGGAGGTCCCTTTTTGTTTTGGCCTCTTTAATTAATTGCCAAAAAGTGAGTCTGACAAAAAACCGAAAAACACTTTTGGCCCCAGCAACAAAACCCGGTCTGTTCGACCGGAAGGAAGTCAGTAAGATTGTGCACAAAAGGCCCAAACGCGCACACAGACACACAGGCGCACACACACTCATACATAGACCACACTAAGCATCCACACAACGTAAGCCATTGCCATTTTGTAGCATACTTTTGTGCGCGCCTCTGTTTATGCGACTTGTAAACTTGGTCTTCTGTGCCTGGTCCTGTTTGTCCTGCCTGCCTGTGCTGTTGTTGTTCTCTTCTCACTTCCCTGCTGATTGCCGGCAACATATTTCGCAAATTGCTGTCAAAGTGTTAAGGAACTTGACTCGGTTCGGGGCCAAAAGGGACCGCAATGAAGTCGAGCCGAGCAACTCCGCCCCAATATGAGTACGTTTCGCCTCCTCTAATTGCAGGCAGTCGTGAAGATGAATTGCTAATGGTTTTATGTTCTCCTTTTTTGTGCCTGTGCAAACAACAATAATAATTATAATCATGAGCCGACTGGATTTTCGTAGGCCGCTCTTACCGAGTTTCGAATGTCAGTTTGTAGCCTACAATAGTAACCTTGAAGATATATGGCTACTATGGTATAATGATGATGGAAAGTGCCCAGAATGAATGCTGATGGAGATGGAAGATGTGTGTGTGGCTCGTCAAGTGCTCTTCAATCCGGCCAGGGTGTGAAAGTTTTCTATTACCATTCGGTGTATTTCTCCAACCAGTTGAGCAGTTTTTTTTCCGCCCAAAGCAATTGCTCAAGTTGGATCTACCTGAAGTAGCTTCAATTAGTGGCAAATGCAAGATATTTTTCAATTAGCCGACGCAGGTTAGGGCAAAGTTACATAGACAACGGTCCGGAATTACTGGGAAACTGGGAAGCGGGAAGACTAAGAAACCAAGAAACTGGGAACTGCAGAGACAGCGCATTGGGTTTCTGCGGCTTTGGGCGTGCAATTAACAGCATCACGTGACCTGCAACCCAAGGCGGAGCACTCAGTGGCATGAAAAATGAAGTCGAAGCAGTCGCTGCAGGGGCCTCATCCTGATTTTCCCCCCACCCACTAGCCAGCAACCTTCTCTAACCTTCAGTGCACAAACCACAACCTCCAGCTCAATCACGACCCGAATTGACTTTTGGGCTGCTGTGCATCATTAATTCACTTCAGCTGAAATTTGGGAAATTCGAATTGAAATCGACTTGGGGTTAGGGGTTTAGGGCAGACCGAGTCTCGATGGGGGAAGGCCGTGCCTTTGCGCCAAAAACCGAATGAAAATAATAAAAATGTAATTAACGCCCAGGCCATAGACAAAGTGTAAGTGGGGCAGGGCCGCATTGCTGTTTTCTTTTGCGTGTTTCCCTTCCCTTTCGGCTCAGGGTTTTGTGGGACCATTTGGCTCATTTCTTATACAATTAAGTGGCCACTGCTTATGGCCAAGGGGTCCGGAACCCCGGCGATGTCTGCCCTTCTTCAACTTTGTCTATGCCTGTCATGAATCTCATTCCGGGGCGTAGGCGGTCGTGGGCGTGGCCGCTTCATTTCATACCCGCTGCTGTTTTTGTTATTGCTTATCTGATTATGCGGATGGCTGGTCTTGGATTCTGGATTCCGGATTCTGGACCCAGTACTACGGACTGCGGACGGGGTCCCGGGTGACACGTCAATGACAGCTCCGTGGAGAGTTCAAAAGTTTAATTACCAGTCGCAGTAATCAGTGTGTTTGGATAAATAAGTACAACAGCAGAGGAATTAGCAAAAGTTTGGGCAGATATGGCCTTTCTATGCGCTACCAGTAATTGGTCAAAATCTAAAACGTATTAGATATGATATTTAATTCAAACAAACAAATTTCCCGAATTCATCTGCGTATCTATCATTGAAGAAATGGAAACCATAATAATATAGATTTTTTATATACGACTCTTAACCATATATAATAATATATATTTTCTTTTTATTTGCAGGTATGTTATTTGGTCGGTGATAATTTCTAAAACACTCCCATTAAATTGAGTAAGTTTTTATTGAAATAAAAGTTTCCTTGGGTCATCATTTAACTCCACTCGTTGATACAACAAGTATCTACCGCATAGAGTAGTTTGCCCTTCTGGCAACACAACATTGGAATAAAATTCCATTTCTACCAATTTTTTTTGGCCAAGTTACGTTCATGTGGGGGGCAGTGGTGTTGGCTTTCTGATCCCAGCGGGCTATATTGGATGGAAATAACGAAACAACACAAAAAGTTGATGAACAACAAGACAATGAACTATGTAAAACTTCTAGCCGCAGTAAATGGCTACACCGAAATGGCCCTCAGACAAAATTTTCGCTCAGTGCAGGAGGGGAGAGGAATGAAGTGCAAAGGTAGGGGGAATGGACAAAGGGTCCTTGTTGCCCTCGGGGGAACTGGGCCAACATAACGTCCGCAGCGCCAAAGGAAGCGAACGATGGGGGCTGAGATACCATTCGGCTAATAGGGCGGCCAACAAAATTCGAGACAACAAACAACAAAGTGGCAACTGTTCGGCACTAGATAAGCTCCGTTGCATTGACCACTTGGATACGATCCGAATAGATTGGAGCTACTTGATGTCCACTTAAGATACACAAAGCTGAAAAAGATACAAAAGTGGCCAGAGATAATGGAGAAGAGGACCTCAAGCTGCTGCTCAAGCCGTTGGCAGGCAAAGAGGCAAGAAACACGAATATCGACAGATGGTTGGGGGGAAAAACAAAAATTGATTAATGGATGCAAACGATTGAAAAACGACAAGCACAAGAACAACAGATTCAAAGCTAGTTTGTTGGGGGTGGAGGGGGGGAGAGAAGCGATCAGATCTGTGGCAACATCAAAGTTGAGGTGCATGCCACGCGCCATGTGGCCCGTGGAGGTGGTGACCCCAAAAAATACAATCCAAGAAGAACATGAATTTGTTTGCCAATCAATTGAATGGGCCTTGCAATCTGCTTCAGACAAACGCGGGCAAGAAAATGGGTCAGCTAATACGATTTCGAATCTATCGTTTTAAAATATGAAGAACATGGAAATTGGTTTTAAGAATAGTATTTTCATTCGGAATAAAAAAATTCTGAACAAGTCACTTCATACCAATTAAATATAGTTGGTATGCTCTTGATTTGCTGCGTTCTTGTAAACTATTTGGAAATACCATGTCCAGGAATTACTTAAATAAATAAAATGAAAAAGTTTATAAACGCTGGACATAACTGTGCGTGCCCATAAACCGACTTGCGGTTGCTTTTTATTGCACACTAAAAATGATCCACAACGGCATTGGATTGAATGCGCTCGCTGGCGTCGTGTTGCAGTCCATCCATCTGTCCATCCAACCGGCTCTCCATCCATCCATCCAGCCATCCATTTGTCCAGCCATCCATCTCGTCTGCTGACCCGACTGCAATTGTTTTGTTTGCTTTCATGTCTGCCCCGCAAAAAACACACACACCCATCTTTTGCGTGAAGGAATTGTAGCGCAAGAATAACAGAAACCAGCGACGACGTCGGCGTACTTAAAGTACGGCAAATGTTTGTGGATTTTATTGTGGCGATATGGCGGTATGGCGGCATTGCCGGGATGAGTTGTATAAGTCAGATGAGTCGGATGCTGAGGCTGCATCCGAAAGTAAAGCCCAAGAGAATGAGACCGAGACGAAGGCCAAGCGTCGTCGATGACGTTGATGAATTTCTATTTACTTTGTTTAATTTCTGTTTTTATTTGCCATTCGACGGGGCCACTCAGCAGCGAGCATCGAATGCGGATGAAGAGGTCTGCGTGCAATTAACGCAAAGTGCTTCACTGTACTTCGATGACGTGGGTGTAGGCAGGAGAAAATGGGAACGGGTGCCAGTGATGCCAAATCAATAAATAAATTGTATATATAATATAAATAATATTTATACAAAAATATTACACAATTCGTGTTGTATTACAAATATTTTTTTCTCCAACGTTCCAGGGATTTTCACGTTTAGAACGCAATATTTGTGAAATTTTATGTAAATTACTTAAAATTCAAATGCTAAGATGTCGAGCACTAATTGCACTTGCTTTATATCTTATTAGTTTACGGTTATATATGACTAAAAAATATCCCATTGACCAGCTCCGTTGGGAGTTTGTAAGCTGCAATTACCGTTCGCTTGTTGACCATTTAATTGATTTTGACGCCGGTCGTCGAAAAACATTGATGGCTTGGCCCCACCCCCAACTGCCACCCTCTCGCTCCCTCACTTGTTGTCCCTCTCTCTTTTGTGGCTGCAATTAGTGCAGTGAGCTGCAGCGTTTTCGATATGTGCTAAGCAAACAGTTGCAAGCCCTTCTCTATTTTGTTTTTATTCCGGGAAAAGTGACCTCCTACAGGGTCAGTGGGAAATCTTGGGGCCCAGAGCAACTCTCATTTTTCTTTGGCTTTCTCTGCTTTGCTTACTTTTCGTACTTCCTTCCTGGTTACTTTGTTTGCCCAGTGATTAACTACTGCTAACAGCTTACTCTCCACCCCTTTTTTCATTTATCCGGCTTTGATTTTTCCGTAAAGAGAAGCTCATCCCACTTCAGTAATTATTTGCGAAACTTTTTTTGTACGAAGCAATCAGTTTGGGATTCATTTTTTGCTGGTTCCGTAAGATTTGTTTGGCTGTCGAAGTCAAATGAGGTTAAGATACAGATACCATGTTGCGAAAAAGAGAAAGAAAGGAGTGTGTGTGTGTGTTTGCGTGAGTTGGCCATAAAATATTTCAGCTCAAACAGATAAAGTTACGTGCTCAAATAGATTTGCTTCTGCCACTGAATTTGCATTACAACATCTATCTTCTGTACGTTGGGAAAATGTCTTATTTGGATAACCAAGCTGGTAAAATGCAAATAGCGAGAAGTTCCAAAAGAAATCAGCTTACATGCGAATGAAAACTATACCGATTCCAAGGATATAAATACCATATTCAACATCCTTTGCTGCGTATTAATTATGCTAAAAACTTGAATAGCAGCTTTAATCATAAGTTCGCGCAAAATGTGGCATGCGAGCATTTCCCACTAATTAGTTTCTGGCATTTTTCACCGCAAAGCACAGCAGAATCTACAATAACAAATTGCTGCCGTAAATCAATTGGAACCGAAACAAGGAATTATATGAGCCATATATATGCCCACAAAACGGTCCCATAACTTTCCGCGCCATTGCAAATGACTGCACCGCCCCCGATTCTTGTCTATATCTATTGCGGACTACTGGTGAATAACTCACAGTTCGAGCGGAGCGATTCATGAGTGTGCCAAATGCTGTTTGTTTTTCCCCTCCAGATTTTTTTTATTCCGAGCTCGATGAAAATAGAGAGCGCGCGAAAAATGGAAAATATTTCATGGCAGCGATGAAAGCAAAGGCTGGCCTAGTCCTGCTATGGAATAACTAATAAATTGGCGCTTAATCAACTTCTGGGCCAAGCGAAGAGCAAAACAAAACCAAGCAAACACTGGCCACATGCACCAGCTGCTACACAGAATGTTGCAAGCAGCAGTAGGGATCGGGATAAAAATTGTGTATCAAGTGGAATTAATTTAACTCATGGACCGCAGTCGCAGTCGAGGCGCCTCTTTCAGCATCTTTTATTTTAGATATGGAAAAAGTAAATAAAATGCAATCAAATTAAATGCAGCACAAACACACAGCGCCACTAGCAACAACCATCTGAAGTGGCAGCAACTTCAGCGCTCAGCGGCAGCGGCAACAACTGCGAGTGCACTCGAGAACAGGGCCAGAAGTTTGGGGATTGGCGAGCTCTGGCGCTAGTTGAGTCCAAGTGAAGACCACTTCTTCGGGCCCAAGTCCCGGCCAGCTCGCACCATAATCCACCACCACCCCTTTCGGCCTGTTGCTGCTCCAGCTTGCCACAGCGTGGTGCAACATTGTTGTAGTTACTCTACTCTAGACTTTGTGTTTCTTTCTTCTTTTTTTTTTTGTCTGGTAGGCGCAGCGGAAGCAGGAAAAATAATAACAACAAGGCGCATAAATTTCACCAGCTTCCACCGCAGCAACAACAAACAAAAGCTGAAAAAATACAGAAGCCTAGACTAAAGAAATTATAATCACTGTCCCGCTGCCTTGGTAAAAGTTTAAAGTTCTCCGGCAGTAAAAACTAGCGTTGTATATCAATTGAAGTGCCAACAAAATGTTTGCCAAGAGGATTGCGTAAAACTATTTAATTAAATTGGTCTTGTTGTTATGTTAGAAGTTATAGCTGGAAATGAATATATAGAAAATTGCTAAGGGGAAACAATGAAATGTTTTATATTGGGTCAGATACATTCTACTACTACTTCTAACACACGTTTAATAAATTTGTTATTTGTTGTTACCATAAAGTGACAACTATATGTGCACTAGATTCGTACTTGAAAAGTATAGATTTTCTAGATCAAAAGATGATATAGGGAATCTTGAACTTCTCGTTTGCCACATCAGTCGACAGCTTCGCGTAGTTTCTGCTGCCTCCACGGGTCTGAGTTGTATTTATTTTGATTTAGCAGGCTCCTTTTGTTGGCGGCGCTAGTATTTGGTTAATGATGATGAAGCGCAGCATGTTGAAAGGCAAATAAACAGCGGTTGAGCTGCAGCTGCTTCCTCACACACGCGCACGCACACACACATTCGCTTTAATTAAGCAAACATTGAGAATGCTCAGCGTTGCGGCTAAAAAATTCATTAAAACAAAGTTCTCCCCCACTTGCTGGCGACTAAAACAGCGCGGAAAACGCTCCGAATTGCTGTGGGGGTCGCTGTTTTTCGCCCAGTCGCCGCCTTAGAGCAAACAAAACGCACGCGCGTCAGTCGCAGACATTTAATTTGCATAAAAAGTTTGCCACCCGAGCAGGACTACTCCCAAGTTCGTATCCTAGCCATCCTAGCCACGGGGATTTGGGGAGCAGGGCAACCCAGGGCTACAGGACGTCTTAGGTCTTTGGTCCGCCGATCCTTTGTGGGCGTCGGTACTGTTTGACTGCGGCAGCGACCCGCGACAATGTCGAGTATAATGGCAATTGGCGAAATTTGCATAATGTTAATTTTAATTTGAAATTTGGCCACTCAACGGTGGCCCAGTCATCGCAGGACCAGCGCACCACATTTATCTCTTACAACGTGTTGATGCGGCACATAAAATGTTCAGCAGCTTGGACCCAAAAATAATAGAGCTTATTACCCGAGGCCTAGAAACAGAAAGCATTTAAATTCGGATGGTACAAAACAAAATGCGCTCAATTGTCAAGTTAGTTTTTAACATTTTTAAATTTCTTTTAATTCAGTCAATTTCTGGGTATTTTGTGTTATTTAAACAACTTTTTATTTACTCTGAACGAATAAGAAATACAAACTACTTGTTTTATGTCTTAAGCCGTTAAGTAAATTCCACACCTCAAATATTTGTTGCAGCATGGCGTGGAAGTATTTGCCAAAACAAAATATTTAAGTCAAAGGACTTGAATACCTTTGGTTAAGAAAATATGTTTTCAACCGTTGAGTCACAGTGGTGGTGGGTAAATGAGTTCTTTTTTTCAGACAACAAATAAATTGCAATATTCATAGCAGCAGAGCAGAAGATGTTCAATTAAGATCTAATACGTGGGTGTGAAATTTATTTGACATTAAATAATAAATGAATTCTTAATTAGTGCAAACATTGCCATTGCTTTACTAATTCATTCGAGAAAACATGAGGCATGAGAATTCAATTTATTCAAAAGCGGCAAAGTCAAGCTTTTCCTAGGCTGCACAACTGCAGTCATTCGGTCGGCGGTTGCACATATTTCTTTCTCCCCAAATTGCTGGTCTGTGGAGTGGCCCAAATGCGATCGGTTATCTTTCAGCTGCAACCCATTGTGGCCTGTGGGCACTTTTTATTCGACTTGGCAGGCCTTGTCATAATGCGACTAGCAGTGGCTTGGGGTCATGTCGTGGCCACAGTCGGGATTGGGATTTATGTGACCCGTTCTGTGGGGCAAGTGTTCCGGGCAGTTATGCCGCTCCGGTCGTACCATAAAGTGCATAATTGGCCTAGTCGGAGATTTATGCAGCTGCTGCTCCTGTTTCTGCACCAGATCCTGCTGCTACTACTACTCCACTGGCCACTTGAAGCTGCATAATTAGCGCACTGGCACTTGTGCCTAATGACCCTGTTAGACACGGCCACATCACATTAGGGCCAGTCGGATGGGCCTTGCCATCTAGAAGGATGCAGGCCGAAAGGTCAGCCCCCCCGCACACACACACATACACACGCGCGCGGATGGAGCGCCAATAAATATAATAGGTATGCATTATGTGTGTGTGCAGGCCCAGGTTCATGTTTCCAAGTCGAAGCCAAGTGCATTGCACTCGAGATGCCCAGCCCTGCTGGCAAATCATGCTGTCTAAATTTGTATTTATTAGACAATGCGCCACGGGGCGTATGTGTAATATGCCATGCTATGCCATTAGATGCAGTCCAATCCAACATGACAGCCCCAGAGAGTGTGTGTGTGTGTGTGTGTGGTGTACTGGTTGTGTGTTCTCCAGCCTGTGGTTACAACATGACTAGCAATCTGCGAGAGCTCGTGTGGGTGCGAGAAAGCCCGGATTAGCCACGAGATGCTCCAAGGAACCGGGAACGGAACGGTTCTATTGAACCCGTTTGAAGTGCCCACATTATCATATTCCCCGTTTCTGAGGGCCCGAGGAAAATCCAATAAAAATAATGAAGCCAGAGACAGTCCAGCAACAACAGCAGCAACAATGGCGTCGACGGGTTCAGAGTGTGCCATAAAAAAGGAGCTGAGCAGCGCATGAAAAATATAAAAAAGTTAAAATAATAGAAAGCTGCTGCTGCTGCTGCTGCTTTCGCTGCTGCTACTTTGTGTGCATATTTCGCTGCATATTTTGACTCCAGAATAAATAGACTTTTGCATACGAGACTGGGAATGCGTTTATGTGTCTGCAAATGTATATGCATGTGGCACATTCTCAATTTATTTACAAAACGGGTCCCTCCATCACAGATTCGCTCTGTGGCAGTTGTAGCGAAACATATAAAATTACGAGGAGTCAAGTCAAGGGCGTGGCACCATCAGTAGAAAATTTCACTGTATCTGTATTTAAGCAATCACAATCACTGCTGCTCTGCGAAATTCAGCACAGAAAACATCAAACATTTTGCGGCGAAATGGGAATTGAGACAAACACCATCGGCATCCAACCCATTCACACTCGATCACACACTCACTGGCCCTTCAATGGGCAAATAACATGTCAAGTCTCATTATGTTTCACAATTCGAGTAACCAACCACTTTCATTGGCACAGTGCTTAGGAAAATCTGAATATGTTTCTTTTTCGATATTTTTTGTGATTGTTAAAAATGTACCCCAAAACTGATTGCTTGGTGTGCTGTAATGTGCTTTAAAATGGCCAAAAACCTTAAGCCCTTGACCTGAAGAATGAATTTGGTCAAACCAAAGCCAAACAGAATCGTTTGTATGCAGTAATCAGCTTAAAAATATGGCCAGAGTCTTACATCTGCGTAAAGGGAAACGTAATAACTCGAATTCGAGCATAAAGCCCATTACAAAACGAGTTTACTGCCTCGTTGTGGCAATTATTTACATGCTTATCAGCAAATGTGAAGGCTTTATTATAAATTGGCGTTTAAACAGCCGTAGGACCACTGTGGCAATCGCCAGCTTTCGCTCCATCGGCGGCGGCCGGGTCATCGTTTTTATCAGTCCACCTGCGGCAATGTCCAAGCCATTGTCCCTCCGCCCGAGAATCCATCTACTCCGTTCTCTGGTGGGGCTGTGTGTCTGCTAAAATGGCTGGCAATTTAGAATTTATGGCAGCTGCATGATTTGTATGATACGAACGTAAGCAGTTTGCACTCACGTACCAATGGGGGCATATACATATAGACGCGCCCAAAAGGGGAGCAGGATGTCGTGGCACAAAGGGTTGCCGGTATCCGCATCTATATCTGCGTAAATGTATCTGTGCCCCGGGCAGCGGCGCATTTGTCTATTTGAACTTGCGCTGGGCGCAGTGTGATCATTTAATTTGAATTCGCGTCTGACATGGCCGACGGCAAAAAATTAAACAACGCAGGACGCGCATACAGATGCGAGTGGACCATTTAAATGTACATGTAGTCGTGGTATATTTTAGCCGCTGCTGATTTGCATTTGCGAGTGAAATTGGTTAATTTCATTCCCATGTAGCTGCCGCAGAACCGGGCGGCGGTGGTTCGCCTGTAATTTGCTCATTAAAGCGCCAGGACAGCTGCCAACCGGATGCAGCAGGATACTGGATGCAGGATGGATGAACGTGGATGTGGATATGGATGTGCATGTGCATGTGGATGTTCCCACATCAGGGCATCCGGATATTCAGCTGTTGCTGCCAGTGCATTGCATTATGCGCGTAAGCGTAAAACTTTCAATTATTTAAATTATGCCACACGAACAATGCCACAAGAGCTTCAAGCCGGCACATATGCCACAAAAAGCGTCAGCTGCAGGTTGCCCATCTTCCTGTTCTGCTGCTCTGCTCCAGTTGTTGTTGTTGTTGTTGTTGTGGCCGATGCTGCCACTGCAACAATGTTTCCAACATTGTCGCCCATCGTCAGCTGCTCGTCTACAGATTCCATGTTACAAAATTGCCGCAAGTTAAACGCATGTCGACACAGACCCATCCCCATACACCCCACATCCAACGCATCCCATTCCATCCCATCCCATGCCATGCCATCTCATTCCTGCAACTCTATACCACCCACATAATTCATTCATATCATCAGTGCTCGCGTAACGGAGGAGACATCGTCAGATGAGTGATGGCTCCAACATATCGCGCATATCGGCAACATAACCATTGTGTAAATGTCACTTCATCTCATCCCATCGTATCCCCAAGTGGAAGCTGAGGTGTCAGCAAGAGGGACTGTGTTCCCTCTTCCTTTATTTATTGGGAATATTGCAAACTCGTCGGGTATAGCTCGTCATAAGAAGTAACTACTGAAGCGTGATCTGATAGTTTGCTTTTGCACTCAAAGAAATTAAGCTATTTAATGAGTTATTAAGAAAATATCTTGTGAAAATGTCTGAAACTATTTAGCAATAAGGTCTTTTTATGTTCAATCTCTGCTGGATTATATATATTATTATAAGTGCTGTTCCAATATCATTTCATCTTGATTGGAAAATTTTATATATATGATTTTATAATGTTTGAGCTGGCTATAGTATTTTTTGAGTGATGAATAACCGTTGCTAGTTTATCTTCGGTGTAAATGTACTTGGAAATATATAGAGGAAATTGGTTGTTCTGGCTGAGGCATCACACTTTGCGGACTAAGATAAAGGGTATAACGCAATCGGTAGCGAGCAAAGGAACTGCAATTTGCAGGACTGTCAAACAAGTTGTATGGCTGGTTGGTCAGCCACCTCATCCGCCAACGCTGACATCACAATTAAGCCATAACTCATCGGGCAATGGCAATATGTGAGCTGCATTTTGTATTGTGCCAGTGGCTCGGTTACATTCCATTACGGCCATAAAAAGAGGCTTACCCCCATCGATGGTGCCCGAAAACCAAAAAACAAAAAAATAATAAATACACAGCGGAGAACAGTGCAGAAATCCGTACAAATGCCACACACGAGCTGCAACAGGAAAAGGCGTCAGCCGACCAAATAAACCATTCGAAGGCGGTTGACAAAAAATGCACAGATTCAGATACAGATACAGATACGGCTGCCCATGCATACAGATAGGGATACATATTGCCATTCATTGCTCCTCTGCCTGTTTCATATTCGCATGTATTTACTTTGTATCACTTGTCACATTTTTTATTGTTATTGCCCGCCGCCGTGGGTGCTGTGATTTTTTATGGCTCATCTGGAGTAGGGACGGACAGGAGGATTCAGATCCGCTATTATTATTATTATTGTTATTATATCATTCTTCATCAGCTTGATTCGCCCATTCATTGTTGTGTTTATAAGGCGCTCAGAAATGGGAAAATATCTTTCATTACTTGTTTGGAGCTGTCGCAGCTGCTGAAGGGATTAATTTCTTGATTTACCCGCGGCACATACATTTACATGCGAATACTCCCGAGCATCGAGAATGAGTGTTGCTTTGTTCTTCAGCCGTTGTCCCTGGCAGCCGTTGCTCCTCCACCAAGACGGCTCCAATTCCCCTCTGCGGTCTCGCCGTTTTATATCCAACTGTGCAATTGCTTGGAAGCGTATTGAAAGTACCGCGTAGCATTGAAGAGCCACTGGGAAAATATGCTAATGCCATTCGATCAGCGGGACGCTGGCGGGGGGAGCCATCAGTCAACAGCGTGTCAGACGCGCGGAAAGTGAAATGAAATTCTTATTTTCATTTTTCCTTTTTTTGTTCACTTATAAGCGCCAAACACTTTCTATTGTTGAGAGGGCTTTACCCTACCCACACGCCCACGTATTTTTCTAGGGGATTATCGTTCCTCCTTTTCTGTGCTGTTTTCCACGGGGTTTTTCGTTTAAATTGTTTTAGATTTTGCCTCTGTTCATTGGATCGCGTTTTGGCGTTTTGCAGATACTCCATTGCTTATTTTGGACCAGAAATAACAAAACAACAACTTGCCAGGGATTATCCTTTGGATTTTCTATTAGTCCCGTATTTGTTTTCTATTTATTTGTGTGCGAAAATAAAACACAAACGGAGAAAAAAGAAGCCAAAGCATTAAAATCTGGAGGCCACTGAAGGCGAATGCCGGAAAAAAGGGTTGGCATACACAAGTTTGCCTTATCCGAAATACCGTTTACCAATTACTTAAACATAAGGTAAAACCCCGGGGGATTTACAAGTGTTTTTCACCGTTCGTGTTTTTCCGTTTTTGTTTCGTTTGGGTTTTCCCACTTTTCGCTTGCTGTCCGCATCAACAGACAGGCGTTTTAATAAACTGGACTTTAAGGACTTCTGAAAATAAGTGACAACATTACCATCAAATCAAATGACCTAAAGTTTGTGACAAACGTCTCAAATCGAGTGTTTGCGCAGAGAAGGGACTTCAGATGTGATAAGTCCTTGGTATTTGTTAAATTTAATCAGATATTCGCATTGCAAAGCTTTTCAATGACGATTCAAAACAAGTTGACTGCCGGATGTCCTAGTTGTCACAATGCAAATTATAGCCAGACACCCACTCGAAATGTGGTTTAATCAAATTGCATTTAAAATGCAAAGCGGGGAAAAGCCAAGTGTCGCAAAGAAAAGCGAAATGCAAATCTCTGGTTGGGGAAATGAAAGCGCGCGAACGGCAGAGAAAATGAATTATTTTATTAACGCTTAACAAAAGCAGCTCCGAAAAACACTGCCCTCTCATAAATATCAAAGTGAATTCAATTCCCCGCTGCTCTATTAAAATCACATTACGCATCGTAAAATGCCATTTAAATCATAAAAATTCCACATAAATTCATATAACAATAAAACATTAATTTTAAGCAAATAAAAAACGATGTGCCGATAAATCAAAGCAGGAACTGCAATAAATTATGCAATTTGCATTAAAAACCAAAAAATAAATAACAAACAGTAAAGAACAAAAAGGAGCAATAAGCAATAAGCCGCAAAAAACAATTTTCCGGTGGCAGCAGCAAACCGAAGTGAAATGACAAACAAATGTGAAGCTAATTTGTCAGCTTGTTGAATTTCATTGAGTGGGTGGCATTGGGATTGGGATTCAGTTTCGGATTCGGATTGGGAACTAGGATTGGGTCAGCCAGATGCCAACGAGACCACAAAGCCATGAAGCCGTCACTCAATCAGATAGCAAAAGCGAATTGAAAACCGTGTACGGATAGTGAATGCAAATTACAATTAACCAAAGAATGGTTTTTTGCCAGCCCCTCCGGTGGCAATTACCTATAATATTTATGGCCAAACCGCAAAACATTTGTCGAGCGTTGCATTTACATGTGTAATTGCTGGGCGGGCTGGCTGTGCGAGTAAGTTCGTGGGCGTGGCTGCGCTAATTAATTGCGCCATAAGAGCCACCTGTTGCTGCACACACACACACACACTCTAATTACGTATACGCCGTGTTGGCGGTCGTCAGAAGAATCGAAGGATTTGCCACTAATCAGCATTTCGGGCGTTTAATTAGTGAGGAAATAATGGCAAGGACGCGTGGACAAATCGATATGCGAGAGCAGGATTGTTCAGGATTGGCAGCATATTGCTGCTATTCCATAATGCAACAGATTTGTCAGACATTTGCCTTCTGGCCATGGCAACAAACACACACGCAAACAGCCAGCTGCCAAACATTTGCACTTGTCATCTGTGTGCGTGTGTTAGCTGTCTGGTTTTCTCTCTTTGCCAAACCGCCAGGCATTTACCTCGTGCAAATGTGTTTGCCTGTAAATAAAACCAGGCGGATCCCAGGACCCAAGTAACTTCTTCCCGTCTTTCTACTTCCGTTTCCCCTCACTCAAACACACACACACACACACAGACGCACAGACATACAGACATGCAGACATGCAGACACGCAGTGCCAATAAAAGTTTGTCATAATGCATTTGTCGAACTTCAGACAACGCCCGAGGGCAACTAATTTGGTCCTGGCCATTGTTGATTATGTGCCAGCTATAATGATCTGGCCATTTGATGCTGCCATTTGCGAGGTTATGGTTACGCATGTTGCACATAAGACGTACATAAGTCAATTAAGGGGCATTTGTGTCCACTCGGGCGAAATAATTAGTTATGTTCATAGTTACCACCACTGCAATTGATTTATAGTGTAGAGCGAAGATTGCCCATTAAATTGGCCACCTAAATTTAATTTGACCTGTTGATAGGGAAACTTGTCTCAGTCTCTTGATTTATTGCTTACACATTTACATACATGTGTACACATACATATGTATATGCAGAACAGGTTTTTCTCCTAATGAGCAGGCATAAATCAGAGAAACCCAAACGGGTTCGCCCATCTGATAATCACCAAATCATATTCAGCCAAGGGATTCTTATCTTTTTTTCTGCTGCTCTTCTCGTTGTCTGGGGCATAAAGTGGGTTTCCAGGAAGTAAGCGAATCGCTCTACAATTACAGTCACCCAGAATGGAGAGTGTGTTTACTCCCGAGTCCCAGGGACAACATGAGACACTTTTGCGAACAAAACACCGCTGGCAAAGACGACAAGCTGCAGAAAAACAACAACAGAGCAAGGCGATGGAAGAAGAGTTATTTCGCATGGAAAGTATCGCATATCAGCAGACGACAAGGACGAGGATAGCGAGCCAGGACGAGAGTCGCCGTCCTTTTTGTTCGGATGTAATGTAGCGCCGCATTTTCCTGGGCTTCCCATGCGCATTCCGCTATTGTCCCTGTGCTGCAAGACGCATTTATTAAAGATTTATAGTGGCAACTCGCAGACAAACAACACAACATTCGGCCCGCCTTTTGGCATTTGAGCAGCTCGCATATTTCCCTCGTCCTTTGTTTCAATGCTTGCCACCACCCATCGCTGCTGGCTACGTAATTTCATTTGCATTGGAAAAGAGGTGGGAAAATGAGGCGGAGGAAGCTGGCAAATGCGTGACTCCTTTGGGGAATGGCAGGCTGGTTGGGAAAACTTTTGCAGTTATGTGCGCAACAGGAAGGAGCACATCGAGCAAATGCTTTAAGTATGCTTACCATTTTGTATTTGACTGCATTCAGCATTCAGCATTCAGCAAACTGCAAACTGCATCCTGAATCCTGCATTTGCCTGTCGCTGACGCACGTACGAAGGACACCGGGGAGCCAAGCCGGCGCGCAGACGAGCAGCCGAGCACAAGGACGACACACGTCACGGCAAAAGTTAAAAGTTTGCCATCAATGTTTGCATTTCAAGTTTCACTCCTGGCTGGCAGTTCATTTTGCGCTGCGCATAGACGTCCTTGACAGGATGACAGGGATGATTGCGGGCCAGCTGCACTGGCTGTTTCCGCACTTTTATGCACTACTTTAAATGAAAATTTAATTTTCCTCTTATGCGTTCGCTTTAAGCACAGCTAATGAAAATGCTGAGTGGCTGTCTTAAAGCTCAGGAATTTGATTTTAGCCCGCAAAACTTTTCGCACAGCTCAAAGACAAGCAGCAGGTGCGCTTATAAATAAAAGTTTCTCGAGATTATTATGGCTGAAATATGCTTCGCAGCACAATATTAATAATAAAGTGGGCGTGAATCATGTCTTAAAATTGAGCTAGATCTAATATGGGAAAACTTTCTGCATTATTAATACTTTAAATTAAAGGAAAACGAAACGAACTTTAACTTGTTAACTGTCATTTTGGTTTCCTGCCTACCTGATCAATCAAATCGCTTGGCCAAATTCCAAGTGAATCATTTCAGCTCAATCCTTTCCAACGCCCACCCAATCAGTCAATCATTCCAATCGAGCCCAAAAGATTTAGTCTTTCAGTAAAAATTCAATTGAGCTTTGACCACAAACTGAACCGAGTAACCGAGTCTTTGAACCCCGAAATGCCAGCTTGCCCTGCTGTTTTTGCAATTCTGAACTGCAAAACTCCGGCAAGTTGGCAAATTAGATGAATCTCTGGGAGAATGAACAAGACCCAAGTGTGGCGGCAAAGTTAGTTGATGTTGCAGCCGGCGAAACTTCAATTCCCCGATCAGGTGCGGACCCATTTTGGTTGTCCTGGGAAATGGGGGATGAAGTTGGACTCCGGATCCTTGAGTTTGCCCAGCATTTTCTGCTCTCTGGGGTGTTTGCCAACTGTTTAGCCGTTGTTTGTTGTACGTGTTGTCGTCGTGTTGTACGCACGTAAACGATGCCAAGTCGAGTATTTATTACGCTCACAACTTGACATAATTCCCCTTTTCTTGGGCGAAGTGGGTGGCAGGCTGATGCTGACTGAGCTGATGCAGCACTTGAACTAATGCCATCGATATAGATTTATAACCCCGTTGTCACGTATGTGTGTGCGAGTACGTTCAATTGCCAGCACCATCATCATTATCATCGTCGTCAGGATCAGGAGAGGCGGCAAAATACATTGGAGTCGACAGGACTGCCAGCAAGTTGGGCAGAAGAGAACAAGTTGCGACTTAACAACTTCATCAGCTGGCTGCGCACTTAGTTTAGCTGACAGCCTATATATATGTATATATAAGCGAGTATATATTTTTGTATGTGCTCACAATAAGATTTCTTAGCGCATTAAGCGGCAGTATCAACAGGAGCGGGGAAAACACAACAAATAAATGCCATTAGCAGCCAACAAACTGTAAGCCAAAATGGCGCCATCAACGCGAAAATAATACGGAAAATGCGGCGTTAATGGCAACGATGATAGAATAGGGCGGGGTGGCGAGCGGTGAAAGCCGGGAAACCCGGGAAACGCGGATAAGAATGAGACAGAGGGCACCCATGTGAAGGCAAACGATGTTATGATTATGATTATTATGTTGCTATTAGATTAAGAGCAATTTTAACTTTTTCCGCTCGCTCACAAAGGCCTTCCGCTCGCCCTTTTCCAGGACTCATTTTCCCGCTCACCTCCCCCGCATTTTCCGTTGCTTACATTCTATTTTTTTTTCGTGCGTCAACGCCTTCCGTTTGGCTTTGGCTTACGACACTTGAGGCCCAAGTCCCTCCTTTAATCGCCATCCCCATCCCATCTGTGTAAGTTCTAACTTTGGCACACCCCGCCGGACAGAGTTACTCCTTCATTGTTTCTGGCCCGGGTCTTAGCCACGCTTAATTGGTTGGCTTTTATTACTTGGCAAGTGCTGCAAGCGCATAATTTGCGACGACGAGGAACAGTGGGCCAACTCGAAGATTAGGCAAATTTCATGGATGGCTTAACGAAGCAGTTCCTGGGGTTTCTTAGCAGATCTATTAATTAGGATAGCACAAGACGACAGACGCTCGACAAAAAGTAATAGTCTATTTATCTTATTTATTTATGCAGAAATTGTGCACTGAAGTGATAAATAATATACGACGGAGTTGATTAAATAATCTTCGAAATACTTCATAGAAGGAATTTCATTTTATTCATAATAAAATGTATAATTTTGGGAAATGGTCCAAAGTTGGTTTTTATCGAAAATTTCCACCAGGTAATCTACAAACATTTACTTTACATTTCTTGTAAATATTCTGGAATATCTGGGATATTTTGCTTTTTATTTGCCTCCATACTTTCTTGTTCCCGGGTGCGTGAACAGAGAAATCTTTTTTTAATTAAATAAGCATCCGTGGATTAGGTGTAGGGGGCATCAGAGGCACCGGCATCGCAGTCATGCTGCCTGCCTCACTTCGCACCTTCAACATAGTCTGCAACAAGGCCACGCCCACGGGCGACGCCCCGACCCATGTTACCACCCACCGACAGGAGGCGCGCGTGCCTTTGGTAGTTTGCGGCGCCATTTTAGCGCGAAATGAATTTAAATTGTTTGCCGGCGTTTCCTGCATTAAGGGCAGCTTCCTCCTTTCGAAGACCCTGCTGCTTTTACTTCTTCTTTTTCAGCGTAGAAGTAGAAAAACGAAATTACTTAATTACAACAATTATTATATGGAACGGCCCTAAAAACTTCCCAGTGAGGGGGGGTGGGGATGGGGTTTGCTGTAGGCGACCTGCTGCTGCTGTTGTCTGTTAATTTAATTAAACATTTTCACACCTTCCGACTGATACATTGGACCATATAACAGCCATTTGGTGCCTTTGTCTTGGAATTTTAGGTGTTAATTTCCTGTTCCGTGGATGCAAAAAACAACAAGTGCAGCGAGTCGGCTCTAATAAAAATAATTGCCATGGGCAGACTGGCAGCAGCAGCAGTGGAAAATTACAAGACACAAAGGACCTCGGCTCGGAGTTTTATGCCATGGAAAATTGCATGCGAAATAATTGAAAAGCATCGACTGCAGCTTTGTCCTGCTCCTTGCTGCTCCTTTGGATCCTTTGGGTAGATAAAGTTTCCTTGCAGCACCGAAATAATAGCAGCAAAAGTGGTTGTAAATATTTTGTGCCCGCCATTCGCCAGCAGCAGCAGCTTCTCAGCCCGCAGCGTGACAAAATGCTGCGAAAAGTCATTTTTCAGCTAAATGAATTTGCGCCAACTGCGCAAAAAACAACGCCCAAAAAAGTAGCTTAACTGGAAAACGGAAATTGGGGAATTCGCGAGAGGGGCATAGAGATGTGACCCAAGGAAATGGCTTGCCACTGGTCGTCGCCAACCAGTTTCCTGTGGGTCAGCGGCAAGTTCAATGGGCAACTAATGAGGCGACCTTTAGATTGCTTTTCACTACTAACTTCGAAACTTTCCATTGCAGGTCCTCCAGGTCCGCCCGGTCCACCGGGAAAACGAGGGAAGCGCGGCAAGAAAGGAGATAGCGGCGAGAAGGGCGATCCGGTAAGTAGCAGTTGAGAACAGGAAATGGAGTCCATGTGCTCAAGGAACTTCCAATTGGAAGTTGACACTCTGATTCGAAACATATTAAACAAATTGTACATGACTAAAAAATTAATCGGTAACTTCAGATATGCTTTCTTCGTGTTGATACTAAGTAAATGATTCATATTTAAAGACACAATAGGTCGACCTAACTAAACTTGAACTAAAAACACGTTCTTATGTAACTGGTATAATGGTACTAAACATCTTCTAATGAAGTTGCAATTCCGAGCATTGCAATGGGAAAAATTTAAACCAAATGTGTAGAAGCTGAAGATGGTTTTATTATTTAAGTTAACCATTAAACATTTCTCGTTATCCAGGGCCTAAATGGCATCAGTGGGGAGAAGGGAGCGGCGGGCAAGCCCGGAGACAAGGGCCAGAAGGGCGATGTCGGCCACCCCGGCATGGATGTCTTCCAAACCGTGAAGGTAAGTCGGAGTCCCAGCTCCGTCGCCACTTTCAGCTCTCGAAATCCGCTAAGGCTGCTGCAATTCTTGGCTACAAATTAAATAGAGTCTAACCAGATCCAAATTGCTTTGCATTCCTAGGGTCTGAAGAGATCGGTGACAACGCTGCATGGCGGCACGCTGGGCTATGCGGAGATAGTTGCTGTTAAGGTATTGCCACCACCCACTCATCAACCGTACTCTTTGCCACTTGGGCTCCCCTTTCCTCGTTACACTTTAGACGTTGGCATGGTCAAGACCATTTTTCAGGGGCCAAATGCAGATGGCCCAGAGATGGCAGCCCGTAGCATACAACAAATTATTTGCAACTTGTTGTCCTTGGCTGAGTCGCTCGGTCTCTGGATTTGTCCTTCTGGTCCAGTCATCGTAGTCCTCTCGTTCTTTTACTTAGTTGTGTAGAGTTGTGTTTATTGTCTCGCTTCATTCTCGTTTGTAATGCTTTTAAGTTGTCTCCTGTCTGTTGTCCTGTTGTGCTGCTGCCTTGGCTCTTTTGTTTAAACTGCGCCATAAATTTGTTGCAACATCGTAGTTTGGTAGACTTTCCCTTCCCTCTTTCTTTTCCTTTGGCAGCGGCAAGTGTTCGGACAGATCCCTTGGTAGTTTTTAATGGAATTTCCATCCTATTTGTTTCGTAGTTTTGAGTTACCCTTTAAGAACATTTAATTTACATTATTTGCTTTTAATTTGGCTTATCTAGCTTTTGCAGCAGCTGAAACTAACTTTATTTTGATGATTTATTAACCATTGTTTTTGAATAACCCATTTGGTTTTTTAATATATTTTTATGTTTACATTAAAACTTGTTGTTTTGGTTGGTATGGTTGACGCTGTAAGGACTTGCAAGAAGCAGGCGTCAATGTATCCGCTTCCACAGTCATTCAGCTGAAGGTGAGTTGTCTTGCACCTCCTTTGTCTCAGCATGTCCTGTGTTTAGTTTATATCCTGCACGAGCCCCACCCTCGGTCAACTCGACGGGAGATCCTGAGCTAATAAACATGTTTCCTCGTCCTCACAGGGAGAGCCCGGTGAGCCGGGTCCGCCAGGACCTCCGGGCGAAGCGGGCCAGCCGGGTGTGCCGGGCGAGCGAGGACCACCGGGCGAAACCGGAGCGCAAGGACCGCAGGGCGAGGCCGGACAGCCAGGAGTCGCAGGACCGCCCGGCGTGGCCGGTGCACCTGGCACGAAGGTGAGTTTTTGCCGGTGATTCACCGAAAATAGCGTACATGAGAGCAAAGAAGAAAACCGAAACAAAAGGCGCAGATAAGGACGCACACACCCATAACAATAACGAGATTCTGGGGAGGAAGATGTCACCAGGATTAATGCATTATTTGTATCTGTTGGATAAACACGGCTACGACTTAAGTGACGCCCAGTGATTCGCTGTCATCCTGTCGGGTCGGGTCGTCCTCTTTTGTTCTGTCGACTTTCCCATTTACTTGATGTCGTTATGTTGGGTGCGGGTCTCGGGTTTTCCGCAGTATTTATCGTTTATTTATGCATTAAGGCTGTCTGACTCTCGGTTTTCCACTTAATTTCCACAATGACTCACTCACCCTCTGGCGGCTGACTTCTTTCCAGGGCGACAAGGGCGATCGAGGCGATCGTGGACTAACCACAACCATCAAGGGTGACGAGTTCCCCACTGGCATCATCGAGGGTCCGCCGGGACCAGCGGGACCACCTGGTAAGTGCCAGCTGAAGGCGCGTGTGTTTGTTTGTGCTTGCATCATCCAACAGCCACTTAACGCATTCGGATATACAGATACACAGATTTAGATACAAAGATACTTGTTGTACAGCTCGGGCATCGAATCGATGGATCGTTCGATGAGTTTTTGAAGTGTGGCCACGCGGCTGCGGGTCGCCTAATTTATTGTCATCCGCAACTGGGAAATGCTCTCACAGCTCACACAGAGTATGGTCACATGGAACACGAAATATAGACCCAATGCCCCCATCCTCGATTAATTGAGCCATTGACTAGCGCAGTGTCCCATTAGTTGTGCCTTTATTTTTGGTCGACTCGCCTAAATGGAAATCAGAGCGGCATCGCTCGCTCTTCACATATTTCCCCTCGGTTTTTTATGACCTCACACATATTTTAAATATTTTATTCGATGACTCTGCCATATTTGGAAATTTTAAAATTTCATTTTCCGCTGCTGCATTTTGCTATAACTT